>NC_086129.1:31934374-32658728 GCF_963921235.1 Mobula hypostoma | reverse complement strand
CGAACGAAATGTTGATATAAATGCATAATGCTTTTATAAGTCAGAATCTCAAGAGACGCAAGAATCTTTATATCTGCAGTTGATAATAGGATTGCAAATACAGCTTATAAATTATTGAAAATATTTAAGAGTTTAAACAGAAGGAAAAGAATAAACATGAGTAAGTCTGCAGATAATGGCAATCCAAAGTAACATACACAAAATGCTGGAGGAACTCAGCAGGTCAGGCAGCATTTATAGAAATGAATAAAGAATCAACGTCGCAAGCCAAGACCCTTCTTCAGGACTGAAATGGAAGGGGGAAGACGCCAGAAGAAAATTAATCTATCCAAGCTAAACTTAGTTCAGAGATATTATTATGTGTAGATTAGTTCTCCTAATTTTACTTAGTTATCGTTTTAAGTGTATTATTAGTGAAGAGGGTACTATTAGTTTACATGGAAAGAAGGAATAAATTCAGACTAAAATAACTTACACGTGAGACAATATTTACTGCCTGGACATCCCAGTACTATAAATTGTTATAATTGTTAACTATGAACAGATGAGTTATTTAAACAAATCTTCTGCTGCAAGTGTACAAACATCATAATAGCATTTCATCTTTTTTTTCTTAGGAATTTGTGGAGAGAATCCAGTGATCAATTTGTTCTTTTGTTGCATTGTTGCAATTCTAGCAAGCCAAGTAATATACTCAATACACACAACGTGGCATCTTGTAAATACTGGAAATTAACTCATTACGTGAACTGTTGACTGATCCTAAGTTCATCAAGTCATAGATTTAAACCTTGACTTGAAGAATATTAGTAACTTAATTCCAATTTCCATTGCTACCCCATATCCTATCCATTAATTTCCCATTTCATGTTAATGTACTTAATGTAGCATATTTTACCATACTTTCTTTCATCATATTCCTTACTAAGCCTTACACTCTGATGTTATTTTTTTCTTATGGAGCTGTTAGTATATGCTGTCCCCAACCCGTGAGGATGGAGGAACCCAATACTTCATCCAGGTGGAGTTACTTGGCATATGCACCCACACTGCAAGAGAACATTGATCAATACCAGGAGTACACAATGGGCTGATTTGCTGGCAATTTAGAGCTCCTTTTCCATCGTTCCTTTTAACATCAATGGAAAGGAGCATTGGGAAAGTTGTGAAGTCACCATAAGGTCTACTTCTGTATCACAATCTGAGCCCAGATCCATCCTTAATTAACTGTGAGACACTTTTAAATGAATGCACTGAACAGTGAGGAGGTACAGAAATCTTTGCTGATTTTCCACTGCACATTTCTGAACAAGCATTTAACTGGAATCAGTGAAAATCTCAGTAAAATTTGCATTTAATTAACTAAATATTCAGCAATGCTTTTTTAGTATGCACAATAGTTTATTGGCTACCTTTACTATTAATGCATTGTACCAATTTATTTCAATAAATCACTGATAAAGTAAGAAATGGGGCTGGTTCCATTTTTGCAAGATCTGATTTGCAAGCTATTTAATTTGTAATGATAATTTGCTTGGCATAGGGTTTTGATTGCTTCTGGCAGTTCTATTTAGTTTTAGATTGTGTAATGGAGTTAATAGAATAATTTACTGTACAATCCTGCTTCTATCCATTGTAAATTTATTTTCTCCTCATTTTTTAATCTCCAGATTTCATCCATTTACTACTGGCTGCTCTGCCATTGAACACCTTCTTTCAACAAGAGTGTGATGTCTTTCACTAGAATCATTACTGCTCAGGTGTTGGGTGATGTGAGAGACTGTTCAGACAATGAGGTGAACTGACATGTCTCTCTACCCCAAATGCTCCTTCCTGTGCATTCCCAATGATGAAGCAATTCCTCGCTTCCTGCTGCTCTGTTTGAGCAGGCTTGTTTTGTCCAAGCATATCTCAGCAATCAAGCCAAATAAATTCCATTTAGTCTTCAGTTTCAGATGGTGACCTTCATGTGGCAGAGTCAAGTGCCTATCTGCGACCATTTGTACAGTTAAGCAAAGGAGTATCAAATTTGCATTCTTCACTGTGTTTGCTTTCAGGATGTATGGCATTTTTTAATATCTAGTCTGCAGTGGGCATGATAGCATAATGGTTAAGTTACTAGTCTGACATCTAGAGACCTAGACTATTAATCCGCTATGAGAGTTCAAATCCTAGAACTTGAAACTGTGGAATTTTAACTCAGTTAATTAAATAATTAGCTAGAATCGGTAATAGTGTTTGTAAAAGCTCATCCGTTTTAATCATCGCCATCAGATAAGGAATGCTGCCTTATCTGGTGTGGGATGCATTCGATTCAACACCAACTAACATGATTGAAATAGCCTGGTAAAACATTCATTCTTCATTTCAAGACACAAGAGATTCTGCAGATGCTGGAAGTCTTAGGCAACACACACAAAATGCTGGAGGAGCTCAGCAGATCAGGCAGCAACTTCGGAGACAATAAAGTCAACATTTCAGGCCAAGACCCTTGATCAGGATCAGAATCAGGAACGTTGGCCGCATATTTCGCTCCGCAGATGCTCCATGGCCGATGATCGCTGGCCTTGCCAGTGAGGTCCCTAACTCGTTATTTCAAGAAATAATGGATTGGTGGAGATCGCGCTGAGACTCCAGTCACACAGAGGCTAAGCAGTTGTATTCAACTTCCCCTTTGTCGTGATATGGTTCTGAGTCAACAATAAGATAGGAGCAACTGAGGGAGAGATTTAGATCACTTGGGACATAGTAACACCTAGAAATATTCAGAAATTGGAATTTTTTTCACCTTAATAATCAGTTTCACATGAGTACAAAACTGGTCATACTAGCTAAGGGAGCAGAGGCTGAGAATTGTACATCTCATAATTCAGGGTGGAAAGGTAGACATTGCTGGATGACTGCTTACATGTACCCTTTCTGTAGCCCTCATAATTTTGAATACCATTATTAAATCTCCCCTCGTTCTCCTATGCTCCAGGGAAAAAAGTCCCAACCTACTCAATCTTTCCCTATAACTTAGGTCCTCAAGTCCCAGCAACATCCTTGTAAATTTTCACTGTACTCTTTCAGCCTTATTAATATCTTTTGTGTACGTAGGTGAACAGAACTGTACACAATATGCCAAATTTGGCCTCACCAAGGTTTCATGTCTGAGAATTTTTAAATCAAGGCATTACTCAACAAAGAGCCAGCAAACAATGGGCGCTCTACTAAATGGATGAACTACTGTTGATAGTGATAGAAGGTTGGAGGCTGGCCAGGAGTGCAATGGAATAATCAAGGCTCAACATGACGTCCCAATCATAGGACCAAATGTGTGCAAAAACCTCACTTCAGGGGTAAAAGTAAAACAATTTAGTACTGCAGACATTTGTCAAGAAATAGGATAGTGGGCCATAGACAATATTTATCTCTATTACTTAATTGGGAGGAAACACTTAATCATTCAACAGTGGGCATCAGGGACATTATGCAGCAATAAAGTGGCAATGTTGTGGTCAAAGGGATGGTAGTGTAGTAGAGCCATGTTTTGTCAGTATATATTTAGAAACTGTGTTTCAGATCTTTATAACGAGAAAGAGGAGAGGCTCATGTATTGATTCCTGAAAAATTCCAAGAAGTGATATAGGATGAGAAGAGAAGCCATTGCAAATGTTTGACTGACTGTGACCCAGATGCGAAGAATGGAACCAGGTGAATATGGACAACAGGGGGAAAGCATTTGACAAAGATAATATGGTCACTGATCTTAGAATATGGAACATAACATTGGACGGGCTGTTCAGCCTATGATACTGTCCTGATCTTGATACCAATTTATACTAATGTCCTCCTCCTGTATATTGTCTCTATCTCTCCATTACCCTCATATTCATGTGAAAAAGACTGCTACAGACAGCCTGACGAGGGTGAAACCAGATGGTTTCCTACCGTCTCAGTCACACAGATTGCAATTTGTGACTTTGGTAACAGCTCCCTCAGTACTGTAACTCAAGCAGAAACCAGATTAAAGGAATGAACCGTGGCTTTTCCTATCTTCTTGCTTCACTACTTCTGGAATTTTCTTACAATCCATCTTTCTTTTCATCCATGTGATGTCTCTGACAAGAAAAAAATCACACAGATCTGGAAGATGACAACAAGCTTTGACCTAATAATTATAATTAGCAATATTAGTGAAAAATGTCTAATCAATCTTAGCACTGCATTCAATAGTGACTAATCTTCTAAAGTATTCATTAGATATAAAGCGCTTTCAGAAGCCTTGAGGTCATAAAAGCTGATATATGAATGCAAGTCTTTTTATGTTTTAATCATTCTCTCTGCTCTTGATTTGTAGTTGTATTTCTGCCCCACTAATGTCAGATACATCCAGGCTTTACTTTTTCGGCAAGAATATGGATGGACTACATGAAAAAATAGGAGCTTCTGGGTTGGAATCCCACTCAAGATACTTATTTGTTTGTTGATATATTTATTGACATACAGCACTGAATTGGCCTTTCTGGCCCTTTGAGCCGTACTGCCCAGCAATTCCTCAGTTTTAACCCGAGCCTAATCATAGGACAATTTACAATGACCAATTATCCTACTAACTGGTTACATCTTTGGGATGTGAGAGGAAACCAAAACACCTGGAGCATACCCAAACATTTCATGGGGAGAACGCACAAACTCCTTACGGGCAGTAGCGGGAAATGAACCCGTGTCACCTGTACTGTAAAGCGTTGTGCCAACCACTATGCTACTGTACCGCCTTGTTCGGCTGATACTCCAATGTGGTACCAAGAAAGTACCTGATGTTTTAATGAAACATTAAAGTAAGGTTACATTAACTCTCTCTTTCTCCCTCCAGGAGATGGAAACAAACTTGTTCTGAAGTATATATAGGAGGGGTGTTAGCCCAGTATCCAGCTCTAGCTTTATCAGTTTTTCTGTAAGGTCAGCTGATATGTCTATTATATTGCTGTCAGCAAAATGGCTCTCACGTTTCATACATTATAGCAGTGACAACACTTAAAGGCTACCTCATTTGCTGTACAGACCAATGCGATGTTTTGGAAATGATGTAAAAGGTGCATTTTTTTCTTGGCTTAGCTATAAGTCTGTATTCCAGGAGATGTTTTGATGCTTTGACCAGTAGGAACATAAGTAGATCAAAGCTGGAAAGAAATGTAGAATATACAAATTGGCTTCATAATTCCAATGCCATTCACATTTCACAGATCTCATTTTTTTGAGAGAAGGGTATTTGTAACTAAATTGTAAATGTTTCCTGTTTGCATCACTCGTAGTATATCCTCTTTGTTTTATTATTAAAGTAGTTTAATAAGTTCAATTACTCTAAAAAATACTCCTTAAATTTTAACTTAAAGCTCTTTAAAAAATAATATGAAATGTGACATGAAATATAGGCAAAATATTGAGCAATATAACATTAAGTAGTAGTTGCTACTACTCACTGGTGTAACCAAAAACTGAAAACCAGACTCATTTCAATGTTTTATTGCAAACTTCTGACAGATTGAGTGTAGCACACTGCAACACAAAGCTACTTTGCAGAAAGGAAAGGATATTGCCACGAAATGTAATACATGGGGATCTGAAAATATTCCTGTGGGAGCTTACGCTGCTTCACTACTGAATTAATGATAATGTAGAATTTAGCCGAGCCCCATATTAGAACAAAGAGCACTTCGAGCTGCAGAATTCCATCTCCAAGCAGAATTTCAAGTGGCCGTACGGAGCAGAAAGCTCACAGTGACGTGCGGTGAATTTTGTCGAAGAGATCATGATAGGACTCAGAAATCCCTTTATTCTAAGTTTTGTTTTGGCTTCAGAAAGAAAATAAAGAGCTACCTTCAGTATTTGGTCCAAGCACTAAAATTAATGCTCTGCTTTACCAGCTCAACTTGTAAGTAGTTCTGTTTTAATATCTTCATTGTTTATTTAACTAAAAATGCATCTTATAAAATGTACAATTGCAGCCCTGGTTTCCACAACTTAAACATAAATTTTCAGGTGATGTTTTAACTTAATGCATGGCTTTATTCACTTTGGAACAAGAAGGATGATATTTTGTAAATGTATCAACTAGTTGGTTATATTAGACAAGAACCGATCAAGTGTATTGTATGTCTCAAGCAAATTAGAATCAGAGGGCGAACACTCCAGCAGAGCAGAAAGGAATTCAAAGACATAGTTCCCACAGTATGCAGGCACTTTATACAGTGGGTATGGATAATTATATCAATACATAACTGTTTACATCCCTGTCACAGCCAGTGAGATTCTGTGTTGGTGTTGTCTCAGCAATGTCTCAGAAAATTATCATTGTTCTTTTGGGTGTTAGTTCCACTCAAAGGATTCAAAGTACATTTATTGTCAATGTATGTATAAATTATACAGTGTTGAGATTTGTCTGCTGACAGGCAGCAACAAAGCAAGAAACCTGAAGGAAGGAACCCACTTAAAAAAGCAACACCCAATGCGCTGAGAAAGAGGGAAAAAAAACGCACAGATAATGCAAACAATAAAGGCGAGCACCAGTATTCTGAACTAAATTGAGTCCATTGACCCAAATCCCGGAGCAGCTGGAGTAGGCTCAAAAAGGGGATTAGGATTCCCTAACCCAGGGGTTACAGATTATTTCTCATCATTTAGCATAACGTTACCAAACTCTTCTTTCTTTTTCAATCTTTTTATTAGTTTCATAAAATATAAACAGAACATAATAGTAGTATGAAGTTATTGGGAGTACATTATTATAATAAACATGAGTGATTATAAAACCAAAAAATACGTAATTGACAAAACTCCCAATCATATAGGATACCAATGAATAATACAGAGTTACCAAACTCTTGATCAATAAATTTAAGGTATTTGACGTTTAGCGCTCCCAGTCCCCATTTGGTCTGCAACACATTTGCCTTGAATCCATAGTAGGCGCTTTCAAATTTCACCATAGAGTCTCTCTGATAAAATCTGGACTGGATTGTAGTGTTGAGAGGTCGCTACATTATCATCATTATCAAAGCTGAGATCCCTTTCGATGGGTGAGCATGAAAGATTCATTAATTTGAAAAATTACAGGATAATTCTTCCTTATTTCTTAGTCAATATTCCTAAATCAGGTGATCTAGTTATTCTCTTCTATCATTTGCAAACTCTTACCTTATCCTCCCATTACTACTTCGCTTCCTTCATTATAACAATACCAAGATTTTAAAGTACTTTCTGTTGACAAGTGGATTTTTTTCCTTGTCTCTTTTAATAGGTTATTCAGTGATCTAATAAGCCAAACACATCAGAAAGATTCAGGTTAGAGCCTCGATGTTGAGTGACTTATCTATCCCAGCATGGGTAGGACTAGACACTATTCAATTAGCCTCATTGCTCCAGGAAAGAAATGGTTCATTCAACCATGAGTCACTCTCCGGATCTATTTTATTAATGGATTTTAGTGCTGCTGGGGAATTTATGATGTTAGTCAAAGGTAGGATGCTGCATTGAAAAGACTTCAGATCCTATCTTCGGGAATATTTCAACTGTATTCCAAGAAGAACGCCTATTAGAGTGTAAGACTGTTAGGTGTATATCTATCAGAGTGCTTGACCTAGATGTGTGGGGTCTATCACAGTGTTGGACTAGGATGCATGCGATCTGTCAGAATGTTACATTTAGCATATATGATTTTTCAGTCTTTGGTGGGTGTGTTGTCAAGCAGAATGCTACTTTGACAGATACGGGGTTCATTTGAGTGCTTTGGAAAGGAGTGGGATCTATCAGAGTGACCCATCTAACATTATACCACTCCACTGGAGAGAGTGCTGAAGAAGACATATAGCATGTTTGTCTTCTTCAGTTGGGGCAATGAGAATATAAGTCATATTGCAGCTGCGTAAGCTTTGATATAGCCATATTCCGAGCAGTGTGTAAACACAAGAGATTCTGCAGATGCTGCAAATCCAGAGCAACACTTATAAAATGCTGGAGGAACTCAGCAGGTCAGGAAGCATGTATGGACGGAAATAAACAATTGACATCTTGGGCCAAGATCTGTGTACAGTTTTGATGGTCACAGTACAAGAATGATTTGAAGGCTTTGGAGAGGGTGCATTTGAGGTTCACAAGAATGTTGTCTGCATTATAGAAGTTTAACTGAGAAGGAAAGGTTGGACCAACTTGGATAGTTTTCTCTTGACTAACAGAGGCTTAGGGGTAACTTGATAGAAGTATATAAAATTATGAGAGGCTTAAAGTGCAGAGATTAAGATTCTTTTTTTCTCTAGATGGAAATGTCAAATAGTAGAAGGCAGAGCTTTATAGTCAGGGGAAAAAGTTTAAAGGGGATATACGAGGAAAGTTTTTTTCACATAGAGAATGGTAGATGCCTGGAACACTCTGCCAAACGTGTAGGTGTAAACAGTTATGATAGCAATATTCAAGAGGCATTTCGACACGACGTGAACAGGCAAGAAATGGAGGGTATAAACGATGTGCAGGCAGATGCAGTTAGTCTAATTTGGCATATTGGTCAGCAAAGAGAGGTGTGTATCAAGAATGACTGAAACTTCTGTATTACTATAGTGCCCATAACCATGCTTCATAAAACTTTTGTGAAACAAAATGTTGACATCAAGACATATAAGCAGAATAGCTTAGGAAAGAAATTTGGGGGCCTTAACACGTAGGGGCAGTGTCTTGTGAGGGGATAATGGAAATCAAAGGTGCTCTAGAGGCCAGGATTGGAGGACAGCTGCCCTCTTGCAAGGGCTATGACAAAGGAAGATTAGAGTTAAGAGAAGGATGAGGCCACTGAGCAACTGAGTTGCTGTGTCCAAGAATTTGAAAATTGAAGTAAATCACAAATATATAGAAACATAAGACCAAGAAGGGATTTAAAATTGAGGCTACAGTCAGGTCAGGGAGCACGGGGGGGCGGGGGGTTACAGTTAAGGTTGGGGTTAGGATTAGTGCTAGGGTTCGGATATCATAATGGATAGCATAGGATTACTGTGTGTAGCACAGTTTTAAACGACATGTTTACAGAGTGGAGAATGAGGCAACCAACCAGATATATGTTGGAATTAACATGTATTAATGAAAAAGACACAGATAAGATTTTAAGTTCAGAGGAGCTGAGTGAAATATAAGATTTCTACTGTGTATAGTTCTGGTCCCAACATTGCAGGGTATGTTAGTATTAGAAAAATGCAGAAGAGAATCACCCAGCTGTTACCTTATAAGGAAAGATTAGATAGGCTGGTCTTTTTCCCACTGGAACATAGGAGACTAAGAGGAGATCTGATGGAGGTTTATAAAATTATGCCAGGCATGGATGGGGTAGATAAAGTCTTTTACCTATGGTGGATAATCAAAAACTAGAGGCAAAGGTTTAAGGTGAGAGGAGAGAAATTTAAAAGAGACAAGAGGGTCAAATTTTTCACACAGAGGGTAATGGGTAGATAGTATGAGCTGCCAGAGGAAGTGGTAGATGCAGAAACAATTACAATATTTTAAAGGCATTTGGACAGGTACTTGGATAGGATGGGAGTTCACAGACATGGGTCATGCTGGCACAAGGAATTAGCACCGACATGTATCACATCAGCATGGATGACTGTGACAAAATGCCCTTTTTGTGCTGTACAATCCTCTGACAGCTTAGGATTCGATAACTGCTATACTGATCTTGATGATGTCACAGGTACAAGAATTTTATAATGATGAGTATATGGATTATATCAGGACCGTCCAAGAGACATTTGGGCTATGCAAATTTTTCAGCAGGAACAGAAAGGAAGATAACTGCAGGGCAAAGGAAACATCATGGGGATTGTGAATTAAGTAGCATTGTTTCCCATAAGAATTGTTGAAATGATGGATGGTCGAGAGTAACTAAAATACTTCGCATTTCACTGGGGCGTCACAGATTTTTAATTTTGATTAAGTTACGCATCACATCTAAAAATTGTTCCCACTCACCCAAAATTTTTACAATAGTTACTCATTCCTATTACTCTGGGCGGGAAAAGAAAATAAAAGAACAAAGTATTTTTTTTTAGGATTACTATTAAAGGTGTTGAACCTACTGAAAGAGCCTGATTCCTACTGTACTATTTTAATATTGAACAAAATTAGCGCAATGTTAATGGAAAGGATCGGAGCAGAGGACACTCGTTGCAGAGTGGAGCAGGTGTAACTGCCCTTGGTTTTATTAACAGGCTCCGATCTGAATGGTTATATGATGAAAAGCTAGTCTGTCCTTGTTTAGATGCAACAGAAGTAACTGCAGACAGACAAAGAGCTGCTCTGTCCTCCTTTCCCATTGTTTGTGGCCACTTAATAGACCTTTTGGTAGACTGGCTTTTCTCCAAATGGCTTTCAATTCCTTCCCCTCCACAAAGCCCATCAAACTTCCCCCTCCCCATCCTCCTGCTCACACGCTTCTGTTGCTGAAGTAACAGCTCTAGCTGAGATCCTTGTGAGATGACTACTGATATCGTTTTTCAACCTTGCAACCGTGACTATGCCTTTATTGATGCCAAGACAGACAAGAACTAAAAAGCCCACAAAGCCACACACATTCTACAGATCTGTTATTATATGCTACATTCAGAAGCTTCCTAATACTATCAAGGGAATGGTTAACTGTTTATGTAATTTATTCCCTTCAGTGCCCAAATTAGGAAGACAAAAATAATACTACCACAAGTGAGCAATCCATCTCTTCCCAACTGGGAATTAAAAACTTCGGATTTAATTTAGTTTACACACAAGAACACACAAATTTGACAGGCTGGTGGGAAATTCATCAAGCTAGCCCCACTACATGAAAGATACACCATCAGGGCAGAATGCTTTCTTCCTCCTCTCTCTACTCTTCCTGCAGCTATGTAATCTCCCAAATGAGACAAAAGGAAAGGATGAAATTAAACAAGCTAATAGTGGAAAAGATCTTCAGGAAAATTCAGCTCAGGTTTATGTTGCTCTCATAATTTCAAAGGAGATTGGAGAGTGTTGATAAAAGACTTCCAAAAAACCCAGGGGAGGATAGTAAGTAGTATTACAACTTCACCCACCCCATCTTGTTATTTCTGTAAATAGACAATGGTGCTCACTCAGAGCATATAGTCTGAAAGCTCAGCAAACCAGATATATCTTTGTAATTTCACCATCCTTTGTAATCCAGTGGCGGAAAATTATCTTTGATCTTCGTGATATTTAGTTGGAGTGCACTCATCTTCTCCGGAATAATAGACAATATGATGTTTAGAGGGATCACAAAAAGGTCATAGTGGTTAGGTAGAGATGGGCTTTGTCAGCAGCTCTGTAGAAATTAGCTTTATTCATGTGATGTTACTAAGGGGAATTGTGCAGATAAATTAAAAGAGTGGGCTAAGGATGGATCAAAGGTTCAAAGTTCAAAGTAAATTTATTATCAAAGCACACAAAGGGTTAGGGTTAGTTTTTTTTAATGCCCGCAAGAAATGAATCTCAAGGTAGTAGAACAAAGAAATACAACAGAATCAATGAAAAAACACACACAAAACAGACTGGCAAACAACCAATGTGCAAAATAAGTAAACTGAGCAATACAATAAAAAATCAGATGATAATAATAACGAATAAGTAAATAAATAAATATACTGAGAACGTGAGTTGTAGAGTCCTTGCAAGTGAGTCTATAATTCGTGGAATCAGAAAATTGCACAACATAATACCCCGTGATTACATTAGAGCAGGGGTTCCTAACTTTTTTTTATGCCATGGACCAATACCATTAAGCAAGGGGTCCATGGACCCCAGTTTGCAGACCCCTGCATTAGACCAATGGACAAATAAGGCTTCAGATCAACTCCAGATGCACAGCATTCCCTCAGAACCATATTGAAATATCAGGACTGGGGTTGATACTGGAACTCAAAACCAGAGAGGACGGCATGGCAGCATGGGGGTTAGCGTAACGCTATTACAGCACCAACAACCCGGGTTCAATTCTGCCGTTGTCTGTAAGGAGGATGGACATGCTCCCCATGATCACATGTGTTTCCTCTGGATGTTCCAGTTTCTTCCCACATCCCAAAGATATACCAATTAGTATTTTATTTGGTCACCTAGGTATAGTTGGGTGGCAAGCACTCATTGGGCCAAAAGGACCTGGTATCGTGCTGTATCTCTAAATATTTTTTTTTAAAAGCAAAAACCTCTTGCCAATTAAACCAAGCTCACAGTCAATATGAGAGTGGAATTTCTAATCCAACGGATTGGAAAAAAAGAAAGAAAGGCAATAGCAACCAGGAAGCAGAGTTATTGGAAACAAGGGTGGTAAAGCACTGATTGTGTGCAGGTAGTTCTAGAATGCATACGAGCCAGTTATGGAATGAATAAAGTATGACATGTGTAGGTGATTAGAGCTGAAGGAACCCTGAGTTCTGGAAGGATTTTTAGGCTGTAAGAGAATGCAAAGATACAGCAAGATGAGTTTCTTTTTATATTAAAGCATTGATACAATCAGGGCTGTGTAGATCATCAAAACTGGTTTAATAGGTATGTGCGCCTGCACAAAGAGGCAAAGTCTTGAATATGATTAATTTACGGAGGGTGGAATCAGCCTGTATTAGATACACCTGGAGGGTAAAAAGAACTTGGATGTTCAGTGAACAAATCGAAAGAGCCAGTGATGATAAAATGTTTTCCAGGTGATTTTCAGAGTAGTTGGAATTGGAAGAGTAGCTTAAGATCAACTAGCCTGAGACAGTAGTTTAGGTAATGTTTGGGAGTGGGATAGAGTTAGTTGTCTTAACATATGTGAATGGGTTTTTATCGATGGGCCAAAGACGGTGTGTTTGCTTTTTCTCAACACCTGCTTGAGGCAAATTTGCCTATCCATGGACTGCACATTGATTAAGCAGTCCAACAATGGAGACGGTAACTAGGTCAGCAGCAAGTGACTGGTGGTGTTAACATTAATATATATGATGCCAGATAAGAAGACAGCATATATGCAGAGGACAATACCAAGGGCCAGCATGTAAGAGAGAAACCGGGGCAATGACAGATACTTGGTGATAACAGGTTGGACATGAGTAGCATACCTTGCAAGAAATTCCCTGCTTAATGACTGGAGAGCAGAGAGTGGAACCACTAATGAGAAATCATGCTGAGCTGAATAAGGGAGAAGAGATGTTGCTGAAGTATGGCCTGATCAGCCATGCCAATGGCTGCAAAAAAGGTCAAGAAGAATGAAGAATCAATGCACAGCACACAGAGAGTCACACAAATCGTCACTTTGACTTTGATTAGAATAGAAACCAGACTGGAGGGATTCTCTGTGTACTATTGGGAGAGTGGGAACAAATTAAGACAACACACTTGTCCAGCTAACCAACAGTAAATTGATGGAAGTAATGATCAATAGTGCCACTAAGCTACCTGCTCACCAATACCCAGATATGAATCAATGTGCTAAATCCCAAAGGTGAAATGACAGTAACTGTGCTCACATCAGCTTCTTGGGTATGGCAGCAAGGAGTCCTGGTAAGACTGAAGTTAAAAATCATCAAGTGGAGAACATCCTAATTGTTGCAGCCACGTATTGCACGAAGCAAGATTGTTGTGGTCATTGGAAGTCAATCACCGTAGCAACAGGACGTCACTACCAGGAGTTTCTCAGTGCAGTGTAATAGGCCCAACCATCTTTAGCTGCTTCACTTATGATCTTTCTTCCATCAATTGGTCAGAAGGCTGGATATTCAATGATCATTGTTTGATGTTCAATTCTATATACAGTCCTTTGCATGTAGTGAGACCTCATTGGTTGTTAAGCAGTAAATAACATGCATGCCTCTAAGTGCCAGGCAATGACCATCTCCAATAAAATGAGAATCTAACAACTTCACCTTGACATTCAATAGTATGATCATTGACAAATTCTTCACTATCAATACCATGGGGTGACCATTGACCCGAAACCCAACAGGACTAACCACATAGATACTGCTGTTACTAGAGCAGGTCAGAAGCTAGGTATCCTCTGGTGAAGGACTCACCTCATGAAGCCCTGAAGTCCTTCCACTTTCTACAAGATGCAAATATGGAGCATGATGGGATACTCCCTGATTGCCTGAATGGGAGCTGCTTCAACAACTCACGAAGCCTAACACTAACCCGAACAAAGGAAACCATTGATTCATATCCCATCAATTACCCAAACATTCATCTCCTACACTATCAAGGGCTAGTAGTGGTAATGTGTTCCAACCGAAAATTATACTGCAGTTACTCTGATGGTAGTTACCACATCTGTAACTTCAGCCTCCAAGAAAGGTAAAGATACAAAGCTCATGGGGAACATCTGCAAGTCTCCTATTTAGAAATGCACCAATCATTGAATCTAAATTCTGAAACTCCTTTTTCCCCGCAGCACAGTTGAAGTGCCTACACAAGAGGAACCGCAGCAGTTCATAAAAATGACCTTGCCACCACCTTCTCAATGGCATCTAAGGATGAGTAATAAATGCTGGGTGACGCGTGGCCAAGTGGTTAGGGCGTTGGGCTCACGATCTGAAGGTCGTGGGTTCGAGCCTCGGCCAAGGCAGCGTGTTGTGACCTTGAGCAAGGCACTTAACCACACACTGCTCCAGTCCACCCAGCTGAAAATGGGTACCGGCAAAATGCTGGGGGTTAACCTCATGATAGACTGATGTCCTATCCAGAGGGGAGTCTCGTACTCTCAGTCGCTTCACACCACAGAAACCGGCATAAGCACCGGCCTGATGGGCCACAAGGCTCGGGACAGACTTTAACTTAAAATTAAATAAATGCTGGCCTGGTCAATGGCATCCAGATTCAATGGCATCCAGATTTCAATAAAAAAAAAGTAACCAAGGAACAGTAAGTTTGAAATTATGATTCTAGATGACAGTTCAGTGATTATTTTATGAGAATGGATACATGGGAATTGAATTCAGAAGAGAAGGTAAGAGTTGTGAGGAAGTGACTGGAGATAGCCTTATTTGTAATGATGGTAATGGTGATCCGACATAAAATTGCAAATTCAGGACTGATTATATTTTAGAGCGTTGATCTCAAAGCAAATGTTAAGAGATGACAGGAGGATGGATATCTTAAAGGATAAAGTAAATTGAGATGATTTTAATCAATGCAGAGGTCTAGCAGGCAAACCATACAAAAATTTTTTTTTTCACCCAATTATTGAAACACTGACTGCCCAGGAGTGTAACGTAAAAAGTTTGCTGTATTTGAATGGTTCAAGATGAATTATTGAAAGCATGACAAGGAAGTTACTTGGAATTATTGCAGGACTTACTCTGTGGGAAGTTTGATAGTAGTCTTGCTTAATTGTGTCAGAATAATCCTGTTTTTTCTCCAGATACTATAACAACAGGGAAGGAGATTTCGAATCAGTGATAAATAGAAATATTATGAATCACTCTTCTTAAGATTCAACACAATAGTCTTAGTTTGAGAAAAATACCACAAAGGTTTGAGTCAAAAATGCCTACAATCCTGATTATTTTGTTTCCAGACAATAATGTAGTTTAATAGATTTGGTGCAATAGCAAATCACAGAATTTCAACAAATCATTCTGCCACAGAAACACTGGCAAAACTATGAGTTGGCACTTCCCAAGTTTCTATAGGATTCTTGCCAATCTTCTGCTGAAATTGTGGCAGTAGAATAAGATATCCCTGCAAAATTTTAGACTTTAGTGTTTTTGGCAAGTTAATGAATTTATTGCTTTTTCTTTACTTATGACCTGTTGAGACATTTTATTTCCAAGTCAGGATGATAAGCGGAGAATATGTAACACTGCGTCATGGATGTTCTTGAGTTGTCCACTATGAGGAGCCAGAGAGCAAACTAGCAATGCAAGCAGAAGGTAACAAACTGAGAAATATTCATGCCTTCAGCAAACATTGACAATGGGGCAATTTTGCAAAATGTGACATTGGATGCAGAGGGTGACAGCGCTAGCAGAATATTCCTAATTCTTGAATCAAATATTGCAAGACATGAAATTTTTCTGCCAAACAGTAATTATTTTTGAACAGCCTAATAGCACAGCAATATCGAAAAAAGGAGCACAAGTGACCCATAATAAACCCATATTCAGTGCAATTATGTCTGATCATCCATCTCAATATCATTTTTTTGCTCACTCCCTTGATGCCTTTTCATTTAGATATGTATTTCCCTCCTCCTTATACAGTACTGTGCAAAAGTCTTATGCACACACACACACACACACACACATATAGTATGTATCGCTAGGGTGCCTAAGACTTTTGCACAATACTGCAGTAACTTTATATATTGCACTGTACTGCTTCCACAAAAAACAACAAATTTCATGACATAAGTAAGTGACAATAAACCTAATTCTGATATGGGTCTCTATTGTGGACTGAGAGTGAGAAGGGGTCAGGGAGAGTGGAATCATGGTTAGGAAAAGGGAAGGGAAGAGGGAAAGGCAAGGGAAGCACCAGAGAGACATTCTGTAATGATCAATAAACCAATTGTTTGGAATCAAATGATCTTGCCTGGTGTCTCTCGCGGCTGGGTGTGTCTCCACCCGTACCACCCCACCCCTCCCCCCCACCTCGACACTCCTTCTCTGCCACTTATCCCACGCCCCTCCTGTGGCGCTCTACCCTCACCACTCCCAGCATCCTTTGCTCTCGCCAAATTTACATACTTGCTCTCCGCTCTACGTTGACAAATACAGCACTTTTGTTTTTATCCCCTATTTTTCATTTCACATTTTACAGAAGTATCTGAAATTACTGGGAGCTGGATTAGCCACTGATGTAATTCAAATAGAGTTTCATCTCCACCTCCACCTCAATAACCCTCCAGAGAGTAAACAGCATTAGAAAACTTCCACTTTCTCTCTATAACTACATAACCAGATTGATTCCTGGGATGGCAGGACTTTCATATGAAGAAAGACTGGATGAACTGGGCTTGTACTCGTTGGAATTTAGAAGATTGAGGGGGGATCTGATTGAAACATATAAAATCCTAAAGGGATTGGACAGGCTAGATGCAGGAAGATTGTTCCCGATGTTGGGGAAGTCCAGAACAAGGGGTCACAGTTTGAGGATAAAGGGGAAGCCTTTTAGGACCGAGATTAGGAAAAACTTCTTCACACAGAGAGTGGTGAATCTGTGGAATTCTCTGCCACAGGAAACAGTTGAGGCCAGTTCATTAGCTATATTTAAGAGGGAGTTAGATATGGCCCTTGTGGCTACGGGGGTCAGGGGGTATGGAGGGAAGGCTGGGGCGGGTTTTGAGTTGGATGATCAGCCATGATCATAATAAATGGCGGTGCAATCTCAAAGGGCCGAATGGCCTACTCCTGAACCTATTTTCTATGTTTCTATATACAGACGATAATATTTGCAAACAATTTCTCTTATTATTCACTCTTTGCCACTTGATAGTTCTAACATTGGGAATCAACAAATAACTTTAAGATGCATTCTGTATCTCTGGCTGCCATTCGTGCTTATTTAGAACTTCCAGTGTTACTGGATTCAGTTTACTTACACCAGAGCAAGTTGTTGACTGTGTTTATCCTACCATTAGCCAAGATGCTGCAGTGATGTTTCGTTGATCATTCTGCTTCCGTCATGGCGGAATGCTAAGCTTGCATATGGTGGCATGGTAACGTAGTGGTTAGGTCAATACCTGTCAGTACCAGAGACCCTGGTTCAATTCCCACCACTGCCTGTGACCACGGGGGTTTCCTCCAGGTGCTCCGGTTTCCTCCCGCAGTCCAAAGCTGTACCGGTTGGTAAGTTAATTGGTCTTTGTAAATAGTCCCGTGATTAGGATAGGGTTAAATCTTGGAATTGCTGGGTGGTGCAGCTCAAAAGGGGTGAAAGGGCTGTACCTCAACAAATAAATAAATATCATACCACATCAGTAGGGCAGCGTGTATAAGCTAATTGATGCACTCATTATCGTGGATTTGGTACCGCCAATTCTCCAACCAACCTTCTCAAACTCATTGTACATTCTGTCTTAGTCGGTTAATTATTATCAATATGTAATGATAACCCAGGTTGTTTGCCTACATGCTAGGTTGGCTTCCAGTCTTTAGGCATAGTGCATTAGTGTAAGTGATTTTGTTAGACCATTTAATCCCCATTTGTATGCATGGTGTTATTACTGGCAATTGTTTGCTATAGAAGTGACAAAGGGGAAAAGGTTACAATTGAGCACTGTAAGTGATCCTTCTCGAAAGTTGACCACAAATGCTCACTCTGGTAATTAAGCACAGCATGAAGGTAGTGCTGCATTATCAGATGTTGCTACTTTTTGATAAGAAGATCATAAAAGATCCTAAGGCACTATTTCAAAGATAAACAAAGCAGTTATCCCTGGTATCCTGATCCAAATTTAATTACTCACCATTATTAAAAGCAGATTGCCATTTTCTCAGTGTTATTGGTGGGAGCTTGCTATGAAAAATTGGCCTCTCCATTTTTCTGTATCACAACAGTTTCTATGCTTGAAAAGGTGTTTTATTGACTGTAA
Organism: Mobula hypostoma; assembly: GCF_963921235.1. Lineage (NCBI taxonomy): Eukaryota > Metazoa > Chordata > Chondrichthyes > Myliobatiformes > Myliobatidae > Mobula > Mobula hypostoma. The sequence continues at coordinate 32,640,151 of NC_086129.1, read as the reverse complement.
GCTGTAAGGTGACATCCTGAAAGAGACATGAAATATGCTATATTAATGTTCGATTAGGGATAGTAACACCCTGAATAAATGAGGTTATTCAGTTGACAAAATCAGTAGGCAATCAATTTTCCCAAGGAAAAACTCTTAAAACTTTTATTTGGTGGAAAAGATGAACATGGTGAATTGACAACATATCGTATTACGACTTGAAGAAGGGTTTTTGGACAGGTCCCTGTGGAAGCAAAATAACTAACTTGTGCAATAAGGAGGAATAAAGTTGTTTCAGATAATGCTCGCTTTCAGTTCCATGGATCCCATTTGATTGAGTTAATCAACTTTGAATGCAGTAGCCATTAGCTATCTGACACCATGTTTGAATCCTTTATATTCTTCACTGGAAATAAATCATCATATATAACTGGTGAGGGGAGAGATGTGTCTGGGGCACTTGCATTTTATTTCGATCATCTGCATCAAGTTTGAACCTCTGGATGTAAATTCCTCCTGAGGCTGCTACTGTTCCTCCACTACAATGTTCCTTTTTCTCACGAGTTTCAATAGTTCTTCCACTAAAATTAAGTGATTTCCCATAAAAATGCATCTCTTTTGATTTTGCAAATATGCGTGTCTAATATGACATTAACTCAAAATCCAGACTACATCAGAATATGCATTCAATATTCAGAATAATGGTGCCAAACCATCTGTGTCCAATATCGCAGTCTACAGTATTTCTACATAAAAATGTCGATATTTTCATCCTAATACACACAATGAGGTGACTGAAGCAGCAACACATACCACATTCAGCCGTACTGCCCTAAAAATCCACCACAGTTTTCTGTGTTATCTGCCTAAAAACATCTGTATAAGATAATTTAAGTACACTCTTAATCTCTAGTATAAAATGGAAGAGAGAGAATTTACAGGGTAGTACAACAAGTCTTCATTGACACTGACTGTAATCCTGTTACTTATAGTATTTCATTCAAGTGAGAGAATAGTCTTGTAGCCTCTAAAGATCGGTATTGTTCGATGATGCTGGTTTTGCAAGTGTAAATGAAGATAACATCATCAAAGCAGGCTGCTACTTTGAAAAGCCCAACCAATATCTAGTAGTCCAAGAATTTCTCAGACTATATTACATTTCTTTCTGCCACATACCACCGGTTCGTCTCTTATTTCAGTGGTGAATCATTAAACAGCACAAAGAGGCTCAGCCACATAAACCCAACAGAACGAGAGTCTTGAGAACATTACAAATTGTCCTAATCTTTGACAAGTCCCATCTGTGGATTTAAAATCCTTGAGCAGATGCTGGATAAATTATGCTGTCATCTGGCTGGAAGCCTGAGAATACACCAGCGTGCAGATTAACCATGGCACAGGCTGCAACACAAGGCCACTGACACCAAGCTGTACTTCAGAACAGTTTTGCAGAGTCAATGGCAAGATGGTCACCTCCTCAGGGGCACACTTAACTCCAAAATCATGGCTACCATCAGCCAACAATGACACAAATTTCTACGTTAAAAGATGCAATTGAGTGGCCTAGGCAGGTAGTGTAGGGGGTCTCTCTATTTCTTATATAGTAGTGCTGGAAATGACGACAGGCTATGCAATTGTTGTCATCACCTGGAGAATTAAAAAAGCACGATTTCTCAATTGAGGAAGAAAATAAATTAAACCATTCTGTTTCCTCCATGTGAAGTATTCATAATATCACAAGACCTATGTCATCCATTAGGTACAGTTCTAAGCATGCCAAATTCCTGGAAGAACCAAGCGAATTTGCAATAAACTTATGATAGTCCATGGGACAATTATACTCAGTGCCTCCTGTACCTAATAAAGTAGCTATTGGATGTATGTTCATGGTCTTCTGCTGCTGTAGCCTATTCACTTCAAGGTTCAATACGTTTTTCATTCATGGAAGCTCTTTTGCACGTTACGTTTGTAATGCATGATTATTTAAAGTACTGTCACCTTCCAGTCAGTTTGAAACAATCTATTCATCCTCCTCTGACCTCTCTCATTAACAAGGCATTTTCACCCACAGAACTGCTGCTCACTGGATGTTTTTTTTCTGTTTATTGCACCAATCTCTGAAAAACTCCAGAGTCTGTTGTGCATGAAAATCCCAGGGGATCAATGTTCCCTCTAAATTGGAATGACCAGTGTGACAAAAATCTTGTGCTGTGCAATTTTTTGCCCAGTGCCAACAACATGTGCAGACTTAATTTTATATATAGAGGTATTCATTTTAACATCCTGCAAAACACTGTCAATAAGAACTTTGGGTTTGATCATTTTCACTCTCATTCATCTGCACTCTCACAAAACATATGTAGCAGGCCTATAGCGGGTAATGAAGGATTTTCTTGCCAGAGCTATTGCACAATGTCCATTTGTGATTTGCTTGCTAAATGATGCTTCAAAACTTCAAATTCCCAAATATCACTCCACATCTTCCCATTTGCAAATTCTCCAGCAACTTTTGCATCATGACAATACATGCAGTAACACCAGTTTCTGTATTGTACAGAAATATTTCTTGTAGCTGCACGCTCCTGACCTCATGAGCTTTTGGTCTAGCAGTTTCTACTGTTTCATTTAGTCATTCTGCTTTAAATAAGTTAGCAGTTCTTTTGCACTTCATGCCCTTTGCTTCTTTGGAATTCTACATAGTGAATCAAAAATTTCTTCAATAAAACAGTATAAATAAGCCAGTTCTAAAAACTGCAAACAAATCATTGCAAATTTCACATTGTCAACACCGTCCAAATCAGAAACCAGAAAAGGAAATGTGATTGTGTACAATCGTGAAATACACTTAACATGCAACGAGTTAGAGGGTGACAACCTTTTGTGTGCAGCTTAAATTCCTTTGTGCGCTAGTAGCAAAGGATGTGTGCGCGCATACACGTGCACGCCGTAGAGGGAACATTGCAGAAGTTCTGCAGTTTCTAAGATACTCAAGCCACCCTGTCTGGCACTAACAAATATTCCACTGTAAAAGTCAGTTTGACTGAATTTCTTCCCCATTCTGATGTTTTGTTTGAAAAACAACTGAACCTCTTGACCACGCCTGCATGCTTTTATGCAGTGATTACAGGTGTACTGAATAAAGTGGCCACTGAGTGTATGTAATTTAAACACTTATGGTGTACTTATTTTTTAAGTTACTATTTACATTTAGTGTTGGCGCGTGGCCAAGTGGTTAAAGTGTTCGTCTAGTGATCTGAAGGTCACTAGTTCGAGCCTTGACTGAGGCAGCGTGTGTGTCCTTGAGCAAGACACTTAACCACACATTGCTCTGCGATGACACCGGTGCCAAGCTGTATGGGTCCTAATGCCCTTCCCTTGGACAACATCGGTGGCATGGAGAGGGGAGACTTGCAGCATGGGCAACTGCTGGTCTTCCATACAACCTTGCCCAGGCCTGCACCCTGGAAACCTTCCAAAGCGCAAATCCATGGTCTCATGAGACTAACAGATGCCTATATTTACACTTAATTTTGAAATGAATTGGCTGGATGAACAAAGATAACTGGAGATGCAGAAATTATCATTAAAGCATTTATCATTTGACACACATTGCTATTTTCAGTCTTCCTTAAGTTCCTCGTGAGAAACTTGGTCAAGTAATACTATCCTCATGCTTCAGCCTGATTCAGCTTTAGTTGGAATGGATAATATTCTAAACCTTAATCCAATCTGGATTCATCCAGTTCTCAGTGGCAAACAAGATCTCTGTTGTCTGTTATTCATCTGGTCGCCTAATCACTGAGAATTTTTAAGATGCATACAGTGCCAAGTCTTAGAATAAGTAATACAGGATAAAGGATTTAAGATAGCATTTCTTCTGTTTTTAACCATTTTCTATAATATAGTACTGTTTCTTTATCTGCAAAATTTCTTTGATTTTTAACATAGTTTTTTTCTATAATTTTTTTCTATAATTTTAAGCATTAGAGTATTATTTTGTAGAGTTGCAGGTGGCTGCAACAACAGTAAAGCTTGTATTGCATATTCAGAAGGAAGTTTTAAATCCCTGCTATATTTTCTTAAACATAGGAATGGTGTTATCTTTGAGCCCATGCACATATGTTTGTATTGTCATATAATTAGTTAATATTGTCATGCCGTGTACTAACTTTTCAAACAACATAACAGCTTCACTGGCATTTAATTTGTAACAGTTCAGAGAACCAACATTAAAATAGTAATTGTGCTTTCAGTTTATCAGATAAAGTTCAATCCGGCCAAATCTATTTTCTATGTGGACAAAATATCTACCATCCTTCTTCAAATCCGTCAATTCAATCTCTCACTGGGGAATAAGAATCGAATTGTTTCTTTGTTTCTCTCTGTGGTCTGCTCCAATGGCACTCTAACATAATTCGCTCCACAATCCCATCGCCCTTTGTCTGAGAAGGTTTCACTTGACTTTCTTTTTAATCTTGTGATTCAAAACCATTTGCCATGTTATTTGAACCCATCGGTTTGCCAATCTGTACAGCTCAGCATGACCAACTTCACTTATAATTTGAATGCAAGTTTAGGAAATCACCTCAACAGCTCATTCCAAGGATAAGGTTAGAGAGGAATTCAAAGTGTGTGTTTTTCATTGAAGACATGTTCTGACTGGTATTCAATTTAATTGATTACACTACATATTGAATTTGATATACAACAGGCATTTGAAGCAATATTGCTCATTTAATGCAGAGGTGCAAGTTGAATTTCCACCCTAGTAAGACCAACTTCATTAAATGGTTCTTATAATTTTATGATTCATACCTGGAATCATTTTGACTTCTCACCTGTACCATTCTAAAGTTAACACAATTCTTCCTGGAATTTTACATAGTTCTCCAGATGGGTTTGTCAGATGCTAGTAAAATAATCCAAGTGCCTTGGATACACACTTAGTAGCCATTTTATCAGGTACACCTGTACACCTGCTCATTAATGCTAATATCTAATCAGGCAAATCATGTGGCAGAAACTCAATACATAAAAACATGCAGACATGGTCAAGAGGTTCAGTTGTTTTTCAGACCAAACATCAGAATTGGGGAAGAAATGTGATCTAAGTGACTTTGACCATGGAATGACTGCTGGCGCCAGATGGGGTGGTTTGAGTATCTCAGAAACTGCTGATCTCCTAGGATTTTTATGCACAAGTCTTTAGAGTTATTTAGAATGGTGTGAAAAACAAAAAAAAAGTGAGCAGCAGTACTGGGGCAAAAATACCTTGTTAATGGGAGAGATCAGAGGTGAATGGCCAGACTGATTCAAGGTGACAGTAGCTCAATAACCTCGTATTACAGCAGTGGTGTGCAGAAGACCATCTCTGAATGCACGGCATGTTGAACCTTGAAGTGGATGGGCAACAGCAGCAGAAGACCATGAACATACACTTAGTGGCCACTTTATTAGGTACAGGAGACACCTAATATAGTGCCACTGAGTGTATATTCAATCATTGCTGGTACAACCTAGTGCCTCATTGCTGAATAAATACTACAGCAAAGATCCTTCAGAATAATCCCTCAAAATTTTGAGATTTATTTCGCAATCTACCTGTATCATTTTTAAAAAATTATATTCCATTTCATTTATTCCACCTACTAATTAAATTATAGTTATCTGTTCTGCATTACTTTTTCCTTTCTCCAGTAATCCTCTGTTCCCAGTTAATATTTTCTCTTGAGCGCTGCAATTTACTTACCATGTTCAAACATAGATATTCCTTTGTACAGCATGTCACTCACGAGAGAGATTTTTTCTTCAGCCCGTGAAAACAGGCGGAATGGGAAATGGGATTTGCCTACATTCCAAAGTTCCCCAAACTACAAGCGTTCATGGAATGCACAGTTAAGACCCTAAGATATAGGAACAGAATAGGAGATCAGCCACCTACCCAGGGATGCCTGGCTGTAGCCAGGGCCAGCTTGTACAAAGTACATGCTTCCTCTGATCACTGTCCTTCAACTGCCCCGCTCACTCTCCCACACCCAATGCATCACTGCCGCGTCCATCCATAAACTAGCTGTTAAGCAGCTTCCAGGCTTGTATTGCTGTTGCCACTTTAAGAGATGACTGCAGAGATTGTAGCTGTGTGGCATCATGTGGCAGCTTCAGAAACTTGCAGAAGGCCAATAGATAACGCTGCACCGAAGCTAGCAGAGCATGGGAAAGCCTGACAAAGCCGTTCATGAACCACACAATTAAAAACGTTGACCTTTATGTAACTTCTGCAGACAGCATTAAAGAGACCTGCAATGTTTTAAAGGATTGCAAAGCAATTTCTATGCTTATGCTTTCCATGCTTTGGAAGTCCAAATGTATAAAACCTGCAGTTCTTTGTGTCCGATAAAAAGACACTTGAACTCGTGGTGTTAATCCATGAAATGCAACTTCAAACCCTAATACCCAATTACACAAAGGTTAAAATGCATTTAAGTTTCATAATTGAGTTATTTCTGGGACTAGTTTGCAAGGTTTGCTTAAAGCCCAGCTCCTTTTTGTCCTACCTATTGCAAGTTATTTCACTTATTTTACTCTAATTGAAAAAAAAGTAGGCTTAGGCTATTAATTTTCCATTTGACAGGTAACATTGCTTATTTTATGATGAATATATGCTCATTGATTAATAGCATCAGGAATTAAAATTAAAAATGTCCTTGCCATCATTTTTCACAATAAACTGTCTTGTAAAGCAACCAATTAATTAATGTTTGCATCTTTAATTCCCTTAAAGGTGAAGAATGAATGTACAATATTTTGATGTTTTTTCTCGCACTTTGTAATTGACTATTTTAAAAGTCAATTATTATTTTAACTATTTCAACCAATTTTTAACAATCTTCCCATATAGCTACTTGTAGGCACTTGGTCCACATTCCAGACCATAAAAGCTTCAGGTTGGTCTCAATTTCTCTAATCAGTAGTAAATAATGATTACAGTCTTCGAGCTATAAGGAAAAAGTGGTTGCCATTATTAGGTTGAGATATAATGCCAACCATGGTCTGTGGCTTTGACCTTTCTTGCTCTCAGGAGAAGTGCTGGAAGGGCCAGTACCACCTATGATAGTAACGCAAAACTTTGATCCTTTCTATTAGATTTTCTCTCAGCTCCAGTTCAATCCTGACATCCAGTGCTATCTACAAGGAGTTTGCACATTCTTCAGTTTCCTTGCACACCTACCAATGTTGTACATCTACATTGTTGGTAGAATCTCAGATGGTGACGAGAGGGCGTACAGGAGCGAGATATGCCAACTAGTGGAGTGGTGTCGCAGCAACAACCTGGCACTCAATGTCAGTGAGACGTAAGAGCTGATTGTGGACTTCAGGAAGGGTAAGATGAAGGGACACATACCAATCCTCATAGAGGGATCAGAAATGGAGAGAGTGAGCAGTTTCAAGTTCCTGGGTGTCAAGATCTCTGAGGATCTAATCTGGTTCCAACATGTCGATGTAGTTATAAAGAAGGCAAGACAGTGACTATACTTCATTAGGAGTTTGAAGAGATTTTGTATGTCAACAAATACAGTCAAAAACTTCTTATAGATGTACTATGGACAGCATTCTAACAGGCTGCATCACTGTCTGGTATGGAGAGGGCTACTGTACAGGAGCGAAAGAAACAGCAGGAGGTTCTAAATCTAGTCAGCTCCATCTTGGGTACTAGCCTACAAAGTACCCAGGACATCTTCAAGAAGCGGTGTCTCAGAAAGACAGCATCCATCATTAAGGACCCCCAGCATCCAGGGCATGCCCTTTTCTCACTTGGGAAGGAGGGAGAGGAGCCTGAAAGCACACACTCAGCGATTTCAGAACAGCTGCTCGCCCTCCGCCGTCCAATTCCTAAATGGATGTTGATCCTGTGAACGCTACCTCACTTCTTTAATGTATATTATTTCTGTTTTTGCACAATTTTTAATCTATTACATATACTGTAATTGAATTATTTATATATATATATATTTTTTTCTTCTTCTATAGTATGTATTGAATTGAACTGCTACTGCTAAGTTAACAAGTTTTACGACTCATGCCGGTGATAATAAACCTGATTCTGATTCTGATCTCAAATACATATGGACTAATAGGGTAATTGGCCAACGTAGTCTGCTGCAAGTGTAAGTGATAGAAATCGGAGAGAGGTTTTAGGAATATGGAGAGAATGAACAGGATAAGTTTAGGAGCTGGGTGAATAGGCGCATGGTGTGTGACATGGACTCGGTGGATGCAAAGATGCAAAGATTCAAAGTACATTTATTATCAAAGTATGCATGCAACCCTGAGGTTTGTCTTCCCACAGACAGCCACGAAACAAAGAAGAACCATGGGAACAACCAGTTTCAAGAAAAATACCAAACATCAAACCCCTCCCCCGCACACAAAAAATTGCACAAACGGCAACAAAAAATGAATGAAGGCACAGAATATAAAAGACATATAATATAACTGGAAGGCCTGTTTCCATGCAGTAGGACTCTTGGTCACTATGGCTTAATTCTGTTTGTGACTTGCTGCTTTAACTGTTTATCAGCCGCAGGTAGCATCAGCAGGTTGATACCCCAGTGTTAGTTGCTCTTTCACTGTTGTTATTGAGCCAGTGTTGTTTCCAGTGGCTGCTGGTAAAATAGGAGGGATTCATGACTCATGTGATTACAGTGGAATAAAATTCCTTAGTTTCTGCCAGCTCTCTGTGACAATTGGATCCTCAGCATCAATAGTACAAATGTGCTCTGAATTTATCCCATTCAGAGAGTTGATAGTGATGTCCTTCGCACATGGGTTAGATTGATTTATTTTCAAGGTGCAATGAAATTCCATGTTCACGTGAAACTCACAGAGTAAACAACAGACATGGTAATAATTAGAACAATAAATTGTGATGAGCACAAAAACAGCAGAATGAGTATCTTGCAATCTGAAATAGTGCAATAAAAGAACACTAAAATGACAGAGTAGCAGAGAAGTAGTTAAGATCATGAGAAGGTTGGGTAAAAAGAGGTGATTGGTTCAGGAGGCTGACAGCAATGGGGAAGAAGCCCTCTCTAACATAGAACATAGAACATTACAGACCAGTACAATGTCTTCGGTCATGATGTTGTGCCCACTGTTTAACCTCCTCCAAAATCTACCCATCCCTCCCACATGGCCCTCTATACTTCTTTCATCCATAAATGTCCATATTGTATCTGGCTGTACCACCACTCTCGGCAGTGTGCTCCAAGCACTCATCACTCTCTGTGTAAAAAACCTACTTCTGACATGCCCCTTATATTTTCCTCCGGTCACACCAACATGTTCCAGCACATTAGTCTGTTCTACACTGACCTTACATTCATCAAGATCCCCCTCAATGGTAAATACTGAAGCAAAGTATTCATTAAGAACATCACCTACCCCCCTCCAACTCTAGATGCATGTTTCCTCTTTTATCCTTGATTGGTCCTACCCTCACTCTAGTTGTCCTTCTGTTCTTCATGAACATGGAGAACGCCTTGGGCTAGTCCTTATTCCTATTTGTCAAAACCTTCTCATATCCTCTTCTCGCTCTCTTAAGTCCATATTCCTAAGCTCCTTTCAGGCTATCTTATAACTCTCAAGAGCCTTGTCTAATTTTTGCTTCCTAAACCTAAGTATGCTTCCTTCTTCCTCTTGACCAGATATTTGACATCTCTTGTCAACCACAGATTCTTCACCTGATCATCCTTTCCCTCCCTATCCAGAACCCTGGCCAAGCGCTCCCTAAACAACCTCCACATCTCTATGGCACATTTCTTTGAGAACTTCTGTTTCCAATGTATGCTCCCAAACTCCTTCCTGATGGCATCATAATTACCCCATTCCCCCAAATTATTTTGTTTCCCTATGCCATCTGCTCCTATCTTTGCCCAAGGCCCAAAGTCATGGAGTTGTGGTCACTGTCTCCAAAATACTTTTCCACAAAGATATCTGTCACCTGACCTGGTTCATTACCCAGTTATACTCTAGTATGGCCTCTCTAGTCAACCTGTCTACATATTGTGTCAGAAATCCTTCCTGAACATACCTAACAAATTCTGCCCCATCTACACCATTTGCACTAAACATGACAACAACCCTGTTATTTTTGCACCTTTCCAAAATCTGCCTACTGATCTGCTCCTTGTGTGGTCACTGTTGTGATTGCGGTTCCTATAGAATACTTTCAATAGAGTGATTGCTTCCTTCCTGTTTTTGATTTCCACCCACTGACTCAGTAGACAAACCCTCCATGAAATGCTTCCTTTCTGCAGCTGTGATACTATGCCTTATTAGCAATGGTACTCCCCACCTCTTTTACCTCCCTCTTTGTCCCTTATGACTGGACATTCAAGCTCTCATGCTCCTGCATCTTCTCTCAGAAGGTGGAAGAGTGGAAAGGAATACCAGCATGGTAGCCATCTGGTGGAGCTTTGTCTTCGAAAGGAATTATGTTACTTGCTCTCATCAGAAGTTGTTGATAGACGCATCAATGACAAGTAAATTTGTGAGGAGAGCTTTAAGCAAACTTATACATTGTTTTCGTCCTTTCATGACTATTTGCCTCGTTTGTCACATACACCTTTCAGTATGACACGGTAGCACAGCCAGAAGAGTTGCTGCCTCACAGTGCCAGAGACCTAGGTTCAATCCTGACCTTGGGTGCCATCTGTGTGGAGTTTGCATGTGCTTCTTGTGACTGCATGGATTTCCCCTTGGTGATCTGGTTTCCTCCAAAGTCCTAAAGATATTCAGGCCAGTAGAATAATTCCACGCTGTAAATTGCCCCTATTGTGTAGGTGAGTGGTCCAATCTTGAGGGAGTTGCTAGAACGAGATTAGGGTAAGTGGGCAGTTGATGGTCAGCATGAATTTGATGGGCCAAAGGGCCTGTTTCTGTGCTAAATCTCTATGTGACTATGACTCATCCAATCAGCCAGTGATGGTGCAACCAAGGTACTCGACATGATAAACATTGAAGAGACCCAGTCTGTGTATATTCTATGTCCTGTCACTCTCAGTGCTATCCAAAATGGCTTTAATTGTGGATGAGTACAGATTCATGAGTGGAAGGAGAGTAAGGGTTAGCAGAGGACTGACCAAAGATGTAATGGAGTTTGAGCAGTCAGATGGAATGGATTCAGTGGGAGGTCTGTTGCAATGGCTGAAAAATATAATTCCAAGAAAATGGTCAGACCAGATTATTGTTTGATTCATCTGAAGAACAACTCTATTATTTAGAACACCAGACCCTGGCTGTTAGTAATGAGGACTTCAGAGGTTTATTGGGAGATTTGAGTGATTTCATTCTTTTTATGTTTAATCATAGCAATTTCAAAACACCCAAGTAAAATTGACTTTATAGGCCAATAGAGAGGATATTTAATAGAGTACTATGTCACTCAAGACCTGGAGTCATAAATTGGCCTATTCTCCCCTAATGGAAATTGGTAAATAATTTTTGTTCAACCTCTTGCTGCTAGCTTTATAATTCCAGGCAAGTTAGTAAACTGAACTTTATTTTTAACCTGTCATTTCATAGTACAGTGCATGGGTTTAATTGTTTTGCTGTAAACATTTCAAAATAGGCAAAGATAGAACGATAAGTATAACATCCTTTATAGAAGACAGTAGTTCTGAACTAGACTGCAGTGTTTGGATATGATTATGTATCAATAGCCATTCAAACTAGTTTTTAAATGTACCCTATACATACTGTAGACTATTATATTATTTGCATTCATGTTCCCCGTGTATCGGTCCAGGTCTCAACTTCATCTCATAATTTCACTACTTTGCTACATTCACTACACTTCTGTGATTTCAAGATATCCTAAAATCATACAAGGAAGTTCATTTGAAGGAAGTACAGCCCTACATGTTAACCTTGCTGGTGCCCCCTTCCAATCGACAATGGACAGCTCCTCCTTCATGCCTCTGTAATTCCCTTTACTCCACTGTAATACTGATACACCTGACTTTTGTTTCTCCCTTTCAAACTGCAGGGTGAATTCTATCTTATTCTGATCACTGTCTCCTAAGGGTTCCTTTACCTAATTAAATCTAGTTCATTACTCAACATCCAATCCAGAATTGCCTTTCCCCTGGTAGGTTCAACCACAGGTTGCTTTTAAAAAGTCATCTCGTAACCATTCAAAGGTTTCAAAGGTACATTTAATGTCAGAGAAATGTATATAATATACATCCTGTAGTGCTTTTTCTTTGCAACCATCCACGAAAACAGAGGAGTGCCCCAAAGAATGAATGACAATTAAATGTTAGAACCCCAAAGTCCCCGCAGCTCCCTCCCTCCCGTGTGTAAATGGCAGCAAGCAACAATCCCCCCCTCCCCTCACTGGCAAAAAATGCATCGGCACCCACCACCGAGCACTCAAGCATGAACAAAGCAACAGCAAAGACACAGACTTGCAGTACCCTATAGACTACTTGTCCACCCAGTATTCGACAGACCACAGGCTCTCTCTCTCTCCCTAATAAGGGAGAAAGAAGTGTCTCCATTTCACAACAAGAGGGGAGACATAACAAACATTTCACTGGTTTACAATGTTAAAAGTCCATTGCGTCGCTTTTTCTGAGCTCTGTGCCTAAAGATCTTGGGTCTCTGGGCACACAGCCAGAGATCTGCCGTCTCCAATGACACACCGATCACCTGCAGAGGTACCGACCTCTGATCACAACCTCCCCCCCCCCCCGCCCCGTCTCCAGAGCCACGAAATCTTGGTCGACCGAAGGCGAGCGAAGCTCTTAGGCTGAGCCCTTGGCGCGCCGAACAACGGCCATTCATGAAATCCTTAGAGCGGGTCCCATTCCCGCAAAGAACCGTAGTCAGCAGGTAAGAACCATGGTCAGCATAGTCATTCTAGATATTCCTTCTCTTGGGATCCAGCACCAACCTGATTTTCCCAATCTACCTCCATATTGAAATACTCCATCACAATCACAACACTGCCCTTATTACATGCCTTTTCTATCTCCTGTTATAATTTGTATTCCACATCCTGGCTGTTGCTCGGAGGACTGTATAAGACTCCCATTAGGGAGTCATTGTACCCTTGCAGTTCCTTAACTCTACTTAAAGATTCTACATTTTCTGATCCTATGTAACCACTTCTTAAAGATTTGATTTCATTTTTTACCTACTGAGCCATTCCACACCCTCAGCCTGTACTTTCAATACACTGTACATCCTTGGACGTTAAGCTCCCAACTAAGATCTTCTTTTAGCCGTGACTGAGTGATGCCCACAACATCATACCTGCCAATCTCTAACTGCATTACATATTTATCTACCTTATTCAGATATAACGCTTTCAGGCCTGTTTTCAACATTCAATTTTGTCTCCTGATACACTTCAACTCATCCTACTGACTGCAATGTTGTCCTATCATCTGCCTGTCCTCATCAGTCTCAATACACACTGCATCTACTTGTATACCAAATGCCCCATCCTCAGCCCTATCAGTCCAGTTCCCATTCCCCTGCCAAATCAATTTAAACCATCCCCAACAGCTCTAGAAAATCTGCCCACAAGGGTATTTGACCCCTTGGGTTCAGGTGTAATCCATCCTTTTTCTACAGGTCAAACCTTGCCCAAAAGAGATCTCATTGATCCAAAAATCTGAAACCCTGCCCTCTGCACCAATTTCTCAACCACACAGTCATCTGCCAAATCATCCTATTCTTACCCTCACTGGCACACGGCACAGGCACCAATCAAGAGGTTACTACCCTGGCGGTCTCGTCTTTCAGCTTTCTCTATTCAGGACCTCCTCCCTATGTCGTTGATACCAATATGTAGCATGACTTCTGGCTGCTCACCCTCTCCCTTTAGAATGCTGTGGACCTGACCTGAGACATCCTTGACCCTGGCACCTGGGAGGAAAAGATGTCTCTTTCACGTGCACAGAATCTCCTGTCTGCTTCTCTAAGAATGGAAACCCTATCATTACTGCATTAATATTGACTTGGTAAAAAGACAAGATCTAACAGCTATTTTAATTACACAATTATTGTACTTCCCATGCTTTTTAATAATATATTCATTTTACATTGAACATACGTAGAACAGTACAGAACAGTATAGGCTCTTTGGCCCACAATGTTATGCCAGCCTTTAGAAACAACAATCGATCTAACCTTTCCTCCTACACAATCCATAGCCCTCCATTTTTCCGGCCTCTATGTACCTAAGCAAAAATCTCTCAACTGTCCCTATTGTATCAACAAATATTTTATCCCATATCGATTTTACTGCCACTCTTATTTCCACATTTCTTGCAGTGATCATTTCTTACAATGATCAGTTTGATTCCATAATGAAAACAGGAAATGCTGAAATATTCAGGAAGTCAGGGTGTATCTGTGGGAAGAGAAACAGTATTAACATTTCAGGTTGAAGACACTTCATCAGAACTCAACATTTCCTGTTTTTATTTTAGATTTTCAGCACCTGTGCTTTTTTATAAATTCTAATTTTGATCCTCTGGATCTCTTGCTGTGAACTTCATCAACTTTCAACTTACTTAATCCTGTATTTTGAGGCAAACAAACAGAAGTTATGAAAACCTTTCTTTCACATTATGTATTTCATGAATAAATGTGAACAATGTATACCTGTGGTGGTCTAAATTTTTATCTCTAAATTTCCATACATAATAATGGTCCTTGAATTATCTATATCCCATGAATGCTTTTTCTGTGTATTTGAGGGATTTGCTGGTTAAACATAAAAGGAATCATGCCAAAATATTATACACCCAACATGCATGATCTAGGTGGAGTAATACTTCTATTTTCTCTTGAGTCACATCACTATCGATTTTTGGTAATTTCTGTCACACCAGCAGGAAATACTAAAAAAATGCCTTTTAAAGTAACTTAGGTATCTGTTTAGGGCATGAAAAGACAGTGTTTCAGAATTAAGCTAGACATAAAACGTTTTGGTGTGGCCTGCAGAGGTATCAGTGGAAAAGAAACAGAATAGTAAAAGGCAAAGAGGAAACAACTGGAGGTCATAGAGGTTTAATTAAGAAATATTCCAGTTCTTTGGGAACTATCAGGTCTGATGTAAATACGATCTGATTTTACATATTTTGTTGCAGGCAATCTACCAGTGAAAAAGTCTTTCAAGATCATAAGGAAGTCCCAATGGCTTGGAATGTCAAAACCAATTATGATGATTGCTTCAATCCTGAGCACCACGAAGCCAAAACTAAAAAAAAACACATAATAGAGAATAGAGATACCCATTATTCTCCATTTTTATCTGCTGTAATCACTAAACACTAAGATAATTTAATAAATATGATAATGTTGAAAGGCCTATTAAATATTTCTAAAAATATGGTGAAAAGATGACATCCATTTATTCCAATTTAACAAGTTACTACCTTGATTGATTTCTGTCTGTACCTTGGGGAATGTAGAGTTTGCAGGAGAGAACTTTAGAAAGAAATTAGGAGGGCAAAATGGGGCCCTGAAATATGAAATCCATGAAGAGCTGGTTGATTGCAAACTGGGTGTGTGATAAGAAGCGGAGAGTGGTGGTAGATAGATGATTTGATGGTTCAAAGTCTGTGACCAGTGGTGAAGCACAGGGATTATTGGTATAGCACTATAGTTGTTTGCGATGTAAATTAATGACTAGGATGCGAATACAGGAGGCATGATTAGTAAGTTTGTTGATGACACAGAAGTTGGTGGCATTTTGGATAGCAGAGAGTGTTGTCAAAGCAGCAAAAGGATATACCATAGATCAGATGGGAAGTTGTGTGGATATTGACAGATAGAATTTAATCTCAGCAGTGCAAGGTATTGTATTTTGGGAAGGCAAATAAGGGTGTGAGATACTGTATACAATAAATTTTAGGGCACTCAGGAATGTTGAAGAACAGGTGAACTTTGTGCTTCAGTCCAAAGTTTACTGTAAGTGACAGAAATGTAGATAGCGTAGTGAAGAAGACATCTGGTCTGCTTCCCATCATAGGTCAGGACATACTTCAAACTTCAAAGAAAATTTATTATCAAAGGGCATATATGTCACCATATATAACCTTGTGAGTCATTTTCGCAGGCATACTCAATAAATCCATAATAGAATAATAATCATCATAGAATCAATGCAAGACCATATAACCTGAGCATTTAACTAGAGCACAAAAGCCGACCAACTGTGCAAGTACAAAAAGAAAAAAATAATAATAAGTAAATAAGCTATAAATATTGAGAACATAAGATGAACAATCTTTCAAAGTGAGTTCATAGGTTGTGGGAACATTTCAATGATAGCACAAATGAAGTTATCCCCTTTGGATCAAAAGCCTGATAGTTGAGGAGTAATAATTGTTCCTGAACCTGGTGGTGTGAGTCCTAAGGCTCCTGTACCTTTTCCAGATGACAGCAGTGAGAAGAGAGCATTTCCTGGGTGGTGGGGGTCCCTGATGATAGATGCTGCTTTCCTGCGATAATGCTGCATGTAGATGTGCTTAATCTTGGGGAGGGCTTTACCTGGCTGTATCCATTACTTTTTGGATGATTTTCTGTTCAAGGGCATTGGTGTTTCCATATCGGATTGTGATGCAGTCTCTACTACACATCTATAGAAGTTTGTCAAAGTTTTAGATGCCGTCATAAACTCCTAAGGAAGTCAAGGTGCTACTGTGCTTCCTTTGTAGTTGCACTTACATACTGGGCCGAGGACAGGTCTTCCAAAATTATAATACTGAGGCATTTTAAGTTACTGACCCTCTCTGCCTCGGATCCTCCAATGGGGACTGGCTCATGGACCTCTGGTTTCCTCCTCCTGAAGTCAATAATCAGCTCCTTGGTCTTGCTGACATTGAGTAAGAGGTTATTGTTGTGGTGCCACTCAGCCAGATTTTCCATCTCCCTCCTACATGCTGATTCGTCAGCTTTCTTATACTGTTATATAAAATATATAAGTTGAATCTCATTATGCAAATTTACAGAACACTGGTTAGATCACATGTGGAATATTGTGCGCAGTTCTCTTTGCCACACTATAGGAAGAATGTAGTTGTGCTGGAGAGATTGCAGAGGAATTCACTGGGATGTTGCCTGGATTGGAGGAGCTCAGTTATGAGGAGAGATTGGATCGATAGGCTAAACTTGTTTTGTCTGGAACATGGAAGGCTAATGGATGACCTAACAGATGTATATAAAATTATGAGAGGCACAGATTGACCAGATAGTTTTTTTTTTTCTCATGGCTGGGTTATCAAAATTAAGAGGACATGGGTTTAAGGTGTGTGGAACAAGTTTTCAAGGAGATTTAAGTGGACTATTTTGTTTTTGCAGAGTGGTTGATATCTGGAACTAAGTGCCAGAGTAGCTGGTGGAATCAGGTGCAATCACTATGTTTAAGAGACATTTAGACAGGCTCTTACATAGCTAAGGATTAGAAGGCAAATGCAGGTAAATGGGATTAGTGTAGCTGGGCACAAAGGCAGGCATGGGCATGTTGGGCAAAGGAACTTGCTTCTGTGCTGTACAATTCTATATCATGCAGGCCAGTGGTGTAGTGGTATCCGCACTGGACTTTGACACAAGGGGTCCTGGGCTCAAATCTGACTGGTTCCTTGCATGCTTTCCATCTGTGCTAGATTGAGCATCAAGCTAGCAACACGGCCTCATAAAACACAGACAAATGCTAAAGTTTGCCGCTCGATGTGCCACAGAGTGCAGAGAGGAACAACAACAACTGTAATTTCAATGCTGTATTTGCATTTAATTTATCCTACTGCAACCACAAAGCAATGCTTAAAAATAGACCATATAGAGAGAGAAAACTGTTGGAAAACATATCATTTCATTCCATGAGTTAGATTGTTTATAATGCAAAAGTCTTAATGAATGATAACCCTATTTTTCACACATAACCACCCAGAGTTACACACAATAGGAACAATTGTACCAGTGACATGAAATGAAATAAAATAGAGTAAATATGACAGTGACTGAAGACACTGAGAATCTTGTGCTGAATAATGTCACAGGAGGATTCCACATGTAGACAGATGCATGTTTGATATGAGTAACAGGGTCATCATTTAATCAACAGCTCTGAGATACTTTATAAGAGTGCTTGAGCTTTTTGTGTTCCATAATCCAGGGATTAAATTGCAACAAGCAATGGCTGTTACCTCTTGTAACTTAGTGCCGATATCATTCAATAAATCTGTCTTGATCTTATTACAATCATTAATCCTTGAGGACAGACCTTGTCATACATCAGCTGGATGGACAGCCCTGGTTTCTGGCATCTGTCTTAATATTGGAGTCTGACTAAAATAAAAGAGAGTGAAAATCAAATAAATTAGTCTCAGCTAATGCACGGTATGTTCTGCAGAATTAGTGGGGAATTGAGAATGACTTACTGATATTAATTTTATCTTGAGCATCATTCTTATTGAAGACATTAAGAACTTATATCTGTATGGCTTTATCACATTTTCTACAGGCACCACAGAGAACCTGAAATATAGAGGTGAAGTTTATAAATTAGTGCCGTTGATGCAAAGGAACAAGTATTGAAGGTCAGTGTTCATTAGATTACGGTCTAAGTACCCAAAATACATTCCCAGAAGCTGTGAGCCTGTGGTTCTATGTTGTAAAATCTATCCAATAATGAATGATTTTGTCTACAAGAAGGCTCTAATATACCCAGTCATAGCTGCTATATATCATACAGTAAGGTCCTACAAATAGCGCTGAGTTTATTGTCCAATTTTGTGTTGCTTCTGCAAGCTTGACTTAGCAAAGTTCAAAGTAAATTTATTATCAAAGTACGTGTGTGTCAGCATATACTGCCCTGAGGTTTATTTTCTTGAAGGCATTCAAAGTAGAACAAAGAAGTACAATAGAATCAATGAAAAATCACACACAAAGACTGAACAACAACCAATATGCAAAAGAAGACAAATTGTACAAATAGAATAATAAATAAATAAATGAATAAATAAATCTAAGAATTTGAGTTGTAGAGTCCTTGAAACTGAGTCTATAGGTAGTGGAATCAGTTCAGAGTTGAGGTGAGTGAAGTTATCCATGTCAGTTCAAGAACCTGATGGTCGAAGAGTAATAACTGTTCGTGAATCTGGTGGTGTAGGACCTAAGCCTTCTGTACCTCCTTAGCTTGGCCTAGAACTCTTGCATGTGGAGTATTCTGGAGGTTCGGTGGAGCAGGAGAGATGTTCTGATGGAGATATTTAAAACATTCAAAAATGAATTAAGACATGTATAGAAAAATCAGTTCCTCAAATGAAGGAATAAAGAACAATGTGACAATCTTACAATTAGAGCAAGGTTATTCAATAGCAAATACAGGAAATACTTCTTTCATAGAAAGCATACAGGAAATCTGGAACTCATGCCCCAAAAAAGTTGAGGCTACTTGATTAAGCAGAGTTTTCAAAAGTCACGTTGATATATTTTTGTGTGTTAAGTATATCAAGAAGTGTGAATCAAAGACAATGGTGCTGAAATAGGTATAAGACGTTAGCTAAAGGAAAGAAGAGGTTGGACTGAGGAGTTTGCAGGTCTATTCTAGTTCCTAATGGGGCTTTGAAAGAAATGTGTTCACCAGAACACTCTGGCATCAGTCCAAACTTTATTCTTTGATATTATGATGCCAGAAATTCTTCTCAAGCTTGGTGGTTAGCAGAGTCTCCTTTTAGCCAACTCACATTAAGATATATATTCCAAACTTTCCCATTATTATTTTCCAGCTGTGGATTTGGGTTTCAAGAAGTCCAAAGTGGATTCATTGAACTGAGTTATTCATTTGTCAGTTGGTTATCTGATTAAATAGTCCAACTGGCTGTTACACTATCGTGCTTATTATTTCACAGTTGTAAAGCAAACTTATTCTCAATCTCAGAAATCTAGTATTTTCAACATGTAAATAACAGAACATTGGAAACCGCAGAGCTGCAATATTCTGAAAGTGTCAGCTTCCAGTTATACAAAACCCACACCATGAATTATTAGTGCTTGATGTGAAATATGAGTGTTCAACTCACATTAACTAGAAACAGGGGCACACATTAACTTTTCACTGAGAGCCATATTAATACGAGGTAACTTAAGCATGTTGCATTCACAAGACAATATTTGAATAAACTGTCTGCATATACTCCCAATGGCACAGGCTTCATTTCAATACAAATCCATCCTATGGAAGAGAAAATGGCACAGTAACGACATGGTTAGTGTAGCGCTTTACAGCTCCAGCTGTAAGATTGGGGTTCAATTCTTCCAGCTGTCAGTAAGGAGTTTGTATGTTCTCCTTGTGATCGCATGGGTTTCCTCTGGGTGCTCCAGCTTCCCCCCACTTTCCAAAGGCGTACAGTTCGAGTAAGTGAGTTGTGGGCATGCTATGTTGGTGCCAGAAGTGTGGCAACACTCGTGGGCTGCCCAGCACAATCCTCACTGATCTGGTTTAATGCAGCTGACACATTACACTGTATGTTCCAATGTACGTGTGATAAATAAAATCAAAATTTCTTTTTTCCTTTCTGTTCTTCCCTCTTATAAATGGTGAAAGTTGTGGGGTTCACTGAATGTTGTTTTGTCTGCAGAAGATGAACGTGTATTGAAACCGGATCAATACATGAAAGGAGCATGAATGCAGGACTATCAACATCACATTTCTACATTGTCGCTATTGGAAGTCCTGCAGCCCCGTACCCAACTGCATAGAGTTTCCTCACCAAAACGATTACAGCAGTTCAAGGATAGTTAGAGATGCACCTTGTGTAGGACAGTTAGGGATTGTCAATAAATGCTGGCATTATTAGCACTGTCTACATCCCAAGAAGCTGAGCTGTGGAATTTGCAGCATTGATATTGCAAAAGCGAGGAAGTATTTGAAGGGCTGAGTTGCCTCCATTGTGCTGTTATCACTCTAAAATTCACTGCAGTATTTTTGTTTACATAAGAATCATGCTTGAAATTATGATTTTGTATTATTAATTAGTGCCTAATGGTCAAAAAAGAGCACAACATAAAATTGACCATCACCTAGTACAAATTGTCAGTAAATAATCAAGGCAAATTCATGCCTGAAATAAAACTGAC
The DNA here is from genome assembly GCF_963921235.1 of Mobula hypostoma. NCBI lineage: Eukaryota > Metazoa > Chordata > Chondrichthyes > Myliobatiformes > Myliobatidae > Mobula > Mobula hypostoma. The sequence continues at coordinate 32,619,013 of NC_086129.1, read as the reverse complement.
CCTTTGCAAGGGAAGAGTGGAATGTAATTTCTGAAGTTTGGGACTAAGACCATGTCCTCACAGAGTTGTGATAGTCTCCCGATGGCTCATGCTGTCAACAATATTTCTGTTTATTGGATACATTTATAAACAGTCAAAAAAACCAATTAAAAACTACTGATTAAAAACTGTAAAAAATAAATTGACCTAGCACTTAATTGACTTAATTTAATTGAAAATGCACAATTAGATAAAAAGAAACCACTTATCCTTTTACTTTTCAATAAATAATTGGTTAGATAATATTGAGTCAGTGAGAATACTAATCTCAATACAGACAACATCTACATCACCAAGCGGGTTCTGCTAGGTACCTTCAATTTAATTAGACCATGCTAGATGTGCCAGTTTTCACTGACATAATACTGGGGACACAGATACAATTTGCATCTGCCTTCTCAGTTCAGTAAGTTATTTGTGAACTAAGTCCAGAGGTGGAGTAGAAGACCAGAACTGTAGATACAAAATTCCAGGATATGCACATGGATGTAGGAAAAACAGAGAACTATGAATTGTGTAGGAGGGAAGAGTTAGATTGATTGTGGTGTAGATTTATAAACGTTGGCATAACAACATGTGGCAAAGAGCCTGTACTGTGTTCTATGTTCTATGTAAAACCTAATATTATGAAGCAAGGGAACTATAATAATTTAGCAATTAAAATAAATGCTGGGTCTTGTTCTTTTACTGAGACAATATTAGATATAATCTGCACTGGTGTGAATCTCTCTAGTTATGCAGAGTTTCCTCTGCTTGGTAAAACTCATTGAACTGGATACCAAAAGCAGAGCATTGTTCATCTCATAAAGAGGCATTTCAGCCTTCACTAAAATGCAAAACTGACTCTGACTTTCATTTCACCCTCCAAGAACCAGTTTCTATTGCTGGCCATCGTATCATACCAGCTAAGCCTGTCCTATTTGACATTACTCTAATTTCCTCAGTTGCTCTTGTTCCAAGTCTTCTATTAGCAAATGAGGGATGGAGCTGGGGGACAGGAGCAGGGCAGCTAACAAAGGAACATTGATGAACTGGAAAGTTGAATGGAAATAAAGTCCTATTTTTGAGGTTATTGCCAGCATTTTGTCTGACCTGTGTAGCACTTGACTTTATGCAATCTGATATTATCAGCCAATGAGCTAATGATAAAAAACAAAGAACAGATATAATGAACAGCACTACTGTCAATCACCTTTTCATACTGAACATCCTAAATATGACACAAATTAGAGTTTTCCATTTGAATTTAGAACACAGTATTATTCAGATACATAGTTCCATTTATCCATTCACATGATCCCAAAACAACAACTGCATTGCAATTATATTGTTATATCAATCACTGGGTTCAAACATTACAGATAGACATTATCGTTCTCTGTACATTACTGCCCAATGGAACTCTACACAGAAGTTTGCTAGAAGTGCATTTTCACTTTTGTTTTCCTGTCTATTAATCACTATAATAAAGTATAGCCACACTGCGGTGGCTAGATTTCATAAGGAGTTTGAGGAGATTTAGTATGTCACCAAAGACACTCGCAAATTTCTATAGATGTACTGTGAAGAGCATTCTAACTGGCTGCATCTTTGCCTGGTATGTGGGTTGCACTGCAGAGGATTGAAGTAAGCTGCAGAAAGTTGTAAACTCAGTCAATTAAATCATGGGCACTAGCCTCACAATCATCAGCCATCATTAAGAACATGCCCTCTTCTCATTGCTACCACCATGGAGGAGGTACAGGAGCCTGAAGACACACACTCAATGATTGACCATATAACCATATAACAATTACAGCATGGAAACAGCCCATCTCAGCCCTTCTAGTCCGTGCCGAACTCTTACTCTCACCTAGTCCCACCGACCTGCCCTCGGTCCATAACCCTCCATTCCCTTCCTGTCCATATATTTATCCAATTTAACTTTAAGCGACAACATTGAACCTGCCTCAACCACTTCTGCTGGAAGCTCGTTCCACACAGCTACCACTCTCTGAGTAAAGAGGTACCCCCTCATGTTACCCCTAAACTTTTGCCCTTTAACTCTCAACTCATGTCCTCTTGTTTGAATCTCCCCCACTCTCAATGGAAAAAGCCTATCCATGTCAACTCTATCTATCCCCCTCATAATTTTAAACACCTCTATCTAGCCCCCCTCAACCTTCTACGCTCCAAAGAATAAAGACCCAACTTGTTCAAACTTTCTTTGTAACTTAGGAGATGAAACCCAGGCAACATTTTAGTAAATCTCCTCTGTACTCTCTCAATTTTATTGACATCTTTCCTATAATTCAGTGACCAGAACTGTACACAATACTCCAAATTTGGCCTTACCAATGCCTTATACAATTTCAACATTACATCCCAACTCCTATACTCAATGCTCTGATTAATAATGGCCAGCATACCAAAAGCTTTCTTCACCACCCTATCCACATGAGATTCCACCTTCAGGGAACTATGCACCATTATTCCTAGATCCCTCTGTTCTACAGCATTCTTCAATGCCCTACCATTTACCGTGTATGTCCTATTTTGATTAGTCCTACCAAAATGTAGCGCCTCACATTTTTCAGCATTAAACTCCATGTGCCATCTTTCAGCCCACTCTTCTAACTGGCCTAAATCTCTCTGCAATCTTTGAAAACCTACATCATTATCCACAACTCCACCTATCTTAGTATCATCTGCATACTTACTAATCCAATTTATCACTCCATCATCCAGATCATTAATGTATATGACAAACAACATTGGACCCAGTACAAATCCCTGAGGCACACCACTACAGACCGTCCTCCAATCTGACACACAGTTATCCACCACTACTCTCTGGCGTCTCCCATCCAGCCACTGCTGAATCCATTTTACTACTTCCATATTAATGCCTAATGATTGAACCTTCCTAACTAACCTTCTGTGTGGAACCTCGTCAAAGGCCTTACTGAAGTCCATATAGACAACATTCACCGCTTTACCCTCGTCAACTTTCCTAGTAACCTCATCAAAAAATTTGATAAGATTTGTCAAACATGACCTTTCACACACAAACCCACGTTGACTGTTTCTAATCAGACCCTGTCTATCCAGATAATTATATATACCATCTCTAAGAATACTTTCCATCAATTTACCCACCACTGACATAAAACTCACAGGCCGATAATTGCTAGGTTTACTCTTAGAACCCTTTTTAAACAACAGTACCACATGAGCAATACGCCAATCCTCTGGCACCAACCCCGTTTCTAATGACATTTGAAATATTTCTGTCAGAGCTCCTTTTATTTCCACACTAACTTCCCTCAAGGTCCTAGGGAATATTTTGTTTGGACCCGGAGACTTATCCACTTTTATATTCCTTAAAAGCACCAGTACTTCCTCTTCTTTAATTGTCATACTTTCCATAACTACCCTTCTTGCTTCCTTTACCTTACACAATTCAATATCCTTCTCCTTAGTGAATACCGAAGAAAAGAAATATTTCAAGATCTTCCCCATCTCTTTTGCACATAGCCGTCCACTCTGATTCCCTAAAGGACCAATTTTATCCCTCACTATCCTTTTGCTATTTATCTAACTGTAGAAACCCTTTGGATTTATTTTCACCTTACTTGCTAAAGCTGCCTCGTATCTCCTTTTAGCTTTTCTACTTTCTTTCTTAAGATTCTTTTAACATTCTTTATATTCCTCGAGCACCTCATTAACTCCAAGCTGCCTATATTTATTGTAGATCCCTCTCTTTTTCCGAACCAAGTTTCCTATATCCCTTGAAAACCATGGCTCTCTCAAACTTTTAACCTTTTCTTTCAACCTAACAGGAACATAAAGATCCTGTACCCTCAAAATTTCACCTTTAAATGACCTCCATTTCTCTATTACATCCTTCCTATAAAACAAATTGTCCCAATCCACTCCTTCTAAATCTTATCACATTTCCTCAAAGTTAGCCTTTCTCCAATCAAAAATCTCAACCCTGGGTCAGTCCTATCCTTCTCCAGAATTATATTGAAACTAATGGTATTGTGATCACTGGACCCGAAGTGCTCCCCAACACATACTTCCGTCACCTGCCCTATCTCATTCCCTAACAGAAGATCCAACACTGCCCCTTCTCTAGTTGGTACCTCTATGTATTGCTGCAAAAAACTATCTTGCACACATTTGACAAGCTATCAGGAATAGCTTCTTCCCCTCTGCCATCAGATTTCTGAATGGACATTGAATCCATGAACACAAACTCACTGCTTATTTTCTTCTCTTTCTGAATTACTTATTTAATTTAACTTTTTGACTTCACATTCTGTAATTTACAGTTTTTATTATTATGTATTGCAATGTATTGCTGCCACATCGTAACAAATTTCAAAACATATGCCAATGATATGAAACCTGATTCTGATTCTGATTCTGATAATAGGTCAGTGACCATGGGCTGTGAAGCCACAAAGCAGAACTCCTTTCTGGGAATTTGTTTATCATGTTCTAAATTTGATCTGTCATTGCAATACTGAGGAAATGCAGCACCATTAGAAGGCTGTTTGATTGAGATGTTAGATATCTCTCTCTTGAAGTTAATGTAAAGATTTTGTAAAATTATTTTCAAAGGTTTCAAAGGTGCACTTAATGTCAGAGAAATGTATACATTATACACCCTGAAATACTTTCTCTTTGCAACCATCCATGAAAACAGAGGAGTGCCCCAAAGAATGAATGACAATTGAATGTTAGAACTCCAAATCCCCCCCCAGCTCTCCCTCCCACGCATAAGCAGCAGCAAAGCAATGATCCCCCCACCTGCAAACAAAAAGCATCAGCACCCCCACCGAGCACTCAAGCATGCAGCAAAGCATCAATAAAGACACAGAATTGCAGTACTCCGAAGACTACTCATTCACCCAGTAATTCAACATACCACAGGCTCTCTCTCTCTCTCCCTAATAAGGGAAAAAGGGGTGTCTCCATTTCACAGCGAGAGGGAAGACATAACAAACAACTCAGTGACTTACGATGTTGAAAGTCTGTTGCGTCGCTTTTTCCGAGCTCTGTGCCCAAAGAACTTGGATCTCTGGGCACACAGCCAGCAGCCAGCTTGCTGCTTTCGATCTTCCGTCTCCCACGACACACTGATTTCCTGCAGGTCCGGCCGCCTCCAGAGGCACAAAACCTTAGAACACTGAAGGCAAGCGAAGCTCTTAGGCCGCATCCTAGGCATATCGAATAACGGCCAGTCGTGAAACCCGAAGAGCAGGTCCCATTCCCGCAAAGAACCAAAGTCAGCGTGTACATCCAGGTCAGGGTCTTCAAAAGCACCCTGAAAGGGGAAAATAGAGATATTAAAGATAGAAATAAAGCTGTTTCCGAAGATGCAAGCAAAGGAGTCGCCGTTAGGCGCCATTGTTTCTCCCAAGCTCCTCCTGCTCAATGCAATTTGAAGAATTGCATGGTGGTTCTCTAGCACTACGCACACAAGTTGCTGGAGGAACTCAGCAGGTCAGGCAGCATCTTTGGAATGAAACAAATAGTTGACATTTCAGGCCGAGGATGGATAAGAAGGGAGCAGATGCCAGAATAAGAAGATAGGGGTGGGGAAGGGGCTCAAACTGGCAGGTGATGGGGAAAACCAGGAGAGGGGGGAGATGGGTGGGTGGGGAGAGGTGATGAAGGGAAAAGCTGGGAGGTGATTATGCCCACCATCACACAAGTCAGACCAGTTCCCTTGCACTTGTTAATGAATAAACTTTCCATTCTACCACTGCAATAAGGGAGTTTATTTTATCGATATTAATGGAGAAAAATTGATGCTGCCTTACTATAAGTCCTATAAAGTAAAAGCATTTGAGGAAATTCAAATTGAGAATTTCCAAAACAATATTATTTTTACACTTTTAACAGCACAGATGGAGGCCACACGATCCACTGGGTTTTCTGCCAGATGCTTCTTTCCTTGTACTGTTGCTAATTATTCTTTCTCGCATGTCAGTCTATGCTCCTTCGATTCCTCCTACATAAAGGGTAGTCAATTAGCCTACCAGCATGCCCTTGGGATCAGGGTGGAAACCTAAGCCATCACAGTGAGTACCTGCAAACACTGTACAAACAGGACCTTAGGTCAGAATGAAGCCAAGATCTCGAGAGCTGTGAGGCAGCAGCGCTAACTGCAACTGAGATATAGCACAGCCAAATGAACCTAGTGGGATCCTCATTCAATCTTTAAGGAACCATAATTTACTGCAACACACCACCCATCTCATAACAGTTCTGTATAATGAAATGAGGTGAAGTGCTCATGTAGACATTCATTGTAGTTAAATTCTTCATTCCCACAAACAGCAACTAGATAAAGGACTAGGCAATCTGATTTTGCTGCAGTTAGTTGCATGAAGAACATTAGCCAATCCACTGGGAAAACTTCTCACTCTGATGATAGATCCATACAATAAGGCTTCAGCCCTATTACTTTTGTGCAGCTATCTAATCTATTTTACTGTTCATAAGGCAATTTAGAGCATTTGCGGCATTATCAATGCAATCCTCGTGGTTAATAATAATCCATTTTCCTGCAAGTCAGGAGGAAGTAGCTCAAGAAACTGAAATGCAGTTCCCTCCTGGGTGACAGCAATCATAAGAAGGGCCATTGCAATGAACTATAAGTATTTTCATCATATCTTCTGTGCCACATTTCCGTCCGCTGACTCAAGATCTAAGTATGCACATTCACTCTCCACAGATCAGAATACAACTCTTTCCCATTTTTAATATCAGATATCTTGGGCATCGAATCTTTCCAATCAGCAAAGGAAGACGGCAACCGCAAAGCTGAAGAGGAACTATCACTGGATAGTACATATGCAACCAATGTTTCAGAGAACAACACTGCGCCTATTTTAGAGGGTGGTAGAGAGAAGGAATTGGTGCATGGTGTATTGGAATCCCTTAGTTATAAAAAGGATCAATTCCTGTTGAGTGTTATAAACCAACAATTTCCCACAGTTCATCTCTTCAAAGTTTAAAGTTCAAAGTAAATTTATTATCAAAGTACATATATCTCACCATATACTACCATGAGATTCATTTTCTTGCAGGCATTCACAGTAAGTACAAAGAAACACAATTGAAAAACTGCAGACAACAATACAAACAACCAATATTCAAAATACAAAAACTGTGCAAATGCAAAAAGAAAAAAAACACACACAATATTAATAATAATAAATCCAGGATATCTCTGTATTTAGCAGCATTCATCCTCCCACCAATCCTGACTAGATTTCCAATCCCTGCTGCTAAAAAACATCCTCACAGCTTGAAAAAGTATTTAGCCCCCACAATTATTTTCACATTTTACTATCTCATTTTCTAAATTTAAGATATATTGAATTAGGGTTTTTGAGCTAATTTACAAAACATTGTGCATCATGTTAAACCAAAAGAAAAATTCCAAATTTACTAAAAGTTAAAAAAACCAAAATTGTTTGGCTGAAAAAGTAGTCGTCCCATTTCTAGTTACTATGCTAGCATCCTTCAGTGCAATATTACCTTAACAACTGAACCAATTTGATCATGTAGAAAACTGATGTTTTCAATAAATTCATGAATAAATACCGCTTCTCTCTGTAATGTTCAACAGTATTGTAGATTTTTAACAGACCAGACCAAAATGAAGACAAAAGAGCAATCAAGGCAAGTCAGGGAAATGGTAATAGAGAAGCACAAATCTGGAGAAGAGCACAAGATCAGCTCAAAGGTACTGAACATACGTCGGAGCTCAGTGCAGTCCATCAGGAAAAAGTGGAAAACATACAAACGTTTGTATTACACCACAGCCACACTGCCTAGGTCAGGCTGCCCCTCTAAACTTAGTCGCCAGAGAAGAATAGCATTTGTGACACCAACAGTCACTCAGAGTGAGCTGCAGAGGTCGGTGGCTGCAACTGGAGTTGAAGTTCATGGCTCCACAATCTCAAAGGCCTTGCGCAAAAGGGGTATTTATGGAAGAGTGTCAAGGAAGAAGCCCTGGTTTAAAAAAAAAGAACCATATCCTTGCCCGTTAAGACTTTACAAAGTGTCACTGTGCAGATGTGGAAAAATATCTTGTGATCAGATAAGACTAAAGTGGATCTTTTTGGCCTCAACACTAAGCAGTACGCGTGGCGTAAATCTAATATTGCACATCAGCCAGGTAACACCATCGTTACTGTAAAGGATGGTGGAGGTTTCATCATGCTGTGGGGATGCTTTTTAGCAGCAGGGACTGGAAATCTGGTCAGAATTGGTGGGAAGATGAATGCTACTAAATACAGAGAGATTCTGGATGAAAGCCTGCTAGCCCTGCCTGAAAGCTTAAACTGGGGAGGAAGTTTGCCTTTCAGCAGGACAACGACACAAAGCACACTGCCAGGGCAACCATAGAGCAGCTTCAAATGAAAAAAAATAGATGTCCTTGAGCAGCCCAGTCAGACCCGAACCTTAACCCAATTGAACATCTCTGGTACATCTCTGCCAAGACCTCAAGATTACTGTCCACCACCATTTCCCAACTAACCTGGCATAGCTTGAGAAATTTTGCAAGGAGGAATGAGCAAATCTTGTTCCATCATGGAGACTTATCCAAAAAAACTACAGGCTGTGATAGTTGTGAGATGTGGTTCAATTAAGTACTGAGCAAAGGGGAGTGAATGCTTTTGAACTGCTGACTTTTCAGTCTTTGAGTTTTTAGTGTTTCATGCTTTACAATTTTCCCTGTATTTTGGGCCTATTTGAAAAAGGAGCATATGATTCGCACATCAAAATTCTCGGTTAAATTGATCAAAATCCCTGGTTGTAATACTCATTTATGTGAACAAAGGGTTAAGGGCTGAATACATTTTCAAGGCACTGTAAATAGGCAATAAATATTGAGAACATAAGCTGAAGAGTCCATGGATTGTGGGAACAATTCAGTGTTGGGGTGAGTGAAGTCTGGTTCATGAATCTCACGGCCGAGGGTTAATAACTGTTCCTCAACCTGAGGCTCCTGTACCTCCTTCTCGGCAACAGCAAGAGGACAGCTTAGCTCGGATGGTGGCCTTAGCTTATATTCTCAGTTCCCCTTAGACTACGGGTTCCCAACCTCTTTTATGCACTCCAGAATCCTTCTTCTCCAATGCCCTTGACTGTTTAATTGTCCAATCAATATGTAGATTAAAATCTCTCATGATAGCTGCAGTTCACGTCAAACGTCACCAGGAGATTTTCACATTTATGCTCCATTTTAGTGAGAGGTCACATCTTCGGGGCCTATTGTCTATTCCTACCGATGTCTTCTTTCGCCTACCAGTCATGATTTCAACCAATACCAATTCTATGGCACTATCCACTACCTCAATCATAACACAACTCTGATTTTTTTCTCACGGTAACACGTCGAAGCTGCACCCTCTCTAACATGCTGGTAGAGAGAGTTTTATTTGGGTTTTCTTTAGCGCTGAAAATGGTTACATCCCGACACGTGGGACAGAAGCAAGGTCGGATTGTGTATTCCACGGACCAGCAAAGACCGGCTGGCTTAGCGAACAGAGCGGTGGACACCCCTGCTGAAATCCGGAGCAAAACACACAGAGGGGGATCACAAAGCCGAGGAAGGAGGACCGGCTCAAGACAACAGAGACTTTTGGAGAAGAGGAGTTCGGTGGGTAATACTGTTCTGGCTGACCGGAAGCGCACTGAGAACAGTAAGCGTAAAGGAGTTGGGTGCTTACTGTTCTGGCTAACAACGGATGGTGCAATCTGGGGTATATTACGATCGAGGAACGTGTTTGCAGACTGGATATTGAACTTTTTACTGTTGGACTTCGGCCACATTCCACCGTGATACAACACTTGGCGGCACGGGAGATTGTTCCTGCCTGTGGCCATCGAACGTGCAGCTCCTCCCGTGGAGGGTCAGACACCCTGAGCCAATAGACTGGTCCTGGACTTATTTTCCATCTGGCATAGTTTGCATTTTGGTGTTTGATTGTTGGGGTTTTTTGTATTGCTATATCTACGCTCTATTCCTGGTTGGTGCGGCTGTAACGAAACCAAATTTCCCTCGGGATTAATAAAGTATATCTATCTATCTATATATTAATAGCACCTCCTTTTTCTTTTGGCATGTTCTTTTGTTGTATAACCTGAAGTATTTAGCACCCAGTCCTGCTTACCCTGAAATTATGTCTCTATAACAGCTAATAGACCATACACACACATTTCTATCTGTGCTGTCAATTCATCTATCTTTGTAAATCTTACATGCATTCAAATAAATACCAGAATTAAAATCAGAAACAGGCTTATTATCACAGATTTATTATGTCTTGAAATTTGTTGTTTTGCATCTGCGAAGACATTGAAAATACTGTATGTTATAAAATTAGATTAATAGTGCAAAAAAAACAAAGTAGTGTTCATGGACTGTTCAGAAATCTTATGGCAGAGGGGTACATAATAATGTTCCTAAAATGTTTGGTGTGAGCTTTCAAGCTCCTGCACCTTTCTCTCCGATAATATTAATGACCTGTTATTATGCACAGTCTTGTCCGAGAAGAAATGATATATGAACAGGAAGTCTGCATTATTCTTCTTCTGCAATGCCCTTGGCAGTTCGGTTTGTTCAATCAACACGTGGATTAAAATCTCCCATGCCAGTTGCAGTTCCCAAAACATACACCCACGTGGCTACTATGGTTGAATGCTGTGTGCAATCTTGGGTTATAATAAAAGATTTGCAATAGTTCAAGGTCCAAAGTAAATTTATTACCAAAGTACTTGTATGTCACCAGGTACTACAGAGATTTATTTTCTTGCAGGCATTCACAATAGAACAAAGAATAGGCCTAATTCTGCTCCGATGTCTTATAGTCTTAGGGTCTTATACAATAGAATCAGTGAAAAACTATATACAAACAAAGACTGACAAACAACCAATGAGGCATGAGGGTTGACCATGGACGTTGCATCCTAGCTGTTTATGTGATACACAAGCCAAGGCATTACAATATGGAAAACAAGTTGTTGCCCATGCAGCAGACTACCCCTTTCCATGCAGCTGATGAATCCAAAGCAAGGACAGAGACATATACACCAGCAGCGTCGCAGGAGTTGCCAGTCAGTGTTGAACTCAACGTAGGAGTACCTTACAAACTCCAGCTCCGGATTTTTCCTCAGAGTTTACTTCCTAAGACTTCTCCATGATTTGGTATAGCCGCAAGGCAGCCGAGTATGAGATCAAAGATTTCCTTCTCCTCAATGAACTGCCAACCACAACTGATGAATCTCACCTGCCCAAAGCAACTGGTCTTATGGCACCAGTAACCTATTTTCGGCTCGTCTCCTGTCGGTAGAAATGGTTTTGCCGGGCTTGGTAGCTGAGCCACATGTGATGACCAGGAGCTGGACTTGGTTGTCAGAGGCTATTTGAGATGCCTGCCATTGGGAGCATTTAACAGGTAGTGGGAGATTATCCCCATTACCACCCCTAGCTATAACAACCTTAAGGAACCTGCAAAGAAGACAACCTGTGCAAATACAAAAGGAACAAATGATAATAATTTTGTACAAATAAATAATGCTGAGAACATGAGTTGTAGAATCCTTGAAAGTGAGTCCAGAGGTTCTGGAATTGATTCAGTGTTGGGGTTGTTGATGTTATCCATACTGGTTCAGTAGCCTGATGGTTGAAGGGTAATAACTGTTCCTGAACCTGGTGGTGTGGAACCTAAGGCTCCCATACCTCCTTCCCAATTGCAGCAGCAAGAAGTGAGCATGGGGGTCTTTGATGATAGATGCCATTTCTTTCTGGCAGCAAAGGTATGTATGAGAATGAAGTAAAGACACCAGTCCCAGCAATCAGGAGGTAACACCAATTCATTGCCTGGATCACAAGGAAAGACAACAGAACAATAATGAACACTAATCCCAACAGCATTTTTTAGTAACAGTTAACTTCTTTAACTCTATCTCAGTATCACTTCAGCCGCCTCTTGAGGGGAAACCATATCTGTTTCTTTAAGCCCAATCTGCTGCTTTACACTTCCTTGTGTCCTGAGAACAGGCCAAGGGAAATATTCCCCCCAGATCAGGTGAAATACTTTCTCAGATCATTCCCAACCCCACAGTATATATTTCTCACTCCTTTACTTTTCTCTTCTCGCAGACTTTCTGCTTCCCATTTTTCTCTGGTTGCTTTAATTTGCTTTGTTTTGTTTTCTCTCTCCATTGACTGGAATTGAAATCTAGTTATGATGACAGTCTGATTTTTGAGCCGGCTAGGGAGAAATTCGTTAATTTAATACAGAGACCAATCATATTATTTTGAGAATAGGATCTTTTCGTTTCCCTGCTTAAATTCTGAAATTACTCATGATTCATGTTTTAAAAAAGTGCTCTGAGAAAGATGATTAAGGAAGTGCAATGGGTACACAGCAGTGTATCACTGACAGCTTGAGATTATTTGCAGAGAGCACCTTGGTCTCAATGGAAGCCTACATGACACCAGTGGCATAGGGACATCAATGACTCGGGTTCAATTCCCGCCGCTGTCTGTAAGGAGTTTGTATGTTCTCCCCCGTGAACGTGTGGGATTCCTCCAGGTGCTCAGATTTCCTCCCACAATTCAAAGATGTACTAGCTCGTGAATCATTGTAAATTATACAGTGATTAGGCTAGCATTAAATCAGGGGCTTGCTGGACGGCACGGCCCAAAGGGCTGAAACAGCCCATTCTGTGCTGTCTCTCAATAAATAAACAAATAAACAAATAAATAAATTTACCATCAGCAGCAAACAAAATGGCAAGGACCACATCACCGAAAACTGGTCAGTTAACCCGGTTTTACTTCTTATTTACACTGGTTATTATTTTCTCACTGTACAATGTGTTTTAATCCAATTCCATTACACAAGCTCAGTGATATATACAAATCTTGAAATTAATAACTGGTATATTTCCTCCACCTTTGCACAAACACTATGTTTTAAGTTTTCAAAGCCCACTCTGAAGGCTGCAGGAGAATGTTAATGTACAGAGGAATCCCAAAAGGATTTCCATATTTATTGTTGGTTGCAATTTTGGCTTTGCATTATAACAATTTGATAATTTGCAGCAATTCCAAAATAGTTATTCAGAATGTAAATATTTTCTAGGTCAAAATTTATATTTCTATGTAAACTGTGTAAATACGTACTAAAGAAACAGAGTCACAAGAAATAGGATTAAAAACATGGTGAACCACTTACAAAGCTTTCAATTGACAAGAACAGATGAAAACTAACCCTTCCTATCCTATTTTTCATAGTAACTGAAGCTATTACAAAGCATGTCACTCTAGGCTGCAGGGTTTGCACAAGGAGGACATATTAGTTTCTGGGCAATTATCTCTGTTCTATTCTTCTCTGATATTCCCAGAAGTCTTCCTAATATGTCACTCAAATTTTAATCGGAAGTTTAAAAGGAAGCATCTAATCTTAATAACACTTTAATTGTTTATTGACTTTAATCTGATAGTCTCTTGCTGGCAACAAAACTGAATAGTAACTTGAAAAAAGGAAATAATCAAGGATTATGCCAAAATAATATTTGCGACAAACTCCCCGGACTCCCTGACAGTTTTAGCTCTTGAAATATAATGAGTCATTTTCAAAATCCACTTCAGTAATGGAGGCCTTACCCTTATACTGAGAAATCAAAGACTGAGTGGGTATGATATCCCAGTGCCATTGGTGTTATATAAGCTTCCCTTGAGACCAAGGTGCTCTCTGTAAATTATCCCAAGCTGTCAGTGTATTACTTAGATGACATACAGTATATGACTACTAAGTACCTTTTGCACTTGCTTAATTGTCTTTCTCAGAACACTGTTTTTAAAATATGAATTATCTGCAAATTTACGCGTATACTGTATATTTTATTCTCAAGTTACTCAACAGATTTACAGTCGGAAAATCTGTCTACTATATACTCATGGATGTGAGTGGGAAGCTTGATGCAGGATGAAAAGTAATCTTAGAAAGGAAGTATTTCAAAGGGTTAAGTGTCATTAAATCATGAGACTTACAATACAGACCATTTAACATCACCAGATGTGGCATCGGCAGCTGTTCAAACAGTGACACTCATTCACCCCATTATCCTATTTCATATTATACATTCTTTTCTTTTTAATTGCTACCTCATTTCTTTCTGTATTATATTCTAATAAGTGCTTCAATATCTGTATGAAATAAAATAATAAAATATTCAGTGCTCTAAAAATTTTCATCCAAAAATATCCTCTAACTTCTGGTTTCTTTAGGTTTTAATTACTATCTTTGCAAATATTCCTTTACTATTTGCCTTTGCAAAACCATTTTATATACTTGAAAATCTCACTTAACCTTTTCTGCTTCAGTCTAATGAGAACAAACTTCATCTTTATTGTTGTTCTTTCTGGTATATCTTTGCCATGCGCTTTCCTTGCTCCCGTATACTCCTCTAAAGGGTTCATGCAATGTTAATCAATAACTACAGCATTGTTTGATCCAGTCATTTTTCTGTCCTGCCGTCCCATCTTTTGGTCTAACTTCAGGTACCTCAGCTCCATTTACAATAATGTTGTTTGCCATACCTATTCTCAACTTTCTAAACCATATTTAATTAAATGTCAATGTTTCTACAAAACGAGGCATGAGTCTGATGACCCACTTGGGCCTCAAGCACATTTCCCACAACAATACAATAGTATTCCTCTGGAGCTATTTGCATCTTCCCTCTTTCTTTAAAAAAAATATTTTTATTCGTTTGAGAAGATCACCAAAAATAAGGTTGCCTGTACAAGGTGGCAACGTGGAAAAGATCCTGTCACACTGTAATTTGTGAGAGAAGGCTTGCACTAGCCAAACTGATCCTTTAAAGGCCAAGTGTTGCCGGTCTCCTGTGTCTTCTCAGTTACATACATTTTTGGTTGCAGGATCATTTTGCGTGAGGCAGACAATATTACGTCTGTTTTTCCGACTGTCGGGAAACCTACTGTTACCCAAGGAGAGCAGCTTCAATTTCACTGCACAATTCTGAGGGAAATTTAACGTAAAAAAAAAATCAACACTTCTTTCTTCTATTCCCCTTGAGGGTTCTTCAGGGTGACTACAGGCTTTGCAAATATTTTAACTCCTGAGTTTTCTGTTTTCTTTGAAATGAGCACATGTGTTCCATGAATTGATTTAATAAATAGCTCAGATAAATGCCCCTGGTGGTATTGAACCAGTCAAGTATAGGGAAGTCCCCTATTTACTTCTTGTCAGGCACGGCTCAGCTCACAGCATGCATGGTCACTTCAAGGTCACGTTTTAAATTTAATTCCCTGCACAACGATTTGCACACATAATTCAGGCTGACTCTCTGCTACAGTGTTGTTGGAGATACAAGAGAGTGCAGATGCTGGGATCTGGAGCAACAGAACAACCTTCTGGAGGAACTCAGCAGGTCAAGTAGAACCTGTTGGTGGGGACGTGAAGGAATTGTCAACAATGCAGATCAAGATGCTACACCTAAATAGAATTGAAATTACATGCACTTTCATAAGTTTAGATGTAAAACTAAGGCCCAGTCTTTCATCTCAGCAAGTATAAAATATTGCATGACACTGCTCAACAGCCTACTTACAGTATATGGAATGAGCTGCAATACAAAGTGGTTGAGGCAGTTACATCATTCAAAAGGCATTTGGATAAATGCATGGATTGGGGGGACCAAACATAGGCAAATGGAATTAACTTGGAACTAACACTTGGAGCTACTTCCACTCCTATTTCTTCTCACCCTCTGCATGAAGAAGTTGCCCTTCGGGTCTCTTTTATTAATATTTACCAGATAATTTGTTTTCAATGTTGCAAGATAAAAGATAATCATTGGGTGATGGCACTAAAGCGATTTCCCTATTTTTGTTCCAAAAAGTATCATGGGATATTTTCTATCTCCAGAGAGTTAGAATGTAGGAGTTGAGCTGCTGTGCCTGTTACCATGCTGGATTAGTCTCTGAATCTGCTCCAGTGAAGCTTGTTCGGTAAATGGTCCTCTGTCTCTGAAAAGTGCCTAATTAAATAATAATAATGTCTAGAAATTTCAATCTTTTTCATGAAATAGTATTTGTATTTCGGGTTAACATCCACTTGTTTCCCCTGCAAAATATGGTGCCACTGACAACAGAAACCATAGAAATTTGATGAATTGAGATGCATGTCATAAGAAAGCTCCTTCATTCAGGATGAACTAGTTGGAAGAGCCTGACAGGAAATCAGGTTCTCACAGTGTCTCCTTTAGCTGTGAGAATCCAAACTCATTCAGGCAAAGCAAAAAATATGTTCCACATCCTCACAAGAAATATTAGGATGAGGTGCATCCCATCAAAGACTATTGTAGTGAATAATTAGATGAGGAATTTGTTCATCGATATGCTATTACTAGTGTAGGTGGTTGTGCATAGGAATGGAGACATAATCTTATTATATATCATCCAGTATTTCTCATTGATTATGAGTGAGCTACGTAGATGTTAAGGACAGCATTGTGGAGATGGTCAGTGTGTCTAGGTTGGAGACTGTGATTTAGTAGTCAGGGAATCTTCTATTGCCCCTGTAGTCAATGCCTCTCTGCTCAGGTTTGCGGGCATTGAGCAGGAACTTCATTGTCCAGATCCTGTCTTTTCTTCATGCTCTGCCTTGTGTTTCTTGTCTTCCATTCTACTCTTCCTCAATCCCTACTTGGCAGAGTTGTGCAGTACCCTGCAGATAGGGATCTCCAGGATATAAAACTGCAGGGCACTCCTGATGGACGTCACCACTCGAATCTCATTTTGATAAAGCTACTGGGATTTTCCACAATGTTGTTGGTAATTGGTTGTCCAGCATAGCAGTTAGTGCAATGCTTCACAGTGCCAGCTGTAAGATCGGGGTTCGATTCCCACCACTGTCTGTAAGGAGTTTGTACATTCTCCTCATGACTGTGTAGGTTTCCTCTCGGTGCTCCAGTTTCTCCTGCATTCCAGGGTTAGTGAGTTGTGGGGATGCTGTTTTGATGCCGGAAGCATGATGACACTTGTGGACTGCCCAGAACAATACTCGCTGGTTTGATTTGATGCAACAATGCATTTCACTGTAATTTTTGATGTACATGTGACAAATAAAGTTAATTTTTAATCAAATTCAGCAGCTGTGATTTGAGGGTCCACTAAGATAGACAGGTATGGAACTTGGCAATAGTCTTATTGGAAATGCTGGCAGGGTGTTGCCCATGACTGTGAGTGCACCCTATGCATTCACTGAAAACAGAACATCAACCATCAGAGAATTCACAAACATCAGGAAACAGAGAAAGCAAAAGTAATTCCTGTTAAGGAAACTTTCGGGTTACTATCTCCATCCATTTCAGGTCTTGATGAAGAGTCCCGGCCCAAAACATTGGCCTTTTGCTCTCTATAGATGCTGCCTGACCTGCTAAGTTCTTCCAGCAATTTTTGTGCGTTACTCTGGATTTCCACATTCTGCAGAATCCCTTGTGTTTTGGTTTATATTTGGGAATTTTTACATGTATATCACTGTGGTTGATGGCCATCAGCACTCATAGGAAGGCAACTCAATGAGGTGAGAAGCATCTCAGGGAAATCCTAATTCTTGATCTGCCAGCTACTCCTCATTGAGCTCAAAGTAAAGAAGCACAGTTGGGCAATCTGTTGTCTCACTGCTTCATAACTCCTGGGTCCTGAATTTGATTCTGATCTCCAGTGGTGTTTGTGAGCAGATTGCATGTTCTCCCTGTCACTACCTGGTTTGAGCTCCAGTTTCCTCCTCTGTCCCATAGACATGCCTCATTGAGATTGTAAATTACCCACAGTGTAGTTGGGCAATAGGAGATCCAGGAAAGATATGATGGACAGAACAGTTTGCCAGGAAATGAGGATAACCATTATTGGTAGAATCTCAGATGAAGACGTGAGGGCAGTGAGATATACCAGATAGTTTAATAGTGTCGCAGCAACAAACTTGCACTCAAGTCAGTAAGACCAAGAGCTGATTGTGGACTTCAGAAAGGGCAGGATGAGGGATCACGATCCAATCCTCGTAGAGGGATCAGAAGTGCAAAGAGTGAGCGATTTCAAGTTCCTGGGGTGTCAAGATCTCTGAGGACCTAACCTGGTCTCAACATATTGATGAAGCTATAAAGAAGGCAAGACATTGGTTATATTTCATTAGGAGTTTGAAGAGATTTGGTTTGTCAACCAAAACACTCAAAAACTTCTATAGATATACCGTGGAGAGCATTCTGACAGGCTGCATCACTCTCCAGTATGGCAGAGGGGTCTACTGCACAGGACTGAAAGAAGCTACAGAAGATTGTAAAATTAATCTCTAGTACCCAAGAGATCTTCAAGGAGCAGTGTCTCCAAACAGTGACATCCATTGTTAAGGACCCCGATCACACAGAGCACACCCCCTTCTCATTGTTACCGTCAAGAAGGAGGTACAGAAGCCTGAAGGCTCAAACTCAGCAATTCAAAAGAGCTTCTTCCTCTCTGCCATCTGATTCCTAAATGGATATTGAACCTATGAACACTGCCTCACTCTTTTTAATATATATTATTTCTGTTTTTGCATAACTATACTTACTGTATTTGACTTTATTTATTTTTTTTCTTTCTGCATTATCATGTATTGCATTGAACTGCTGCTGCTAAGATAGCAAATTTCACAACACATGCCAGTGATAATACACCTAATTTTGATTCTGATATGATTGGTCTGGGAACTATCATGCACTCAGTAACTTGAATGGCATAAGGAAATCTGACAATTAAATCTTCCTCCATGAATGCAGTGCTTGGGTAATTTTCCTAATGCTGTGGTGAGCAACAAGTTGAGAGGCACTGCAGAGAGCTACTGCAGTAATACTGGGTAGATCCTGTGCTGAGGAAGCTGAAACTTATCTCCACATAGAAAGCAGTCCGTGCCAAGCACAACACAAGGTCTTTCTGCAAAATTTCATATGTCTCTGTGACAACAGCTTGAAAACCCAAGGATGAAGGAATTTAAGGTGGGGGCTTATATGGGAGGCAGGGTTTGAGGATCGGCACAACATTGTGGGCCGAAGGGCCTGTACTGTGCTGTACTGTTCTATGTTCTATGTTCTATAACTTCACTCACCTCAACGCTGAACTGATTCTACAATTTATGGACACATTTTCAAGCACACTACAACTCATATTCTCAGTATTATTTATTTATTTTTTTGGTATTTGCACAATTTGTCTTCTTTTTCACATTGCACGTTCTGATTGGTTGTTTACCAGTCTTTATTTATGCGTTTATGTATTTGTTGTTCAGTCGTTTAGTCGAGACCGACTCTTCGTGGCGCCATGGACCATAGGGTCCATAGGGTTTTCATGGCAAGATACGGAAGTAGATTGCCAGGCCTTTTGTTTATATATAGTTTATCATTAATTCTATTGTATTTCTTTATTTCCCTGTAGATGCGTGCAACAGAATGAATCTCAAGGGTTAGTATATTGTGACATAAACATATTTGGATAATAAATTTACTTCGAACTTTGAATAGCTATTCATCAGAAGGGTCCAGGGAGAATATAATGTCTCCTAAGATTCTCTGGGAATTTGATTTACATGGACTGGCTTGTCTGTCTTTCACTGAAGTCCCTGACACCTCCTGGCAGGCCAGTCACCGCCATGCTGAAACCTTGAGAAATGAATTGCCCTCAGAGTTATCAGCACTGTGTCCATTAAATGAGTACCTCTGCTGTTAACTGCTAAAGAAAGAGCTCACTACTCTTAGTAACACACTTATTGAATTCTGGGCATGGTCGAGCAGCAGACAGTGGCCATTTCAAGTATCATGGTGTCTGCAGAGTGACCCTTCCTCAACCAAGCAATTAAGCAAACTAACATAACTATATGTTTACCAAAAAGTTATGCTTATAGGTTGAACCCCAATGATGCCCAAGTAATGCTAGTTAGGGTAGAAAATCAATAACTGCAAGAAATCCATAAACACAAGGAAATCTGCAAATGTTGGAAATCCAAGGCCGCACACAGAAAATGCAGGTCAGGCAGCATCTATGGAAATGGAAAAGTGAATGTTTCGGGCCAAGGCTCATCTTCAGGATTGAAAAGGAAGGGGGAAGGCACCAGCATAAGAAGGTGGGAGCAGATCAAGGAGGCTAACTGAATGGTAATAGGTGAAGCCAGGTGAATGGGAAAGGTCAAGGGCTGGAGAGGAAGGAATCTAATTGGAGAGGAGAGTGGACCATAGGAGAAAGGGAAGGAGGAGGGGAGCCAGGGTGAAGTGATAAGCAAGTGAGAAGAGATAAAAGGTCAGAGTGAGGAGCAGAGAAAAAGGGAGGGGAAATGTAGAAAAAACCATAAGACAATAAGATCTAGGAGCAGAATTAAGCCATTTGGCCCATCGAGTCTGCTCTGCCATTTCATCATGGCTGATCCAAATTTCCTCTCAGCCCCAATCACCTGCCTTCTCCCTGTATCCTTTCATGCCCTGACCAGTCAAGAAACTATCAAACTCTGCCTTAAATATACATAAAGACTTGGCCTCCACAGCTGCCCGCAGCAAAGAATCCCACAGATTCACTGCTCCCTGGCTATAGAAATCCCTCCTCATCTCCATTCCAAACAGAAGCCCCTCTAATCTGAGGGTTTGTCCTCTGGTCTTAGACTCTCCCGCCATAGGAAACATCCTGTCCACATCTACTCTATCAAGGCCTTTCACCATTCAATAGGTTTCAATTAGGTCCCGCCTCATTCAACAGTTCAACAGTTTTTCTCCCTTGCCAATTGTGTGTCACTTTAAAAATTCTTCACATGTTTGATAAGGAAAGCGCCACCAAACTGTTGAAAAGATAATTCTGCCAGTCTTTCATTCAAGTTCAAGTTTAATTGTCATTCAACCACATCCATGAATACAGCCAAACGAAACAGCATCCCTCCGAGGCCAAGGTGCAAAACACAGAACCAACAGTCACACACAGCACACAGCACGTTTAGCACATATAATTATGATAGCAGAAATCATACGGTTACATAATTATAATAATATAGCCCAAACCCCTGAGTGTCATGGCCTGTAGATTGATGGTGAACACTCAAAAAGTATTTTATACATAGCACGTGTTGAATATTTGAGTTTATATGGCAGATTAAGTACACATGCCACTTACGTAATCCTCCTTCTGAAATATAATATTTCATGGCTTATTGTCTGTTTGGAAGTAATTTATTATATGCTGCCTGTTGTAACTGAAAAGAGTGTCTTAACCTGGCCCTCTTTGCTAATGCTTTGTATTAATAACTGCAGGTTCTGACAAATGTTATTTATTCAAAGCATTTGCAGTATGATCTCTGTGCAGACCTTTCTTTTCTCCACATGGTTTTCAGATAAGAAATATATTTTTTAACCTTCCTCTGACCTCTGGGTGCCTGGTAAAACATCGATTCTCTCAGGAAACATTCTATTCTTTACTGCTTGCCCTGACAGACATGTCCTTGAATCAAATGAGAGAGCTGTCTGTGGTCCTTGATTACTGGCTCTTTTGCCATTGTTGTGTTCACAAGGATAAGATTAGATCTTGAACAAAGGATAATTTTATATACACTGTCAAATAAACACCATGTAAGTATTCTATTGTTAGATGTATTGCTCCAGATCTTGTTCAGCAAAATTCTTCAGACCTTGTAGTCAAAAATGTTCTTTCTTCTCCAGGCTTTCTCTTTGGGTCTATATGGTGAGATCTCCTTCATTGAAGAACATTTGTGTACCAATTAATTTTTAAAACAATCCAATAATTTCATGGTTACTGTTAAAGAGAGACTTGTAATTCTTAAAAGCTTGGTCCCCTGGTGTTACAGCAGAATTGCTGAACTGAACTATATCATGATTGTGATCAATAAGAAATAGGAGTAAATTGATATGGGAAAAAACTGGCAATGTTACTTTGTAATGATATAAGCAGATTTAAACAAGCTTATGTCAAACACACTGGAAGTTATCTCATTCCAATCACAGTCAGATGATCTTCAATGTATGCATGAGAATTTTAATATTTTGTGTTGTTTCTAAAAATATATTGAAACCGTAACTTTCATTTTAAGCACATTGGCTTATGATGTTCCTGTAATATTCAGTTTATGTTTTCCAGGAGTGAAAAGGAATTAAACAAATGCTGCTGCTATTTATCATCTACATTCTGAACAATGACAGAGTCAATCAGGCTTTAGATTTGTGTAGCCCCCAAGTGTTAGTCAGGAGAAGATCATTAACCTGAGGAAGGAAAGGAAAATCACGAAATTGGCTTTGATCTATGCTGATCCCACAATGTCGTATATCATTTGTTAGGTGATAATTGTAGTCTGCATACTAAATGACTAGAACTGTTCTAGTGTTCAATATTCCTGAGCAAAGTAAATTTGTTCTGCACTTCCCAAAGCCTTCTTTATGTTGACATAGCTAAAACCAAAAAGAGTGAAAAAAATTAAAAACTAAAGATTGCTACAAAAAAAATCTGTACATATAGTACATGGTGCTTAGAGTTAAATGAGGCTGCTGTATCTCAATGGGATCTAGGACCTGGATTTGAAGGATACTTTCATAGGATCCCATGAGTCCTGGAGTTTATTATATCTTTTATAAACAAATATATGGTATTTATTTAATACTTTTTGTTGGCTTAACTCAGTCAAAAACAAGATTGTGATCTTAAATAGAGACAATAATGATTTACAGTGAGAAGTGAGATGAAAAATTGCTAGTAAATAAACAATTGCAAATGTTTAAAGAAATTGTCAACAAATGTACATTCAGTTGAGAAATGTGATGAACCGAGGAACTAAGAATACGTTAGACTAAAAGGGGAGGGATACAATGATTCAAAAAAAAGTAGTAATCCTGAAGTATGACAAGCATTTTAGAATCAAGCAACAGATGACTGAAACAAATGATGAAAAGGAGCAGGCAGAAAATGAGAGAAAACAAGCAAAAGGAATAAACACTGAAGAATTAAATAGTTTGCATTTATTTTAACAGTGAAAGATACAATAAATCTTACAAGAATCTCATGACAACGAGGAATAAAATAACTCATATTAGTAAAAAGAAGAGAAATTAAGAGAACTAAAAGTTGCAAATTACCTCACAACCCATAGGCCGGGTTCTTAAAAAGAGGTGGCTGCAGAGGTAAAATATTCATTAGCAAGATTCCCTGGAATCTAGAACAGAATGAGCAGATTAAATAGTAGTAAATATTATATTGGTTTTACAGAAAAGTGAGAGAAACAAAATCAGAAGCTGCAAACTAGTTAGAGCAAGCAGAGACAACATGGTTTATGACAAGAAAATTTAATTTGATTTGTTAAAGGTGGAACTAGCTTTCGAGATCAAGCAAACTAGTGGATACAATAGTTGATCTATATATCCACTAGCTTTGGAGATCAAGCATTTGAGGAGATGTAATACAAAATTTTATTATATAATCTCAGAGCCTTTGGTTACATGTAATATATTATCAAGTATAAATGTCAGAGAAAGGAAAGAAAACTGTGTATGGTGAGACAATGTGTGAAGTCATTTACTTTGGAAGCCTTGGTCTTGGAATCAAAGGACATACACTTGCATGTTAATGTATTTTCATGCACCATAGATTTTAATGAGAAAGAATGACATCCATTTAATGAAATTTAAAAGAATAAAAGGTGAGCTGATGGAATTGCTAAAGATTCTGAAAGGAAATGAAAGGGTAGATGCTAAAAGGTAGTTTCCCCTGGAGAGAGATTTCAGCATGTGGTCAATCAGTTAGGACTCAGATGAGGTGAAATTTCCTTGGAATTATTTCCCTCAGAGAGCTGTAGATCCACATTCAGCATATTAATAACGGAGCTTAACACATTCTTCGAAGTGAAGGATCAAGAGATCAGGAAATCTGATCTGAAAGTGGTCCAATTGTACAGAATTAGTGATAATATTGTGTCAGAACAGGCTTATAGGTGCATGACCTACTCTGTTTCTAATGTTCTCATGATCTTCAGATCTGTTACAAATGCATTACAGATACACATGTTGTTCTTCATCTCTCACACCATAATAACCCAGCAGTAAAATATCAGCAACCAGCTGAATGGCTATCAATATGTCAAGAAGTGACTGCACTTCTTTCCTCTTTCCCTCTGTGAATCCTACTATCATTACTCGAAAACCTAAAGCTGCAGATGCAGGAAATTTAAGATAATAAAAGAAGATACTAAAATACTCAGCAGGTTAGATAACATTGTGTGAAGAGGAACAGAGTTAACATTCCAAATTAAAGACCCTTTGTGAGCTGTTTCTGATTTAAGATATTTTATTTTTGACCTGGAATTCCAGACCTGTTTCTCTTTCCATAATGCTGCCTGGCCTTTTGAGTGTTTCTAGTACTTTTCATTTTTATTTGACCCTTCCTTACTTCTGTATATGCTAATAATTATTTGTATAATTTCATAGATATCCAAGAATGCAATTTCTCTTGAATAGTATTTTTATTTGAATGTAGTAGCATACTGTTACGTACCCCGTAACTGGGTTGCCAAACCAGCAGAAATGGAACGCTCGTTGGAGTCTGGATTACTAGGAACTAATAAAGTTTTATTAAAGAAATAAGTAATACAGTACACTAATCGTAAGAATCAAAAAGTAACAGGTTAGCAATGATAATACACACATATACACAGAACTAGGGTAACAGGAATCAACCAAGCTCTATCGCAGTCTAGGGGTAAAATGATCAGTCTTAAGTGAAGCAGAGTTCAGTTCAGTTTAGTGCAGTTCGCAGTAATTGCTGTTGTCGTACCGTTGGGGAGAGAGAGAGAGAGAGAGAGAGATGCAATTTGGTTTCAGGTAGACCTTTCGATGTCTTCGCAGTTGGTTTCGGGCAGACCTTTTGATGTCTTCTAGCCCCGCTGTGGTCACCGACTGTGACCCCTCCATTCCGGATACGATCGTTCTTCTGCGGTGAACCCGGCACCCAGGCAAGGGCGGACACATACCCCAGGTTCCCACCGATCGTACCTTTACACCCTGTGAGCCTCTGGTCGGTTCCCGCGAACCGGTCCTCCATACTCCACCAACTTGTGGGGGCACACTGCTCTTTCCAGGGTCTCGTGGTGTGTCTCGTGCCTTAGCAAACCTGCTCCTTTTATCCCCCTGCTGGGGTATCACTTGTCCATCAAACTTCAAACAGTTCAGGTTCAAAGCAACCGGTCTGTCAACATCTGAATTGTGTTTCTTTCCTGTTAATCCCTCTCTTCTCTCTTATTAGCATTTTGAATGTTTCTCCATTGTCTTTCTTATCTCTCTCATTAGCATCATCCATCTGGTACCTCTGCTTGGCGTCACACATGACAATACATACTGTTTATTCGTTAAACTGTGAGCATATTTTCTGAAAACCTAGTGACCTGCTCGAAGGATTTGAAAGGGTGGGTGCAACAAAATTGGTACACATGTGGACAAGTCCAAATCTAGGGCTCATAAATGTAATATAGCCATTGCTAAATCCAATATGGAATTCTGCTTGGAATGTGGAATTTGTTACCTTGATTCATTTAAGCTGGTTAAGTTAAGTACATGATGAAGAAATGTGGTATAATGAAAAAGGAAGGAACTATGCTTATGTTAGCAGCAATAATGACATCTTCTGTTGGATAAATTAGCCTATTCCTTTATTATAAATATTTGTAAACATGAATAAGTCTAGATAGTAATGGTGAAGGTTTTTTGTTATTTCAGGCATTTTTCATTCATAATAACAGTATAAAGTCTTATGAAGCACAAAAGTGAAATGAATTAATTAGTGTGATACACCTACAATAATTTAATTTAGTCCAAACTAAGTTAAATTTCATATCTTAAGCTTTTTATTTCTCTCTTTGCTGCCTCGCATGAATGACGTTTATGTTATAAATTGATTTGACTCAGATCTGCAGTGACCATTGTACATTGGATGGATCTTTCCATCATTTGCTGAAAATATGGTTCTATCTCCAAGTCAATCCATTTATATCTGCTGAATGGTCTTTTAGTGATATTACATTTGCTCCTTACAAAGCTAATAAACAGGATTTTGTTTGGCTGTTTTATTTTGTTTGTTTACTTTTTGACTAATTTTCTCTCACTTCAAGGGACTGATGAGAGTGTTGCTAGTAATCAAAGGCCTGAGTTTAGGGGGATATGGGTGAAAGCAGGCAAATAGCCCTGGCTTAGGTGGGCACTTTGGTTGGCATGGACAAGATGGGCTGAAGGGCTTGCTTTCATGCTGTATGTCTCTATGACTCTATGACTTAAACTCATTTTCAGCTCATCTCCCAACCAAATCACAGCCAGCTGATATATTATACATGCCACTTTATGAAAAATCTACTCTTGTTCATAACCATTTAAGTGAAAATCACACTGCTGCAGAGATCAGAAAGAAAGGACAGAAAACTATTTGTCCTTCTTTTAGCTCTAGAATTCCTGAGGGTGGAGGGAGAGATATGGTGTTTGTGGTCTAGTGTCCCTTTGTGTATTCCACCCAGCTCAATCACTTCTCTGTGTTACTAAATGACCATCTGTGGACAATATTGAGGGTTTGAAGACGAGATTCACCAAAGGGGAGTATTATTATCTTCCATTGGACATTGGGACTGCAGGATATCTAACTGATATACTCTAGCTGAAATCTGAGGGCTCCATACTAGATGGCCAGAAACCTGGTCAGCCACAGGCCAAATGCTGCACTTACATTTCCTGTACTGGCACTTGGGGCAAGATCCAGCCAGCAAATGATTTACACAAGAGAATCCCAAGCAAGAAAATCAACAGCTCTAATCCTGCTCAGGCATTCTATTATTTCTTCTTCATGCACTGAAGAGATGGAGGAATAGTAGGAATGAAGAAAACTGCATCTACAGCGAGATCTAATGCTTTATGGAGCTACCATGGACTATAGATGTTGGAATCCTGTTTAAAAAGCAAACTGCTGGAGAAACTCGGTAGGTTAGGCATCATCTGTGAAAAGAAATAGACAGTTGACATATTGGATCAAAACCCTTCGTTTGAGCTGAAAGGTCGAGGGGAGGTGGACAGTATAAACAGGTGAAGAGTGGAAAGGGGGGATATGGAACCAAATAAGGGAGATAGGGGTGAACAGATAGACAAAAAGTAAGTGGAGTGTCTCAGTGGGAACCTCACCTCAGCTGGAGCTATCTATTGCTTGATCGTACTTGCTTTTACCCATTCATATTACCTCTTTATACCGATTATCTCCCCTCTATCTTTCTTCCCAGCTAAAGGGTCTTGACTTGAAACATCAACAATCCATCTAGAATTTTATACCATGCAGTCATGATTATGTGAGTTCTAATTGTTGTCTGATCTAGAGAGAAGCAAGTTGAATGAACTGAACCATAACTTCATGAAAACCTCATGAGTTTTACAAATATCTTAGAGGTTATGATTGTGAACTTTAGGAAGTTATCAACAGAACCTTTTGAGAAGGCTATATAATAGCATCTAAAGTTATTCCCAAAAACATCATTGGAACTTTTCTTGAAATAATAATGCAGAATACTTTTATTTATTGTTATTCCAATTCCTCCCCCCCCCCCCCGCCATTAGAATTGGATCTATATTTTGCATGTGGGCAGACAATGCTAAAATACCAGCTAGTTGAAGAATGATCTGATGAGATAACTGGAAAACTTTTTCCATGTGTTTGATTTGTTGTCATGTAATGAGTCCAGCTTCTTTATTGCTTTAAGTATCAGTGTGCATGCACATGGATCAATACTGCTGATCTGATCAGGGTCTTGTCCAAGGGTAGTTGCCTCTCATTGATTGCTGAATCGAGGTGAGGTTGCATGAAAGACATGGTTATTAAGACACACATTGAAGTGGTGAAAATCATTGTGATCATGAGCAAGAATGTGTTGGCTGCAACCAGCAGTTCTAAATGAAGCCACAGCCATTGAAACTGGCAAGTCCTGGGCTAATGCACACGTGGTGTGAGACGTGGATATCAGGAGCCAGCTGACAGATTTGGGAAGTCAATAGCTCAACAAGGTTCTGCTGGTATTCCTGAATACTCTATTGGGTAATTCTCACTTCAGTTCTTCGCCAAGTCAGACCTGACATAGGATTCAAGGCCCCATTGTTTTCAATTTGGATTGCAATCTTCAGATTTTGGGCATAGAGACAAAGATATTCTTTTCAATTATTTAGTTTTGGTTTAATGTTTTTAGTTATTTCAAAAGAGCTTTTATATGTTCTAATTTAACCTTTTTGATTACTTACGACAATTATAAATACAGTTAAAAAAAGAATTTAACCAGAAGTCACCTGCAGTTTGCCCCTCTATTAGGGCTACTTGAGGGCCATTAAATTTGGCTCTACATATACAGCTCAGGTAAGTTCAGGAATACTGTGGCGATTCCTATGTGGCGTCTGGCACAACCTGACCCCATGTGCCTTCATTCCAAATTTAAAACAAATACTTTGTTATAATAAAGCAACATACATCAAAGTTGCTGGTGAACGCAGCAGGCCAAGCAGCATCTATAGGAAGAGGCGCAGTCGACGTTTCAGGCCGAGACCCTTCGTGAGGACTAACTGAAGGAAGAGTGAGTAAGGGTTTTGAAAGCTGGAGGGGGAGGGGGAGCTGCAAAATGATAAGAGAAGACAGGAGGGGGAGAGATAGAGCCGAGAGCTGGACAGGTGATAGGCAAAAGGGGATACGAGAGGATCATGGGACAGGAGGTCCGGGAAGAAAGACAAGGTGCGGGGGGACCCAGAGGATGGGCAAGAGGTGTATTCAGAGGGACAGAGGGAGAAAAAGGAGAGTGAGAGAAAGAATGTGTGCATAAAAATGAGTAACAGATGGGGTACGAGGGGGAGGTGGGGCCTTAGCGGAAGTTAGAGAAGTCGATGTTCATGCCATCAGGTTGGAGGCTACCCAGACGGAATATAAGGTGTTGTTCCTCCAACCTGAGTGTGGCTTCATCTTTACAGTAGAGGAGGCCGTGGATAGACATGTCAGAATGGGAATGGGATGTGGAATTAAAATGTGTGGCCACTGGGAGATCCTGCTTTCTCTGGCGGACAGAGCGTAGATGTTCAGCAAAGCGGTCTCCCAGTCTGCGTCGGGTCTCACCAATATATAAAATGCCACATCGGGAGCACCGGACGCAGTATATCACCCCAGTCGACTCACAGGTGAAGTGATGCCTCACCTGGAAGGACTGTTTGGGGCCCTGAATGGTGGTAAGGGAGGAAGTGTAAGGGCATGTGTAGCAGTTGTTCCGCTTACACGGATAAGTGCCAGGAGGGAGATCAGTGGGGAGGGATGGGGGGGACGAATGGACAAGGGAGTTGTGTAGGGAGTGATCCCTGCGGAATGCAGAGACGGCGGGGGAGGGAAAGATGTGCTTAGTGGTGGGATCCTGTTGGAGGTGGCGGAAGTTACGGAGAATAATATGTTGGACCCGGAGGCTGGTGGGGTGGTAGGTGAGGACCAGGGGAACCCTATTCCTAGTGGGGTGGTGGGAGGATGGAGTGAGAGCAGATGTACGTGAAATGGGGGAGATGCGTTTAAGAGCAGAGTTGATAGTGGAGGAAGGGAAGCCCCTTTCTTTAAAAAATGAAGACATCTCCCTCGTCCTAGAATGAAAAGCCTCATCCTGAGAGCAGATGCGGCGGAGACGGAGGAATTGCGAGAAGGGGGTGGCGTTTTTGCAAGAGACAGGGTGAGAAGAGGAATAGTCCAGATAGCTGTGAGAGTCAGTAGGCTTATAGTAGACATCAGTGGATAAGCTGTCTCCAGAGACAAAGACAGAAAGATCTAGAAAGGGGAGGGAGGTGTCGGAAATGGACCAGGTAAACTTGAGGGCAGGGTGAAAGTTGGAGGCAAAGTTAATAAAGTCAACGAGTTCTGCATGCGTGCAGGAAGCAGCGCCAATGCGCCTCTTCCTATAGATGCTGCTTGGCCTGCTGCGTTCACCAGCAACTTTGATGTATGTTGCTTGAATTTCCAGCATCTGCAGAATTCCTGTTGTTTACTTTGTTATAATATGTGGGTCTCGACCGAAGGAAAAAAGGTGGCTGGAATCGCTTAGCACTTAGTGCAAGGATGTTTATTAGGTGCATCAAAAGTCTGCAAAAATAGTGAAAAGAAAACTGCAAATATTTACAAAAAGAGATATGTACCAGAAAACACATTTGTAGTTCCATACTATTTTGTCCTGCTGAGAGTAAATTGCCCCATTCTTTTAGGCACCAGAACATACCATTTTTAATTACCTACAAAGTTAACTTAAGAATGCACATGAATTAAATTATGATGCACCCCACAATATAGTTACAATCATATTACAAAATAAACAGAAGTATCTACCTTAAATACAGTATACATACAACATATGTACACATCATTTACACATCTCCATTAGTAAAGAAATGGAATATTCCACCATGTATGGCGGGAAAGCACCATAAAGACAACCCATTATGAGAATATATGGGGTAAAGACATTGAAGCGCATGTGCTCAGTGCAATGACAGCAGAATGACAAAACAAAGTTTGTGCGTGTGTGTGTGTGTGTGTAATTGCGCATAGTCCTGATGAAGGGTCTCGGCCTGAAACATTGACTGTACTCTTTTCCACAGATGCTGCCTGGGTTTCTGAGTTCCTCCAGCATTTTGTGTGTGTTGATCTGGATTTCCAGCATCTGCAGATTTGGATATGGTGTGTGTTTACCGAGTACTTTCTGTCACATACTTAGAACAGTACAGCACAGTGTGGGCCTTTTGGCTTGTAGTATTGTGTTGACCGATATAAACTTACTCCACAAACAATGTTAGACCTTTCCAAATTCATTTTAGCTCTTTCTGAATGGATTTTAATCTATTAAAATGAATAAATTCAGGTTACATATCTGTTGCAGGAGGGTGAACACTCACACAGCAATATCAAATGCATAAAATTTGGTAGTATTAAAAAAGAAACAATGTTGTTCTGAAGGAGCTAAGAGCTGGAGAGGAGAAGGAGAGCGATTCAACACTGATGTGTGTTCAAAAGTTGAAGAATGGTTTATCTGTTTGGTTGTATCCCTAATTATTAAGCCAAGAGGTTCACCTGTTTCATACAGTATGAAGACCATCAGCAGTACTAAGCAGCAGCAATTTACTTGTGTATAGATCCATTGAGTTTCCTACTACCTGGCACCAAGCAATGAGAGAAGATATGAGCAAGGCAGAAATTTAAGATGGAAACCGAAGTGGCCAGAAAGGCTTTGTCACTTCGTAATGGGACCTACATAAGTATTAGGACGTGCTAGTTTTGTATAGCTCAGCTTCCATTTCCTATTCAATAGGAAAGGTCATTTCCAAACTATCAGCAACTCGAAACTAGGTGTAACTTTCAAAGCCTTAATTTGTCAGACCTCATGAACAAGACCTACTTAGATTCCTCTTAAATGGAAGGGAAATATGGTAACGCTGCTCTGATGAACAATGGAAACCTATTTGTACCCTCTGTAGTAGTGAGGGAGCCATATATAAATACAGGAAAATGAATACTTGACAAATAGTTGCCAGGCTATAATGTATTGAACTGAACCAACCTGGTGGACAGTGAAAGATTAAATTACTGTTCTGATCATGTACTGTATATTATTATTTTAATTATATTGTATTTTATATAAAATATATATTTTATATATTATTTATTTTATATAGGTTATATGCTTCAAAAACCTAATCTAATTTCTAAATATATGAATACCACAGTACAAAAGGGTGATTGGGAATTAATCATCAGCCTCTCAATATAAGCAGAGATTTGCTTGATGGCAAATGGAATCTTTCTGACAGGCACCTAATCTTCATGGACCATGTACAGCATTGGGTGCTAATTACAGGAGTAATAGTTAAATTTAACTGTAGCAGATTGACTGCATGTTATATGAACCACCTGATTCCTCTCTCCAGTGAAGACATTGATGAGGAAAATTGGGTAGAGTGTGTAACAATGACAGTTCTTTGCCGTGTCACAGTGAAATATTACTGCCATTGAATACATGTCCATGTGAATTCACATATATTTCCAGTTGCCACTCTGACAGTTTCTGACAAACTTCTTTTGAGTTTATCTGCCAATGAATCCTAACTTAACCATTTCCAAGACTTTAACTTCCTTGTCATAAACTGTAGTTTGGATAATCTTGCATTACGTAGAATTACCTCAAAAAATACAGAACAAAGACAGGGCAGCTAGTCCAAGCGGTCAACATTATTGTTCTTGACCCGCTCAAAACTCCTTCCACACTTGTAATGCCATGACAGCACAGCAGTTAGTGAAGCTGTTATACTGCTCGAGGGACCTGTGTTCAATCCTAATCCTGACCTTAAGTCCTCTCTGTGTACAGTTTTCTCGTTCTCCCTATAACTGGATGGGCCAGCTGGTGGCATAGTGGCATCAGCGTCGGACTTCGGAGCGAGAGCTCCCGAGTTCTAATCCAGCCGGCTCCCTTGCACGCTTTCCATCCGTGCTGGGTTGAGCATCGAGCTAGCAACTTGGCCTCGTAAAAATAAGAAAGCCTGCTATAAAAACGCCGTCATGACGGCATCCCGATGACTCCACTCGGAGTTAAGGGGCTTTCTTCTTCTTCTGTAACTGGATGGGTTTCCTTCCACATCCCCATAGATATGTTGTTAAGTTAACTGGCTTCTATATATCTGTGTAAACAAATGGCAAAAGCACCAAGAGGAATCGGTAGATGTTCAGTATGTTGCAGGGGAAATGGGACTGTTGGGACTTATCTTTTGGGACCTGGCATGAAGCCAATGACTTCTGTGCTTTGGTAAGTTAGTTCTAGTGTGCGATCACTTGATTCGAGTATGATGTTCTCCTAAAGGGTGGTCTCTTTCCTTAATGGAGAATGCCTGTATGTGACTATATTTAATGTGGGGAGGCTGATGCCTGGGCAGCCACCACACGACCCTTGACTCTTCCACTTCCTCTCTTTAGGTCATCTCATCGTTGTTGGTGATGAGCCCCTTCACTGTCATGTCATCGGTGAACTTGGCAATGTGATTAATCAGGTTTTGGCCGTGCAGTTGTGCGTGAGCAGAGTGTACAGCAACGAGCTCAGCACACAGCCCTGCGGGGGGGGGGGGGGCGGCGGGCACCATGTTGAGGAAGATGAGGAGGGAGGAGCGGTCGTGCATCCTGGCTGTCTGAAGTTTGTTGGTGAGGAAGTCCAACACCCAGCTGCACAGTGGCCAGTGGTGTATTTAGACCGAGGAGTAGGAGTTTGTTCACCAAGGTCTGTGGGGCAATGGTGTTGAATGCTGAACTGAAATCCAGAAACAGCATTCTGACATCAGTGTTCTTGTTTTTTAGGTGTGTCACAGCCAGGTGCGTGACAGATGCAATGGCATCTGTCGTAGAGCAGTTCTGTCAGTCAGCATATTGGTGAGTGTCCGATGTGGCAGGAATGGAGTTTTTGATATGTGCAACTACCAGCTGTTCAACGCACTTCTTGATGATTGGCGTCAGTACCACCAGGTGGTAGTCATTTAGTTCTGAATGTGTAGTGTTCTTTGGTACAAGGACGACGGTGGCTGATTTGATGTGCTGACAGCAGCTTGGATGAATGAAATGCTGAAGATGTCCGTGGTGATTTCAGTGTGCACACTCCCTGAGTAT
Source organism: Mobula hypostoma (assembly GCF_963921235.1). Lineage (NCBI taxonomy): Eukaryota > Metazoa > Chordata > Chondrichthyes > Myliobatiformes > Myliobatidae > Mobula > Mobula hypostoma. The sequence goes on along the minus strand of NC_086129.1, from coordinate 32,585,193 downwards.
TCGGCCTGGGAATGTTGTCTGACCCGGGATTCAGAGTCTTTCTCACTTCTGCTGCTGTTACAACTGCTCGCCTGGGAGAGGGGTAGCTTTTGCGGCTGATGTTATGGTACAAGCCTCAAAACATGCATTAGTAAATGCAACAACTTTAGGATCAATTTTACAAATCTATGCAATAAATATGAAACTCTGTCTCATGGCTGCTAATTCCTAAATATAGATTAAAGTTGTGATTGTTAGAAAATGTGAAAAAAAATACCTCAGGACGTTCCATGAACTGTCTTTGTTCTAATTCAGAGGAACTTTACACACATTCCCATAAACAGCAATGAGATAATAAAATACTGTATATGATTTGTTTACTGATGTTAGTTGAGCAGAATCTTGAAAATGGCTCCATTTCCTTCCTCGGAAATAGTGTCAGTACTAAATTATCGGAAATTTGTCTGTTGTAACATGCAAAGAGTGATATAATTTGGAGGAAATAGAACAGTGACATTGACATTATTTGGAGGAATAGAACAGATTGAGGAAGGTAAAATTGAGGTAAACTAAAGTTCTGGTCTCTGGACTAAAATAAAGCAATAAAGTAGTCCACAGTATAAAAAAATAATAGCGTTGGGTTCCCTGCTGAACTGCTGTGACTGGGAAAGGTATATCATGAAGAAATGAAAAGGAAGATGTCAAGAAACAGGAAAGGAAAGAAGACATTGTCAATAAATTGCATTTTACTGACTGGACTTCAGGGTTAGGATCTTTGAAAGAAAAGTAAATTGTCCTTCCATTTAGTGGTATTTCAGATTTGAATTGGGACAATTCTTGCCATTGCTCACCATTGTGGATTTCAGTTCTATGATACTGTACTGAGAAAATGGACGTAGTTTAAATTAAGTATTTTTGTCTTAAGCTATCATTTTGATGCAAGGCTGTTGCATCATCTTACCAGGTGAAGAATAAACACAGTCTTTATTACTTTACTGCCACAATTTAAAATTAAATTCAAGTAATTACATTGGAATACTTCGGGCAGTATAAAAAAATAATATGTTTAAATAACACAAATACAATATGAATGCATTTTTTTAAATAATTTTTAATAACTAGTACATGTTGTAAATCTACTGTAATTCTGAAGGTCTTAGAAAGTGACATCCAAAATGAGATAAAAATGAAAAGCCTTGTGTTTGCAACAGATACCACATATATAAATAGTCTAATCAATACTTGAAACATAGTTTTTTTTTAATTTATACTTCATTGCTGGAATACAGAAACTGAGGAGTGATGGAACAGACTCAAGACGTCTACCACTCAATGGGACCAAACTGATCTGTGAACTAACTCTATGAGGCCCTCTATTGGTTGGAGTCAACCATGATCCTAGCTGTCCAAGTGATATGCAAGCCAGAGCAGTATGATATGGAGAGCCATCTGTTGCCCATGCAGCGAGCTCCCCGTCTCCATGCAGCTGATGAATCCAAAGCAACGACAGAGTCCGATACAGGTTGTCACCAGTGGGGTCGCAGGAGTTGCCAGGCAGCGGTGAGCTCAATGCAGGACTGCCTTATGGACTTCAGCTCCAGATTTTTCCTCAGGGTTTTCAGGGTTTACTCCCAAAGCATTCTGCATGAGTAGGTATAGCCACAAAGCACCGTAGGTTTGATATCAGAGTTTTCCTTCTCCTAGGTGAGCTATTAAACATGGCTAACAAGCCCTATCTGTCCGAAGCAACTGTTTTTAAGGCGAGAGCAACCACCTTTGCCCCTTCTCCAGTCAGTAGAAACGGTGCCATCAGGTTTAGTAGCTAAGCCAAGAGCTGGATTTGGTTGTCAGAGGCTATTTGAGACACAATAGAACATTAGAAAATTTTTGACAAAAACAGGCCATTCGGCCCAACAAAGCTTGCCAAATTCCCTATTCACATAAAGTGTTGAAATAACTATCGAGTTTAGATTTGAAAGTCCCTAAGGTACTACTCTCAACTATACAACTAGGTAGCTTGTTCAATGTGTCCACAGCTCGCTGTGTAAAGAAATGCTTCCTGATGTTAGTCTGAAATCTCCCTTTAACCAGTATCCACTTATGGCCCTGCGTCCTCGTTGATGGATTCATTTTGAAGTAGCAGCTCGCATGCACCCTTAATGATTTTGAACCTCTATCATGTCTCTTCTCATTCTATGTCTACTTAGGCTAAAAAGATATAATTCTTTCAATCTTTCTCCATAGCTTATATCCTGCAGACCTGGAATGAGTCTCCTTGCCCTTCTCTGAACTCTTTTTCAGTGCCTTTATATCACTCAGAAAATATGGAGACAAAAATTGTACACAGTATTCAAGGTGTGGCCTCACATACACATTATACAGCTTAAGGAAAACATCTCTAGACTTGAATTCCACTGAGCGCATTATATAACCAACGTTCTGTTAGCCTTCCTAATCGCTTCTGTGCATTGTCTAGTGATGAGTCTACCAGGATGCCCAAATTCTTCTCATACAGTACACTTTCTAACTCAAGACCCACTATTGTACATCTATATCTAATATTTCTAATTCCTCTATGTAACACTTTACATTTACTTATGCCATTTATCTGCCCATATCTGGATTTTGTTTAGCTCTAACTGTATTGATTCCACTATCTCAGGGGTTCCCAACCTATTTTGCACCGCGGACCAGTTTAATATTGACAATATTCTTGCGGACCGGCTGACCGGGGGAGGGGGGGGTGTTCAAGTAGGGTTAAACTCACCTCAACATGTCTTTTACAGTTAGGGTTGCCAACTTTCTCACTCCCAAATAAGGGACAAAAGTAGCAGTCAAATCCCGGGACACTTTACCCCAGGAGAGACTACCATGACCATGAAGCCTTGCATGGGTACCTGTGCGCTCATGCGCATACGTGCCGATTTTTCTCCCCACAAATCGGTTTTGCCTTCATCTTCCCGACTATACTGTACATACATTATTTCTACTTTATATAGGCTGTGTATTTATCATATCATTCCTGCTTTTACTATATGTTAGTGTTATTTATTTGGTTTTATGTGTTATAATTTTTATGTGGTATAATTTGTTAGGTTATTTTTTGGATCTGGGAACGCTCAAAAATTTTTCCCATATAAATTAATGGTAAATGCTTCTTTGCTTCATGCCATTTTGGCTTACGAACGATTTCATAGGAACGCTTTACCTTAGCGGGGGAAATACGGGACAAGGGCAGTCCCGTATGGGACAAACCAATTTAACCCAATATACGGAATGTCCCGGCAAATACGGGACAGTTGGCAACCCCATGTTTAAGTTCAACAGTGCGTGACAGGGAATGAGGAAAGGTGCAGCTGACTCATATCGTTTCCTCGCGGCCCGGTAGCACATGCTTTGCGGACCGGTGGTTGGGGACCGCTGCACTATCTGAATGTTATCAATCCGTCCCCCTAATTTGGTGTCATCTGCAAACTTTACTAGTTAAATTGTTATGTGCTTATCCAAATCATTAATGCAGACCTGCATTACAACACACCATTGGGAGCATTTAATAGGTAGTGGAAGCTTATCCACACTACCCCAACTCCCTGGCTATGGAAACCTTAAGGAACCACCAGCTCTATAAATACTAGTAATATGTCTTTAACTTCCCAGATTAACAAAAACAAAATGAGTAATTCAGAGTTAAAATTAATGGAGATACAAAAGACAGCAAATGCTGGAATCTGAAGCAAAAAAGAAATTTCTGAAGGAACTCAGCAATAAAGCTGCATCTGTGAAGGCAAAGAGATTGATAATGATTTGGGTTGGGATCCTGCATGAGGACTTGCACATTAAAATTAATAATTGTCTAGATTGGTGATCATTTGCTGAAGAGAGATCCATTCTTATACCAGCATTTATAAGCAGATAAATTCTTCATTTGACTCGTAAAAAGATTGTCTCTAACTTTGGCTTCCACAACTAAGAAATTGCTTCTCTGTAGCTATTCTATTAGTTCCTTATGACATATAGAAATTTTGGTTAAATTTCCTCTTAAACTTCCAAGTTCCATACTACCTGCTTGTTTAATTGCTGCACACACTTAAATAAATCTCTGCATTCCATCCTCATAAATCCACTGTGGACGCTCTCCAAGATGGTGCATGTGTACAACGCTCTTTCAGTCAACATCATCTGGATAGATCATGAAACCACATACTTCACTTCTTTTATGTCCTTTACGTTTGTTTTTTGTCTTGAATGTGATTATGGAACAGTTTGAGCCTGTGATTTGCAGATTGGAGGTCGTTTGGGTTCTGGGATTCTGGGAGAGAGAGGCAGCAAATGTGAGCCTCAAGGCGAGAAGGCAGCAGGACAGGGCATGAGCCCACGTTCAACTCCATCTCGCCAATTAAAGCTTCCATTGTTTGCCGATTAAAGTGAAGAGGGAGATTGAAACATCCAGACGAATGCGGAAGGTGAGCTCTGGCTGTCGGCCTTTTTGATCACCGGGGAAACGCTCTGCTATTGGAGAAGGGAGACTGTCTTTTGATCACTGGGAGTTTGCTCTGCTATCGGAGAGGCGAAAGGCTACAGCTGTGCGGGAGAATGTAACCCAGTATTTCTGTGTTTCAAATATGGTCTTGGACTATAGACATTTTTTCAGTCTTATAGTTTTTGAAATATATTCTGTGTTTTTCGCCCGGTCTTTCTCACTTTTTGTGTGAGGAAGAGGGGGATTTGGTGGTCGATGTGCCTGTTCTGTTTTTGTTATTTTTATGTGGGAAGGAGGGATCTGGGGGTTGATGACTGTGCTGCTGTTTTTTTCTTTCTTGGTTTTGTGACTATCTGGAGAAGAAGAATTTCAGACTTTTATACTTTGATAATAAATGAACATTTGAACATTTGAAGCTTTGAAGGCCACTGTATCCTTTATAAGCTGTGTGCACCAGATCTTCACAGATCTACATCAGAGGTCATCAGATCTACCCCTATTATGGTGTAAACAGGGTTTGTACATTTTTTGCATAACTCCATACCGTGGACCTCCAGGAGCCTAAAATAGTTGATCCCCTTTATTGTGAATCTATGTCCACTAGGTCTAGATCAGGGGATCCCAGCTTTTTTTTATGCCATGAACCTTACCATTCACCAAGGGGTCCATGAACCCCTGCAAAAAAATGTTCCTTTGAACATTTTTAGACCTGTTCATAATATTTAAGTGATTTCTGTATGTAGCCCCCTCCCCCCAAGTTTCTTTGGGCTCCACTACTTCTGATTTCTAAGCTTTTTAAAATATTTTTATTATCCTTTTTTTATGTCCAAAGCAGACAGCCTCACATTTAATCGTATTGCTCCCTAATTCATTTACCATGTATTTTAACAAATCGTTTCAGCAGTTTCACTTTATAGGGTGACTCTGATTACATGTGAAGGTGGTGGATTATGTTGGATCACATGGTAATCTTCAACTCAGTTCTTCATACTTACCACCATCTTAAAGACCAATCCTCGACACAAAGCTCAACAAAAAGAGCAAATGTGCATGATAATTTCTTATGATACAAAAAACTTGCATTTGTACCTTTCATGTCTTTGGATGTGCCTTATCAATCAATCACCATACAATTACTCTTGATAGTTTTATAGGTACAAAGCTGTCATCAATTTGTGCATAGCAAGCCCCCTCAATCAGCACTGAGAATAACGATCTGTGTTAAGTCGGGTGGTAAAGTTGATTGAGGGATGTTGAAAGTAAAAATCCATGTGTCATGGAATCTTTGACCTCCATCTCAGTAGCACCTTAGACAATGAAAAGGTTCCTCACTGCCATACTGAAGAAATTCTAAAGTGAAATGGTATGCAATAACGAAAGAGAAAGCTGGAAATATTCGTCAGAGTGGACAGCATACTTGGAGAGAGACAGACAGACAGACAAAATTAACATTTCACACAGATGACTTTTTGTCAGAAGTGAGAGAGGCTAGAAATGAAACAACCTGCAGAGCAGAGGTGATGATGGTGGGGATAAGTGGGGAGGGGATGTGCAGGTGGCTGAAGGAGAAAAGAATGAAAGGGGAAGTGTGTGGTAGATGGAGAATATGATTCAAAGTGCAGTTATTATCAATGAATGTATAAGTTATATGAGATTTGTTTACTTAACAGGCGGACACAAAGCAAGGAATCCAAAAGTACCCAGTTAAAAAAAATAAGACTAACCCCCAGTGCCCACAGAGAAAAGAAAGAAAACAAATCATGCAAACAATAGAAGCTAACGTCAATAACACTGAATGCTGCCTGTTGTGATAACGTCCACATAAAGAGGGGGAAAGATACGTTTTGAGTAGTTCTAAACTGAAAGAAACAACAGAAATCTGAAATATTGGGAGAGAAAAATAAACAAATGGTGGAAACTTACAAAGTAAGACATGGATAGCTGACTATCTGAAAATATTGATATCTGAAGGTGTAACTCAGAGGGTATAATGATCAACTTTGAGCTTGCATTTGGAATTCATTGGAATAGTGAGGGAGGAACTACGAAGGAGGATACAAGTGACAGGTAACTGGATGCACAGGATCAAGAAGGTTGTCAGCAAAGTGTTCACCCATTTGGCTGTTAGTTTCCCCAGTGAAGAGGAGCCCACATGATGAACACAGAATTAGGACTAAATTGGAAGAAGTAAAAGTGAATAACTAATTTACTGGAAGAAGTGTTTGGACTTTTGGAGAAAATGCATTACGTAGGAGCATCTGCAAGGCCAGTCTGAAGCCAAATAGTAAGACATCATGCATGACTCAGGCTCATGCATTGATTCAACAATTCCAACACATATCTCGAAGTTTAAAAACATCTGGCTGATTATAAGCAGGCAGCAATGCATAGGGTATGATCTGCTTTTAAACAGCTGTCACTTAACTTTGTTTTAAATGTTTGTCAGTTATGAAATAATAACAATCTTAACAGTTATTCTGTTAAATTTTTGCAATATTCCTTCCAAATATTATTTTGAAAATTCTTCTTCACTGTCCAGAACAAATTCATTACTTTAAGTTAATGCTGAATATTGTAAATTAATATGCATACTGAGAGTGACAAAGCTAGCAATGCAATGAAGCACTCTGCAGTTGATCTTTTCTTAGCAGTTCAGTCTGAAAAATATGTCACAAGTATTCTGGAGTATTCTGGAGTACAGGAATATAGCAGATATTAATTCAAGCAAGAACTGGTCTAAAGTTTTTATTGTAAATTAAAGCAGTAGTTTGAAGTTAAAAGCCCATAAACTAAAAGATATAGTTTACAAAATGATGGCCATGAGATATTTGCATGTGCATCAGACAATGGAGTTGTGTTAATTGCCCTGCAGCAACCCAGGTATCTATGTCTTTAAGTAATTTGCAACATTGTAAACTAATTCAAGGAAGCTTGCAATGAGCAAAGATATTCAGAGGTGTCTCCCACCGTAAATATGTAATTCAAAGGAAGCTTTGTTAACCCAAAATATTGAAATAAATGTTGTCATTGTAACTATTGAAATTATATTGAATCACCTACTGTTATCATTGATCTTCAGGTGATTGTAATGTACCTTTGTGATGTACCTTTGGATCTGTGAGCCTCCACTGAAAGTGTCTCCAGAATGATGCCTACTTGTTGTACTGAATAAAGACTTCTATGTCACCAGCTTCAATGTCTCTCTGGTGACTTTGCTCACAGCCACAACATTTGAGGGCTCATCCAGGATATATTTGCGACTCGCAATGTGGCCAGCAACTTAGGCAGTCTAAGGGGGTGAGTATTTCGAGATCTGTTCAGGTTAATGACCCTGTGCTATTCTGCATTATGTTCTTTAACCAGCTTGGAAGCAGTCAGGCATAGAGCACTTTTAGCCATAGTAGACTTCACAAATATGCATGGGAGCATATATCACTGGTCTGAGCTCTAGCTACTGTTTCAAATGCTGGTGCAGCTTTCCGAGCCTCCTTATTGAAATGCAGATGCTTCACACATTGTACCTCCACGAGGTTCAGACACGATGTTTTGATTCTGAAGGCCTCACACTGTCAGGGCCTCCTGCAGCCTTGCCTCCTTCACCTTCAACTAACAAGCCTTTCCTACCTTCGCTGGCTGCTCCATCTCTGACTTCTGAGCTTGGCAGCATTCCCAGAAGAAGAACATTCTCCTGACCTTCACAAACTCAAGTCTGCAAAAAGTATGTCATAAGCATTATGTCAAATCTTAGCTCAAAAGCAACCACAGATGTAAGTCAAGAGCAGCAAAAATTACTTTAAATTCTGTATCAGAAAGCAACTTGGAGATTAATCTCAGCACAACACATAGGCATGCACCCACTCGACAATACAAACAAAAAAGCCCTGATTCTGAAGCAGTAACATTCCCAAACGAGTACTTCCCCAGTGGGTAGGCATGGAGGGAGGGTGATTAGAAATGATCAGCTAGAACATCAATGGGGATGGATGGATGGTCAGTGGGGTAGATTTGGTGGGTGAGAGCATTGAGCAGATCAAGGAAGAGTAATGTCAAGCAGATGATTGGTTGAGATGATTGGCAGATAACTGGGGGTGTATGGTAGACTTGGGATTCATTCAATGATTGAGTGTTTTTTTGTGGAAATGATTAGGATCAGATGGTTAAGTGATTGGTTGGTCATTTGGCTGAACATTGAGGTGGGTTAATCAATGGAGGCGGAGTTAGGCAGATAACTGGTGGTTGGGGAAGTTACTGAGGGGGAGAACTAAAGCAGATGGTAGGAGCAGGGTGGTAATCAGGTATTTGTGGTACTTGGGCTGATTGGGGACTTGGGAGCCAAGTGGGTGTCTAGAGCGGTGCCGATTAGATCATTTGGTGAGATCATCAGGAGATGGTGAGATGCTTGCTGATGTTTTGCTGAGATGTTTGGGCAGATGATAAGAGTGGAAAGGAAATTATAGGCTGAAGGAAGTCCCTGCCATCTGGCACTGGGCTTTTTCAGCATATGGATGAGGTGGACAGATAACTGGGGCGAGATGATCGACTTGAATGGGGAATGGATAGATGACCTTGGGATTCAGGAAAATGATTAGAATAAGGGTATTGGGTAGACATCAGATAAAGATAATTTGGGTAGAGAGGATGGAGAGAGTGCTGCTTAAATAGATAACATTTACTGTGGGATCACAGCTGTAATAAATAAATGTTTGGGGATGCCTGCAATACAGTGTTTTAATAATGGCCCAGTCAAAATAAATGAAGCACTGGAATCAAATTGGGGTTGTAGCTAATTTGAGCACTCCTGTGGCACAGAATAACAAACTGCTAGATTTTACTGTATCAAGCTCGTTGTGGAACTCTGAAATCTGTGAAACGCAATCTTCCTTTCAACAGATTGTAGTATCTCCTGACTCGGAAAAGGAGAGCTCGTCCAGGACTTCTGCTTGGCAGAGAACATATGTAAACATCGAGCGAGAACAGGAGTACGGCAGTAATCAAAAGCAAATACATAAGGTCGCTCGGTCTCCGTGGGTGATATGTCAAATATGACAAATACCGAAGGAACTCTGGAACTGTTGCTGGCAAACAACAGTGTGAGAGGAAATAGATTCAAGCATAAAATACGACTGAATAAGATATCAGCAAGTAAAGGGAAGTGGTGCAAACTGATGAGGGAATTCATGTCCACTGCCAGTTTTAGATGGAAGAAATGGGCACAGCAGGGAAACTCAACTCAATCTCATTGTTGCAAAAGTGATCAAAGTCACCAGTGAGAGACTGAAACTGGTGATATAGAAGTCTTTATTTGTCACAACAAGTCGGCATCATTCTGATGACAGTCTTGGTAGAGGCTCACAAACTCAAAGGTACATATCTCATTGGTCACCATTTTGCAAACTATATCTCTTGGTTTGAGGGCTTTTAACTTCAGTTCACTGCTTGTAATTTACAGTAAAAAATTAAGACAGTTTCTTGCTTGAATTAATATCTGCTATATTCCCATAACTCCAGAATGCTTCCAGACGTAACCTCCTCTTGGCCCCTGGACAGAAATCTGTCCCAGTAGGCCAAACTTTAAGGAGCAACTAATTAAGTAGGGCAGCAAAAATGCCCTTCACTTCAGATCCCTTTCTCAATTACTTACCTATCATCTCTGTATGTGAATCCATATCTGCACGATCATCCCTAACTGGCTATCCATAAGACTAAGCAGAGATGGCAATAAAATGTCCCAGAAATTTGAACACACCCTCTTCTTAGACACTTTTACCCTCTCAGTGTCAACCAGTTTTTAAAATGCAGTTTTGGCATTTATGTGTTTGTTGCCTCCTTCCCTGCTGGCTCATTGCAGTTTACATATCTTTACTTTCGCCCTTTCAATATCTCATAGCTAAGACTCAGCTGTGGCTATCAGTAGCTACTCTGTGAGCAGGGGCACAACAAGGTAACTGTTTCAGGTTCAAGGCAACAGTTCACACTTCATGCCATGACAGTGAATTGTCAGAATAATCTGACAAGTCTCTCAGTCCCTTTGATCAATAAGCAGGAATGTTTGGGGTGGTCTCTATTGCAATGGCTGTAAGGACCTCACCCAGATAGCACCCCTTTCCAGACTATCCTTTCGATCACTGGCCCTACCACTGAAAGGGTCCAGCTTATTTGTCCAATCACGAACAAGAGAAAAGATGCAGATGCTGCAAATCCAAGCAACACACACAAAATGCTGGAGGAACTCAGCAGGTCATGCAGCATCTATGGAAAAGAGTAAATCATTGACATTTCAGGCCGAGACCCTTCATCAGGACTGGTTTTGTGTGCGTTACCAGCTTATTTGTGTTCATTCTCCCATTCAGCTGAGCTGGCTGCCTTCTGATGCTGTGTGCAATTTCTTCTCTCTTTCTCGGTCTTCCTTGCCACAGAGGTTGTGGAGCGTGATGTCTCCTTCTTAACTCGGATCCCTTCCCATCTATTTTCTCCAATATCTTTCTATTCTAATCCATACAACTAATCGTCTACCTCCAAGAACCAACATTCATTACAGAGTACCGTTACCATCATATTTAACACATTATTCATGGCTTGCTGTCATGCTCCCTTTGTGTTTTCTGCATTTGCACTTCCGTTCTCTTTCATTTGTGGGCCTACTTCCATCAGGTGTGGTCAGATGTGACGCATCAGGCTGGTGTTCATCGCTTAGATTCTCTGTAATGACATTGTTAATGGGTGGACTTGATCCCTTGTTCTGCCTGTGAGGGTAACAAGGTAAGTCACATGGTTTAACCTGAGTCCAGAGTTTCCACTGGCTGCCTCACTGTGTCTGCACACAAACACTGGTGTCATCTGTCAGAAGCACTACTTGTGGTCCTATCACTTGGGAGAGAACCCTTCCTTTTCAGGCAGCTTCCTTACCATTACCTGTGGAAGGACTATCTTCTCTCTCTTAGTCTCTCTCTGATCAGCAACATATTCTGTTGCTTCGCTCAGTCCCTCAACACTTCAAGCTGGTTACAATGGTCGTTCAGACCTTACTAAATTGGCTTTAATAGTTTCTTTCTCTTCATTTTCCGTTGTCTCATGTTTTTCTGTTGCTCTCTTTGCCCTGTGGTCAGCACATTCTTTTCCTTTCTATTCCTTACTCTCCCATTTCTAGTGAGCATTTACTTTAATAGCTACTACCTCTGCAGGCAGCTGCACTGCTTTTAACACCTCTTGACTGTGTCTGGCCCCTACCTTCGGGACTTCCTGACATGATTCACGCACAGCATCATGTCCTCTCACTTCTTGGGGCTGTTGCCATGTGGTCTGCTCTGAGGGTCACCCATGTTCGCTGTTCCCGTCTTGTCCATGTTAACTTCTCCTTTTCCTGAGTCTATGATAGCACCTGCCTTACTCAGCCTGTCCATTCCCAGGACAGTACCCACATTGTTTGGACACACCTAAAAATACACAGGGAGCTGCATTCCTTCTATTTCAAGTACATGAGGCTCTCTTCTCTTTGTCTTCATTGTTTCACCTTCTGCACCAGTAATGTAAATCCGTTCAAGTAGGAAGCTTGTTGGAGATGAGAAATAGCACTACACTGAAGAAGACTGAGAACAGTATTGAGCTGATAACAATGTTCCTTGGCACCAGTCTGTATTGAGATTGGATTCACTGGGGGCCTTCTGTTGAAGATCATAGCCCGAATATCATATAGAGAAGAAGTAAGATAGAGATTAACTTCTGCAGGCTGGCAAATCTGCAAATGATGCACATCTATTTTGTTGATAGACAATCTCAAAGGTTTCTTGATAGAGGGAATGAGGAACCAGGTGATACAGAATAGGCCTATTGTCCTGAAGTGCAATCGGTTGTAATGCAACAAGGTACTGAAAAGAGTTGAACCATCGTTTTCTTCTCCAGAGCATGTCAATGCAAACATATAACACAATATAATAGCATATTCTACCTAATTCTCTCTATTCTTACTTTAGTAAGATAAGCTTTAGTTTTTAGTTGAACATGGAACTCTCATCTCTATAGTCTGCGTTGTGGCATTAGAGATTTAGATTGTGGACTGAAGATATCTGGAATTTTGAGAGCTACACAGAATGACTAGAAACCACAGAGGTACAAAGATGGTGCCAGCAAACAACACGAACAATGGCGACATCCTACAGACAGTTCACAAAACTATATCTATTACTTCTTTTTTCAAATATAATTCTACTACTAAGCTACGTGCAATTGGAACCTATAATTTACATTCTGATGGTGTGCTTTTGGGCCGATTGAGCGATCTGTCACTTTCCAGTCTCCGAGGGAGTTTGATGAGGTTTGGAGCAGAGTGTATGTCCTGGAAGCCTGGAGACAGGGAGTGAGCCCATGATCGACTCCATAGCTTCTCTCTGACTGGGGCGTCGAGCAAAGATGAAGTCAATGAGGGCGAGAGCAGAGGACGGGTGGGTGTTTGGTGCAGTCTGCCTGCATTTGACTAGTCTTCCTCTCCCTCTCGCTAGCTGCTGTCAGAGGAAAGTGCAGGAGTCTTGGGATCCACGTTGCAAGGATTGATCGGTGGGGTTGTGGACTTGTTTTGGGGGACTTTGAGGTTTATGTTGCATGTGTTCCTGGATTCTAGTTTTGCTGTTTCTGGGAGGTTTGATCTAGACAATCAATGCAGACTGGGGCACATTGATGACTCCTGGTTTGATGTTTGATATTCTAAGTGTTTTTCACTTGCTTTTTGCCATTTGCACAATTTGTCCTATCTTTGCACCCTCAGAGTTTGATGTTTTCTTGATCAGGTTCCATGGTGTTTCTTTGTTTCATTGCTGGCCGCTGAAGGACAAATCTCAGAGTTGTAATCTGTATATATACGTGGCTAATAAACGTGCTTTTAATCTTTGAATCTTTTGAATCTCACACAAAATGCTGGAGTAACTCAGCAGGTCAGGCTGTATCTATGGAGGGGAATAAGCAGTCAACATTCTCGGCCCAAAACATTGATTGTTTATTCCCCTCCGTAGATGACTCCTGACCTGATGAATTCCTCCAGTATTTTGTGTGTATAGCTCAAGACTTCCAGCATCTGTCACTCTGACAGGTAATTGATTGGCACTTGTCATGAACATCTGAAGCAAATAACATCAGTTGGAGTTGAAACCCACTGAAACTAGCCAATCAAAGCAATGTTTTTTTTTCAAACACATATGATTTACATGTAAAGAAATTAACTGAAAATTAGTTGAGGGGTGCTTAATTGTTAGATCTGAAACACATAACAAGATGTGAATGAGATCAACAAAAAAAGGTGATGGGCTTGGTATCATATAGTGTTCTTTATTTTTCTTTAGTGAATTCCTCACAATTCCCACATGTGGCACTCTCAGGCAGGCAAGAGAAGAAGTCCATGAGATATTAATTTTCCTTTCTGAAGCTATTTGTTGTCTTGCATTGGAACTATGCTGTTGCCTGTATGACAAGTAACAATGATTGACCAGTGGCTGAGGTAAATCACTCAGGGCTCTTGTGAAACAATTAAGTGATATCAATGAAAACAAGACTGACCTAGCATTTAAAGTTCCAATTTACCTGCAGATCTAAAATCAATATCAAATTACCTCAAATGGTCCTGTGATAACTGCAATAAAAATATCGGATGACAATTTACTCTAACAAGTGACACCTATACTTGTTATTCAATTTTCATGTACACTTGTAGCAAGATGGACACCAAAATGGTTCAGCATCTTCTGCATAACATCTGGACACAGACCTGCAAAGCACCACTTACCTCCTTGGGCAAATACGTTGAAGGATCATTCATGAGCAGCACAGAATCTGAACCATTTTGGAAAAGCCAATTCATTGTCAAATCATGCACTGGAGACAGAGGGATCTCAAAACCAAGACTGTAAACAGAGGGAAGGTCAAAGTCAATGTCAAATTTATAGTCAGAAAAAAAGTTTCATTTGAGGACAAAAGGATAGAAAAATCAAAACTAACTTCTAAGGCTTTTAAAACTGCAACAATTAAAATCTGAAGAGGTAAGATTCCATGGAGGTAAAAATTAATTTTTAATGCTAGAGAGATTGTTTGGTAGTAATCACAGCATTACTTTGACTGAACTGGATAAGCCTAATTTTCATTAGTGAGTTTTGTTCATATCTATAGTTTCAGAACAGGACCTGCATGCTCTTGTGATGATTGAATGGGAAGGCAGAGGTGAGAGATGCTATTTTTTTCAACATTTTATGTGGAGCACTACATCTCAATAATTACTTCCAGATTTGTGCATTTACCCATGCAAATATATTCACCAGAAGCTGTTAAATCATTTGCGTATAAACAATGATGAGTAGCTTATAATTTATCATGATTTCCAAACTCAACTGGACAATTAGTTTGTTTCTGTCTTTAGTATACAGACAAGGTAAACCGGGGACTATTTCAGGAAAAATCTAGAAATTATAAGGAAGTTTAATATTTTGTAATTATCAATGTTTGCACTAGGGTTTAATATCCTGTTTTATGACATTGCAGAGTAACTGATATCATATCGCTGATACTGTTACATTTAATCTGGTACATTCAAAATAAGAAATCTTATTTACAAGTCAACGTCTTCGAGAAAAATACAATGATCATTTTTAAAGCCCAAATATGGCTTTTGCTTACTTCAAGATCTTTGTATTGCAAAATACATACAGTAACACATTAGAAATTCTGCCTCATAGTTGATGCACATATTTTACAAGGTGATATTATATTGCTTTGCATTTCCTACTCCACTCCCATTCACTTGTTGCCAATCAAAGCAAGCTGATGTGAAGATTTTCAGCTCTCATTAGTTGCAAAACATAGAAGAGGAAGTGAATTTTAGATTTCAATGCAAGTCTTAGCTGGTAATCGATCTGAAACTCTGTGACCCACACTTGAATATGTTTCAGTTTCTAATCTGCTCTGTCAGGCATAAAGACAACAGATGCTTGCAATGATTCTGCGAGGGATAGCAGCTTTACAGTGTGTACAGGGACCATAAATCTTCTTTTATATTGAATGCCGAGCTGTTCCCATGATAATGCCACCAGGGAAACAAAGCTTCAGCCAAAATCAATTGTTCTGCTGCCAGACTGAACCAAAACTGGATACATGACATTACTCAGGCTGATGGCAATGTAGATTTTGAATAGATGGGGCTGGGGTGGGGTGCTGGTGCTGAGAAGAGGAAATAATTCTCTGAGGAGGAAGCCCTAAACACCTCCCCAAACCATGTTGCTGTTTGTATTTTCATGCATAGAACAACTTTTGACAGCAGGAGATCTTTTATTTTCATTTATGAATCAAAAGACAAGCTTCAAAGTAAAATATTTTCTGCTTCATTTCATTCATGAGAAAGAAACACAACACCAGGGTCTGGTGACAGGGATGCTCCAGTAATTGCTCTGCAGCATAGCTGCGATCTGTGACCTACAAACAGCCTCTGTGAACCTTTTTTTTTGTCTCCCTGTGCAGATGACACAAGCATATTAATTTAAAGACTGAAGCAATTTCTTTTATTTATATCTCGACTGTAAGAGGAGAACAAAGGATACTAAGTGGCAACGTTGGTTCAGGATATAATCTTAGCTCCCTCAGGGTCAAGTACACAGTACTGTCCAATCAAAACCTTTCTCATATATAAATATTAAATGAAACACTTGAGAAAATTATTTTCACTTTTAAATGAATTGACGTCAGTCTGAAGGATATGTTGGTCTGTTAAGTAGACTTGGCTGCTGCATTCTGTATTTTTTTCTTCAAGCAAGTTGGGAGTAATTAACTAGTAAGCAAGTTAATCATCTTTTTGAGGACGGATGCTGGTCATCAGAATGTTAGGGTCAGATAATAGCAATATGGAGAACAGTTTAGATATTTAATTATTTTTTTTCAAGTGCTTTGCAATGTAATGTGACCGTTGTACCCGAAGGAATCAGCTCAACTCAACAAACAGGGCTTAGCTCTCACTATAGCCATGCAAAAAAAAGCATGCATTTAATGTGTGAAATTAATAAGAGATTCTGTTCCACCAGAATTCACCCTTAGGGGGGGTGTTTTCCACTGCCTTAAAAAATGTGTCAGTGATAGATCCTATGCTCCCCGTTGGCCATGTCCAGTTATCTTGAAGAAATAGGTGAAGCAGGAAACAGCTAGTGAGCCAGCTCCACTTTAACAAATAGCACATTACATTTGCGGAGCGCTGCTGAGATGTATAAAATATTAAGTGGCCTAAGAAGAGGTTAAACAGCAAAAAAAAAATTCCTTGACAAAGCAATAAGGAACATGGGAGCATAGATTTATAATCAAATTATAGAAGGACAGGTGAACATTTGAGAAAAAATATCTCACTCAAAAAGTTGTGTGAAGCTTACTGCCTGGAATTTTAGTGAAGGTGAAGTCATCAACACAGTTAGCTTAGTGCTTGGAGAGCTATGATCTGCAGAGCCACAGACCAAGTCCCTGTATTGGCATCAAGTCCATCTTTAGATGACAATTACACAAATAGATTAATAGGCCCCTTCCTCTTCTGTAATTTTTGATGTTCTAATGATCCTAAAGAACAAAAAGACCCTGAAGAATGTAAAACGCTGACTCGTGGCATAGACGTTGCTAAGGACCAGAAAAATATGGTTCGGTAATGAGTTAGTGTGTCGAGTCATCAATTCCATCGAATAATAAAGGAGGGAGGAGAAGATCTTTGCCAATAATACAAATACAATACCATGGTTAAAAGAACAACATTCAGAGGAGAACAGGAATATCAACAGCTCAAGCAGTGGGGGAAGATGGCTTATTGGACAATATGGAATTCTTATCTTGACCAAGTTCTTCATCAGAACATAACCGAATAAAACAAGAAGAAATATTTTGATAGAGGAACCTAAGGATAAGAAAAACGAATCAATGACAAGAAGTAAAAAGCTTTAAAAAAAGGCAAGATTACTCAGAGAAAAATAAGGATTATGGAAAGAATAATGAAAATAAGATACAGCTAAAGCTGGATAATGAAAATAAAATTGTTAAGCTGTCCTTGTGGAAATATGTGGTTTATCAGCAGCTAAACAAGGGAATTAGACACAATGCAAGAGAAGGAATTAATAATGAACAATTGATAACAAAAGCATGGACCGATGGTTATTGGACACTGTATTCAGAGCCCTGCCATTGGAAGAGACACCAGACAGATGGAAGTAAAAATTCAAATATACTCAAAGCCTCCTTGAAAAAATGCAACAGTGCACTGGCTCTTGGGAAATTTTGACCCATGACTGCTCTAAGCAGAGAAGTAGCATTGGGATGGTATGTAGCACCTGGGTGTCATGCATCAGGACACAGAGAAGCCTTGTGTAAACAGTGGAAGCAGTGAACCACTTCATAACCTTGTTAGATGCCTGCTGCCCCAGCTATAGATGAGTCTGTAGATCAAACAGACACGTCAACTCCTCATTAATCATCTCTGAACTCAAAGACTGAAAGTAAGGCATCCTCATTCCCAAGGGCCAGTCTATCAAGAAGAACTTGTTCAGGAAGGGCAATTAAATCAATATAATCAAAATGATAGGAAAAGAAGAAAGGAAAGGGGTTGGAATGCTAATGAGAAAAAGAACAGAATGATGGTAGTAAGAGTGGACATAGCTAATAAAGAAAGAACTAAAATCTACATGTGCCACAATAAGGGATTAGTCACACAGTTAGGAATGTACTGCACTGCCAAGTATTAGGAGGTACAAAAGGTGAATAAAATACATGAACCTGTAAATCGAATTTTCAAGCACTTTCTTTCAGCACTACTTGACTGAACATGCACCATGGATGAAGTGAGATGAAATTACAGCCATTTTCAGGCTGTTTCACATTACTCTGGAAATTCACTGGACTCTACTTGAATCCTGATTACACATCTAATATTAAATACTGGACGCCTGTTATGAAGGCATTCCTTGCTCAAAGCTTCTTAATCAATTTTATTTTTCATTACTCCTGCTTTACATTTATCAGGCATCTTTATCATTCCTTCAAAAAGTTATTATTTTTTTCAGTCTGCTCAAGGGAATGAAGATGTGGGGAATGAAATCAGAGGAGTAGGGATTTAATTAAATGTGGACCATAATGGGACCAGGCCGTCAGTGTTTCAGAACATTGATGGCTGAGCAATGGTTAGGTGAGGCAGTGAGTAAGACCATAGGAATTAGGCCATTCAGCCCATCAAGTCTGCTCTGTCATTCCATCATGGCTGATCCCAGATCCCACTCAACCCCGTACACCTGCCTTCTCGCCATATCCTTTGATGACCTGACCTATCAGAAAACTATCAATTTTTGCTTTAAATATACCCATGGTCTTAGCCTCCACAGCTGTCTGTGGCAGAGTATTCCACAGATTCACTGCTCTCTGGCTAAAAAAAAATCCTCCTTACCTCAGTTCTAAAGGGTCACTCTTCAATTTTGAGGCTGTGCCCTCTAGTTCTGGATAATCCCGCCACAGGAAACATCCTCTCCACATCCACTTTATCTGGTCCTTCCAACATTCAGTAGGTTTCAATGAGATCACTTCCCCCCCCCACCCCCAGCATTCTTCTAAGTTCCAGTGAGTAACCTGAGGGAGCAGAGACTCTTGTTTGGAAGAACGTTGTAGAGTTCAACATGTTTAAGGGATGGGAAGGGGCCAGGGATGGACTGGTTATCCAGAGAAAGGAAGCTTAGTACACCAACCTTTGTTGGTCACTGCAAGGACATTCAATCCACTAAATGCTCCCACCATGGTCCCACCGTATCCCAACAGCAGCTTCCATCAACCCCCTTTACAATGTCTGCCTGCCCCCTCCAACCCCATGCACACACACCATACAGCAAGCATACACAAAAAAATTCCATGCCATAGGATCATAATAATGGGAGAATTCAGGTGATCAGGCAAGGAAGCAAGAGCAGTTGAGGTATTTTCAATGTTCACAGGATTTCCATCTGGATCTTTATTGCCTTGCTACAAATAGCCAGTGATTATGCAATGGATGGGTATATTCAATAAGATCAATAAATGGAGGAATATGGACGCGTACTGGCAGAGGGAGTGGTATAATTATGCATCAATAGCTTAATTAGTTTATGGGGACATTGTGGGCTGAATTGTGTGTTCCTGCACTGTATTGTTCTATGTTCTATAACATACAAATACATGCACACATGCATTAGAGCTAAAGGTCAGGACATGGGGAGTCAGAACAAGTAACTGCTTGATGCCAACCAGAAAATGGAGTGTATAATTTAAGGAAACAATGTCAGACTGATAAGTGGGAAATTTAGTTCTGCAGGGATCCATGCTCGCCATGCACACAAATGACTTGGAAGCTGGAAGGATGGTGACATTTGCAGAAAATATAATTTTGTATTGGTGTCTGATGGCAGATCAGATGCAACCAATATAGAGTACTGCATCATGATATAAACAGCTATATAGAAAAGTCAGAATTTTGAATGTAAGGTGATTAATTTTGGTAATAGAAATAAGAAAATAAGAACCTAAATGAAATGAAAGATTTCTGCAAAACCGCACAGATGTTTAAAAAATAAAACGTGAAGTGATTAATTCCATAAATAATGCAAACTAGATACTGTTGTTTGTTTCTAGAGGAATATAATATTAAAAAAACAGAGAGATAATGATAAATTTTAGTTTGGTTTAATAATAATAACTTTGGTTTAATAACTCTAATCAGAAAGAGTATCTTGTGCTACTGCTGACTACAGAGACTGTGCAGAAAAGATTTGTGAGAAGAAAATCATAAAAGCATGAGCAGATTGTTGTGTTAAAAGAAAAGTACAGAGGCCTGGGTGATGTCTTTACAATGAGAATTTGCAGGTAAATCCCAGCCAGAATGGGACTTCTATGCATGTGTAACCAACTTCAGAAATCCCAAAATGGTTTTGGAATTGCAAACACGGTATTGGTGAAAACACTTCACCATAGAACTCCACGTCATCTCCAGTGAAAAGAGATCAGTGTCTAACCTGGGAATTGATTCTTAGATTTTATATCCATTGACACCTAGTGATAGATCTGTGACTCTGTTAACTTCACTGGGAATTGTAAGGCCACTCAAATGAGGCAAAGGAGCTGCTCACTTCATTTTATAATTGTTTTATTTAAGATACAACATGGTAACAGACCAAATAACCTACTAGCCATATGTCTTTGAAATGTGGGAGGAAACCACATGGTGCTACCATGCCATCATAAATTATATGAATAGGTTCTGTGTTTTAATTATTCATAATATTTTAACTGTTTGGGGCTATTTTTTTATTTTTATAGGATTTTTTTTTATAATCAATTATATTCTCTTGTGTGGTGCATAAACATTTCTGAATGCCAGAAATCTTGTGTAAATGTTGAAACATTTGGGAGTTCTTAAGGGCCGTGCTGCTACATTGCATTGTTACACATGAATATTCAGGATGAGAAAGATTTGGATCATTTACAGCCTGAGGAGATTTTGTTTAGTTCAGCATTGTATTCTGCACAGATATTATGGGGTAAAGGACCTGTTCTTGTGCTATCCTATTCCATTTTCTCTGTTCTAAAGGCAATTATGCTCAAGGTAGGACTTACCAGGCAATCTATCCTCTGTGCCAATGTCAACTGTTTCCAGCTTTCGGCTTCCAGATCTTCAATGAAATTCTTAAATTCTTGTCATGAAATTTAAAGTGATGGAACACCATTTCTACCAAACAAACTAACCGTTCAAAATAGGGGCCTTGTCAGTTCAGCTGTACTTTATGTGAGCCACTGTCTTAGTATAGGAATTGCATACACTCTACACAGGGACCAACTGACTAAATGTTCATTTGAACAGCTGTCAGCATCCAGTCAGTGAATACTGTTTTGGTGCCTTGCACCTCTGCTAACGGTAACCAGTATGTAGGTAGAGCTAAGATGTTTATTTTAGCTGACTCTTAAAAGGACATTCACGGCTTACTGGGCCACTTGATGGTCAATATGGAAAGGACTGCAAACCAATTTCTATCCAGAACTTATTCTAGCAATTTTCCAAGGGGTTCATAAAAAGATTAAGCAATTCCAACTTATAGTTGTTCCAAAGGTAGGGTTGTGTTTGATAAGGAACACTTTGGGCTGGATGAGTTAAAAGAAAAAAGATTTGAAGCAAGCTGTTGCAGGAGATCAGGAGGAGGATAGGATATCAAATATAGAATAGTACAACACGGGAACAGGCCCTCAAGCCCACAATGTTGTATTGAACTAATTGGACTGGTGATTATTTGCCTAACTAAACTAGTTACTACACAAGGTCCATATCCCTCCATCCTCTGCATTTCCATGAGCCTCTTAAATGCTTCTAATTTATTTGCTTCCATTATCACTCCTGGCAGGGCATTCCAGGCACACATCACTCTCTGTGTAAAAAATACTTGCCCGACACATCTCCTTTAACTTAGCCCCTTCACCTTAAATGCATCCCTCTAGTATTAGAGATTTCAACAATGAGGATGGTTTGGTTTGGTGTCTCATCCTTCCTCTGCGACGTCCAGTCCGACAACTTAGTAGACCTTGATATCGAGACCTTCAGTCCCTGAGTTACCTGACAGCCATCCAATACATTCCAAGCCTTCAGAGAAAGCAGTGTGAGGAACTGTTCCAATAAAATTATATTCAATCTGCCAGTGTGTCATGGAGCAATTTCACTCAAAATAATGCGAATCAGCAATTATGTGCAAAACTGTGCATTAAATTCAACTTTCAAACAAGTGAGTCTCGTTAGAATGGTGCTTATGCAGTGCCCATCTCCACCCTTTAGGTGAAACAGCTCCTATATTTTGTTGTTTGCATTGGTAATACAAACATTATGCCATCTCACCTCAAATTAAGTAGCTGCTAACAGAGCAAATAAAGCATTTCTTTGCACATATTGGGCTGGGGTTATAAAATGCAATGTTTTTTCATTGATATGGGTAGAGTTACTGCACTTACAGAGGCCTGATGGACACATGAGAGAAAGACAGAGTGACAGAGTAGGAAGAAGCAATTAGAACTGCAGATAGGCTGTGTGGAATATAAAGGCACCTTTTGGACTGAATGACCTACTTTTGTGATGTAGACATTGTGCTTCTAGGCAAGATGGGAGATCAAATTTGTTTTATCCTGATAGAATTTGGAGCTTTGCCAAGTGTTATATCATTCATAGGCATGAACCTTGGTTACGGTGAAATGTCAATGATCATAATGAAATCAAAATAGAAAATAGTCTGAAAATAGTCAGCATGTCAATCAGCAACCACGTAGAAAAAAATGTAAATTAACGTTTTAATCAATGACCTTTGATTAAAAATAGGAAAGTCATATGTAAAGCATCCTTTAATTTGCAACTCCATGGATGCAGTATGACCCGCTTAGAATT
The DNA here is from genome assembly GCF_963921235.1 of Mobula hypostoma. Taxonomy (NCBI): domain Eukaryota; kingdom Metazoa; phylum Chordata; class Chondrichthyes; order Myliobatiformes; family Myliobatidae; genus Mobula; species Mobula hypostoma. The sequence continues at coordinate 32,562,307 of NC_086129.1, read as the reverse complement.
TCCAGCATTATTAGTTTTCAGCTTTTCAGTATCTGCTGTTCCATTTTGATTTTTGATCATCAGCTTTCATATATTTAATTCTGGACAGGTTCAAAACTATGATCTTCCCACAAAAGCATTTCTATTGAGGCTACTTTCCAGTTTTAGATGTGATTGATTTGATGAATGTAACCTCCCTACAGAGACATTGGCAAAAGGACTTTGTTTCTCCCCTCAGCTCTTGGCTATGTTAAGCATTGTGGCCTCAGAATAAAGGACAATTATCCCTCTTATCTCTCATTCTGTGATCTTCAATGCATAACACTACTGGCCCAGCTCAAATTAAAATCAAGCATCTTCAAGCATACCATAATAGAACTGGCATACATCTGGTAATTACAAGAAGCAATTGATCTCCAGGATGTAGTGGGCCTTTTGCAGGAATCGACAAAAAAATGGAGACAATGATAATACTATTGTATAAATATCCAGAGATATAGTCCAAAATTCTGTATACTATGCAAAAGGTTTCATATGATATTATAGTGTCAGTTATTTAAATAGATATACTCACAGTTAGTGGAAGTAAGTTGACAACATGCTGTTCTTTGAATGTACATTTTCAATACATTTACACATTGGCATATGATGACTCATAGAAATGCTTTTCACTTAGTCTCCAGTAGCACGTCATAAATTCAAGAGAGTTAAGGGGCAGGTGTGAGTGTAGTGGCTATTGCTAAGGGTAAGATGCTGGGGAAGCTGAAAGTCCTGAAGGTGGATAAATACCATGGACCAGGTGAGCCACCCCCTAGGGTTCGGAACAACTGAAGAGATTGTGGAGGCATTACTAGTGATCTTTCAAAAATCACTGGAGCCAGGGAGCACCCCAGAGGACTGGAAAATCACAAATGTAACGGTGCTGTTTAAGAAGGGTGGGAGCCGAAAGATAGGAAATTATAAGCTGGTTAGACTGATCTCAGTGGTTGATAAGATTTTAGGGTCCACTCTTAAGGATGAAGTTTCAAAGTACTTGCAAGTATATAATGAAATAAAATGAATTCAGCTCAGTTTCATTAAGTGGAGGTCTTGCCTGACAAATCTGTTACAAATCTTTGAGAAGGTAACAAGCAGGATAGACAAAGGAGAGTCAATGGATGGTAGGCTGCTCAACAAGATAAGAGCCCATGATGTAGAGACAAGCTACCAACATGAATAGAAGATTGGCTGACTGGTAGAGGTCAGAGAGGAAGGATAGATGGATCCTTTTCAGGATGGCTGCTGGTAATTAGGGGAGTTCCACAGGGTTTGGTGTTGGGACAGTAACTTTTCACTTTATACATTAATAATCTGGATGAAGGAACTAATGGAACTGTAGCCATATTAGCAGAGGATACTAAAATGGGTGGAGGAACAGGCAGTGTCACAGAAGCAGGGAGTCTGCAGAAGGACTTAGTCAGGTTGGACAGGATGAGAGCGTAGACAATGAAGTTGCACATGGAATACTGCTGGCCCTAGAGAAAGTCCGGAGAAGGTTCACAAGAATGATCCCAGGAATGAAAGGCTTAACATTTGAGGAGTGTTTGGTATCTCATTTGATGAAGTTCAGAATGATAAAGGGAATCTCCTTGAAACCTACCGGATAGGCCTGGATGGAGTGGTTGTGGGGAGGGTATTTGTATTAGTTAGAGAGTCTAGGACCAGAGGGCACAACCTCAGAGTAAAGGGACATTCAGCTGGGGGTCTGGCTCTATGGAATTTGATGACACAGATGGCTTTAGAGGCCGAGTCTCTACTTACTGTGCAATTTGCAATACGTGATCTGCATTGCCTTGATTCAGATTGTGTGCATCCAGCCTCATGGCCTGACACTAGGGTTTCTCCAAACCCGTTGGGGGGATTAGTGGCAGCAAATGCTTGTTTTATTTTACATTATTTTAATGATCGTTAATTTTTTTTAATGTAGCTGTATTCATTTTTAATTATTTTGTTGTTTTTAATCATTTAAATGTCACTTTTAGACATTAAAAACTATTCAAAATCTTTTAGCAGCAAGCTGTCAATGGCGGTGTTCCTACTTACTGAATGGTGCTTGCTCTGTTTTCCCTTGTACAGTGCCTGTTGCACGTGATGGGACTACTTAGCCAGCATTTACATCTGGAAATAGTGTGTTGAGGGTGGGAGACTCATAATTTAAGGCTTAAGGTGGAACCTGAAGCACAGTTTTGATGACTGTTGGTAAAGGTCCCAAATTATTGCAGGACTCCAATTGCAATTGTGAAGCCTGTTATGTGATTAGTACACGATTTCCCCATCCATACCGAGTCCTTCAAATCACACAGCATCTTCATTTGAAAATATTTCCCGGTCCTTCACTGTTGCTGGGTCTAAATCATTGAATCAGGATCAGAATCAGAATCAGGTTTAATATCACTGGTATATGTTGTGAACTTTGTTGTTTTGTGACAGCAGCACATTGCAATACAGAATAGTAAGAACTATAAATTACAGTAAGTACATAGAAAAATTAAATTAAATACGTAGTGCAAAAATACGAGCAAAAAATAGTAAGGTAGTGCTCACGGGTTCACTATCCATTCTTCCAGTAAGATGGCGATGCGTTTGATTGCAGTGGCTTCTACGAGGTCAACCAAAGATGTTATTGTCTTTTGTAGATATGTTCTTATGACAGCTGACAACAGCTGAGTTTACAGCTTTCTGCAGCTTTTTCCGACCCTGTGCAGTGTACTAGATGGTGATGCAGCCAGTTAGAATGCTCTCCGCGGTATATCTGTAGAAATTTGCGAGTGTCTTTAGTGACATACCAAGACTCCTCAAAATACAATCTAAATAAATGTCTGAGGGCTTTTTGGGGACATTTTGGATTGGTCACAACTGAATGGAAAACAAGGGGAAACAACTTTAAAAGTTTATTTATTTATTTTTGAGTAACTGGGCATCAGTGAAAAGGGCAGCATTTACTGCCCGTCCATTTGGCGTAGGAAGATAGAGGAGCAACTGGAACTCTGCCTCATGGATCCAGTTACTTGGGTTCAACCCATCCTGATAGTGCCATTTGATCCCTCTGTCATGACATGGATTTCCTGTAGGGGCTCTGGTTTCCTCCCTCAGTTTGGTAGGTTAACTAGCCATTGTAAATTGCCCATATCAGTAGGTGATTAGATGAATTCCAGGCATGTTAGGATTTTATTGTGGGACATCCAAATCAAATTAGTGCAGATTGGCATAAATGATTCAGACTCTGTGGGGTAAAAGGTTGTTTTCAGTGACTCTATGCCTCTTGATTCCCCTTGAGCAGATGGTGGTGTGTCATTTTCTTGAATCTTTGCATTGCTAGTGCAGGAACTCTTCCTGTGCTATTGGTTAGGAAGCTGGAGAATTTAGACCAGTTACACTGAAGGACCAGCAAATATTTCCGAATGAAGATGCCCTGTGATTTGAAGAACTTGGTATGGATGGGGAAATCATGTACTAACCACATAACTAACTGCAGACTATCTATTATGCTTCACAATTACAATTGAAGTCTTGCAATAGTTTGGGACCTTTGCCAGCATATTAGGAAACAATCCTGAGATTGCCACACCAAAAGTCTCTTTAAATCTGCCTACCTTTTCACATTAAAGTGACGCCTTTTTCTTTTTGATTACCTTACAATGGAAAAAATTATTTTGAGTTTCTTTCCTATCTATACTAATCTTATTTACATCTAGCAGGGCTCCCTTCAGTGCTCTTTGCTCCAATCTATTCAATCTCTCCTAGTAAATAAACTTCTCCAATCCACCTAACATCCTGGTGAACCTTCTGTGCAGAAATGTACACAGCAGTAAGTGTGATCTAATCAGTGATCTGTAACATAAAATCCCAAATCTGATATTCTATACAATGATCTATGAAGGAAAGCATGCTATATGGTTTCTTCACCACCATAACTACCTGTGTTTCCACCCTCTGTAAACTACTAATTGGACACCTTGGTCTCTCAAATCATCTACATTCCCTAGCACCCTGCATGTTCTAATTTATAGTTGACTTACAAAAATGCATTACCTCACGCTCATTGGAATAAACTTCCATTTGCTAATATATCGAAATTAGAAATTTTGCTGAGAATTTCCTGATACCTTAGTGAATGCATGAATGATACTGACCCTGGATTATAGCAGAGGCTTTTCACAGAGGTTGTTTTACACATTGGCAGAATTCGGAATCGGAATGGATGAGATGATTCTCTGCTCTGTTTTCACCTGTTCCTCAGAGAAAAATTGGGCATCTGGATATTTATCCAACCCTTTTTATGCCAACGCAATAGCTCAGTGACACAATGTCCTGTAAATACAAATGACGGATTATTTATACATGGCTCTGACTGACTGCCTTAAATTCCACTGATGCTTTTCCTATGTTTTCCCTCCTACTATCATTTTATCTGTTCTCTGCTAAATTTCCTGCTTTTTGCAGGGCTATAACCATTGCACAACTTCGCTTCCTGTATTTCATATAAATATTGCAACACAATTTGGTGCATAACTATGAGGGATCATATCATCATGCAAATATTAATGTTTTACTAATGCATTCTGATCACACTTTCTTTGGAAATGTTAATGGTTCCTCTCAGCGTTTATGGTAAAAGATTATAATTAGCTGAAGTGATATTTTACTTTAATGGCACATAAGGTTATCTCCAAAATTTTCCTCATGCTGTTCATGTATTTGAAGTTCTTAGACTGTATTTTTTCTGTATTATATTTTTTCTTCATTATTTCAGAATGCTTTTCATTCACTAAATCAAAAGTCAAAGTCTAATAATGGATTACATAATTATTGCATGTTTATTGAAAATCAAAAAATCTTCAAATACTGGAAGTCTGAAATAAAACCAGAAATTTCTGGAACTAAAATGTTAGGTTTTTCTCTTTCTCAGATGCTGTCTGACTTTCTGAATGTTTCCAGCAATTTCTTGTTTTATTGCTCATTAGAGTTTGTGTGGGGAAAGTAACTTCTTAGTGTAGTGGGCACAAAATAGAGAAGGAATAACTTCTGTCAATTAGGAATTAAGGTCTCATAAGGGAAGTAAAATAGAACAAAGGAGTTTTCCAGAGTCAATGAACCAAATCTGACATGATCAGAAAATATTGTAACTCCAAACTAAATTTTGAAAATGAGTGTAATCCTAGAAAGGTAGGTTTGATATAATAAAGGACTCGACAGAATGAGACAGAGGAAAGAGGAAAGCAAATAAGAGTAGGTGCTGATTTTGCAGAGAGAGCATGAGGAATGGGTATAGGGAAGCCTTTATAACTGAAGATATGGTACGGTAGCATAGCAGTTAGTGTAGCCCTATGACAGAGACAGCGACACGGGTTTGATTATGCCATTGTCTGTAAGAAATTTGTTCGATCTCCTCGTAACTATGTGGGTTTCCTCTAGATGCTCCGGTTTCCTCCTACATTCAAAGGAATATGGCTGGTAGATTAGTTGGCCACATGGGTGTAATTAGGTGGCATGGGCTTGTTGTGTTGGGATGGTGTGTTATCATGCTGTATATCAAAATAAAAATAACATAAGCAAAATTATTTTAGTGATTGTTGAGAATGAGATGACCTTTTGAATATTTTGCAATTAATCTGCAATGATGTATCCACATGATTGCTTCAAGTTTAGTGAATTTTTTCAGTGATCATACAGATAATTATACCGCAAGTACTAGCCATTCACAAGCATGCATGTTGCAAATGAAATACAACATAAAAATTGAACTGATATTGAGTTAAAATATAAAATCATGTTTCCTTTTCTCTTTTATCTCCCCCAGCTGGTTCCATATGTCAATCATTTCCTTCATTACTTTTCACATCATCTACCAGCCCAGTCTCACCCCTTCCTCTCAGTTACAATCCTGGTTACAATCTTCTCCCTCAGTCCTAAAGCAGATCTTGACCTGAAATGTCGACCAAGGCTTTGCCTCCACAGATGCTGTTGACTCTCTGATATTTCCCAGCAGTTTTCTTTTGCTCCAGATTCCAGCATCTATAGTCGCTTGAGTGTCTTCAACATAAGAGGAATAAAGGATTCAAAGAATGAACTGAACTTCCCCAAAGAGGGTATTAGATTTTGGAGAAGAAAAAGTAGGAAAGAAAATGTTTGGAGGATTGTCTGCTGTGAGATGAGAAAATCAGCAAGAGTTCCATTACTCCATGCACAAGTACTTTAAATGGAATAATTGAAGGAAAGCCCAATCGTTTATTGCCCCTAACAACTCACTAATCAGAGAAAGTGAAAGTTTGGCCCTGGCATGATTGTGAGAACGTGAATTAGCTGCTGAAGGATTCCTTTTGATGAGAATAGCATAATTAAAATCTAACGGATGCTGCATTCATCATATTAATATGCACTTACAGATTGTTGTCATGGTCTCATTAAAATGTGGGAAGGAGTGCATTATCCCAACATCTTGTCTGCTTGCCATCTTTCAACAAGACGGATGTGCCCATTCTGGCTGTTGATCTTCAGTGCTGCCCTGAAAACTGCTCTGCAGGAATCCTTACCTCTTACAAAGCAATAAGAGTAAGCTTATCTAATTCTTCAAACAAAGCCATGACATTTAAAAGAGCTTTAAGGAATATTTTATGGAAGGTACTTATTTGTTCTTTGTATAGATGCCAATTCTGCCTTTAAAATGATCTTTCCCTCTGTAAATTATTTTATGATTGTCAGAAAATGCAAACAGTAGTTTAGCCCACTGTGGTTCACTGTTGTAGTATTTCTCATTTACTGCATAATTCGCTGAAAGTGTTGTCACAGGTAGATAGGGTCATGAAGAAAGCTTTTATGTATTTATTTATTTATTTATTTACTTACTTACTTAATTATTGAAATACAGCATGCGACAGGCCCTTCTGGCCCTTCGAGCCACACTGCCCAGCAACCCACCTATTTAACCCTAGCCTAATCACGGGACAACTTACAATGACCTACAAAGCAGTACGCCTTTCAACTGTGGGAGGAAACCTTAGCACTCAGAGGAAACCCATGCGGTCACAGGGAGAACGTACAAACTCCTTACAGACAGTGGCGGGACATGGCACATGGCTTGCATAGATCAAAGTACTGAGTAACAGAGTTGGGATGTTATGTTGTAGTTGTACAAGACATTGGTGAGCCTAATTTGGAGTTCTGGTCACCTATGTACAGGAAAGATATCAATAAGATTGAAAGAGTATAGAGAAAATTTACAAGTATGTTGCTGGGACATGAGGACCTGAGTTATAGGGAAAGGTTGAATAGGTTAGGACTTTATTACTTGTAGCATAGGAGAATGAGGGGAGATTTGATAGAGGTATATGAAATTATGAGGGGTATAGATAAGGCAATCGGGCAGGTGGGGCTTATCTGCCTTGGACAGCAGCCTGCCTAGGAGAAGGAAAACTCTGATTTTAAACCTCCGCTGCTTTGTGGCCATACCCATCCATGGGAAAGGCTTCAGAAGTAAACCCCGAGGAAGAAATCCGGAGCCGGGGTCCCTAAGGCTGTTTGATATTGTTTACAACTTCACTCTGGCAACCTCTGCGATGACCCTGGTGTCAAGCTGTATCAGCGCTTGCCCTTCCCTTGGACTACATCAGTGACGTGGAGAGGGGGAACCCGCTGTATGGGCAACAGCCGGTTCTTCAAATCTTCCCGCCCAGGCTTGCGCCCTGCAGAGGATCCCCTGGGATCAACAGCTGCCTACTACTAGATAGGGCAAATGCATGCAGACTTTTTCCACTGGGGTCTGGTAAGACTGGAACTAGAGATCATAGGTTAAGAGTAAAAGATGAAATGTTTAAGGGGAATATGAAGGGGAACTTCTTTACTCAAAGGGTGGTGAGAGTGTGGAATGAGCTGCCAGCAGAAGTGTTGGATGTGGGTGTGCTTTCAACGTTTAAGAGAAGTTTGGTTAAGTACAGGGGTGGTCCAGGTGTAGGTCGATGGGACTAAGCAGAATAAAAGTTCGGCACGGACTAGATGGGCCAAATAGCCTGGGTCTGTGCTGTAGTGCTCTATGACTCTATGCAGCTTGCAGTTTACCCCAATTGGGATTAATAATTGAGTCCAAGCTTGAGTAATTCAGTAAAGCAAGTCAATAATAAAAATGTAGGTCGAGCAGTTTATTTAAGCAAGTGAAGATCAAAGTGTTTTACACAAGGAAAAGAGACTGTCAGAACAGCGTTGTCCAGTATTACAAAGTATGATCAGCAGTGTATGTTCTCACTGAAAATCTTTGAATTCTGAGCAGATATATGTTTCTGACTTTCACATTATTTTCTGATATATTGGTACCTACTTCTATCTCTTAACCATTTTCTTTTAGGGTAGATTTTATATTGGTTTCAATAATGAAATAAGATAGAGCCATGAAGCTGCCAAAGATTTCACTGAATGGTTAAAAATGTTTTGAGCTGATAACCACCTTGGTCTAGACTCTAGCAGTTTCTAGAAGAAAATAATATTAGGATGGATTGTTTAATGTGATGTTTTGTTCTTCATAGATAAAAAAGTCAGAGAATAGAAAGGTCTAGCTGACTGATATAGTTCATCTAAAAGGGCAGTTTCCTTTGCACTGCATTGACTGTCTCTCACCAAGCTCATCTTTTGAGCTTTCCTCTGACAAAAGGACCAAAGAACTGTCTAATACTTTTATTATTCTTATATTTTGAATTAATGTTATAATGACATATAACAGTAATCTTAATGCAGTTTTCTTTGAAAGCCATGGTGCTTCTATCATTAAGGTCTGTTCAGAACTTGTAGGTAATACTACAGACGAATAATTTTTCAGATGGAGACACAAAAGACACAGTAAGGTCTTGGAGTCAAAACTTCGTATTTCCCTTTGCATCACAGAATGTTGCCTGACCCACTGAGTCAAGTAATTTGTTTTTAGCTCCAATTTCCTTGGTGGACAATTTTAAAACATAATATTAATATCACACCATGACACCTGCTGATAAAATCAGAAACTTCCAATTTATTTTGTTCATGGCTCAATATCCTAAATACAGACAATGTATTAAGTCATGAAGTGCATTGTAACTTCAGAATTTCCTTGTGACAAATATGCATTGCCTGTATATAAACCTAAGATAAGCCAATATAATTTAAGGTAAAAAAGTATAACATCACAGCCACAATACAAAGAAATAACCAAAAGCAATTAATTAAAATACAAAACATTGTGAATCGATTGGTGGACTTCCTAAAGAGATAGTCTCCTTAGTAAATCCATCGGTTCTTTATTATATTCATCTTAGGCTTATGATTCGCTATGACTAATAAATACCTTGATTATTTCATTTCTTTGCTCAAATGTTAACTTAGGACAATGTCATCTGCCCCTTCCCAACTAGAATTTGGATATTTTTGATTCCAGAAGACTGAGTTGACTTTATTTGGAGAAACAAATACTTGAAAAATCATGAACAGCTAAATACCCATCTTCTGGGTCCATGCTAAATTCACATTGGCAGCCTTGCATTGTAATCCACTTCCAAAATTTGTCTTCATTGAAATAAATAAAACCAAACTTTAAAAAATGAGTACAATGAACAACCACCACTCTAAAAACAAAAGAAACTGGGACAGGACTGGGTCATTATATGCTACCAAAGACAAGTTTCTAGCTGATTCAAAGTTTTATTTAATTATTACAATATCCAATTAAGCTAGCAGCTTGTCCCAAAGACATGCTGGTAGGTTAATTGGCTATAATAAATTACCTCTTCTTTAGTTAAAGTGACAAACGAATCAAATGAGAGAGTATGGATATGTGAGATCAAATAAGCTGCAGAACGGCAGGGAAAAGAGAAGGAATGGGATTGAAAGAATGGCTCTGTTGAGAGCTGGCATGAAATCAAGGGGCTGAATGCATCCCTTCTGTCTCAGACTAAGTATTTAATAGTAACTTAAACTAAAAGGACCTGTCTTATTGACTATTTTTGATAAATTTTAATCTCATACAAACATGTTAGAGAAGTCTTCCTTGTGCAAATTAGATTTCTTTAACTACATCGACCGTGAAACTCGATTCAGCACCTTGTTCCTTTTTCTTCAGAAGGCTTTCTTTATATTCTCTGCAGATCTTTGGCTTGTTCAGGATAAATACAAGGAAGAATCTTTGTCCAATCACAAATGCTGAGATGTTTTCTTTGCCTCTTTATATGGGAAACCAGTATCACAGAGATGTCTGTAAACCTATTTTAATCCTTTCCAGACACCCCACCGAATCACCATAGTGACACCACAGAATTACGTTTGTACTTTAGAATCACTGTAGAAGCATTGCAGAAATACTGTAGTGTCACCATAGAAACGCCGCAGAAGCACAGCCTTACAGAAACATTTCCTGCATTGTTTCAGTACCCACTCATGATCAGTCCACTGTCATGGGATATGCCTACGAATTAGATTTCATCTGACCTCCTGGTAGGTTCTTGAATAAAACTAAAAATTCCTTGGCATAATTGCAGTCTATTCATTGAACTGGTGGCAAAGGCTTGGCTGTAAACAGAACACACATGAAAATCCACAATCACGACATCACAACCAGTTCAGCAGTCAAATACTGAATTTAATATTCCTGACCTTTTTCAGTGAAATAGCCATACAGTTAAAAAATAATTTATTTTATTCATCAGCTTTCTAATATTTCTAATTAAAGAAACAGATTATGTTCACAAAGCAAAGGAAATACAAAACAAAAACTCTGGACCACAACTACCATGGAGGCTCAGCTTGTTAAATTCAGTCTATCACAAGTACATTGTAGTTATTAAGTATTCTTCCAGAAAGTTATGGTAAGATTCTTTTCTTGCGGGAACATGATTGTGTTGATTCCTTCCTGGCATATTTTAATTTGTATTCATGGGATGAGTTTATTGCAGAGAGGTCCAGCTCTTATTGTCTCTGAACTGAGGGACACAAGAACATGAGAAATCAAGGGAGTAGGAGCAGAAGTAGCCCACCTGACCTCTCAAGCCTGCCCCAACGTTCAATAAGATTACAGCTGACCTGTTCTAGGCTTTTAGTTACATTGGTGAAGATTTTGTGGCAATCCAGTAGTTTCAACATCAGCTTGATGAATGACAGTTTTTTTTTATTCCAGTTCGAGTCACAGAGTCACAAAGCACTACAGCACAGAAACAGACCCTGTATCGTTGCAAGCCAAGCCCCTAAGAAGGCCACCCATTTTAGTTCCAAGTACTGATCCATGTTCTAATTTCATCACCCTTGTTACTGATACTTCTTGCATTAAATTAAATACATTTGAGCATGCCTAACTGATTGCATTTATGCCCTGTCAAAAGCATACCCTTCTCAGTTTCTCTACGCATTGCATCTACCTTTACCCTGATTGCTCCATCCTCTGGCCTATCACTCTGGATCTCATACCCTTGCTAACTTTGTTTGAACACTCCACAACAGATTTAGCAAACCTGTCTGCAAAGCCATTGGCCCCTCCCAATTTCAGTTGTAACTGATTCCCTTTGTGCAGGTCATACCTTCCCCAAATGAAATTCCAACAATCCATAAATCTGAAACCCTGCCTCCTATGTCAAGACTTCAGCCACGCATTCACCTGCCATATCATCCTACTCTTATCCTCAATGGCACATGGCAATTCCAAGATTACTACTCTTGAGGTCCTGCTTTTCAGCTTCCTTACTAACTTCCTATATTTGCTCTTCAGGATCTCATCCCTTTTGCTAGGTTGTTGGTACATTGACCTCTTGCTGTGCTTCCTCCGCCTTAAGAATTCTGTGGATTCAATCTGAGACACCCCTGACCTTGGCAACTAGGAGGCAACATACCATCCGGGAGTCCACAAAATCTTTTATCTGTTCCTCTAAATATTGAATCCCCTTTCGCCACCACTCTTTTCTTCTTCCCTTTCTCTTCTAAGCCATGGAGCCAGACTCAGTGCCAGAGACCTGGTCGCTGGTGCTTTCCCTTGGTAGGCTGTCCCCCCCAACACTATCTAAAGCAGTATATTTTTGTATTGAGGGGAATAACCACAAGGGTATTCTGCAGCGTCCGCCTATTCTCTTTTCCTCTCCTGACAGTCATCCAGATACCTGCCTCCTGCAGCTCAGGTTTCACTGCCTCCCTGTAGCTCCTATCTATCAACTCCACATTCTCCTGAATGATTTAAAGGTCATTCAGCTCCAGTTCCAGTTCCCTAACTGTAAGGAACTGCAGCCAAATACACTTCTTGCAGGTGTAGCAGTCCAGGAGACTGGGGAACACCCTGAATTCCCACATCATGCAAGAGATGCACACTACTGTACTGGGATCCATTCTCGCTGCTCAATCTGTGCAATAATAAAAAAATGAGAAACTTACCAGAAACTCACCGTAGCCTCTGGCTTTTCTCACTGAAGCTACTTGAGCCAAAGCCTCAGTTCCCCATTCTAACCTTGCCCACTCCAACAATGGTCTCCCTGTTTAATATTCACTTCTTTTTATTGGCCCAAGTGAAACGCACACACAATGATTTTGTATACCTCTATAAGATCTCCCCTCATTTTCCTGCGCTCTGGGGAATAAATTTCCAACCTCTTTAACCTTTCCCTGTAACTCAGGTTCATTTAAATAACAGTGGAAAATTCATGCTGTGAGATTTGAACTTAATTTTTTGACCAATAGTCTAGGTTTCCTGAGGTTAATTCAACTGCTTTAATTCAAAAGATTTTTCACTATTTTTGGATGACGACCTGTGATTGTCAGCTGCTGGTAAAGTCAGAAAAAGTTGGATTTGATGTGATTGTTCATCCACATCATCATGGATAAACAGGTAGAACAACAAGCACTGTGCAGTCTCAAAATGCTTTTTTTGTTCAACTTGCTTTTCTTATTAATAGGGTACAGTTACCCACTCTTATTGAAGTATGACTGCTCATACCGGCAAGTTGAACTGTAAATTTCAGTGGGGAGCCTGAATAGGAAAACATTACACAGCCAGCAGGGGAGTGTTATGGAGGGACATAAAATGTGCTGGAGAAACTCAATATGTCATGCAGGGAGGAAACAAGTTGTCGACATTTCGGGTCGAAAACCTGCAGCCAGTCCTGATGCAGGGTTTTGATCCAAAATATGAATATTATTTTACCTCCCACAGATGCTGCCTGACCTGCTGAGTTCCTCCAACAGATTGCTGGTCCAGATTCCAGCATCTGCAATATTTCGAGTCTCCAAGTATTATGAACGGTATGTGGCTGGATGGTTCTTTCAAGAACAGGATAAGTTCAATTGTCCCTTCCACTACCATGTGTTTGGACTGGAATACTTCTTTCAGGTAGCACTTAAAAGTAAGCTTCCTTTTATTCACTATTCATGAATGTCAAATTAACTTAATTATTTGGCAATCATAACTGTTGACAGTATGGAAGCAAAGTTTGTTTTGCTGAAATTTTCACAAATTTATTTTACTAAAAAAAACTGAATATGACCACATTGAAAGAATATAGAACCATAATTTAGTGCAGACATTTTCAGTCTAGCAATCAGTTGCATGAAGTAGTCACACATGCACATTGAACTCCCTCATATTAGACAACTCCTATGTTATTTACACTGATGAAGTCATTAGCAATTTAAATCAACATACTGAAATGAACTGGGATCAAAAATTGTCATCTGCTTTTTTAATTAAGCTGAAATCAGGAAATGTATGCATTGGGAACATTAAGAGAGATGTAAATGATCAATTTAATATGTGGTCTGCACTGATTAAAGCTCCTTTTTTCATTTAACTTCATCTTGTATAAGGCTAAAAAAGGCAAATTCTAGACTGGCATTATAACAAATATCAACAATTATAACATTGTGTGCCTTTTTAATGATTATTGAAGTGTTCTAGGCATTTTTTGAAGAGTAGTAATTGTTAAAGAAAGACTCTCAATTATAAGGCATCTTCCACATTCTCAAATCATAAAAAGCCTGCATAAGCAATGAAGAATGTTTGCAGTGTTGTCACTTTTGGAGGGAAATGGGGCATCCAATTTACATACATCAAGGTCCCACAAGCTTTATTCCGATTAAATATCCTTTGTTACAGTGTAATCGGCATTGCCCGGGGAAAATGTGTGGAAAATCGACCCAATTAATCTTTCTGTGGAATAATTCAAATGAGTACAATAGCTTCACTCTTTATAGAAAAGATTATCTGAGCCCTGTGTTTCAATAGATAGAAAGGACCTGGCTGTGTTTTGCAATATTTCAATATGTACTGGTGATAAGTCTCCCTTGCTCTTACTATATGATTAACGTATTACTCAGCTAACCCTTTGAGCACCATTATCCAACAAAGACAAAATTGTTTTTATTCCCTGATAGCTGATTCACAGTTGTTGGCAGATAAACAATGCATACTGTTACAACAGTAAGACAAATGCAAATCAGTCCCCCACACTCCACCCACTAATTAGCAAGAATTTCCAGTGCATTGCTTTACAAATAAAGCTTAAGAACTATGTCTATTATAGGCACAAATTTGTGCAGAAAATCCCATCAGGAAACTGACCTGGGCATTCCATATGCTGTTCATTAAAACAGGTTCTCCCAGTGTCAGCTGCATGCCACAAATAGCACTGTATGTTATCTCAATGTTTCCTCGCAACCTAGCTAAAATTGGCACTTCTGTGCACTACCTACAACTTCTGTTGAGCAAACATAGGGGGAAGAAAGGAGCACAAGATGCTGAGATCCTCAGTAAGACATCAAATGAAGTGTTTGTAACCTGGCATTGATGCCTTGCACATAGCATCTGTCACGTTGTTTTGCTGTGAACCACATGATGCAAAGGATCAGATCAGGACAGATGATTGCCTAGGTCTGTATCCCACCTCACCTCCATTATCCTCACTGCTACAGCCACTTCTGCAGCTGTTCTGTGCCTTCCAAAAGAAGAGTTTATTTAAGATTTAGCTATGGCCAGGGAGTCAGGAGCCTTTCATCCTATCAGCCTCGGAACTCTTCTTTACTGCATGATTCTGGGTAGAACTGGTTGTGAAGGGGGATTTTGGGGGGGGGGTCTGATTGGACATCAGCACTACAGTTGCCATGGTGAGCGCTGGCAACGACTGAACTGGTGAGTGGAGGAACGGCAGACTCCCATGTAAAGATGGAAACAAGAGGTTATACAAATGAATTCTAAATGAATATTAGTGGCACAACCAAATGACACCACAAGACGAATCATTCTCAAAACTAGGACTCCACAATAAGCACTACTAGGGAGTCCACTTAAATAATCACAGAGTGTGGAAAACCCATGCCAGTCACAATTAACCTGACAGAATTAAACAGAAGGCACAAGGGCTTAGCGACTCTAGTTAAGACAACAATTAATAAATACGTGTTCAAGAAACCTAGAATCTCAGTGATCAATGACTTGCCGCAGAGGCCCGCAGGGCTCATAGTGACAGCAGTATACCAGCTCATGTTTAGTGCAACTAATACAAGGTGAACCCAATACTTGTTCAACAACAGTTTTGTGACTCTGAGGCCACTGGTGATGTTAATGTGAAAACAACAGACACTTCTGCATATAAAGCACGAGCAACTGACAGACCAGATGGATAGTAGTTTGGAGACAATGCACTCTTTCTGTCATGTAGACAGACTTCCTTCTACTTCCAGTGCATGAACCTAAAGGTGTCAATAATAAAGCACCCACCCCCTGCTCCTTTTCCAATCTGAGCTAAAAATTTTGAAGAATTGGGGTGATTGATGTATTTTTACAAAGAGGCTTGAGCACCTCCCTTGAATCCTTTGCCCACTAAGTACTTCCCATGAGAGTATTTAGAGCAGAATGGCCAGTTCCTCAGTGCGATGTCAGGCATGGGAACCATCTCTGGCATCAGTGGTGAAATTCACCATCACATTCAATGCACAAGCACAGCCTTTCATCGACTGAGATGAAGGGTCTTTGAAGGTCAAGACCTCAGAAATGGTTCAAAGTTCATGGTCTTTTAGACAGCAGTGATCCCCAATGTCCAATATGCATTCCAGATCTAGATGACCTACATCACCACCTCAAGCCACTGGAAGGATATCCTTACTGCTGTCTCTGTAAAACCCTTCAACTTCACTTCAATCAAACCAATGACATTCCTCTCCCAACTTGAGGCCTTCAGTTAAACACACACACACACACACACAACCAAAATCACTCTATGTACATACACACATGTACGCTCACACTCACATCTACAGATGCGTGCACACACACAAACTTATACAAGTCAGTCCTGCTGCTCTATGAAATCCAAAGGCACCAGAGAAGTGATTCTTCCAACTGAGCCTTTTAGCTGGTTTTCCTGAAAATAAATTTGCATACTATTCCAAGTGACATATGTCCATTCCTACAACCTACAGCATATTGTTCAATTCATTTCATTAATGTTTGTACTCCATCTAGGAAACCAATCGGTAAAGCAAAATTATCAAGTATGTGTCTAACCACAGAATTCTCTTTTAAAATTTTGGCATTAAATTGCATTTATATAAACTACTCATCTGTTAATTCAAAATGACAAAATACATACCATGCAGGGAAATTGCAATTATTCAGTAAAGATCAGCACCTCCAATAATTAGATTCAATTTTGTTTTTCATCCTCTCATTCTCTGTGGATTGTATACTTTGTCAATGTGTAAAACTACTTTCACATAATCCACCGTGAAAATTAGTTCTTTTAATCTGTTAAATGTCAGACACCTCGCCAGTTTCAGATATGCATTAGTTTCTATCACTTTCCACCAGCATCGGCATATTTTGCATAGTGCCAGTTATTGGGGGTCCTGAATGATTCATAGCATTTTTTACTGCATAATTTGCTGCATATTTTCATAATATTCTTATAGCTGTGTAGCTAGGCACAGCTCAAATATCACCTATAAATTCGTCAATAACAGTACTGTTGTTGATAGAATTCTGGTGTACAAGAGTGAAATAGATAGGCTGGACAAGAGGTACCACCTTGCACTCAGCGTCAGCAAGACCAAGGAATCGATTGTGGACTTCAGGAAGGGGAAGTTGGGAGAACACAGACCAGTCCTCATCGAGTGGTCGGCAGTGGAAAAGGTGAGCAGTTACTTCCTGGACATCAACATCTCAGAGGACCTACCTGGGACACAAGATAGTGATGCAATCACAACAAATGCAGCCAGCAACTATATTTCATAAGGACTATGAGGAGAGTCAATGTACCATGGAGAGCATTCTCACTTGTTACCTCACCGTCTGGCTTCAGAGAGTTGTAAACTCAGCTAGCTCCATCACAGCCACATTCTTCCCCAACATCTTCAAAAGGTAGTACCTCAAGAAGGAGGCATCCTTTTATTAATGTCCATCACCTCCAGCAAAATGCCCCCTTCTAAATACTACCATCAGTGTGGAGGTGCAAGATTTAGGAACAGCTCAGTGATTTAGGAACACCTTTTCCCCCTCTGCCATCAGATTTTTGAATGGTTCATGAACTAGTCCTCTTTTGTGCTATTTCTATTGTAATTTATAGCAATTTGTTATGCCTGCCTTGTACTGCTGCCACAAGAAACAACTTCCCTTACTAATGTCATTGATAATAAAGCTGATTCTGATCAGGAAATGATACAATGTTCCCAGACTCCATTACACTGTTTAATATGTTTGAGTCAGTTGGCAACTCTGTGACGTGAGGCAAAAGATCAATATGTGTTCAATCCATGCTCGAGTTCTAAAGTCCACATTCTCGACAAATTTTGTACAGAGTATGAGGGCACTGCATTTCGGAGATGCTGACAGGCTGCATCACTGTCTCGTATGGTAGCGGGAGGGGGAGCTACTGCACAGCATCGAAAGAAGCTACAGAGAGTTGTAAAATTAGTCAGCTCCATCATGGGTACTAGCCTCCAGAGTATCCAAGACATCTTCAAGGAGCAGTGCCTCAGAAAGGCAGCGTCCATGATTAAGGACCTCCACCACCAGGACATGTCCTCTTCTTACTGTTACTGTCAGGAAGGATGTACAGAAGTGTGAAGGCACACACTCAGTGAATCAGGAACAACTTCTTCCCCTCTGCCACATGATTTCTGAATGGACTTTGAAACCCATGAACACCACCTCACTTCTTCATTTCTATTTTTGTACTATTCTTGTTAACTATTTAATATACATATATATACTTACTGTAATTAATTTAGTTATTTTTTTCTACATTTATCCCTTTTCCCTAGTTCCCTTTTTGACCAAATGGCTAAGTTATCTGCTTGCATAAAGGCGAGGATCATACGCAAAGTAAATGCTTTGAGATTTCTTGTAACATTCTGGCCATACAAAAGAAACAACATAAATTATAGTTATTCCTTTGTAGTCAAAATACTGCCTATCCCTCACTAAAAAGGGGGATAAAAACCATTGCTCCTAATTCTTAAACCATTGCTGAAGAGTCCACCTCATAATAAGCTGAGGAAAAATCAGTCACAAACAATGACTTCTGCAGTAGCTGGAACTTACTTGCTAGAACTCAACTCATCAAAGACTTGGGTGTTAGCATAAAATATCAAATAGAAAACAAGTAATCATATTGTTTTGCAATCATTTCTTTTCCTATTGCTCATCTTGCATTTCTGGCCAAGATAAATTAGATCTATTTGTACATATTTTTCACAACGTGTAGTAACTTGAGTAATGATCACAGCATTGCTGCTCATGGGATAATATTTCAGCAAGATGTAGTGAGTCAATATTCAATCTGCTTACCACATGAAGAATTGGTATTGGGCAGATTAGATGCATGTTCCAGAAACCACCCAATATCGCAGGTTTGCATTAAAAATAGACCGAGCCTTCATGTGAATAAATAACTTTTTAAATAAAAATCGAACAAAAATGTTATATAGGTTAGTACAGGCACATATTATTAATAGAAACAATTTGTTTTCTGTTAAACCTTTGTTCTTAATGTACTCGTAGCTTTTATTGATACAGTTTTATCTGCACAGCAGAGTAAGTTCAGGTTGAATATTCTCTCTCTCAAAGTTCAAAGCTGAAAGTAAATTTATTATCAAAGTAAATTATATGTCACCATATACAACCCTGAGATTCATTTTTTTCAGGCATACTCATTCCAATAACCTTAATAGAATCAATGAAGGACCGTGTACCAACAGGGACGACAACCAGTGTGCAAAATACAAAAAGAAAGAAAAAAAGTTATTATAATAATAAAAAATAAATAAGCAATAAATATCAAGAACAGGAGATGAAGAGTCCTTGAAAGTGAGTCTATAGGTTGTGGGAACAGTTCAGTGATGGGGCAAGTGAAGTTATCGCCACTGGTTCAGGATCTTGATGGTTGAACTGCTTCTGAACCTGTTGGTGTGGGTCCTGAGGCTCCTCTACGTTCTTTCCAATGGCGGCAATGGAAAAGAGCATGTCCTGAGTGGTGCAGGTCCCTGATGGCAGATGCTGCTTTCCTCTGACAACATTCCAAGTCGATGTGCTCAATGGCGGAGAGGGCTTTACCTGTGATGGACTGGGCTGTATCCATAACTTTTTGCAGGATTTTCTGGTCAAGGGCATTGGTGTTTCCATACCCATTGTGATGCAGCCAGTCAATATACTCTCCATGACGTACCTATAGAAGTTAGTCAAAGTTATAGATGTCGTGCCGAATCTTTGCAAACCTCTAAGGAAGTGGAGCTTCCAAATAGCTGTTATCTGCATGCATAAATACAAGGACCATACTCAAAAGTAAATACATTTGGATTCTTTATAACGTTCTGGCAAAATGAAAGAAACAGCATAAATATTTACCCTGATACCTTGCAGCCCTTTCTTGCTAATAAAATTAATGTATGTATTATTTTTTCACCCACTCAGATATCACACTGTTTTTTCAACAGTTTCTGTTTAACTGTTGGAGAAGTGCTATCACTTTCTGCTCTGCCGATTAACTTCATGACAATTTCAGCAATGCAGAGAAGTTGAGAAAAGACTTCATCTATTTCCATGAACCTATTCAGGTAACCTTGGCATACTTACCTCTTGAATCAGCCATAACATCTCTTCAATTACACCTGATGTAAACAAGCTCTGCATTCTCCTTAGGAAAAACGTTTACAATTTCATTTAGCATTAGTGTTAGTACTTAGAGCTCCTGGTTCCGGCTTACTAAGCAAGTGAAAGCTCCACTGTCCATCCTTACATAACCTTGAAGATTCTACTCGGTCACAATTAAGTTTTCCATTTTCTGGAAAAAAGCTTCAGAACCAGTTCAATCTTCACACTGTACGTATAACACAGATCTGGAATCATTCTAGTAACTCTTCCTTTAACTTTTGTCCAATACTGAAAAGGCCAGAACTGAGGGATAATGACAGCTCAAAGTGATGTGTTCTATATGAGTTCAACAAAACTTCTCTGCTTTTCATTTATACCCCTGTCGAAGTGCATCCTGCATTTGTATCATTGCAGGATGCAACCTCACTGGCTCTCCGCTCGGTCATGGATCACCTGGACAATAGTAATACCTACACCAGGCTGCTGTTTATTGATTACAGCTCAGCATTCAACACTATCATACCCTCAGTTCTAATAAACAAGTTCCAAAACCTGGATTTCTGTAACTGGATCCTTGACTTTCTCATTGGAAAGACCACAGTCAGTGCTGATTGGAAATAACATCTTCTCCTTGCTGACAATCAACACTGTTGCACCTCAAGGATCCATAATTATCCCACTGCTCTATTCTCTCTGCACCCATGTCTGTATGGCTATGCCATCTGTAAATTTGCAGATGACATAAATATTGTTGGCAGAATTTCAGACGGTGAAGAGGAGGCATACAGGAGTGAGATAGGTCAACTGGTTCAGTGGTATCAAAAGAACAACCTTGCACTCAGTGTCAATAAGACCAAGGAATAGATTGTGGACTTCAGGAAGGGGAAGTTGAGGGAACACACACCAGTCCTCATCGAGCGATCATCAGTGAAAAGGGTGAGCAGTTTCAACTTCTTGGGTGTCAACATCTCTGAAGATCTACCCTGGGCCCAAGATATTGATGCAGTTACAAAGAAGGCATGACAGCATCTATATTTCATTAGGAGTTTGAGGAGACTTGGTATGTCGCTAAGCACTCTCTCAAATTTCTCACCTTTCATTCAATATGGTAACACTCTTTATGAAGTGATTATTATTGGTTTTCTATCATCCTTGGCTACTTTTCTCTTGTTGGGCTTTATATACATTGGTTAAATTAGGAATCCAATAAATTGTAAAATTTCTGTTCCCTGCACCACTTCCTCCAATGTTTCTAGACAGTTTATTTGGCTATAGTTAAACTCTGCAACGATTACTATTCTGTCCTATATTCACTGCACATACTTTCTTACAGTCTTCTTTCTCCACCTCATTTCTACTTTCAGCTGATCTGTAATTACTCCTTTAACTATGATTAGACATTGCACCTGAATTCAGAAATTATTGAGCTCAGCTCCTTGTGACTGGACTCGAATCCATAACCTTTTGGCTCAGACGCAGGGTGAATGACAACCAAGAGTGAAGAAGATAGTATATTTACCTTTTTCTGACCTTAACACCCAGGTTTTCTGAGGCATTGTAAAATGATATAAACCTAATTGTATTGAAACTTGGAGAACAACCTTCAAGTGCTGTTACAGTGGCATTATATTGTTTAATAGAGAGCATCGCATGAAAGAGCAAGATCAGTGCGGAGGTCAGCTTGGCCACTCCATGACCTGCACAGCTTTCTATCCAATGCTCATTTGTTAGCAAGTGATTAGTGTAGTTGACAGAGCATTAGTTTCCATAGCCGGGTTATTGTAAGCCTGTACAAGTTTTTCAGACCTTCCCAGGTAATGAAAAATACAAATACATTGGAGGATATTGGTCTTACTCTTCCTAATTTCAGTTCAAACACATGGCAGCTAAAAATTCTACAATATATTATTTAGTTATGATATTTCACAGGCAGAAGTAGGCCTTTCAGCCCACTAAATCAGTGCCAACCACCAAGCATGGCTTTGCACCAATCTTACACTTTATTCTTCCTAAATTCCTACCAAGTACCCCTACAACCCAGACCCTAATATTCAAAGATCACTTGGGGCAGTTAACCTACCAACCCTTATATCTTTGGTACGTGAGAGAAAATTGAAGCTGCCAGAGAATATCGGTGCAGTCACGGGGAGAGTGTGCAAACTCCACACAGACGACAGTGAAGAGCCAGAGCTTGAAAACCCACACTCAATGTTTCAGGGACAGTGTCTTCCCCTCTGCCATTCAGAACGGTCCACAAACCCATGAACACTGCCTTGTTATTCATCATTGGCACTATGTATTTATTTATTGTAACTTACAGTAATTCCTTTTATGTGTTGTACTGTACTGCTGCCACAAAACAACAATTTTATGATATATGTCAGTAATAATAAATCTGTTTCTGATTCTGATAGACGCAGGATGCTGAAGCTAGCTACATCACTGTGTGCTGATGTTGACTGTTTCCTCTCTGAGGTAGACTTGAGAAAATTAGTATGAAATTTATAGACCAATTTCCCATAATGATTAGATCCAGATAACAGAGTTTTGAATGAGTTTATGTTTATACTCCCACCGGACTGCAAATCTGTAGCAGCCTTTACTGCAATGTTTCCTGGTATGAATTACAATTAGTGTTTGTCCAATCATAGAGGAACTGCATGCAGTATCTACCCATCCCAGTTTATTTATTTCAATGTCACTCACGTCTGTCTCAAATTTAGCTTCTGTAATGGTAGCCCCAACCAATCTGCTCCCTACCCGCCAATCACCATTACCCTATTCCCACACAAGATCCATCTGGAAATGGAAAGAAGAATAAATGGAGACCAGGTTGATATATCTTTGGTACATTTCCTGCCCTTTGTCATTCTCCCTGCAGTCATCATTTAAGGTGAGAAGACATGAATTCAAAGCAGATGTGAGGGGCAAGTTTCTTTACACAGAGAATGGTGGGTGCCTGAAATGCACTGTCTGGGTTGATGGTTAAGAACTCTCTACAGGGGCACAACTGAGAGCATCCTGACTGGCTGCATCACTGCCTGGAATGGGAACTGTACTTCCCTCAATCGCAGGACTCTTCAGAGAATGATGCGGACAGCCCTGCGCATCTGTAGTTGTGAACTTCCCATGATTCAGGACAATTACAAGGATAGGTGTGTAAAAAGAGCCCGAAGTATAACTGGGGACCCGAGTTACCCCAACCACAAACTGTTCTAGCTACTACCATCTGGGAAATGGTATCGCAGAATAAAAGCCAGGACCAGCAAGCTCCGGGACAGCTTCTTCCACCAGGCCATCAGACTGATTAACTCACGCTGACACAACTGTATTTCTAAGCTATATTGACTGGGTTATACATTTATTATAACTTACTATAAATTGCAAATTACACATATAGACGGAGATGTAATGTAAAGATTTTTACTCCTCATGTATATGAAAGATGTATGAAAAAAGTCAATTCAATTCAATTCAACTCAATTAGGGACTTTGAGATGTTGAGATAGACACGTGAATGTGAGAGAAATGAATGGATATGGTCATTGTGTAGGCAGAAAGAATTGGTATAGTTGGCCATTTGATTTGCTAATTTAATTGGTTCGGCACAACATTGTGGTGCAAAGGGCCTGCTTTTGCGCTGTACTATTCTATGTTCTATTTCACTGGTGGGCACTTGAAGTGACCTGGATCACTGATTTTACCCAGAACCTCTTCTTCCATTCTGAATTTTCAGTGAACAAATGATGTAAGAGTTGTAATTGTTTTTACAAAGGCTGTTATAACCTCCAGTGCCATCAGAATTAAGAAAGACAATACTCTATTGATAAAATTGCAATGGGAAAGAATAGAGAGGGACAAGGATTAGAGCTTGTCATCAGATCTTCAGATCTATTCTGTATCTATTTCCAATAAACTGCTGAATTCAGAATTCACTCTTGGTTTTAAATGGGCTGAAAAACTCTTTTGTACTATTTAATTCCCTGCAATTTATACAGCGAGATCATTTAAAAAATGCTGAAGGCTAAAAAATCCAAGGACTAGGGATGGTATTGCAACGAATTATATTGCTGATGCATTACAAATATTCATAGTGTATAAATTCAATGCAATTACCAGTGGCAGAACAGGGTCTGTGACTCCCTGGGGGCACGGTGTATTGAAGCTAAAATAAAAATGAAATTTCTATGCAACTCCCACAAATAAATGCATTTGATCTCACCAACATATATCATTTATAATGTAATTTTAAATGTTCTGTGGGACTTTGAGAGAAGATAAAATGTTGAACTGATAGCAAATGGACATTCAATTCTTCGAGCTTTGCCTCGTATGTCAAGATTTTCCTTTCTCTGTTGTGTGGATTGAGGCTGTTAACTAACTACTTTTGTATTATATTAATTATAAGAAGGACTTCCATAAGCAATTTCTTTTGAAAAGGTATTAATAATTTTGTATTTTAAATACAGCTTTCATTGGCTGGTTCCTTAATTAATTG
The DNA here is from genome assembly GCF_963921235.1 of Mobula hypostoma. Taxonomy (NCBI): domain Eukaryota; kingdom Metazoa; phylum Chordata; class Chondrichthyes; order Myliobatiformes; family Myliobatidae; genus Mobula; species Mobula hypostoma. Next base: position 32,537,723 of record NC_086129.1, on the reverse strand, counting down.
GAGAATTAACTATTTTATCAAGATTGAGAAAAGATTAATCTTTCCTAAAATTAATGATTTCAAATAGGTAGCATATTCTTCTATTACAGGTACAGTATATTGGACGTACTGATTAGTTATTGGAAAGATATGACAAGGAGTTTTCCTGATAATTGCACTGTTCCGAGACAATGTTGTGGTCTGAGAAAAGGCAAGTGCACTTGAAATATTTAAAAGCAGATGATTTATTCAATTTTTAACTAACAGAAAATTAAACTTTGTGCAACTATGGATACAACTCTATTCTATCTGAATTATAATAGTAATTTCCTTCTTAAAGTTTGCTTGTGAGGGGCAGCATGGTGCCATAGTGGTTAGCACAATGCTCTATAGTACCAGCAACCCAGGTTCAATTCTTGCCACTGCCTATAAAGGGTTTGTACATTCTCCCCGTGATCGTGTGGGTTTCCTCCAGGTGCTCTAGCTTCCTCTCACAGTTGGTAGGTTAATTGATCATTGTAAATTGTCCCATGATAAGTCTAACATTAAATCGAGGGATTGCTGGGTGGCGCAGCTCAAAGGGCCAGAAGGGCCTATTCCGCGCTCTATCTCAATAAATAAATAACGTAGAGATTAGAAACCTGAAACTTATCCCTTTTCTCCCCCTTTCCTCCCCCTTTCCTGGTACAACCCATCTTTCATTTTACAACCCCCCCCCCCCACACCTCAGACCCTTTTCCTACCCCTCCCCTTCTCCTCTCTATACTGGCCACCTCATTTCTCCACTCTCAGTCCTGATGCAAGGTTTCAGTCTGAAACATTGAAAGTACCCTTCCTCCCACAGATGCTGCTTGACCTACTGAGGTCTCCCAGCAGATTACTTGTTACAACCAGAAACTGTGTCGTATTGATAGAGAATCTACATTATAACAGACATGCTAGAAAACAATTCCATTTGGAACAGATCCTTTTTGAGAGGAAGATGGAATGAATACTGTGTTCATCACAATGACAGGATTAGTCAAGTTTATTGTCATTTAACTATATATACCGTCAAACGAGACAACATTTTTTCTGACTAGGTTGTAAAGCACTGTAGTACACATAACACAAAACACACAATAACTTATGAAAGTAAAGATGAAATCCACAGATGAGTTAGACATAAATAAACAAACTAAAGCACATAAATTAAATATTGTAGTGTACAGAACAGATTAATCAGTGACATTTTAAATGTTGTGCAGCAGGGAGTTCAGAAGCCTAACAGCCTGAGGGAAGAAACTATTTCCCACCGTGACCATTCTTGTCTTTGTGCATCGGAGTCTCCTGCCTGATGGTAGAAAGTCAAAGAGGATGCTGGATGGATGGATGGGATCCTTAATAATACTAGGAGCCCTGCGTACCTGATAAATGTCCCTGATGAATGGTAGGGAGACCCCTATGATCCTCCCAGGTGGTCGCACAGATTATTTTGGCATTTATTTAAGCTCTTCCCATTGTTAATTGCAATTTTACATATAATCAAGTAAAACTAATATTTCATGCTAAGAAACTGCCTTCGTTCAAAATCATACAGGTCCTCTTTAACAATCCTTGAGAACCTTTATATAAATTACCAAAGGAAATTTGCATATATTCAAACATATAAGAAAAAAGGCTCCTCATGTTTGCTTCTCTATTTAATAATTTTGTTGCTGATCTTTTACCACAATATTATTTTTTCTTCAGTAATCTCTTAATTCTCTTAATATTTAAAAAAATCTCTTTATCTCTGTCTTCGATATACTTGAGCACTGAGCCTCCACAGCCTTGAGTGAATCCAAAAATCCAGTATACTCTGGCTGAAGAAATTTCTTCTCATCTCAAAGCTTGCAGGGTTGCTGCATCTTGTATAGCTTGCATTAGTCTCATACACCCACTTGTCACTTAGATAAGAGTGCTTGACATTTAAATAAATCAAATTGCTTTAACTTTGTGACTGATTCTTCATTTTAACCATTGCACTGCTGATATAATTCATGATATTTTAGATTCCATATATAGCATTACAATTTTCATTCCACAACCTCTTTACAATGATATGCCCTGCACTGGTAAAAAAAATGATAATATTATAATTATAGAAATGCAAATCATTTTCAAGTACCCCCACTTCTATTTCTAGAATATAATCTATGATTAGGTGAAACTGAAATTATTGTCTGATAAGCAAAGCACTACATATTGCAAACCTTGACTTTACACAGTGCCACGGGGACTTTTGTGCATTCTATAGCATTTGGCAACCAATAAAATATTTAGGGAATATAATCCTCGTTTGTAACCAAGGAAGCACATCAGCAAAGTTGCACACAAGAGGGCCCTCGAACACCAATGATTTTTTTTGTATTTTTTTCTAACTGTGCATTGGGTGTTTGACAGTCTTTTTTTTAATGGTTTCTTTTGGGTTTCTTTGTTTCGTGGCTGCCTGTAAGGAGACAAATCTCAAGATTGTATATAGTATACGTACTTTGATAATAAATGTACTTTGAACTTTGAACAATAACCAAACAATCTGTTTTGTTGCTGTTGATTAGAGGATTCCAGGTTACTTCGGACTGCCTTCCTCTTTAAATAGCTATTTAGGTCCACCTGAAAATGCAGAATGAGTTCATTGTCTGATCTGAAGGGTACATCCAAAAGAGAAACTCTCCTCAGTATTGAAGAGTCAGCTTTGATAATACATTTAGTATCCTGGAGCAACAACTGACTGAGAGGCAAGAGTACTTCAAGTGCTAAGCCAGAATAGGAATTTTAGGAAAAAGATCAACTTTTTGATAGGTTATTAGCATAACAATAATTAAAGTAAACCAATCTTGGTTTTATGATCTTAACACTACCTTAGAACAATCATGATTACATTGGTTTAAACTGCCTCCCTGTGACTCTTTCAATGTGATCTTTTTGTGTTCCTTTCCTTACTAGCTCTGATTCTGATAGTTTAAACTGTGGCCAGTGTGAAGTGGGGAAGGTGTGGTAGTGGGGCGACCTCTTAAGCCTCCATTTCTTTAAATACTGTACAGATTTATTTTCTGGAAATCAGTTGTGATAAAGCTGATTTCAACCTGTCCTGGATCTCGATGTCTCTCTTTTGCCCACGAGGCTTCTCACCTTCTTTGCCAGAGATTTGGGACATTACCCCTGACCTTGGCCAGATAAATTCTCTGCATGTGGAGTAGAATCAAGCATTATAGATTCTGAACCAGTGCAGACATCAGACCCAAACTGTCCCTCTCTACACACTGTACATACATACATTGTGCAGCATCACGATTCTGAACAGGAATGCAACTAAGTATCTGTTTAGATGTGCCTGAGAACTTGGATCAGTTATAGCTTTCATATTACAGGCTAACTCCTTACAAGCCTAGGACCAAATGCAGATCCCACTTATTGGTATGAGTCAATACCTTTGTGGATGGAGAATATGTTCAGCATCTATCAGGGAAGCAGTGAAACAAAGAGCAATTGCAGCCAGCTACTTTACAGTATTCTGGCTTGTGATACTCGATAGTAATTATGCCGTTTTATCAAATTTCTGTTTCATGATTTCAAAATGGAGCTGCTGAAAACTTAGCAGTCTGCACTTTTAACCAGTGAACCAGAAATCAACCAAACCCAGAAATGAGAGGGTTAACGTATGAGGAGCATTTGGTGGCTCTAGGTCTGTACTCACTGGAGTTTAAATGAATGAAGGGGACTTCATTGAAACCTATCAAATATTGAAAGGTCTGGATAGAGTGGATGTGGAGAGGATGTTTCCTATAGTGGGGGAGTCAAGGACCAGAGGATATCCACAGCCTCAGCGTAGAAAGAAATGCTCTTAGAATAGAGATAAGGAGGAATTTCTTCCGCTAGAGGTTGGTGAAACTGTGGAATTTATTATGGCAGGTGGCTGTGGATGCCAAGTCAGTGACTATATTTCAGGTGAAGACTGATAAGTTCTTGATTAGTCAAGGTTATGGGGAGAAGACAGGAGAATGGGATTGAGAAGGATAATAAATCAGGCACGATGGGATTAGGCAGCAGACTCGATGGGTCAAGTGGCCTAATTCTGTTCCCATGTTTTATGGCCTTAAAAAAATTGTTTTTAACGTTGTTTTTAACATTTTAAATTGTTTTTAATTGAGATTGTTTTAATGAGTATAATTTGGTTGTGATCAAATTTGGTTTTATCAATTTATTGGAATTTTTAGAGGAATGAGCAAGTATGAATTTTATGCCTTTCCAGTTTTATTCTGGATACATTTTCTATTAATTCAGTATTTTCAATTATTTTAAGTACAATTTGAGCTGCCCTATAGATGGCTAATTTAGAATGTGTCCAGGGATCAACTGGAAAACCCGTTATTCTATCTTTATTTCTTGACTTTGGAAAATGAGAGAATGAACAATGGTTTGTGCCATGATTTAAACTATGAATTGTGAATTAAATTTATTAATCTGTAAATTGACAAATAGTGGACCATAAACTAAGAGTGGTTAGCCCTTTCTTGAACAGTAAATTATCCCTTTCTTTAAAGAAAATAATTAAAGAGCTATACTTCACCATTCTAAACCTTAAGGTGATCTAGAGCTGCCATTTCAAATACTATTTCTGCTTGAAGCAATCTCCGTAGCCTTTTGGTGTCACTGAAAATGTAACCAGATAGTATGACGAGGACTCGTTGTCTCTCCTGCTTTAAAAAAGAACAAAAAAAAACATTCAAACAAACCCCACTGGAAGCTTGAATTTGAATTGAATTTCTTCCCGTGTCCTTAGAGATATGTCCTAGAAAAGTCCTAATTTTTTTTTCCCATTCAATTCCAGGTGGATATAAGCTGAGAAGAGTGACAAATTCCTCCCAAGTCATTCTAGTCACGTCCTTATTAATGGGATAATGGAGTTACCATGTTATTTTTAAGATTCACTCCTTAGTATCATATGAGGTGCCTTTATTTTATCATGGGACGTAGGGGTTGCTAGTAAGGCCAGTCAGTACTCATTGTGCATCCACAATTGCCGGTGAAAAATGTGCTGCCTACTTAAACTATTCCAGCCTATCAAGAAAAGGAACCCTCATAGTACAATAGGAAGGGGGAATAGAATTTTGACCTAGTGATAATGTTGAAAATATATGTCAGATAGTATTTGAATTTGGAGAGAACTTGGACATCATAATATTCCATGGACCTACTATTGTTGACCTTATTTCTGCACTAAATACCGTAGGTTTTTGATATTGTGTTAAAGGAGCCACAGTAACCTGCTGCAGAAAAGCATAGGCTGTGAATGATGTATCGTTGATCAAGGCCATGAATGTGTCGGGTGATAACTAAGGTGATAATCAAACTAGCTCCTTCACTCTGGATGGAGATGTGTTTGTTGAGTGCTGTTGGAGCTGTAAGTATCTGGGCAAGTACTCTGAATCCCATAACACTATTCATTTGCCCATTGTAGATTGTGAGAAGAACTTAAGCCAAAAGTTACTGCTCTGGTAGCCATGGTATTTTGTGGCTGCTTCAGTACAAGAGGTGACTTGCTTGTTAGAGAATGTGGTGATGAAAATGTCATTACACATCATGGTAATGCAGTTAGACACTCTCTAGGTAGAGGTGTCAATACCTGGCACTTGATTTTCCTGTGGCATAAATGTTAGCTACTGCTTGGCAATCCAGGCACCACACCAACTGCAGCTGAGAAGAATAATGTCCTTTACCAGCAAATTGGTGACATCAAAGGGGCCTTACCAGCACTTTCAATGAAAGAAATACAAGGACCAGGCAATAGCATTGGCTATTTAACTCTGAGCCCCTCACTTGGCTGGAACATGTCTGGAAACAGGTCCCTGTGTGACCTCAAACTTCAGAGCCAATGGTTTGTGTTTGCCCTGATGTAATGAAAATAATGCAGAAGACTTTCTGTAAACGTCGAGACTCCTTGAGCAAGGGTAAATTATTATCCTACGAAACAGGTGTATCTCTATGGAATACAGGTACCAGATAGATCTAATTTTCAGAAGGAAAAACACAGCATTTCGCAAAAGACTTTAGGTTTTCACTTTTCTTGTTTTGTAGTTTTACACTGAAAAGCCAAGTGCTGGCTGTGGTTGGAAAATAAGAATAAACTATGGTTTTTGAAAAATTCGAAAAGAGAAATGCAGGATAAAACTCTCTGGATGAAGTTTGACAGTTGCCTGAAGCTCGTCCTGTGGTCTGTCTGTCATCCATGATGCATAATTATCATTACAATCTTTAATTTGGTTTCAAACCTTGACTGGAAATATCCCACAAGACTCCATGGTGTTTATGGTGTCAGTGGGGCATTTCCAATGCTCTTCACCTGCCCCCAGCTCCTGCCATTACCCCATTGTCACACCATCTTTATCACACATTATCAACTGAAAACCTTGCCCTCTGATAGGCTGATTCTCCCTTCAGTCAAATCTTCTTCCCTCCCTTTTGCAACATGTTACATTATGGCTCTAGTTTATCTTCCCCTATCTCCAGATGCTCACTCCAATGGATGGGTGGTTAACCTTTAACTCCTGAAAATCAAAGACAGGATTTTGAAGGTCCTGGTCAGTCTTAATGAATAGTAAATCCATTCTGCACCAGAATTCATGGTATGAGTTCAAATGTTCTGTATCAGAATAGCTGAAACTAATGATTGGAAATTCCTAAGAAGGAAATCCCCCAGTTCCTGTTGGACAAGGTTTTAAATGGGGAGCAAAACCAGTAAAATGTACAGTACCATTTCCTAGATGACAGCCCTTGTCTGATCCCATGAGTGCAGATTTCCAGAATTGATCTTAAATGATATGAACTTAAGGACATTAAAAAAACACGAAGTAAGCAACAAATCTGTTCCTATCATAGATGATGTTCTCATTCAGCCTGACATACTTAATCACCTCAGGAAAAAAGATGTCCCACAAATCTGACCTCTAACTATTGCACTATCGTTTGCTTCATTCACTTGACACCTCTTGTCGAGTTTGATACTGCAGCTTCATTTTCCCTGCAGCCTAACTGGAATACATTAATTAAAATCAGCAACCAATACCAGACACGTCAAAAATCGGCAATCTTTGAATGTATTATTTATATATTAGTGAATAATAAATTTATATATACTGTATATATCTAGATGTGTGTTATGAAAATGCAAATTATAAATATAATGCATATTCCTATATTACAATACAGATTACACTTTGAAAATATATTATAAACTCATAGGGATATACAATATGGAAACAGGCTCTGGCCCACCAGGTCTGCACTATCCATCAAGTATCCATTTATATTAATCAACAATAATCACATTTCATCTTCTCTTATTGTTGTTCAGTCGTTTAGTTGAGTCCAACTCTTCGTGACCTCATGGACCATAGGGTCCATAGGGTTTTCATGGCAAGATACGGAAGTAGATTACTGCTGCTGCCCAGGTTGGGACCTGGCTGGGTTTGAGCTCAGGACCGTCTGCCTTAAGCCCAGTGCTGATACCACTACACCACCTTTTCCATTAACTGCCCACCAGATTCTATCACTTACCTACACAATATGGCTAATTTACAACAGTCAAATAATCTACCAACCAACACATCTCTGAGATATGGGAGGAAACACCCCAAAGAAACCCATGTGGTCCCAAAGAGAGCATGCAAGCTCCACTCTGACAGCAACATCAGTCAGAATTGACCCGAGGTCACTTAACCTGTGAGGCATCAGTTCTAGTAGTTTGCCACAGTGCGGGCCCCGTCATTAGCCATTAAGCATACTGCAATATCCTAAAAGAGGTCTGATCTGTCATCAGATATATCCATCTTCACATGAAAGATAAAGATGCCCTGACCTTTCACCTTGCAGGTGTCTTGTGTTGTTTGCAGGATGAATGCTTTGTATTCCCCACAAATAAAGGACAAAAACATTGGCAGCAGTCTAGTATGCAACTGTGGCAGTGTATTTTCTGCACAAAAAGATGCACTAAATTGTGACCTGCCTAAGCCCTGATGAGAACACTCCCAATCTATCTGTAATTTGCAGTGCAACAATCAAAGGAGGGCATTGGCCATAAAGCACCCTCCCGCACCGCCCCCCCCCGTCAGCCAGATAGGAGAGAGATTGCGTGGAGTGTTCAATAGTTCCACTTAATATCAAAGAAAGGTATGCAATATACATCCTGAAATTCTTGTTCTTTGCAGACATCCACAGAAACGGAAGAGTGCCTCAAAGAATCAGTGACAGTTAAAATGTTCAAACCCCAAAGCCTCCCCCCATGCACAAGCAGCAGCAAAGCAACAGTCTTCCCCACCCTCCACACTTCCGCAAAAGTGCATCTGCACCCTCCACCCACCAAGCATGCAATAGCAAATGCCCCAATGAAGACCATGATCAGCAGTACGACAAAAAACTAATAGTTTACCCGACAATTCGACATATCACAGGCTCTCTCTCTCTCTCTCCTTAATGAAGGGAAAAAGAGATGTTCCCCTTACACAGGGACAGGGGAGACATAACAAAACAACTGGCTGATTTGTGAAGATAAAATCTGTCGCGTCGCTTTTTTTTCCTCGAGTTCTCCAACCAGAAAATTGACAACGAATTCTCCTCCACTGACAGAGGGAGAGAGCGCACGATTCGCTGAGTACTGATCTTTCAACAGCTGATCCGTTACTCCCGAAGTTCCATTTTCCCCTGTGACACTGCAGTCAGCACCACTAGCATAGAATCAGCCCATCTACAGGGCCATGAAACCTCGAAATCCCCGAAGGCGCCCTCGTCTTCTAGGTCGTGTCCTCGGGATTTCGAAAGGCGGCCGGTCATGAGCCCCTGAGCAGGTCTCACCATCGCAAAGAACCAAACTCTGAGTGTAACTCCAGGTCAGGGTCTTCAACAGAACTCCATTCACCTTGAAAAGGAAAAAGAGAGATATTAAAGGTAGAAATTAAGCTGTTTCCACAGATGAGCCCGAAGGAGTCACTGTTGAGCACCAATTGTAACCCCACCTCATACGAAGAGTGCACTGTGATTCTCTAAGACTGATATTGAAGCACTGCTGAATAAATTACAAACAGCAGAAAGCACCAACATGCAGCTAACTTGTGGCATAAAAGGTATCATAGCTTCACTATCTGATCTTTGCAGCCTGATAGATATTGGTCCTTAATGCTGGTGTATGCGCACGCGCACACACACACACACGCACACACACACACACACACACACACACACCATCCACCATGCCATGCAGTTACTTAGACGCAACAACCCACCTCCATCACCTGCTCCTTGATTATTGTCACACCAACTGAGTCCTTTAAACTTACAGTGAAAAAGGCTATCATCCTTTAAGGGAGAAGTTGGCAAGAATAAAGAGGAAATCAAATAAACTGAAAACCTGAAACAAAAGATAAACTGCAGGAAATACTAAAAGATCAGGAAGCATCTGTGGAGGGAGAAGCAGAGTTAATGTTTCAGGTTGACGACCCTTCATCAGTACCTGATCAGAGGTTTGTTCATCCGTTTTATCTTGTGTTGTACAATGTTCGCAATCACAGTCTTTCCAATTCCATGATTATTCTTGGCAACTTTTTCTACAGAAGTAGCTTGCCATTGCCTTCATTTGGGCATTGACCAGAGGTACTCACTCCAATTACACAACTACTTCAAAATCATGAAGGAAATCCAGCTCAATGCTATCTATTTCCTCGGCATCTGTTTCCTTATGTTTGCTTTGCATATTTAGTGCAGTAACCTGACTCTCAAAAGAAGTAGTATGATTTTTCTCTGAAGATTATATTCTCAGCTTGTTCCCCCATCTGAAAGTTAAATAACAGTGTAAAATCCATGCTTAGAAATCTATTGAAATCTTCTTAATTCAGAGAGATGGAGTGCCCACCTCCACATGGTTTAAGTTTGGACGACAGCAGGAGGGATTCTTTCCCTATTGCAGAGCTTCCTCTGGCTGAGTTGATAGTACTCAATTACTTCTATGTCAAAAGGCTGTGGGTCAAGAGTTTCTAAGACCTGACTGACATTCCAGTGCATTCTAAGGTAGGGACATGTTCGGCACAACTTTGTGGGCCAAAGGGCCTGTATTGTGCTGTAGGTTTTCCATGTTTCTATGTTAGAACTGAAAGAAATTTGCACTGTTGGAGTTGTTGTCCTTCAGACGAGCCTTCCATGAGAGCTCTCGTCTGTTCTCTCAGGTAGACAAAGTAGATTCCCAAACACCACGTTGTTGAACAGTGCAGTTACTTCTGGCATCCTGGCCAGTATTGATCAATCAATATCACCAAAAGAAATTAAGTTTCATTATCACAATGCTAATTATGGAATATAAATGATGCAAATCAATGCTACACCTCCTATTTTACAGCAGTAAATACATTTGAGAATGACTTCATTAGCTACAAATTCCTTTGAGAACTCCAGAATTTGTAAAAGTTGTTATAGAAATGCAGTAATTTTCCCCTGAAGGATGTATGTTTATCAGGAGCTGTCTGTGGAAACCCATACACTGTTGTAAAAATGCTGCTTCTGTCAGGGTAGGAATTCTAATGATTTGTAAGTGACATCACAGTTCCTTTCTAACTTTATACTGTTGTATGAATAAGGAGTAGGTGATAATAGAATTCTTAGTGTGCTCTTTTAACATTCCATTTGTCACGCATAATCTTTTCAGAGAAGATAATTATACAAGAATAACCTAATTGCTTCTTTGATTAAAAATGTAGCTATCTTGTGATGTTGATTACATAGTCTAGAGTCCATTCTTAATGCTGTCTTTGGGAAATGAAGCAAAGTTGTTAAGGTCACAGGCAAGTTTGAGAATAGTGTTTATCTTCACACTGTGAGGGACCTGGGTGGAACAGTTGTACAAGAGATGCGATGGTATATCAGAGTGTCAGAGCAAGAAGGGAAACATACCTTCTGCTCCTGAGAATTCAAAGAATAATCCTTTCACAAACCTGTTAGATTTTGTCAGGATGCTACACTCAGGATACCATTGAAGTGTGTGCTTAGAATTTCCAATTTATGTGTGTTGTATTTCTTCAGTGAAACAATTCCATGATCTTTTTTCCCCAGGAATGTCACTGAGATAGACTGAGCAAGGTTTTCATCATCATTATGAGTAACTGATATAGTAAAGCTTATTGAATTTTTAAAAGCTCATTTATCTATTGCCTTAGGTCTAAACATGGGCAGAAATAGTAATATGCATTAATGTCTTCTAGTTCCACAGATTTATGTGTGCATGCACCTAGCTTAGTTTTACAAATCAAAGTTCCCACTTTCTGCTTGCTTGTTGTGCTCAGTGCATATGGTGTTCAGCTGCTACTGCACACTGATCCAAACTTACAGAGAATCTTACACAGAAAATTGTACACAAGCCGGATCCAAATAAAAACTGAATGATCATGGCTGGAGTAACTTAATACTCATTATTGACTTCTGGTGGGTAATATATAATGAGGACCATGCTGCAGCCCAACAAGGATAGAAGTTTGTATGGTCATAATGACACAGAAGGAAGCTATTTGTCCCGTTGAGTCTATGCTAGCTCTCAGGAGAGGTATCCTATTTGTCCCATTTCCACTCCCCTAATTTCCCTGTACACCAGCAACATTCTACCTCACACATGCCCATTAATATTCCTTTGAACATTTTGTGTCAATAACTACACTAAAGATTCATGTACAGTAACCAATTAACCTACCAGCCTATCCTTGGGATGTGGAATGTAAACAGAGCAGCCAGAGGAAATCCAAGCAGTCAAGGGGAGAACGTGGACAAGCAGAAACCTAGGTCCATATCAAAGCAAAGGCGTTGGGATTCTGAGGAAGTAGCATTTCCTGCTGCATCACTATGCTGCCCTGCTAGAGACACCAGTAACACAGCAAGAACCACAACTATTAGCCTGCTCTAAACACGCAATGCAATAATATATGAAATGTGCAGAAATGAATTTCAGAAGCAGAGCTCGTATGCAATTGTTAAAGAACAGCCAAGAGTTCTCTTAAATCAATTGCATTATCCTAGATTCACTACCTCACTATGACCACTTTCACCACTTTGCACTACAATGGACCCATTTTGTTCTGTGTTCTTTCTTTCACAATTTTGTATATTTTATGTTTACTTTGTTTCTGTTTCTTGTGAATGTTTGTGTTCTGATGGTGCTGCAATTATGTTTTTCATTGCACATGTGCATACATATGACAATAAATTTGACTTCAACTTTGAGATAACGCACTGCTCTTATATGACACAGAAAGAGGACATTCTCCACTTTCAGTCTATGCCATTCCCAGGGCAGCAACCTATTAGTCCCATTTCCTCTCTCCTTATGTCTCTGTATACCTGTAATGACCTCCTTTTGTGTCATTGGAAGTATAAAACAAGAAGAGAGAACTAGTTTGACTTGCCTTTTCAATTTTTTTGCATTTATTAAAGAGGGCAACTGTACCTCAGAACTAATCTGGGAACACTGCTAAAACAAAGCAAGTCAGTAACTTTAGTAGAGAGAAAATCTAGGTTAATATTTCATGCAGTATGTGTATGAAACTGTTATTTTAACTTACTGGCAAGCCTTTTTTTGGTATCTATGATATTTATGTATTTTAATTCAGATTTACAATTGCAGTTTCGTAATTTAAGTACAGTATATTACTTAAATATGATTACAAGCTGCAGGGTGCTGAGGTGATGTGTATTAAAATTAGATACCTAAAGGAAAGTTGAGGTTTATTTTACAAGAAATACGAACCAGAATGAATGAAGTTTTCGGAGTATTTTTTGTAGGAAAGAGACTCTTCATGACAATCTATTTATTACTTTTGTCTTGTCTTTGCTCATTCAGGATTACACAGTGCCAAAAATGGGCAATGAACAACGTGGTCATAGTTTATACAGATGATAACATGCTTTAGATAGTATCACACCTCTTCACTGGTCAGCAATGTGAGGAATATTAACAGCAGATAAAAATACCCACTTCAATACTTGCTGCAAAACCAATTAAAACTGAAAAAAAGCTGTTTTTATTTCCTTTCTTTCTGTGGATATAATATTGAGTTCTCTTTGCATTTCCCCAGTGTTGGTGACTGGGAAAGGAAGAGCTTATCAGGAAAAGAAATAGACATCCATCTCACTTACATTTTCAATCTGTTACATTTTGACTGCAATCAATTTTTGTTTTGCTTAAAATGCGCAGAGATGCAGCAGCTTTTCTAGCTCCCTATCACACCCAGAGTAACAATCATTTTGTTCTCCTTTACACTCATGTGCTGAAGAATGACAATAAACTGAATTCAATCTTGAATCCATGAATCTACATGACTTTAATCACAAAAGGAAACAAGATTTCTCCTTTACTCTTTGGTTTTCATTTCTTTTCTCTTCCTGCACCCTGGTATTTCTATTGCATTGTTCCTTGAATTATTTGCTTATGTATGTCTGTTAAAAAACATACAGGAATTACAGATCTTAAAGCAAATGAAAGTAAGTAGTAGATTCCACATTATGTTTTCTGATACTAGATTGTGACCTCCCAAAACTGCCACTTGTAAATCAACAGGATTTATAGGATGATACAATAAAGGAGTAAATTCAATCCATTTTGCCTATATGTCCCTTTGAAAGCACTGAAGTTAGCTGTATATCTGTGCCCTACACCTGGACAAGGTTTTACAAGCAATCATCCAGTTCCCTTCTGTAAATATTATTGGATGTGCTGTCACCACAGTTCAATGGTTCAATGGTTCCATTTAATATCAGACAATGTATACAGTATACAACCTGAAATTCTTACTCTTCTCAGACATCCATGAAACAGAAAGAATGAATGACAGAAAAACATTAGAACGCCAATGCCCCGTTTCCCTTCCCATGCACAAGCAGCAGCAAAGTATCAACCCTCCACCCACCTGCCTCACCACCTCATCCCCTGTCATGTAAGCAATAGCAAAGCCTCCAAAGAGACAATGATCTAGTGTTCATCAAAAAGCCACTGTTCATCTCAACACTTCAACTTCCACAGGCTCTCTCTCTCACAAATGAGGGAGAGAGGTATCACTCCTGTCACAGCGGGAGGGGAGACCAACAGCTCACTGTTTCAATGTTTTCTTTCAAAATCATAACAAGAATCCACATTAAAACATGAACATTCTCATCTTGGAGGTGCGAGAGATGCTGATGTTGGAATCTGAAGCAATGGACAAATACAATGGATCAAGCAGCATCTATGGGTAGGGGGCTGTCAACATTACAGGCCAAAATCCTGAATAAAGACTGCATCTCATTTCACCTTGTTCTGATTATTTAACTAATTTTCTTAAAATACGCCAGAAAATTTGTAGACACGCCCTGCAGGAAAATCAGCCTGAAATGTTTACTTTTTTTATCTTTCATTAGATGCTGCTTGATGTGCTGAGTGATTATGCTTGATCTGCAGTTTCTGTTTTTATTTTGGATTACAACCAAATGAAAATCATTGTTGGTTTATAAGTAATTATCATGCTCTTTAAATAACCTCTGTACAATTTCCTGAGCTTCCTCTGACCAACACTTTTTGCAAACAATCTGCAAAAGATCCAGCTGGTGATTTGATTACTTTTTGAACAGAAACAGATAACAAAAAAAAAAGACGCAAATGCAAGAAATACAAATTGTTGGAATAACTCAGATATTAGGCAGTATCTGAGTAGGGAGCAGATAGCTTCTTGATTTGAGTATGAATATTCTGCATTATGAAAAATCTGTTCCAACTTTTCAGAAAATTCTTTATGCTTTGGATTTACAACTTGGTTGAGGACCAGATTTGCTCTCCCACCATGGATACTGGAAAAGATCCCTAACCTTCTTTCGGCAAATAAACAGATCTATATTTTAAGCCGAAGTGAGGAAAGGATAAAGGAGGAAGTCCATGAATTTGGAACATTTTTGTCAACTTTTCACGCAATATTCTCCAAGATAGAAACAGTGGACTTCTCACCTATACATTTTCACCTCAAAAATTAGCTCCATACAATCCATTTTCTCAATGACAAATATGGGAGACCATCAAGCAACTGAATAACTGAAGGAGACTAGTATTTCGTGATTTACATTTCAGAGGCTGAACATTTGTTGAGCTGTATCCCAGAAAGTATTATTCTAAACCACAGAGACTGAAAACACCAAAGAATCAAGAAGTGATTTAATACCTTGAAATTTTACATAAATAATCCAATTAAGGTTAAAACAATTCTTCACGTTGAGCTACCAATGTTTTCTTTCACCGTGGCCTGTCACACACAATAATTATACAGAGGAAAAGAATAAAATGCTGAAACTAAATTCTAAGCAATGTCATAGTACAGGGAGTATCAACACTGGCTGATAGTCTCTGTTTATGCCATGTACTGTATATAAGGATTTTGTATTGATCCTCAAAAGTGCCACCACAGAAAGCAATTTTTTGGGGGTAAGATGTGACACTGGAGATAGTGGAATTAATCAGTGCTATCAGGCACTACAAAAAGAAATGACAAGGATAGAGAAAGTCTTTAGGTAACACCTGGCCTTTCATGTTACATTTTGGTAAAATTGTCTAAGGGATATTTTTAATAACATAAAGCCTATCAGTTAATTATGCAAAGCAGTGTTACATGATCATAATGTCAAACAGCACAGAAACATGCCCTTTGGCCCATCTTTGCCATGCTGACCATCAAATGCCTATCTATACTAACCCCATTTTATCAGCACTTGGTCCATAGCCTACTAGGTATTGGTAACTAAATTACTCCACCAGCCGCTTTGTAAAAATGAGAATGCCTGCCTCCATCACCTTCTCAGCAGTATTGTACTGGTATTGGTTTGTTATTATCATATGTACCAAGATAGAGTGGAAAAGTTATCTTGCATACTATTCACACTGATCAAATTATCACAGAGTAAATTGAGCTAGAATAAGATAAAACAATAACAATAACCAAGTGCAGTGCATATAAATGATAAAGTGCAAGATCATAATAAGGTAGATTGTGAGGTCGAGAGTCCATCTTATTGCACAAGAGGTCTGTTCAAGAGTCTGTTAACAGTGGGATAGAAGCTTTCGTAAGTCTGCTAGTACACACTTTCAGGCATTTGTATCCTCTGCCCAATGGGAGAGGGGAGGGGAGAAGGTCCAGGGTGGTTGGGGTCTTTTACTATGCTGGCCGCTTTACTGGAAGAATGATAATTATGGACAAAATCTATAGAGAGGAGATTGATTCTTTTGACATGCTGAGCTGAGTCTACAAGTCTCTGCAGTTTCCTGCAGTCAGTCACGTGGAGGGCAGTTGCCATACCAAGCCATTATGCATCCAGAAAGAACACTTTCTGTGGTGCATCAGTAAAAATTGGCAAGAGTTGACTGGGATATGCTATATTTCTTTAGCCTCCTGAGAAAGCAGAGGTGTTGGTGAGCTTCCTTGGCCATGATATCAGCATGTTTGGACCTGGACAGGCTATCGGTCATGTTCACACCACATGAAGTTCTCAATCCTCTCAAACTGATCACTGTTGATGTGGACAGGAGCATGTGAGGTCACATGACCAGCTTTTCTGAAGTCAATGATCAGCTCTTTTGGTACGTTGACATTGAGGAAAGGCTATTGTCATGACAACATGCCACTACTCCCTATCTCCTTCCTGACCCCTTGTTATTTGAGATGTGGCCCACTCTGCAAACTTGTAGATAGAGTTAGAGCAGAATCTGGCCAGACAGCCATGAGTGTACAGGGAGTAGAGGGCTAAGGGCACAACATTCTAGAGCACCGCTGTTCAGGACAATCATGTTCCAGATTATGACCACCCCCTGTCTCAATATCTTAGAGGCATTGTGACACAAGGCATGGAAACATGCCCTTCGGCCCAAATCATCCATGCCAACTATGTTGCCCAGTGAGCAAGTCACATCTGCCCATCTTTGGCCAATAGCCCTCTAAACCTCTCCTACCCATGTACTCCTCCAGGTGTTTTTTTTTATATGTTGCTAATACGCCCACTTCAAATATTATTACATCAACTCATTCCAAATACACACCACCCTTTGCAAAAAGGAGATGCCCTGAGGAAATTTCTTCCTCAAATTCCTTCTTTTAAATCTTCAACAGGAACTCATTTGCTTTAGTTTCATATACCTCTGCCATGGAAAAAGACTTTGTACTATTTATCTGTTCTACACCTCTCATTCTTATATAGTATTACTAATACATTCATCAGAAATAACAGGGATATGAAATAGGTATTAACAACTTTAACATGCAACACTACTCACTTTTTCATGTGCTTGGTCGGTGTTTCCTACTGCACTTTTTTTGGTGGCGTGACTCTGAGATTGATAAATTTGTGTCAGTACATTCGGATATATCCCAAGATGCTGAAGCTGGTCAACAGTTCGCTGATTTTAATGAGAACTGTTGCAGAATTTAAAGGAATAGAAAAGCAATAAATGCGAGGCCAACAGGTCAGTTAACGAAAACTCTTAAACTGAAAGCTGAATGCCAACATTGCGGCTGGAAGCAATAACTAAATACTAATGAATACCACTCCTTTACAGTGTCAGTTGAAACGGCAGTCATCTTTCCTGGACAAGAACAAGGATAAGCAGGGAGTGTAAATGTTGCCGTGCTTTTCATCAAGTCTCGACAAGACTAGAATGAAAAGAAAGAAGATAAATACCATCATAAGATTTCTGGGAGAGGCTAGCAGGCTTTCTTTGGATCTCTTTCAAGGATCTCTTTGTATTTAGCAGCATTCATCCTCCCATCAATCCTAACCAGATTTGAAGCCCCTGCTGCTTCACAGTAGGGAAGGTGTTACCTGGCTGATGTGCAGTATTAGATTTACGCCACATGTACTGCTTAGTGTTGAGGTCAAAAAGATCCACTTTACTCTCATCCAACCACAAGACCTTCTTCCACATCTTTATAGTGTTGTAGCATGGATGAAATTACCAGAGAGACAGAGTCACTGGTAGATACAAAGCAGCTTCTTTATTCGACACAACAAGGTACAGCAGGCATCATACGGACGGAGACGCTTTCCGCAGAAAGGTCTGCTAGCTCAATGTGGACTCGATATTTATATGCTAAACACAAAGGCAATCGCTACTTAAAAAGTTATAGACAATGCACAGACAATGCTTCCTTTTGAAGCTACATACAAAATATCACACCATCCTTTCCTTCGACTCCAGCATGTCTGGGTTGGTATCCACAGCATTTAGAAATGTAAGTTAAGTCTACGATACATTTATTTGGCATTTCCCATGCTAACATAGAAGACAATTAATATTTATAATGTATAGATAATACTGTCTTCGAAACTACAGCACCAGGTCAAAATACGGCGCCAGAAGCATCTGGTACTCACACCCTTTTAGGAAGCACATTGTCAAACAGTTAAAATAGAAGTCGGTGGCCAAAGTCATTTAAGTATAAACAAATCATCTACCAAAAAAACTCACTCTAACAATAGTATCTTCTAAACTATGCTTTCCAAAGTCTTTACTGCCAAGGATATGCTTTTTTTCAGTCAAGGCTTCTTCCTTGCCACTCTTCCATAAATACCCATTTTGTGCAGAGCCTCAAGGATAGTGGAGCCATGAACTTCATCTCCAGTTGCAGCCATTGACTTCTGTATCTCACTCAGAGTGACTGTTGTCAACACAGTAGCCTCTCTTACAAGTGCCATTCTTCTCTGGCGACCAAGTTTAGAGGGGCAGTCTAACCTAAGCAGTGTGGGTGTGGTTTCATATTTTTTCCACTTTTTCACGATGGACTGCACTGAGCTACAAGGTATGTTCAATGCCTTTGAGATGGACTTGTACCCTTCCCCAGATTTGTGCTTCTCTATTATCATTTCCCTGACTTGCCTTGAATGCTCTTTTGTCTTCATTTTGGTTTGGTCTGTTGAAAAATCTACCGTACTGTTAGACATTACAGAGAGAGGGGCTATTTATTCTTATGAATTCAATGAAAGCAGGTCATCCTCCAATTTTGTACATCAACAAATTGGGTGAGTTGATAAGGCAATACAGCACATTGCACCTGAGGAAAGTTAGTGTAGCAACTACAAATAGGATGAATACTTTTTCAAGGCACTGTAGATCATTGTCCGAATATTACACAATCTGTGGCAATGGAAAGCACTTTTTATTTCACTCTGTTGAATATGTCAGCACATCCATTAGTATGGTCACAAAAATGGCAAATTTCAATGGACTACACAATGGTGAAACTGGAACTCTATGAATTGATTATTCTGTCTGCTTGGGAGAAGGTATCTCCTTCTAGGTATTTCTTTTGTTGCAGGGGAGTGTTGCCATGGGGACCAGCACAGCTAATGCCTTTTGCCAGAAGTACATAAAGAGTCATTTTTGGCTGGATGAACGTGCCATAACACATACGAAAATCTAATATGTCCATTTAACCCAGCTATAGTTAAAAGGCCACAGTCTCTGACAAAATACCTGCAGTATTTACTTTATAAAGCCCTTTTCTAATGGAAGATTTTTTGAAAAGAGGAATTTACTTTCCTGTGAAGTTTCCTTTGATATCACAGAGCTCCAAATTCAAGTACATTTGAATAAAATGACCTGGAGAGGGGTTTCCCATGTAAATAATTCATCCACAAGGCAAAATTATAATTCCTTTCCAAAGTATAAGAAGGAAATCTTGGGGGTTTTCAAAACGCAGGAAAACTGGGAAAATAAGGTTGGTACTGGATCTCAAGAGAGTGAATATGTACAATGCCTAAGGGATGGCTTTGTAGAGCAGCTTGTGGTTGAGCTCAGTAGGGAAAAGGCAATTCTGAATTGGGTGTTGTGTAAGGAACCAGGTTTGATTAGGGTACTTAAGGTAATGAGAGGCATGATAGAGGAGCTAGCCAAAGTTGATCGGAAGGGGACACAAGCAAGGATGATGTCAGAACAACAATGGCTAGAGCTTCTGAGAACAATTTGTTGGGCACAGGATAGATACATCCCAAAGAAGAAGTATTCTAAAGGGAGGATGAGGCACCATGGCTAACAAGGGAAGTCAATGACAGTATAAAAGCAAAAGAGAGGGTATATAAGATAGCAAAAATACAGTGGGAAGTTAGAGGATTGGGAAGCTTTTAAAAACCAACAGAAGGCAACTAAAAAAGCAATAAGGAGAGAAAAGATGAACTATGAAGGTAAGCTAGCCAATAATATAAGAGGATACCAAAAATTGTATTTATTTATTTATTTGTTTGTTTATTTAATAATACAGCGTAGAGTAGACCTTTTGAGCTACATTGCCCCAACAACCCCACAAACCCAATTAACCCTAACCTAATCATGGAGAATTTACAATGACCAATTACCCTTCCCAGTACTTTGGAATGTGGGAGGAAACTGGAGAACTTGGGGAAAACCCATGCATTCCATGGGGAGGGCATACAGAGATTCCTAATGGAACTGAACTGCAATTGAACTCCAAATTCTGGAACACCACAAGTTATAATCATGTTGCACTCACCATGATGCTACCATAGTGCCCATTTTTCATATCAATAAAGAGTAAAAGTGTTGTGAGAGTGAATAATGGACTGCTGAAAAATGATGCTGGAGGGGTCGTCATGGGGCACAAAGAAATGGCAGACAAACTTAAGATGTATTTTGCGTCAGCCTTCACTGTGGAAGACACCAGCAGCATGCCAGAAATTCAAGAGTGTCAGGTGGCAGACATGAGTGTAGTTGCAATTGCTAAGGAGGAAGTGTTTGGGATGCTGAAAGTTCTGAAGGCAGCTGAATCATCTGGACCAGATGGACTACACCTCAGGGTTCTGAAGGAGGTAGCTGAAGGAACTGTGGAGGCATTAGTAAGAATCACTAGATTCTGGAATGGTTCCGGAGGACTGGAAAATTGCAAATGTTACTGCACTCTTCAAGAAGGGAGTGAGGCAAAAGAAAGGAAACTATAGGCCAGTTAGCCTGACCAGTGGTTGGGAAGATGTTGGAGATGATTATTAAGGATGATGTTTCAGGGTACTTGGAGGCACATGATAAAATTAGGCCAAAGTCAGCAACGTTTCCTTAAGGGGAAATCTTGCCTAACAACTCTGTTGAAATTCTTTGAGGAAATAACAGGCAGGATAGACCAAGGAGAGTCGGTGGCTATTGTTTACTTGGTTTTACAGTAGCCTTTTGACAAGGTGCCGCACATGAGGCTGCTAAACAGAATAAGAGTGTGGGGTATTACAGGTGAGATTCTAGCATGGGAGATTGGCTGACTGGTGTGAGGCAAAGAGTAGGAATAAAGGGAGCCTTTTCTGGTTGGCTGTCAGTGATTAGTGTTGTTCCACAGGGGTTGGTATTGGGACCTGTACTTATCACATTCGATGCCAATGATTTGGATGATGGAATTGATGGCTTTGTAGCCAAGCTTGCAGGGGATACAAAGATAGGCAGAGGGGCAAGTAGTATTGAGGAAACAGGGAGCCTGTAGAAGGACTTAGACAAATTAGGAGAATGGCAAAGAAATAGCAGATAGAATATAGTGTAAAGAAGTGTATGGTCATGTACTTTGGTTAAAGGATTAAAAACTTAGTCTATTTTCTAAATGGGGAGAACATTTAGAAATCAAAGGTGCAAAGGGACTTAAGAGTTTTTGTGCAGGATTCCATAAATGTTAACTTGAGGACAGAGTCAGTGGTAAGGAAGACAAATGCAATGTTAGCATTTATTTTGAGAGGACGAGAATATAAGATCAAGGATGTAATGCTGAGGCTTTAAAGGGCATTGGTCACACCACACTTGGAGTATTGTGAGCAGTTTTGGGCCCCCTTATCTAAGAAAGAATGTGCTGGCATTGGAGAAGGTTCAGAGGAGGTTCACAAGAATGATTCTGGGAATGAAAGGGTTAATATATGAGGAGCATTTGATGATTCCAGGCCTGTAGTTACTTGAGTTGAGAATAATGAAGGGATATCACATTGAAACATATTGAATCTTGAAAGGCCTATATAGAGTGGATGCCGGGGTGGGAGTGGATGTTTCCTATAGTAAGGGAGTTTAGGATGAGATGGCACAACCTCAGAATAGAAGGTCATCCCTTTAGAACAGAGATGAGAAGGA
The DNA here is from genome assembly GCF_963921235.1 of Mobula hypostoma. NCBI lineage: Eukaryota > Metazoa > Chordata > Chondrichthyes > Myliobatiformes > Myliobatidae > Mobula > Mobula hypostoma. The sequence continues at coordinate 32,515,585 of NC_086129.1, read as the reverse complement.
ATGTCTGAATGTCTTTAGCCAGGGGATGGTGATCTGTGGAATTCATTGCCATAGGTGTCTGTGGAGGCCAAGGAATTTTGTATATTTAAAGCAGAGGTTCTTGATTAGCAAGGGCATCAAAGGTTATGGGGAGAAGATAGGAGAATGGCGTTGAGAGGGATAAAAGTCAACCATGATGGAATGGTGCAGCAGACTCAATAGGCTGAATGGCCTTACTCTGCTCCTATGACTTATGGCCTTATGGAAGTCTTACCATTAGGACGGAACAGGTCAGAAGTTTAGGTAGAGGGCATTGTTTTTTTCCTGTGAGGTCTTCAGAGAATGGGGATGTTGATCTTCAGGAATTGAGTAACAATGTGGTATGGCTTAGTTGTGTCATCCTCAAGGACTCTCTGTTCAGTTTCAGTTAAGTCAGCTGAGGAGTTCAATTGGAAGAGGGGGAGTCTGAGCTTAGGCAATGTGGGAGCTCTCTAAAGTCCTTCAAAGGGTTGTTTATTTTTTTATTTGCTTTTGCTTTGTAGTGATTAGCTTAGCCTTTGGGGAAGTAGGGAGAAGGAGTTGGTAGAATTCCATTTGGGAATTTCCATATTCAGAGACAGTAAGAATGTGGAATATGTTCACAGAGAGAGAAAGAAAGAGAGACATAGAGAGACAGACAAATTGACAAACAGAGATAGAGTCGAAGAGAACGGTGAGTATTAAGGTGCTTTTAAGGAGGGGAAATATGATTTACACTAATAGATTTGTATGAAAAAAAGAAACTTCATATTGAGTATAAATACCAACTGTGACTGGGCTAGCGAGTCTTTTGCTTTACTGCAAATCCTATGTAACCTCTGCACTTTAGTGGAAACATTATACTTAGGGAGTAGGTGGCTTGGTGTCTGTAGTAATTTGTGTCTGTCAACTTGTGATGGTTCAAGACTGATATGGAATTTTAGTTAGTCCAATTGGAATACGTCCCGTGTGCATTTTCAGTCAATGTTTAAGGCTGGAACGTTTTCCCTTCCCCACACTGCAGGAGCATCTCCTTGCAACTGTCTTCATTCTACGGTAGCGGGAATAAATTAAAGCACTCCTTGTGTGAGTAAAAGTTGTCGATGGGCCCTCACCACAGCAAGCTCACATTTAGCAGATCACATGCTCCTTGACAAAAGGGCTTCACTGCACTTCATTTAGACATATATTTTAACCCAACAGTAACTTGTAATAATGCCTTGAACATAATGAAATTTCCGAGCACATTTCATAGGAAAGAAATATTAACCTATTAGAGGAAGAGAATGAGGCAGGTACAGCAATAACATCTAAAAGACAGTTGGACAGGACATATTTAGTGGGATATGTACTAAACATGGGCAAATGCCATTAGTTCAGTGAACACCTTAGTTGGCATGGATGAGCACTCTATGATCTATGTACAGCTCTAAGTAAAACAAAAGGTGACATTGATTCAAATAAGAAATAAGCTCCGGAAAGAGCAGATATATGATGCAGATTGATTGCAGGTGGAAAATAACAAAGGCTCAGGTTAAATAAAATGGTTACCTTTGTCTTTATCATGCTATCATTTCCACTGGGGACAAACACTCAGCTTAAGGACAGAAGATTAAACCTTGATCATAAATCGTGAGTCACAGAGTCATGATACCCACCTGGAGGCCATTGGGTCCACTGTGTTGTTGCCAGATTTTGAAAGAGCTCCCAGTTAGCTCTATCCTCAGCACTCATCAAACCCACCACAGCAAAAACACTGACAATAGTTCATTGCCTAGAAACTCTGTTTCTCACTTGTCAGATGCTGCCTGACCTGGTGAGTATTTCCATCATTCTCTGTTTCTGTACAAATTGATATGTTTTGTAATTCTTAAGTAAACAAAGACCATTTCTCAGATACTGCATAATCCTTTCACAATCGAACTAAATTAGCCTTGACCTATTGCAAGCAAAATATTCACTTGTTTGAGCAGGCATTTGTTTTATCTTAGGGAAAAGGTGTTGAAGCCAACCTATCTGTTGCTGCAGGAAAGTTGTTGCTCCCAAACTGACTCCAAGTCATCCTTTGCTCTTAGCCAGGCAAATGATCCATTTGACCCCTTTCCAAGATTGGCCAGGAGGGCTGCCATTCAGACGGGCTACTGTGCCTCTGGGTAGTATCTTCTTTGAAAACTACTTCAACTTCACAAATTAATAAAATCATCTAGTTTTAATGAGCAATGGCTCAGAGAAAAGAAGTTAAATCAGCATAATCACCCAGTCTCTTATCTGGCATGAGTTAATGATTCTCGCTGTCTCTGAAGAGCATGATACAGTGCTAGCTCTACTACACACACACACACACACACACACACACACACACACACACACACACACACACACACCTCCAGATCCTCACACACATCTTACAAGCTTCCTTACAAGCTCAGAAATTCTTTTAACTAAATCTGATTTTAAAGCAAAATTTTAATATTTATCACAAGTCTGTTCCATCTTTGTCGAAGTAGAATCTGTCAGTGGCAATAGCATCAAGTCTGTGACGGAAATGGTGATAAACAGAGGAGATAGCAATCAGGAATATTTAGACAGGCTTCAGCTCTTTTTGCTACAAAATGGAGGTTGAAAATAACCAAGTGAAATTTCCTTTTAATTTTGATGGGTTCTAATAAGATGGAAAAGGGAATATTCCTTCATCCACCGGATCAGAGCGGTGATTGTTTTAATAAGTTTCAAGTGGTTTCTATGATTTGAAAGTGAAACTTTTTCACATTGGTACATTGGTGTCTTTAAGCGTAAGACAGAAAAAAAAAGTAATACAGAAAGGGAAATCGAAGGCTGTGCTGATTAAGATGAAGTGGGGAGAGAAGAGAACCTTGGGGAGCTTAAGCATAGACAGAGTCTGACCAGGTTAAATGACCTGTCTCCATCTGAAGTTCCCGATTAAATCCTCTTGTGGAAAACATCAATCTCAAATTCCAAACTTGCAACTTTATGTCCAGAACCAGTCCGGCTTTAGTGAAATGACAGTCACTCCTTAATACCTCAAATTATGTGTAACAAAGCAATAATATACACATTAAAATATGAATAATTCAATAAAATAAATAATACTTAGGTTTACCCTTTCCCACCTAATCTGCAACGATGGGTATCTGCATTTAAATTAATGGCATCACTACTCCAACATCAGCTCTCACTGATGTGGGACAGCAGAGGTGCATTCATCTGTGTAATGTGGGACTATTACCAGGCTCTTCCACTAAACACCAGCAGTGACCCTGAGTGACAAATGGCTACATGTAAATCGGAAATAGACATGCATGGGAGCAGTTGCAAAGCAGTCGTTCCCTTTGGAAATGCTGGGCACTGCTGCTCCATTTGCCATAATGATTGTTTAAAGGGAATTGGACAATAATTTGAAATAGACAGCTTCAAAGGCCAATACATGTCTTTCAAAGGTGGACAAGGGTGAGAATGGCTGTTACCACTGTCCGTAGATAACTTCAGTTCTATGTTTATAATAGAACAGATTTAGTGCACAGAGTGAAACCTTTTCCTTTCCCAATCAGTGGTATATTTCATAAAGATTTTTTATTAAAACAGAACTACCTGTCACTCTCAAAGGACTACGCAGAATCTTAGTAATGCTGGCAGAGATGTTAAAAGTGATCTATTTTTGAGCAGGATCAGTTGTGTATAATAGAGGATGAGTTTGATTGTGCTTCATCTATCACCCCAAATGAGATGGATACAAATGAAAGCCATTAAATCTCGTGGAAGAGTGAAGTGCTCATATAGTAAGTAGCACTGCTCCAGTATGCTTCCTAGTATACTTGCTTTTTGGTTATATATCTAGAATTGTGAGTTCATTACAAAATGCTACAGCTTTCCTTTAGACATCAAACGACCATGGAAAAAGTCAACATGCATTTGAGTAATGTGATCCATTGGACAGTCACATCCCATCTGTGTTACATATGGACTACAGGCAGGAGGCCCAAGCAAGTAGCATTGGGCTAGCTAGTGAGAGAGAAGAAAACGTCCCAGGCTTCTAAAGTAACATTGTCCTGAAGAAACTGCACTGCTGAATGGTGGGGTTACTGAAATGATGACTCCAGAGAAAGGGATTTTATGAGTTTGAAAACGTAAACATGAGGAATTCTGCAGATGCTGGAAATTCAAGCATTGCCCATCCTCTGGGTTTTTCCCCCCCTCCCCCTTTTCCTTCTCCCCGGACCTCCTGTCCCATGACCCTCTCATATCCCTTTTGCCAATCACCTGTCCAGCTCTTGGCTCCATCCCTCCCCCTCCTGTCTTCTCCCATCAATTTGGATCTCCCCCTCCCACTTTCAAATCTCTTACTAACTCTTCCTTCAGTTAGTCCTGATGAAGGGTCTCAGCCTGAAACGTCGACTGCACCTCTTCCTACAGATGCTGCCTGGCCTGCTGCGTTCACCAGCAACTTTGATGTTTTATGAGTTTGTGCTGTATTCACTAGCTCTTACCTGCTGTAGTGCATATAAAAGGGGAAATCCCAGGTCTCATTTTCACTCAATGATTTAACTGACAATAATTTTCCTAAATGCACTCCCAGATGCTGAGATTCCTGGTCTGGAATATGCATTTATTGCATCACTTTTTTTTTTCCATCCATTACGTTAACAGCAGCTCTGGTCAAAAGCTCAGAATGTCCTTCAAATGGTTGCAATATTCCATACATGGTTCTTTGTTAGACCTTCAACCAGACAACAAAATGGAACAAAGTGTATTTACATAATGCTTTTCACAGTCCTTTCAGGATACCCCAAGGCATGTTGAAATTTTTGAAATAATCTTTTTTTTCCAAGTGTAGTATGCTGTTGTAATGTCCTAAACAGCACATCCATTTTGTGCACAGCAAATCTCTTTGATCAGTAATATGACAAAAGGCAGATTATCTGTTAATGTAATGTTGAATAAACATTACATTATCAGACAGCTAGGGCCAACCAAATAGCCAGGAGGTAACTCACCTTTCTTCTGTGATACTGGGCCATGAGAACATGAAGTCGAATTCTTCTTATTGTGATTTGCAGAAGTACATTGAATGACGAGTCGAATGAGAAACCTGTTTGCAGCAGCATCACAGGCAGATCGGTTCAAACTACACACAGAGCATAAATTATACATAAATTATGCAAGACTAATCTGCCAAGAAATTTGTGTGCATTAATGTTTGTGAATGTATTTTAATTTGGAGCAAAGTTTTCAAAAACTGGCAAAAAGTCTCATTGATTATTACAAGAACTCCTACATCTACTATCTACTTCTGAATTTGTATACTGAGGAAATTTGACAGTTTTGTCTCCAAAGGTGTGGTTCTGTGCATCAAATAAATATGTTGGTCTTGGGTAAATCTTTGTTATTAACAATTAAAAGGCTCCATTTTAGTAAAGGCTGGACTCTTTAAGAGTAGCAATAGCCACAAGTAAGACTTTTCTTAGGTTCTTTTTTAATCACTCTAGGGATCTGGACATAGACTAAACCAGCATTTAATTGCCCATTACTCTTGAAAAGGTGATGGAGGGCTTGAACCACTTCAGTCCTTGAGGTGTGTGGATACCTACTATTGTAAAGAGGAAGTTCCAGGATTTTGATTTTCCCAGTGATGGTGAAAGAACCATGATATATCTCCAAGTCAGAATGGTGTGTCACTTGGGAAGCAATTTCCAGGTGGTGTGAACAGGGAGTCTACGAAGCCAACTATTATGGCCAGGATGGTGTTAAGCATCTTGAATATTGTTGAAGCTTCACTCATCCAGGCAAGTGCAGTGCATTTCATTACACTCCTGACTTCAGTCTTGTACATAATAGAAAGGCTACTCCAATTGACTCCCTAAGGCAATCCTATGTTGAGTTCAATGCTGACTGACACCTCCTGCGACACTGCTGCTGCCAAATTGCTTTGGTCTCTGTGATTGCTTTGGGTTCATCAGATGTGTGGAGAGGGGGAACTTGCTACATGAGCAACAGCTTGCTCTCCATATTGTACTGGCCAGGCTTGCATATCATAGACACAACGTCCATGGTCAACCCTGACCAACGGAGGCCTCATCACCAATTGTGTATATGGCTACTCTGGTTCAGTTTCTTGTCAATGGTAACCATGCCAGGAGATTGATAGTGGAGGACTCAGTGAAGGTGATGCCAATGGATGTCAAGGGTGGCAGCTCAATTTTTTCTTGTTGGGTGTCATCATTGCCAAGCACTTGGGTGGTGTAAATGTTGCTGTCCATCTATTGGTCTAGAACTAGATATTGTCCCAGTCTTGCTTCATTATCTAAAAACTCATAAATGGCACCGAACATTTTGCAGGCATCAGCAGGCATCCCTACTTCTTACCTTATTATTAAAGGAAGAATATTGATGAAGCAGTTGCAGATGCTTGGCCCTAGGATGTTACCCTGAGGAACTCCAGCAATGATGTCCTGTGGCTGAGATGTTTACCATATTACCATCACCATCTTCCTTCGCACTAGGTATGGTCCCCACCCCAATTCCCATTGACTTCAGTTTCGCCAGGGCTCTTTGATACCACATTGCACTCACTTCCCCTCTGGAGTTCAGCTCTTTTGATCATGTTTTGCCATCTCTGTAATGAGTTCAGAAGCTGAGTGACTCTGGCAAAACCCAAACCTCTGCCCAAAAATTGTTTGCACCATGACGCACTGCAGATGCAAGTTGGCATCAGTAATTAGTGCAACAGCAATGCATGCTGTTAACCCAACTTCACTCAACAATGAAGAAATAATCAGAAACACCCTGAAGCAAAGCTATTGAATACAGGAGTTGGGATGTTATGATGAAGTTGTATAAGATGTTGGTGAGGCTTAATTTGGAGTATTGTGTGCAGTTCTTCTGGCCACCTACCTACAATACATGAAAGATGTCAGTAAGACTGACAGGGTGCAAAGAAAATTTACAAGGATGTTGCCAGGATCTGAGGATCCTAGTTATAAAGAAAGGTTGAATTAAGTTAGGACTTTATTTCCTAGACTGCTGGAGAATGAGGAGAGGTTTGATTGAGGTACGCACAATTATGAAGGGTATAGATAGGGTAAATGCAAGCAGGCTTTTTTCACTGAGGTTGGGTGAGACTACTACCAGAGGTCATGGGCTAAGGGTGAAAGGTGAAATGTTTAAGGAGAACATGTGGGGGAAACCTCTTCACTCAGAGGGTGGTGGGAGTGTGAATGAGCTGCCAGCACAAGTGGAGGATGCGGGTTCAATTTCAACATTTAAGAGATATTTAGATAGGCACATGAATGGGAGGGGTACGGAGGGCTACGGTCTGGGTGAAGGTCAATGGAACTGGGCAAATTAATAGTTCAGTATAGACTAGATGTGACAAAGGGCTATCTGCTGTGCTGCAGTGTTCTATGACTCTATGACTCTAACCAAGAACAGAACCAGAAAAGGAAGAAATAACAAAAGAGGGATAGAAAATATGAGAAAATAAAACAGACTCAACATTAAGTTAAAATAAAGTTTTTCACAGTGATTTTAGTCAATTGTGACTGCACCATTCCATGGTCCCCTTTGTGGCTACTGAGTTGGGGGTTGTATTCCACTAACAAACATCAATTTTTTTTAACAAGGGTTCCCAGTTACATTTCTTTGGTAAATTGAATGGGAAATTAATATGCATCTGCAGGAAATTCTTACAAATTTGAGGGAGGGTAGTGGTGAGATGTAGTTCGTGCTAAAAATAAAGTTGTGTATATCAATCAGCAGCTTTGCCAGTTTGGAGCTGGAATATTCACACTGTAGCTCTGGATCCCAATATTCAACATGCTCAATCCTGATCTTTTTTTGACCTGATGTCCGTCATTAAGTCTTTGAAACTTTTGTCACTGGATAACATTCAGAGTAGGAATTATGCCCCCCCCCCGCCATCCCCATAGCTTACATCATTATGACTATTGTCATAACTGTTACAGTTTGATAGTCTATAATAGCTGAAAAATCTATGCATTAGTTCAGCATTTAGTTCTGGCCTCTTAATGAATGGCTCAGTCAGGACCTTCTGTTAACCAGCCAATTAACACTGAATTAAACCCAAACCAGCAAATGAATTATGTTTTACTCTCACAATTTCTCTGCAATTTTCTAACGTGTTCAGTTAGCATAGAAATCACCAGTGCTGATAATATCCATCCTTCAGTGAACTGCCTGGAGTTGCTGATTTCCCATATCACTAGTTCCTGCCCCAGGTGGCTGAAATAGGGAACGTCTTTCTATTGTGAGCCAGATTAAAACAGGTGAGTTTTAAATCTTAACACATTTGCGGTACCGTTGTCCTATCAGTTATGTCTTAATTAACCTGTTTCTAGTCTATACAATTAACCGTACAGTCATTTTTTTTCATATTTACCAACAACTTCGCACTTACATGGTGCCTGTAGCATAATGAAACATTCCAGGCCACTAACTGACAGCACTTTGAATTGCATGTTTATCATGCCTATTAATTCACTTTATTAATCAGGTGTGTTTTCCATATTCTTTATGATTATAATTTCCCCGTTGCCACTGCGTGTGTGTGTGTGATAAATTATATTCATGACATTGTAAATGTGTGTGTGTGTCTGCATATGTTGATCAAGCATATACACATAAAGAAAAATTGAAGGACAGATTGCTTTATTTAATGTTTCCTCAATGACAAATTTTGTAATTGATACTTTCCAATACTTTTTCAAAAGCATTTCAAATTATATGTAACTCAGAAACAAAATTTCCTGATGTGTGTGTAATTGTAAGCACTTCCAATCTACAGCACTTTGGAATGAATTCAGCTCACTTGGAGGGAAGAATTCCTCTGTGTGTATCTTGCAGTGTTATGATAAATCTTTGTTTTTAATAAACACCCACAGTGCACAGAGGAAACTCTCCTTGGCAGCAAAGTGCAGTTACTGGTCAGTTCTACCGAAGAAGCAGAAACTATGTGCTCTAATTATGCTGCAGTATCACCCAGAGTTAACTTAGACAAAATTTGGCTGGTCTGAGAGATGGAGAAAGGGATTCTCCTCCAAGTATTAGTTTTAACTCACCAGTGCTGTAGACCAGTGCGAAGTGGAAAGGTTCTCAGTTGGCTCACTGAAGGTAATTTATTTTATTGTGTGTGGTGAAAGAGGCAGCCTTAATTGCTATTATTTGAGCACTAGCAGGCAAACTCCTGAATATCATTAAATAGGATTGAGGCACATATTTTAAATGAACCAACTGCTACTTTGAGTTCCTTAATTGATCTATCTGCCTACATCACATAGTAAAATACATATAGACAGGATTCTTTTGAAACATTGCAAGGTAATATTTTGAAAGTCAGCCTTATTTAATTCAGTGGTATTAAGTATCCTCTTTGTCTACAGTGACATCGCAGTCAGACATGAAAGCATAGTGTTTAGCTAATCAGTGCATTACACTTTACTCCAACTAATTGACTGAAATGTTTTATAGTTAAAAGAGTTAGAAATGAATAGATATGGACCTTGAATTTGATTTTTATCATAATTAGTACAATTTATGCACAGTTATGCTGACAGCAGCTATAATGCATGATTTAGTGAGATGTCATGTATCTGACATTATTTCACACTAACAGCTCATTGTTCTCTGAATCTTGCATGCAGCATGATATACCTAAGGTATACAGGTTACTTCACACAGTAATTGTGAAAATGTAATATTCAAGCACACTCGTTACTCTTTATTTCAGCGAGAATTATGAAACATTAACATTTAAGAATGAGATTGTCCTAATGGTAATCTACTGAATTAACATATTATTGCTGTATTGTTTTGGGGTTGGAATTTACAGTAGAGTGTGCCTTGCAGTTCGACTTTGTACTGTTGTATCAGAGATTCATGATTCAGATTAATTAATGTTGCCAAAAAAGGCTATTTGGTTCATTTATTCCCTGCTGGCCCAACAAAAACTATTTACATTAATCCCACTTGAAAGGTTTTGGACTATAGTCTAGTAGATTCCGAGGCTTCATGTACATATCCAAGTACTTTTACTGTGAGATTCTGTCCCCAGTAAACGGTAGTCAGTGAGCAACAGACCCCAACTCGATTTCGTTGGCAAAGAACCTTTCCTCAATTATTTTCTGCTTTAAATCTTTCCCTCCAAGTTAATGACCTCTCTTGGAAACTGGTTCACTCTGTTTAGGTCTCTCTTAATTTTATATACATTGATTTTATTTCCTCTCAGATTTTTCCTTGGAATCAAAACAAACACAACTCAAACAGTATCTTCTCATGGCTGAACCTCTTCCTGGGAATGTCACTCATGAAACCACTTGTAAAATTATAATCAAGGTTGAGCATAGTACCTCAGCTATGGCTTTAATAATGTTTCATATGTTCTAGTATGATTTCCCTGCCCTATGCTTGTGCCAATAAAAGCAACTATCCTGTATGCCTTAGTACCATTACCTGTTTTCAGGCATCCATGGAAGCACAAAGAGCAGAATCAAATATCGCTGTGATGATTGTACGCTCTAGTATCAATTGTTTGGCGACAATAAAGTATAAAGTAAAGTATACATGCCCTACAATTAATTGTATATTCCTTTAATTTATTGGACCTCACTGAATGAATTCTCCTAGTTAGCCCAATTAAAATCCATTTGCCACTTTTCTGTCCAGCTGATGATTCCTGGCTTGATACCTAAACATAAGACAAGAATATCTAAGTGGGCTATCATTGGCTTTTTCAGTAAACACTTCAAATATCTGGGGCAGTTCTTCTCCCAGTTTCCTTTGGCTTTCTCATCTGGCTTACATGATACAGATAAAGTCAAGGATTCAACAATGGGAAGAAAGTGAGTGGAAGATACTCCCACTTGATGGGAATCCTGATGAAGAGACTTGTGTTGTGTCTGTGCACAACTACATATCAATTAAATAAAAGCACACACACAGGAGATGGCTTTAACTGGTGTATTCACATTGCAGTGAGAGAGAGAGAAAGAGAACAATATACATGCGTAGACAACTTCACATGTGCAGACAACAGATCAATATGTAGTGCTGGGCGGGGGGGGGGGATTCATTGCTCGAAAAGAAATAGATCCATACATTATATTTCCTCTTCCTTTAGATTAATGCAGCGTCATAGATAGAATGATATATCTTGAGATGTGCTCAGACGCATCATCAGTGATGGAACCCGGGGTCACAGGCTGTTTCAGTTCTTTCAACATCAGACACCCGCCCCAGGGTTGATCAGACCCTGACTTGTGTCTGAGTAGCATTCTGCCACGGATCACTCCTCCCAATCCACAGCCATCTCAAGCCTTGCTCTGCTGCCTCTATGGCGTTCCTGATGGCTTTCCTCTTCTGGGCTCCTGAGGTGCCCATCTAATGGTCGGCTAGGCAGAGGGATTGACCAGCAAACCTCTATGGATGTAAAGTGTGCCCACCACCCCTTGCTGCAGCACTCCTCTATCAAGTCTTGGTACTTTGTCTTTCTCCTTTCATAAGCCTCCTCCATCCGGTCTTCCCAGGGAACGGTCAGTTCCAATATGGCCACCTGTCTAGATGACTCTGACAGCAGCGCTAAGTCTGGCCTAAGCCTGGTCGAGCAGATGTGCTCTGGGAATCTGAGTTTTGTCTCAAGGTTGACTCTCAAAAAAACTGTACATGTACAAAACATTCAATTTCCCTTTCATAAACCCATATTCCAAATAAACATGCTTTCTCAATAACAGTTCCTTTAGAACCTTCACAGTTCTAAAGGTTCAGTCTTTCGTGTGGCATTTCGTTTCTTTCAGGATTGCGCCTCTGGACCTGTGGGGTGCTATCAGTTTTGGCGGGTGTCTTGTCAACAATAATGTTCTCATCACACCTCCAGGCCTGTGGAAAGGCCTCAGCTTTGGTAGGTATCTTGTCTAAGACAACATTCTCGGTTTCTGGTGTCTTGGAGACAATACTCACTCAGCATGGTAAGCACTTTACCAAAGTTCTGGAGATGCTCTTCATCATTTTTGTCAGGCATGATAATGTAATGTCATCAAGGTGATGTTGTGTTCCTGGGATATCTTGGAGCACTTGGTCCATTGCTCTTTGCCGAATTGCTGGAGCTGATGAAACACCAAAGATGAGACAATTATACTGGAACAGTCCCTTGTGAGTGTTGATTGTGAGGAACTTCCTGCTTGACTCCTCAATCTCCATTTGCAGATAGACTTGGGTCATCAATTTTTGAAAACCCCTCCCCTTCTGCCAAAGATGCAAAAATGTCTTCTATTCGTGGCAGGGGATATACATGCACAATACGCAGCACCAGGTTGATGTTCACCTTGAAATCCCCACATATGCAAATGGCTCCAGCCTTCCCTTTCTTGATCACCGGGACAATAGGCATGGCCCAATCACTCCACTCAACCTCGGAGAGAATTCCAGATGCCTCTGAACTCTCTACTTTAGGACGTAGTGTGTAAGGCATGGGATGCACTTTGTGGAATCTTGGTGTTGCTGCTTCATTCAATTCAATTCTGGCCTCCCTGCCTTTTAACTTACCAATCCTCTTCTCAAACACCTTCTCATTAGCATTCAGCAGCCATGACAGTCTCTGGTTAGTGCTACCATTTGGGTAGCCATTGCCTGTTGATGCCACACTGAGAGCCTTGACTGAGTGCCAGCCGAGTTGGATTTTTCTTAACCATTCATGTCCAAAAAGTTCTGACCCTCCACTTCTTCAATGCATAAAGCTCTAACTACTGTGTTTGGCCTCAATACATCACTTTCACTTTGTTTGCTTTGGGAGACACTTTTTTGCCTGTATAAGACTTTAGTATCACTGAGGTCTTCTCTAGTGGTATCTGAGAAACAAGTCTGTAGTAGTCAGCCTCTGGAATTATAGACAAAGCTGACACGATATCCAGCTCCATTTTCAGTTTTACACTAGACACATCTATTGTGATCATATTATATTGCGATCTGCTTCAGTAATATTATGGAGTTCTAGGCATGACAGTCTACCTTTATCAGACTCTATGTTGTCTGATTCTGCTTTACATTCAGTCACTTTATGTATTTGCATAGTTCTGTGTTTAAGACTTTTCACTCGGTTGAGCTTTTGTCTACCTTGCACACTCTCTCTATGTGACCTTGTCTGGACACTTTCTGCAAACTTTTTCTTTGAACCAACAGTCATTTGTATCATAGGAGGATTTGCCATATTGATAACATTTTTGGCTTTTTGTACCATTCAAGAACATTTTGTTCATTTTCCTTTTAACCTCCTTTTCTGTAGTTCTGCTGCATTCTTTGCTGCAGTCTCTAACGATATTGCAATGGTCAATGCCTGTTCTAAGGTTAGGTCTCTTTTGACCAGTAGCCTCGTTTGAGTGCTTTGACTATGCATGCCACATACAAGCCTGTTCCTTAATGCATCACAGAGTCCATCTCTAAAGTAACAGTACTGGGAAAGTTTGCACTTTGCACAGTTCTGCAATGTATTCAGAAAGGCTTTCATATTTTGACTGGTTCCTTTTGTAACATCCAAATTTCTCAGTTAATACCATCGGTTCAGGGCTCAAGTGATTTTGTAAAATTGTAACAATTTCACCAAACTCAAGACGATATGGAGGGATAGCAACATCACCATGAAGTACAGGATCAGACTCCTGTGTGCATTGGTATTCTCTATCTTCCTGTACACACATGAGACATGGACCCTCACAGCAGAGCTACAGAGGAAGATACAGGCATTGGAAATGAGATGCTATCGCAATATCTTGAGACCATTCACTTGGACCACATCACAAACGAGCAGGTCCGCAAGACCATCCAGCACCACATTAGCCCCCATGAAGACCTTCTCACAACGGTGAAGGAAAGAAAGCTGAGATGGTATGGCCACGTAACAAGATCCAGTGGCCTTGCAAAGACCATTCTACAAGGAACTGTGGAGGGGAAAAGAAGAAGGGGGAGACAGAGGAAAAGATGGATGGACAACATTAAAGAATGGACTGGGAGAACATTTGCGGTGACCCGGGCTCTGCCACACAACTGCGACAGATGGAACAGACTGGTGCAAAGCTTATCATGATGACGCCCCGACGACTCCACCAGGAGCTTAGGGCGCAAGGCAAGGCAACAATTTTATCGAACGTCTTGCTTGCTGGCTTTTCAGCGGTTACTAAGTTATGTAAGAGACTGTGCGTTCTTGGGTCCATTAAGCTAAGTGTAGGGGCTTTCTTTTACTCTTCCACAGTTCAATCCTCTCAATATACAACTCCCAGCCTTCATTAGCACTATCAAATTCCTCAACTTTCCTGACTGAAGCTATCACCACCTTATTTTCACTTTAAATTCAGCGCGTCTTTCACCATTACTGTGCACTGTACTCACGCCTTTGTTAGCAGCTGTGAAGGCCTTCTCTGTACTGGTTAACTCCCGCTGTTTCATCCCGTAACTATCGATGCAGTTGGTGATATTTTCTAACATTCAGGTTCATACTTGTCGCCAAGTTGTTGTGTCTGTGCACAACTACATATCAATTAAATAAAAGTACTCATGCGGGAGATGGTCTTAACTGGTGTATTCAGGGAGAGAGAGAGAGAGAGAAAACAATGAGCATGCGTAGACAACAGCACATACGCAGACAACAGATCAATATGTAGTGCTGGGGGTGGGGGGTGATCATTGCTCTAATAGGAATAGATCCATACATTACAACTTGGCCCGAAACATCAATTGTTTATTTATTTCCACAGATGCTGCCTGATCTGCTGAGTTTCTCCAGCATTTTGTTTATGTTGCGTCCCACTCTGCTCCCACCCTTTGCCTCAAAGCTTGACAAAACGGTACCTCACCACCATGGTGCAGGATCTGCTATATTTCTCTCCTACAATTCATGTATAAAATAGGAATTTCTTGTGCGGAATATCTGTTGAATATCACGCGGCTCTGAATCTTTGGGTTTTGTGTTAGGTGATGAAGAAATGTTGGACTAGCCCTGGAGATGCCGAAGAGACGAGACATCCTCGCAATTGTGTTGATTGTTTTACCATGGACGCTGCTTATTACCGTCTGGCACCAGAACACTGTTTCACCACTGCTGACACTGCGAAAAGGTAAGTAATGATCTGACCAAAATGGATAGAGCCATCTTAAAATGACACTTGAAAGAACTATAAATGGAGATTTTCATACAGATCTGCAAATGTCTTAGATCTTAGATGCTGAAAAATCGAAATCCAGATATTTGGTAAAGAAATCAATTAATGCCTTATACACATTTCACTATCCACTATTTTAAATAAGACTTGTTTAAAAATAGCAGATATGTCTAAACATGGGCATAGTGACCTGCATGATCGGCACCACATTCCCAAGCATCCCTTCACTCTACCATCAACACACAGTACCTTTACAGAATGCACTGCAGTAGCTCAACAAGCCCTCTGACAGCACTTTCCAAGCCTACAACCTCATCCAGCCAGAAGGATGAGGGCAGCAAAAGTACGGGAACACCAATGCAGAGTTGTGGACACAGTTCAGCACATCACGGAAACCAGCCTCCCCTCCATGGACCTCTAGCAAACCTTCTCGCTGCCTTGGTAAAGTAGCCAGCTTTATCAAAGACCCCTCCCACCTTGGTCATTCTCTCTACTCAAGCAGCCCATTCGTCCCTCCCTACTTGTCTCCAGCCTGGCCCTTATCCCCGCAAGTGGCCAAAATGCTACAACTTCCCATTCACCTCCTCCCTCACCTCCATTCAGGGCCCAAAACAATCCTTCCAGGTGAGGCAACACTTCTCCTGTGAATCTGCTGGGGTCGTCTACTGTATCTGGTGCTCCCGATTTGGCCTCCTCTATATTGGTGGGACCCGTCGTAATATTGGGGGACGGCTTTGTCGAGGACATCTGCTCCATCTGCCAAAATTGTATCTTCCCAGTGCCCCAAATTTTAATTCCCACTCCCATTCCATTCCAACATGTCAGCCCGTGGCCTCCTCTTGTGCCATGATGAGACCACCCTCAGGGTGGAGGAGCAACACCATCTGGGTAGCCTTGAACCTGATGGTATGAATATTGATTTCTCCTTCCGGTAAAAAAAAACTCCCTCCCCTCCCCCCTTCTCCTAGTTCTCACTCTGACCTCTTCTTCCCTGCCTGTCACCTCCTCTGGATCCCCTCCTCCTTTCCTTCCCCCTATGGTCCACTCTCCTCTCCGATCAGAATCCTTCCTCTCCAGCCCTTCACCTTTCCTACCCACCTGGCTTCACCTATCACCTTCCAGCTCTCCTCCTTCCCCTCCCCCCAGCTTCTTTACTCTGTTGTCTGCCCCCTTCCCTTCCAGTCCTGAAGAATGGTCTCAGCTTGAAATGCCGACTGTTTATTCATTTCCATGGATGCTGCCTGACCTGCTGAGTTCCTCCAGTATTTTGTGTGTTATGCAGAAGATACAAAAGCCTGTAAACAAGTACCATCATGTTTAAGATCTTCTGCCCTGCTGTTAAAAGGCTGATTGGTTCCCTAGTATGATAAGATGGACACTTGTCCTCATAGTCTACCTTGTTATGACCTTGCACCTTATTATCTACCTACCTTGCACTTTCTTTATAGCTGTTACACCTTATTCTGCATCCTTGTACTACCTCAGTGAACTGATGTAATGAATTGATATGTATGAACAGTTGTAATTTTGAATCAGGGTCAAGGGACTGGCAAGTGAGATAGAAAACACTGACTGCAAATAAGTATTTACTCACAAAAACAGTAATAATTGAATCAAACATTCATGTTCCCCTAGTTACAGAAACAAGTAGGCATCCGTTAGTCTCATGAGACCATGGATTTGCGCCTTGAAAGGTTTCCAGGGCGCAGGTCTGAACAAGGTTGTATGGAAGACCGGCAGTTTCCCACGCTGCAAGT
The DNA here is from genome assembly GCF_963921235.1 of Mobula hypostoma. NCBI lineage: Eukaryota > Metazoa > Chordata > Chondrichthyes > Myliobatiformes > Myliobatidae > Mobula > Mobula hypostoma. Next base: position 32,498,655 of record NC_086129.1, on the reverse strand, counting down.
CTCCCCTCTCCACGCCACTGATGTTGTTCAAGGGAAGGGCATTAGGACCCATGCAGCTTGGCACCGGTGTCGTCGCAGAGCAATGTGTGGTTAAGTGCCTTGCTCAAGGACATACAAGCAGCCTCAGCCAAGGCTCGAACTGGCGACCTTCAGATCATTAGACGAACGCCTTAACCACTTGGCCACGCGCCAACACACGGAAACTACAAAGCTGAATATTCAAAAGACATACTTATTTAAAAGCGTGCGCAGAAGATACCTTCCCAATGGTCAGGTGCACCACTTCCCTTAAACAAAGGAAGAGCGAAAGAACCTCCCACGTGTGCTATTTTATATACCCAGAATATTTGAAACTGGACACCAGGCAGCTAACCAATGGGAAGAGCAGCTGCAGTTTCTGAACTAGCCATTCACAACAAAGCCACTTTTGACAATCAGCATAAACCACACCCCCCACAGTACAACAGTATACCAAACAAGCTTTACATGTATTCTGATATATCTGACAATAGTAAACCAATTTACCAATTTACATTTCCCAGATATGGACCCTTCTATCACCAGATCAATATCTGACTGCAATCTACTTTATCAACTAAGAATGTTCCAGTTCTCAAAATCATTGACAAAAATAGTGAAGAAAATCAGCACTAATTACAATCCTTGAGGGATTCCACTACCCCACTAGTGACTGAAATCACTACTGCTGCTTATACATTATGAGAGACCTCTATAGATTCCTAGCCTCCTTGAATCAGAATCAGAATCAGAATCAGGTTTATTATCACTGGCATGTGACGTGAAATTTGTTATCTTAGCAGCAGCAGTTCAATGCAATACATAATCTAGCAGAGAGAGAGAGAAAAAAATAATAATAATAAATAAAATAAAACATAATAAATAAACAAGTAAATCAATTACATATAATGAATAGATTTTAAAAAGATGTGCAAAAACAGAAATACTGTATATTTTTTAAAAAAGTGAGGTAGTGTCCAAAGCTTCAATGTCCATTTAGGAATCGGATAGCCGAAGGGAAGAAGCTGTTCCTGAATCGCTGAGTGTGATTTATGAGTCTTTCATAATGAAAACTCAGCTTTAACAAGGTACATAGGACCAAGAATTTGTTGCAATGAATTTCGAGAAACAATAAATGGCTACTTAATTCCATGGGTGCAGGTTACTCAGTATTACAGGGCCCAAATATCTGCACAATATCAGCAGGTTATCTTTTGTTTAATCCCTACCTCTGTGGTTCTGTTAGTTCACAATGTGCTTCTACATTACACATGGACACTTATCCACTGAGTTAACTATATTTAATACTTCAGTAAACTGTTGATCCCTCCAGCATGGAGTATATGAAAATAATGCTGAGATACATACTAGGATGCGTTGGGACACATCGTTAGTGATGTAACCTAGGGTGATCGGATGTTTCAGGTCTTTCAACATCAGACACCCTCACACAGGTGACCAGCCAGAGTTGATCAGGCCCCGGCTTGTATCCCAGCAGCATTGGTCCACAGGGTCACACCTCTTGATCCATAGCCTCTGGAGGCTCGTTCAGCAGCCTCTCTGATGATCCTAATGGCTCTTCTGTTTGCAGCCTCTGTAATTCCAAGGAGAGAGTAGGTTCTGCAGCCAGCAAAACCTCTACACCCCACCTCTCTAGGCTCACATGGTGCCCTCTCACCCCTGTCTTTGGCACTGCTCTACCAGCTCCTGGTATTAGACTTCCTTATACTCAAATTCCTTTCCAATCCAGTCTGCCCAGGGCACTGTCAGTTCTACCATGACCACCTGCTTTGTGGTTTCTGACAGAATGACCATGTCAGGCCTCAGTGATGATGATGAAGTGATGAAGTCAGGGAACTTTAGTTGCTTGCCGAGACCAACTTTCAGCTGCCAGTCAGGTGATGTGACTACCAAGCCTGCTGGTGATCCTTCTTTCTTTTTAAATCTTTTTATTAATTTTTCCAAAGTTATAAACAAAATAACAGTGTTGATACAAAGAGATTGGAATAATCTTATTGTTAATAAACATATACAGAATTCAGATAACACAGCTATAATAGACTTCCAAACTCATGATGTAATTAATCATAGAGAAAAAAGAAATAAAAAGAAAAAAAAAACAAAGAACCTCCCCCCAAAAAACACAAGAGAAGAACTAAACACTAAACCCAAAAAAGCAAACGGAACAAAACAATGTTAGACCAATATCTTAAATCGAACACGTTCAGTAATGTCGTCAACTCCACTCCCCTATTCGTATATTTTAAGTTAATAAGAAGGATTCGGAAAGGTCAAATTATATCATATGAAAATGTTGAACCTGCTGGTGATCTGGGCTGAGGCTGTGGTTGTCCTCCAGCTTTGACAAAGGCTATGGGCTTTCTGGGTTGGCGGAAGTGCCTATTGTTGTTAAGGCCAAGGAGGCATTTTGTCCCACTGCCTTCGGCACCTGGTCATGGTGCCAGCAGTAGCGGCCTTCTCCCAGAGGTTTTAGATGGCAGCTGGGGATGTGCTCCAGTGTCCCTCAGCCGGGCAGAGAAGACATGATTGTGTCTCGCCTTTGTCCCAAGCAAAAAGATTCACTGAACTAGGCATGATGTCGTTGTTGTTCTCTCCATCTCCGTCCTTCTCCCTCTCCTCCTCTCCCTCTCCCCCTCTCCCTCTCTCCCCCCTCCCTCCTCCCTCTCCCCCTCCTTCTCCTTCTCCCTCTCCCTCTCCCTCCCTCTCTCTCCACTCCCCCTCTCGCCCCCTCCCTCCTCCTCTCTCCCTGTCCCGCCCCCTGCTCTCTTCCTCTCCCACTCTCTCCCCTGTCTTCTCTCAATTTATTATCAGAGGAAAGGTTGAAAATCACAACAAAAAGCAAAATCTGGCAGATAAAATAACTCTGAAATCAAACAGGAATATTGAAAATACTCTGTACAGCAAGGCCGAAAGAGAGCTTGGAATCTAATTTTACTAACATATAACTACTTTTTATTTTGCAATTAAACAGCAATATTGATAATGTTTTAGATTTAACCAAATTAATTGTGCTTCAGTCAGTGTTCTTAGATAATCAAATTTATAGTAATCACATTTGTCTAATTTTTAAGTATGTGTATTCCTAATGCTCAAGTTTACAATGATAATACTCAGTTTATTATCCTCATTATTTATTCTTGAGGGTTAATTTTTGAATGAGTCGTTCAACCGATAAAATCAAAACTTTGCTAAGATATTCAATGCTGGACCTATTCAACGGTCACATTCTCCCATTCTCCATTCTGAGAATTCTCATTCTATAAAGTCCCATTAGCACTCAACTTTTATTAAGATGAATAAAGGAACTCATATCTGCCTGGAACAGTCTAAGTCAGGCATGAATCACTGGAAGCTCCAAGCTGCATGTTAAAGATGGATAACATAATTGCCTGGGAGTACTGGATAATGAGAGTTGACAACTAGTGTTGGTGATGGGAAGATGCTATATTTTTTTGCTATATTTTTTGGACATACTGTACAGTATGTAATATGAACAAATGCTTTATGATTTTTGTAGCATTAAAGCAAATGGGATACTCCATAAATTAACATACTTTAAACATGTTTGTGCTTATAGAAACAAATAATAATCCTTCGCCAGTGAAATCGGGCTCTCACTCCAGCACTAGGTGGCACATTTTCAGCTTATCCATTTTATCCATGGTCTTTGATCAAAGGCTAAAACACTTGGTCCTATAAGTGTCTTTAATAATGCTCTGTAATTCATCCCTGTGAGCTACATGCAGCCCGAGGTAATGTCCTCCAACTTTTTTGATCCCCTCCTTCTTTTGGGTAGTTCTCAATCTCCAGTCAAGTCCTTGCCTGCAAAGTGAAACAGATAGAAGTGAGCTTGGTGCAAAATGGGTATGATGAATCCACACACTTGGCCAAATATAGATTTCAACACTTTGGACTGTGAATGCATTGAACATGTCACTGAATGTCACCTTGGCTCAGCTCCTAACTTTCTTCATTTTGGGTCACATAATTATGTCTTCTGCCCTGTGCCTACATTGAGTACCTCATCTGAAATGACATGGTATCATAGAATTGACTGCATTCTGCAATGGCAGGAGCAGCACCTTTGATGCGTTATTAACACAACTGTCCCATCTAATTGTCTGACTGTATATGGATTTTAAAATGAAAAGTGCAGATTTTCTCAGTGTATCTGGTGACAATACCAAATCAAAAGGCATTAGTCTTTCCTTTGTGTACAATAGTAATTTCTATGGGTAACTGTCTTCCAATAATAATTAATTGGATGATGTACAGTGATAAATTTGGCTTGTTAAATACTATATAAATCCAGTTGTAGTCAATGTTGTGATATCATCTTGCATAGTGGCATACCTCAGATTTAAGATATGCAATGAAGCAGCAGAGTGCCATCTAGTGCTGGAGTGAGAGCCCAATTTCCCTGGCAAAGGAATTGGATACCTGGACAAATATCATTTTCTGCAAATGTAGGCAAACAAAACTATGTTGGTGAACTTAGAAACATAGAAACATAGAAAATAGGTGCAGGAGTAGGCCATTCGGCCCTTCGAGCCTGCACCACCATTTATTATGATCATGGCTGATCATCCAACTCAGAACCCTGCACCAGCCTTCCCTCCATACACCCTGATCCCCGTAGCCACAAGGGCCATATCAAACTCCCTCTTAAATATAGCCAATGAACTGGCCTCAACTGTTTCCTGTGGCAGAGAATTCCACAGATTCACCACTCTCTGTGTGAAGAAGTTTTTCCTAATCTCAGTCCTAAAAGGCTTCCCCTTTATCCTCAAACTGTGACCCCTCATTCTGGACTTCCCCAACATCGGGAACAATCTTCCTGCATCTAGCCTGTCCAATCCCTTTAGGATTTTATACGTTTCAATCAGATCTCCCCTCAATCTTCTAAATTCCAACGAGTACAAGCCCAGTTCATCCAGTCTTTCTTCATATGAAAGTCCTGCCATCCCAGGAATCAATCTGGTGAACCCTCTTTGTACTCCCTCTATGACAAGGATGTCTTTCCTCAGATTAGGGGACCAAAACTGCACACAATACTCCAGGTGTGGTCTCGCCAAGGCCTTGTACAACTGCAGTAGTACCTCCCTGCTCCTGTACTCGAATCCTCTCGCTATAAATGCCAGCATACCATTCGCCTTTTTCACCGCCTGCTGTACCTGCATGCCCACTTTCAATGACTGGTGTATAATGACACCCAGGTCTTGTTTCACCTCCCCTTTTCCTAATGGGCCATCATTCAGATAATAATCTGTTTTCCTATTTTTGCCACCAAAGTTGATAACTTCACATTTATCCACATTAAATTGCATCTGCCATGAATTTGCCCACTCACCCAACCTATCCAAGTCACCCTGCATCCTCTTAGCATCCTCCTCACAGCTAACACTGCCGCCCAGCTTCGTTTCATCTGCAAACTTGGAGATGCTGCATTTAATTCCCTCATCCAAGTCATTAATATATATTGTAAACAACTGGGGTCCCAGCACTGAGCCTTGCGGTACCCCACTAGTCACTGCCTGCCATTCTGAAAAGGTCCCATTTATTCCCACTCTTTGCTTCCTGTCTGCCAACCAATTCTCTATCCACATCAATACCTTACCCCCAATACCGTGTGCTTTAAGTTTGCACACTAATCTCCTGTGTGGGACCTTGTCAAAAGCCTTTTGAAAATCCAAATATACCACATCCACTGGTTCTCCCCTATCCACTCTACTAGTTACATCCTCAAAAAATTCTATGAGATTCGTCAGACATGATTTTCCTTTCACAAATCCATGCTGACTTTGTCCGATCATTTCACCGCTTTCCAAATGTGCTGTTATCACAGCTTTGATAACTGACTCCAGCAGTTTCCCCACCACCGACGTTAGGCTAACCGGTCTATAATTCCCCGGTTTCTCTCTCCCTCCTTTTTTAAAAAGTGGGGTTACATTAGCCACCCTCCAATTCTCAGGAACTAGTCCAGAATCTAACGAGTTTTGAAAAATTATCACTAATGCATCCACTATTTCTTGGGCTACTTCCTTAAGCACTCTGGGATGCAGACCATCTGGTCTTGGGGATTTATCTGCCTTTAATCCCTTCAATTTACCTAACAGCACTTCCCTACTAACATGTATTTCGCTCAGTTCCTCCATCTCACTGAACCCTCTGTCCCCTACTATTTCTGGAAGATTATTTATGTCCTCCTTAGTGAAGACAGAACCAAAGTAATTATTCAATTGGTCTGCCATGTCCTTGTTCCCCATAATCAATTCACCTGTTTCTGTCTGTAGGGGACCTACATTTGTCTTTACCAGTTTTTTCCTTTTTACATATCTATAAAAGCTTTTACAGTCAGTTTTTATGTTCCCTGCCAGTTTTCTCTCATAATCTTTTTTCCCCTTCCTAATTAAGCCCTTTGTCCTCCTCTGCTGAACTCTGAATTTCTCCTAGTCCTCAGGTGAGCCACTTTTTCTGGCTAATTTGTATGCTTCTTCTTTGGAATTGATACTATCCCTAATTTCTCTTGTCAGCCACGGGTGTACTACCTTCCTTGATTTATTCTTTTGCCAAACTGGGATGAACAATTGTTGTAGTTCATCCATGCAATCTTTAAATGCTTGCCATTGCATATCCACTGTCAATCCTTTAAGTGTCATTTGCCAGTCTATCTTAGCTAATTCATGACTCATACCTTCAAAGTTACCCCTCTTTAACTTAATGTCATTTTTCTTTCAGACGATGGGAGTGAGGTTGGCAACCGTCGAGATTTTGGTCAGTCATCAGACTCCAAGGAATATTGCCCATCAGATAAGGATATTGTGGAGGTGATCAGGACAGAGTATGTTTACACTCGACCTCCTCCATGGTCAGACATCCTCCCCACAATTCACGTCATCACTCCAACTTACAGTAGACCTGTACAGAAGGCAGAACTGACGCGAGTTGCTAACACCCTGCTTCACGTGCCCAACCTTCACTGGATAGTTGTGGAGGATTCACAGAGAAGAACCACACTGGTGACCCGACTCCTCAAGGAGACGGGCCTTAACTACACACACTTGAATGTAGAGACACCGCGCAGTTACAAGCTGAGAGGGGACATTCGGGATCCTCGATTTCCACGTGGTACCATGCAGAGAAACCTGGCACTGAGGTGGTTGCGGGAAATGTTCAATTTGAACAACACCCAACAAGGAATCGTATATTTTGCTGATGACGACAATACGTACAGTTTAGAGTTGTTTGAGGAGGTAAGTTGTATCAAAAAGGGTGACAACAATTAGAACAGGTAATAATTTGTGGCCTGAACTTGGATTGTTATACTTGTTCATCATTAAAGTTGAGGATTTCTTGTAGTGTGAGAAGATCGATGATGTTACTAATGAACCTAGGATATCATGTTTGCTCTTGATATTCCTACAGCATTTAGCTGGTAGATGTATGTCCCAATGACCAATCTTTATGTTGTTGGATTATAGAAGGATCTTAATATTGATTAAAAGCTTCATTGATTGGGAATTATCTTCTTGATATTTAGTAGGTAATTTAATCATGTATTCCCATAAGTAGTAGATTCTGAGAAAGCTGTCATCTTTCATCAAGACTGCTCACTGAATAATGGACTCAAATTGAAAGTCAGAAATGGTGCCAATCAGAAATACTGTCTGAATCCTCGAGTTACAGCCTGCAACCATGTGCTCCTATTCTCTTCAATAACCCAAAAAGTTTGCATTTGGAATCTCAGATTATTTGCCTCATTTCTCAGTTCCAAACATTAACTCTACAAAAAAAGCATATGGCTTTTGTGTAAATGGGCTATTTATCCCCCCGAGAAGCATTCTCCTCTGCATACACTCTTGGCCTGGGGTGGAAGAGGAAACTTTTCTACAAACAATGGTGATAGGATACCTACTGAATTGAAAAACATTTCTCAGCATTAGATATGTTTCTGTAATGTCTGTACTCACTACCCTTAGATATTGAAGTTGATCCAAAAATTGTGTAAATTGATAACAAAGAGACAAATAAAAGATTCTGCTCAGAGAGATGGGCTATAAATGTTGAGAAATGTGAACAATATAAATGTGACCAGAGAACAGTAAAAGTGCATAGTGTGAATTAATGTCTTCAAAAATTCTGCAAATCTTGAGGGAGCATGAAACAATTATCAATAAGCTAGACTGGATACTCTGTATTTCTGCAAGACATTTTATTGTTTGTTAGAACTAGTTATATCAATATTGAACGGAGCAATTGTAATATTATTTGCAGTTTTGTTTCCTCAAACTCCTGGAGATTTAAAAGTTTGAGGTAAACTTATTATCAAAGTCCATATATGCTACCATATACTACCCTGAGATTCATTTTCTTGCAGACATTCACAGTAGATACAAAGAAACACAATAGAATCAATGAAAAACCACACACGATCCACAACCAAATAATCAATGTGCGAAAGACAACAAACTGCAAATACAAAAAAAAACAAAAATAACAATAATAAATAAATAAGCAATTAATATCAAGAACATGAGTTATAGTCCTTAAGAGTGAGTCCATAGATTGTGGAATCAGTTCAGTGTTGGGGTGAGTGAAGTTATCACTCTGGTTCAAGAGCCTTATGGCTGAGGGGTAATAACTCTTCCTGAACCTGGTGTTGTGGGACTTGAGACTCCTGTACCTCTTTCCTGGTGGCAGCAGCAAGAAGGGAGTATAGCCTGGATGGTGGGGATCCTTGATGATGGATGCTGTTTCTTGCGATAGTGCTCCTTGTAAATGTGTTCAATGGTGGGGAGGGCTTTGCCAGTGGATGGACTGGGCTGTATCCTCTACTTTTAGCAGGTTTTCCTGTTCAAGGGCATTGTCCTTAAGGGCTGGGAACTTGTATTTAAAAAAAATCAATTTACCAACCCTTAAGAGGGAGCATAATGTAGTCTTCAAAATGGTGACGCATGTGAGTTAATCATGGCCATGAACAATGAGCCGTGAACCAGACGGCACAAGAATAATATTCAGATCTTTTTGAATTAAAATTAGTTTTACCCCATTCCCTACACCACAACTCCACCTACCACCTGATAATGGGAGAGACTTTCATCAAAGCCAGCTAATGATTGTTGCTGAGAAAGATATGTTAATGCCATTAGATATACTTGCTTTTTCGTTAAGTAGAGGAGGGACGGTAGGCTTCCTTGGTTAACTATTGGAAACTATGTATTATAATAATTATATGGTTGGTGAATAGAACACGTTTGCCAAAAAAAAACTCTTTTCAGTCTAGGATCTCATGTCCTTGTAAAACACTTGACATTTTATGGTTTTGCTATAATTAGGAAAGTATCTCTTTACTATATTAGAAACGAATGAATGAAACAGAATGAAGAGTGATGTATGAAGTTAAACAGAATGAGTTACAAAAATTAATTTTAATTGTGTATCTTGGATGATTTAGATTATAATGAACCTGTCCATTTGAGAATACGACACATTATGTGCTCAGGATGTATTTTGTCAACATTTCTCTATTTAAATGTTTAGTTACAAGTACTGTCACCTCAAATGCTCGCATGCTTTGCTCCCTTCAGTATGTTTTACTTATTGTGGAATATTAACAAACTAATTTTGTAGCCTGGGGAAAAGTACACACTCAGGACAACACGGTCACCCGGTTACACTAAAGTTCCACGTCAAAGTGGAATGTATAATTTGGCGTCAGGAGCTGAAGGAAATTCTTTTGTTTTATCTGATAACATGGCATAAAGGTTAAGGAATTGTTATGTTCTACCAGGTTCGCAGGTCTGGCAAGGGAGACAGGAAAAGCACTGACTTCAAATAGGTATATTAATAATTTATTTACAAACAGTAAAAATTCAACCAAACATTCATGTTCCCCAAGTTACAGACAATACAAAGCCGAATACTCAACAAACACACATACATTCAATAAACATACTTAGTTAAAAGTGCGCACAAAGCATACCTTCCCAACGGCCTTGTCTTAAACAATGGAAGAAGAGAGAAAGCCTCTTCCATGTGCTATTTTATATACCCAGGATATTTGAAACTGGACACCAGGCATCTATCCAGTGGGAAAAGCAGCTGCAGCTTCTAAGCTAACCAATCACAACGGAAGTGACGTTCGACAATCAGAACAAGGCACGCCCCCACAGCACAGGAAGACAGCCATTGCTTATCTGTATAGAGTGCTACAAAACAGAATTTCTCACTGAGCTACTTAGTCAATCAAAGAGGCTGTAGGGGGTATCTGAAGAAGTGGAGTGGTTCAAGGACAGAAATACAAGGGATTTGGTTCAGCACAGCTGAAGGATCTACCACTATTGGTGGGGCAGTTATTGTGGGGGGGGGGTGTAGAGTTCACTGTAAGTGTGCAAAGATCTCAAGGAGTATAATATTACAAAGACGGGTGAAGCTATTGAAAATTTTGAAGGCAAACAGGAAAATTTTAAAATGAGGGCATTGACTGTTAAATTATGGAGAACAGTAGGTCATCTGAAAGTAGGATTGTGCATGTTACATAAAATCAGGATGAGATAATAAACAGGTCATTCAAGAAGGACATTTGAGGGTGACACTTACAGGACATTTGATAATGCTAAATCAATATTCAGTTCCCATTCCTATTACCCAGAAGAAGACAGCAATCACCTGAGAGACTAGCTTTTATGGTGGGAAGAGTCCCACCGTGGGTACACAAATGGATTTCCAAGACTTTATCCACCATCAGTAAATGGACAAACAACATCCCGCAAATCAGAATGGGGGGCATCCTGGAACAGTGCTTAAAAAAAGCAGTATTACCATTGCCATTGGCATTGGCCTGCTGTTGTGTTGTTCTTTTGTGTGATTGGATTCTTCAGTTTGTGTGACACTACAGAGAAATCCTTGGTGAGTTGTTGCAGGGCATCTTGTTGATACTTCTTCCTGCTGCTGAAATGCAGTTATTCTAGTTTTGCACTCTACAGATGGTAGAAAGAATGGAGGCAATCAGTAGATAGTTCACTCACTCCAGAACACCTAAAATCTGACCTGTTCTTTTAGTACAGGCACAGAGTAATGTTGGAATTAACATTGCCCTACATCACACCACTATATCCCTCCAACACCCTCTTCCCATTTGCTTTATCTGCTTGATTTTCTCTGTTAATATCTATGAACTTATTAGCTTTTTTATATCATATACACTCAGCAGCCACTTTACTAGGTATATCCGCACACCTATTCGTGAATGCAAATATCTAATCAGCCAATCATGTGGCAGCAACTCAATGCATAAAAGCATGCAGACATGGTCAAAGGGTTCAGCTGTTGTTCAAACCAAACATCAGCATGGGAAAGAAATGTGATCTAAGTGACTGACTGTTGAATGATTGTCGTTGCCAAATGCGGTGGTTTGAGTATTTCAGAAACTGCTGATCTCCTGGGATTTTCATGCACAACAGTCTCTAGAGTTTACAGAGAATGGTGCAAAAAATATAAAACATCTGGTGAATGCCGGTTCTGTGGGCAAAAATGCCTTGTTAATAAGAAAGGTCAGAGAAAAATGGCCAGACTGGTGCAGCTGACAGGAAGCTGACAGGAACTCAAACCACCACACATTACAACAGTGGTGTGCAGAAGAGCATATCTAAACATACAGCATGTTGAACTTTGAAGTGGATGGGCTACGACAGCAGAAGACCACAAACATACACTCAGTGGCCATTTTATTAGCTACAGGAGGTTCATAACGAAGTGACCATTGAGTATATACTGCCTTATGGCAAAGAAATCCATCAGGACTCTGCTGCTCACAGAGCTATCCCATTCCTTCAAGAGTTTCCCTGTGACATATTCTCCCCATGTTCCATTTAACAGCCTCCCCAATCCCATGACACATATACCAGTTTACAGTGGCTAATTCACAGGACATCCAGGGCAATTGGTAATTAGTTTATTATTGTCACGTGTACCAAGATGCTGATGAAAAACTTTGTTTTGTATGCCATCCATGCAGATCATTACAAAACCTAAGTATACCAAGATAGTGCAAGGAAAAAGGTAACACAGAAATAGTGTCACAGTTACAGAGAAAACACACAAACTCCGTATGGATGGGACTAGAGGTCAGGATGAACTTGGATCACTGTAGTTGTGAGGCAGCAGCTCTATCAATACCATCCTCGGTCTTCCTCCTGCAAACCTTACATATACAAGCCTGACATAACCAAATCATTATTATTATTAATCTTTCTCATCATCACTTCTCATTCTTTTGACCTTTATAATATTCTCCTCTTTGCCTCTGATACTCTTCCAGGTTTCTCTGTTAAATTTTCCAGTAACAGCTTTATGCAGCATCCACATTCCAACCTAAGTCCTGCATTTTGCCGCACAATGCTTCATAAATTCAATCTTATCACTCCATTTCATAATTGCAATCTTTGTCAGCTAATTCTTGATTCAGATGGTCATGTTTTGGTCCATTGCAAGCAACTTTTAAATGTCCCAGAATTATGATGACTCCAAGCAGTGTCTTAGCTCATTGGAAAGTTCAGAGTCAGCAATGTTACCCCAGGGCAAATTTTTTCCAAGTTGACTTTCAGTCTTACATGGCCCATTATGCCTCAACATGAAAAACAATGTTCAGCCCATTACAATAGTAACAGTATGTAATATAGCTGACATAAATCACAATGCTTGATAGCCCACAGTGACAGCATAATGATAAATATGATAATGAGACAGTGACAGATGAAACATATTTCCACCATTTGTCTTTCACAAGCTTTGCATTTAGCTTTGCATCTCTGACAGTTATCATGCTCCTTCAAGCATTATTCCAGCCTAGTTATTATTTGGTGATTGATGACAACCAAACAGATAGAAAGTTATAAGGAATTCTAAGCAACTACAAGTTGGAGACCCTTTGGCCAGAAGATTGTTCAATCTTGGAAAATGTATAGCAGGAGACCATTCAGCCCATTGTGTTCTTGCCTGTAGTGAATGAGATCTCCAGCCTAACCTCACCATTGAGCCCCTGACCTATAGCTTCAAGTACGCATCCTTGTGTCATTTAATTGGGATGATATTTTTTAACCATTCTTTCAGAATCCCAGCAAAATAAAACCTACAGAAAATCTTTATCTCTTCTTGAGTGTTTGACAAAGTGATGCAGCAGAAAATGTTGTTGCCTCACAGTGCCAGTGACCTTTGTTCCTTTAGTTGCCAATCATGGTAGAACTTGCAAGCAAATGTAAAAACTCGAGGGGAATGATGAGGATGTAGGAAAGCAAGGAGAATAATGAATGTTAGATTAGGACAGGAGTTCCCAACCTAGGGTTCATCGACCCCACAGTTAATGGTAGGGGTCCATGACATAAAAAAGGTTGGGAACGCCTGTGTTACATTAATGTACAATTAATGGTAAGTACAGACTGAGCAGGATGAAGGACCTGTCTCTGTATTGTATCTTTATATGACACCATGACATTAAAGTCATCAGTCATCTGCTGCTTGAATGGGCTGCTGGATACAGAAATAAATGGACTTCCCCAATGATTCACGTGCACAAAAGGGAAGAAAGAAGGGGGGAGCCTCACAACAAAAGTGGCTTGAGGATGGGTGGGGGGATTTGAAGGGCACTGAAGAGTGAGGAACATGAATCCAAACTGCCAAATGCTTTCCAGAGGTCTGATCTGAGCACCAACACTTGCAGAGACAGAGGCTCCATAAAGAGGTATTCAGAAGGATCTGCCACTTGCTGAAGACAGCCAAACACCAACTGCCCATGATCTTCATTTTATTTTGCCTCTCGTTCCTTCTGGAAAGGAGCTGCAATCCATATGCAGCAGTGCATTGCCAGTGGCAGATCTGTGTGATGTAATAGACCACAGCATATGGACTGCACTGTCAGCTGAGCCCAACACATGGTACTTTATTCAAGAAGAAGAAAAGAAGCGTCCCATTCCTGGACATTCTACTACGATGGAAACTGGAGCCTTGGACATGGTGTCTATTGGAACCCCACTCACATGGACTTGTACCTCAACAGTAACAGCCACCATTATGCCCCCCAACGTAGAGCAGTTCTTTCTACTTTGATTAATCATGCAAAAACTATTTCGGACCCGGAGAGTCTCACTAAGGGAATAAAACGATTACCCACGACGATTCTACAGAATGGCTACCAGGTGAAGGAAATCAATCAGACCCTTAAATGGGCCGATAGAAAAACCAAGAAACCTGCTGCTACCGTCTGTCTTCCCTGTATTTCAACAGTTTCTGGAAGGATCACCAGGATCCTAAAGAAATACCAGGTTAATACCATCCACATATCCGTAAGGAAGCTCAAGTCACAACTTATGCGAGTCAAAGATAACCTGGGACTCAGGTCGGTTGGCATTTACAGGATTCCCTGTGAATGCAGAGCAGCATATATCAATCAGACGGGGCACACGGTACAAACCCACATCAAGCAGCACAGGAGGTATATCCATTTGGGTTAGCTGGAGAAATCGGTGGATGCAGAATATTGCATTCGCAATGGTCATAGGATTGACTTTGACAGCACAAAACTACTGTGCCACATCAATGGCTTTTGGACCACCTGATGAAAGAAGCCATTGAAATAAAACTAGAGGAAAAGAATTTTAACAAAGACGAAGGTCTCATTCTAAGAACTGGAATTTGATTGTAAACAAGGTGGGACAGCGGAAACCTGATTGGATGCAGATTACCCAATCAGGAGGGACGGACGACGGGGGTATATACACACCACCAGACTAGACATGCCCAGGCATCATCCCTGATGACGGTGGCAGAGTTTGTCATCGAAACATTGATTATAGTCGATACCTTTACCCGGCTGGAAGCCCAAGAAGAGTTTGTTCAACATATACGCTGGGAAAGCACTAGATCCTTTTTAAGAAATAAGCTTCCCTCATCCTCCACATTTTCCATGCAATTGAAGCATCTACTTCACAACAATTCACACATTTGAAGCTCAATTCGAACTGTTTATACATCCAGTCAAGATTAAAACCATGCAGTCTCCAACCGGTTACCTCTGACCAGTCTCTACACATCTCACTGCAGCTAGGAGTGCTCCTTTTAGACCTACAGCCAGCTTTCAATTGGCTCCAATGCAAAATGAGGAAGGCTGTGAGTCCTTTAAGCAACTCTTGCATTCTAGTGGCCTTGGACTGAATCTTCACAGCATAAGCAGCAATAGTTGAGGATGGTTGGCTGACTGTCCATCCCAAGGGTTCTGATCAAGGGTCGGTGAATGTTGCCACCCTGAAGGACACCCTAGGCACCCTTGTTGGACAGCACATTGCTCGAGGGCCACAGGCTTTCTTCAGGGTTTCAGTATCTGCAACCATAAGGGCATCAATTAGAGCTTCGGGGCCAGAAGCCAGAGCCCCGAATACAACATCAGTTTGGATGGTTTCTGCCACACTGCACAATGGCTTCCAGTGTGGCACAGTGACACTGTGAGTCCAGGCCTGACCCTGAACATGGTTTATTGCCGACCTAACAGTGCCGAACTGAAGCCGGCCACCAATGTCACACAGAAGGCAGCAGTCTCTAAGCTCTGCAATAAACCTTGTTGTCCCTGTCCTCCCAGACACTTGGCAGGGCCTCTCAGGCTCTCTCTCCGGCAGGTCCCACTGAAGCCCTCATCTAATTCCTCCACAATGTTAATATGTGGCTCACTCTCCAATGATCCACACTGTCATTACCCCTCTGGGTCATGCTCCCAATAACTCGTACTGCTCAAATTCTGCTTCTGAAGTATCCTCCAAGTGTGCAGCATGCCTGTATCTGAGCTGAAGGCTATGAGCATCAGATCATGTGATGGGGTATTATCCTGCTTTCCTGTCCTAGAGCTTAGGGTCAAGCCAGGTGGGACAGAAAGTTCATAGACAAAAGCATGGGTTCACAAGGTGGAGAGGTGACAAAATGAGATGCATACTTACAACATGGATGAAGTGAGTCACAAGAAGGTGAACTAATGTAACACACACAATATGCTGGAGGAACTCAGCAGACCATGTAGCATCTATGGAAGGGAACAAACAGTTAACATTTCGGGCTGAGATCTTTCATCAGGACTCAGAGAAACATCATATCACAGACACAATTCAATCACGCCACCAACAGAAAGTGAAATGAGGCAAAGTCATATTGTTTTAGTGTTGTTAACTGTTGTTAGCTCTTGTAATGATCAGTGACTCCCACTGCTGAGAAAGACAGTTCCAATGACATAAAGAATGCCTATAAGTTTACATAGTCCAAAACCTATTGAGGACTTGCATAGCTTGGGTCAGGAGCTTGGCAATAATACCTCAAAAGATGCATAGAGAGGAAAAACAGCTTAATATATGTGGAGGAATATTTACTTACCAGTAATAGGATTCTATATAATTGTTAAAGAATGCACACAATTGGTGAATTACAATTGGTGTTTGCACTGAGTGATGATGTGTAAGTGTCCATATTATTAGTTTAGTATATGAATGTTCATGGGTGGATGGATGAGTGAATGTGTACGTATGTGCTGAAATACATGTACTTTTATGTTGAGAATGGAGACTCATCAATCACTAGACTTGTATTCCACCAATACTGAGTTAATTCAAGTGGTGTGATCCTGATGGATCCATGTGAAAGACTGGCTCTCTGTGAATTCCACCAAAATGCAGCTCACTCGCATGCAACAGGTTTGTAAGTCAGTCACTTTAGAACTTAAAGAGGACTTGATCTTTCCATAGAAAATGCTGACACATAAGAATTAGGGGAGTAACAAAGGAATAAAATTTTAAATAGTGAAAATGAATCAAAAGTACATTCTTGTAAAAAATCAATTTTCTTACTATATTCTTTTTCAGATTTCTATATAGGTCTAGACCAAGATAATTTAACACTATGAATTTCAATAAAATGAAACTATTGATCTGCTGAACGAGGAAAATGTTCCTGTTGTAATTCTCTTACACAAGAGATAAACAGATATTAAAGCACAATACAGCAATTGCTTTGTGCAGCAATATTTAACTAGTGAGTGTTTAGCAGCTGGAGGGATCTCAAATGGTTGCTGATTCTGTCACCCGAATTGTTCACCTCATTTTGATGTAGTCTTCTTCATTGGGGAAGTCAGTCTTTGGGACTTCCACTGTTCAGTAAAACAGATGCCAAGTATCTGTTCAATAACTGGCCTGAGAATAATTGATTACACTGAACGGCCAGACTAGCTCCAAACACAAGAGTATCAGTGCACAGCCTTTGGTCCAAGTCCTCAATCCATATTGGTTAAACAGTCATGTCAAATTTGAAGCATAAAATCCTTGTGAAATAGGTAAAGAAATAACTATTTCCTTTTCTTTACTTTCAGATGCGCACTACAAGGAAAGTCTCAGTCTGGCCTGTTGCCTTTGTAGGCGGACTCCGCTATGAATCTCCAAAAGTAAATGCAGCAGGAAAGGTTTATGGATGGAAAACAGTGTTTGACCCGCACAGACCCTTTGCCATAGATATGGCAGGGTTTGCAATAAATCTCCGATTAATTCTGCAGAGACCTCAAGCTTACTTTAAGCTGCGTGGAGTCAAGGGAGGTTATCAAGAAAGTAGTCTCCTTCGAGAGTTGGTGACACTAAATGACCTGGAACCTAAAGCAGCCAATTGCACTAAGGTAGCTCTTTTTGTATAAATCCCGATCTTGGTAACAAAAGGAGCACTATACGATGCAACATTCACATCCATGAGGTATTACTATACGGCGAAATGCTTTCTTCTTGAGTTGTTTTGTAGATAAACACAGCAGTTTGTAGCAAGTCCTGCAGAGAAAGATGCAATGAATAAGTAGTTAAATTTGAAACTATAAGTGTTGGCACAGGAGTAAATTTTAGTCACATCACTGGGAGTGTTATGTTTTGTAACTTCAAAACATTAAACTAATTAAAAGAAAGATACAGCACCAGGAATATGAGTTTAACTTTGTTTTTACTGTAAGCAAAGTGCACATTTATGATGTGGTGGGGTAATGATATATGGTGTGTACGTACTTTTACATATAACCCGCAATGCATTATGTAAACAATAATGCTGAACTAAACAATATATTTACAATATTACTGAAATATTAAATACACAACAGGGAGAATTTTCTGTCATTCTTGGCTGGAGTCATGGGATTTTCATACCCACTATAGAGAAAAGACTCGACATTTGATCAGGGTGAATATAGGGATGAATTTCCATTTTGACCAGTCACCAACCCAGATACAAAATGTGCCAAAATTGTGTTTGTTTTAAAAAGTACTTGTATTCCTCCAAACACTGAGTTTCCAATCAGATTCATTGACCCATCACTAAATCTGCCATGAGCTATCACAGGTTAGAGCACTTTAGATCACAGTATCTTTTTCTTTTAACCGTTGCTTTGCAATATTAAAAAGTAACAACTACGCATTTGGCTTAAAAGCACATTTCAAACAAGAAATATGTTTTGGGTCAGAATAGCTCATGTACTGTCTGTGAGAAAGTTAACTTGAACTGACTAAAATAACTTTGAAAACTGCACAAAGTAAAGCCAGATAGAATCAATCATTTGTGTAGTCTATTTCCTAGTAAATTGAAACATTGCTCATTTAAAGGTGTTTAAATGTGTTCATTAATATCCATGCAACAGAAATAATTCAGTTAAATTTTAGAGCCTCCACAAGGACATGAAAGAAGCAGATTCAGAAACGAGGTAATGATGAATTTTATTAGAGAGAGTGACCAGCACCAACTTTTATTATAAAGTCTTTTAAACAAATGCTGAAGACTTCTGGAATCTCAGATGGCACCAACTTCCAAATCATTTGCATTGGTTTGTGTGAGATTCTTAGGAAATCTGAAGTCTAGGTGAGTCCTTTAAATAACAGTGCAGCTTTCAGAATTCCAGCAAGATCAGGCAGAATAATGTTCACATGGACTAGATGGGATAAAGGGCCTGTTTCTATGCTATTAGCTAAGGTTATAAACCAGAGTTTCAATCTATGTTTTTATAAAGAATAGGTATAACAACCAAGTGACATTTTCTCTTTCTCCCAGAAAGCACTAGAGTTCAGCCCACATGCTTGTAGAAAATGTACTGTTAATGTGTGTAATAATGAGGGTATGTTCTCATGATTGCTCTATAAGTTATCGAGTGTGTAATCATTTGATAGCGATTAATGTACCTCTGGTACCTCATATCAATTTTAATCGTATTAGAATATTTCCCATGTGATTGTATCTAATAAATCTTTCATACAAATTTGTTAATCTCATACAATGCTGCAAAGTCAATACACTCAAGTAATTTAAAGAAATTTTAATGTCTCTGTTAATAAACTTTACCTCACACGTGGCCTCTGAATACAGAAAATAAATAAATTTGCTATATATAAAATGTAGAAAAGAACCAGTTTCCATTTTTGAACCCCCTTTTTCTGCTTTTCCCAAGTTAGCGAACCCTTCACAAGGCAAACATGCAAAGGTCTTTTCTTTCATATATTCGCTGTGTTTTGAGGTAATGATTAGTCATAGAGCTGTCTGTTATTTTCTCCATTAGTTATCAAGTTACCTGCACAAACTTAAGGAAAATGTGTAAACACTAGACTTTGGCAGCATTAAATGAAGGAGGGGATTTTGAAATAACAGTGTCCAGTGCCAGAAGCCCTTGTATAAATTAAAATGGTAATTTTTTTATATGATGTAGAAATCTATAGCTTGAGAAGGTAGTGAGAAAATCAAGAGGGCTGCTATCAAGCACTCTATAATTTGGCACAACAATCCCAAAGCACTTTGCAAGATGCAAGTTAAAGGGCAAGAAAGAAAACTATAATTTCAAAATTACAATTGAAAATTGTTTTTATTTTTCAGTAAAATCACTATGTCAATGATCAATCGCTACATTCTTATTCTGAACCCGAAGGGAATGAATGCTGGTAAACACTGCATGGGTTTACCTTTCTCCCTCTCATTGTATTTATTAAAAACCTTTAATACTGCAAAAAGATTTCTGTCAAGATAGGCTTAGTTATTTATAATTTAAGTTTGATGTTCAAATGTATTATCGAAGTATGTTTTTTTAAACTGCTCGTTTTGCCACTGGTGTTCCATCACTCCATCTCTCTCTGTCCATATCATCTCCATTGCTGTTTCACTGACCGGTTAAAAGAAAAATTTTAATCAGTCAGGGTTGTTAGGATTGAGGTGAACCGCTGAACCTGGAGGATCGGCGGACCACTATTAGTTTGGCCTTTACCCTTTGACCTGTTTGGCATGGGTGACCCTACCAAGAGCTACAGCACAAGGCTCTGAGTCAAGCCAATATTGCACCCTGGGTCAAAGCCTCCAACCCCTCTTGAAAGATCAAAGTACGTATACCATAAACAACCTTGAGATTCATCATCTTGCAGACATCCACAAAACAAGGAAACACAATAGAATCCATGAAAAAAACACAACAATGACTGTCAAACAACCAATGTGCAAAAGAGGACAAATCATGCAAATAGTAAAAAATAGTAAGCACATAATACATAGATGTGGTACGTGGCCAAGTGGTTAAGGCATTCAACTAGTGACCTGAAGGTCGTAAGTTCGAGCCCCAGCCAAGGCAGCGTGTTGTGTCCTTGAGCAAGGCACTTAACCGCACAGTGCTTTGCGACGACACCGGTTTGTTTTCTTTGGAGTGGCAGAGACTGACAGGAGATCTGATGGAGGTTTATTAGATTATGAGAGGCAGAGATAGAGTAGACTGGGAGTATCTTTTTCCCAGCGTAGAAATGTCTACTACCCAGAGGGCATGCATTGCAAATGAGGAGAGAGTAGGTTCAAAGGAGATGGGAGAGGTTAAGTTTTTTTTACGCACAGAGGTGGATGCCTGGAATGCGCTGCCTCGTATGGTGGTAGAGGCAAACACATTAGAGGCTTTTCACAGAAGTTTAGCTAGCACATGAATGTGAGGAAGATAGATGGATATGGACATTGTGTAGGTAGGAAGAAATAATTTTTCGGGTTTTTTTGATTTACTTTTTAGCTGGTTCGGCACAACATTGTGGAACAAAGGGTCTATTCCTGTGCTGTACTGTTCTATATTCTGTGTTAATAGACTTTCTTTCACCCTATTTCAATTCACTGAGCTTGTGTAGAGTGCTTCTCAGTACTGAAGAGAATAAATTTTGAAATATTGTACAGAGTGAGCAGAAGAAGAAAAATGTGGGCAACATATCAACACTGAGGTAGTTATCAATAAAAAGCTGCTGAAAAGGGGCTGAATTATTCTGTCACTTGTGCCATCAAGCTTGGACTGTGCATGAACTAAGGTGGGGAGACTTCCTTTGCGTGAAAATGCAGTGTAGCAATTAGATAAACTGAATGACCTGTACCGTCCATCTTAAAAAGCAGCCCTTTACATTTCAACAAAATATACTTCAGAGGTTAGAGTTTCAAAATACAAACGGTTGTATATTAGAGAGCAGCCTCCACTTGTGGAAAAGCCCCAAAAATAATTAATAAACTAAAATAAAAGTATCCATGTCTTTGTATTCTCAATATGATAGAACTTGTCTAAATTGCCTGGACCTGTGGTATTTGATTGGACATATAATAAACATATTAGCTATTCCTATTGTGTAAAGTAGAAAGTGACTGAGCCAAATCTCCATCTGTTTTGTATTAACTGATCTCTGCCAATTGGCTCCAATGGTTTAGATATTAGAAAGTTGGCTAGAGTTTCTATTTACATCATTTTATAACGACAATTGATGAAGGAGCTCATTTGGGAAGGTTTATGTCTGGCAGTGATGTTTACTGCAGGTTAAGATCCACAAATGAAGAGTGATGTCTTGGCATGGGTATCCTGCTCAGGGAGATTATTAAAGTCTCTGCTAAGTCCTGAGGGCTGTAATTCTTTCAGCCTACACTCTATCACAGACACACCCCCGATGTTCTCTACCTCCCCCTCTTTGCAACTTTAAACATGCTTCTCACTTTTCCATTTCTGATTTTGAATCAAAATGCCAACTCAGTTTCTTTCCCCACAGATGCTGCTTGACCTATTAGCACTTCTAGAATTCTCAAATTTTGTTTCAGATTTCTAGGGTCTACACTTTTTATACTGAACTCAAATATATTTAAATTCTTTAGGATCACTGCTCACTTGTATTAACTTACAAAGAGTTCCAGATTAAACAGGTCTAATCCTAAAATGGTATCACAGTATCACAAACCAGAAAAGACAGATCGAATACAATTGGCAACATTTCACTAAACAGTTTACAAAGAAAATGAAAAAAATATATATTAGGCAACACGGTTTAATGATCTGGATCTTTCTGCCTGAAATAATGATGGAATTGGTTTCAATCATGATTTTTTTAAACAGAGTATTGTACAAATAGGTTTGGATATATGAATGAAGGAAATAAACAGTTCAGGTAATGAGTAAAGCAGGGAAGAAATGGCTGAATGATTCAAGTATTATTTAATTCCATCTCATTTTCAATGGATCCTTGATGTTCAGAAATTCACACAATGTTTCATAGAAACATAGAAACATAGAAAATAGGTGCAGGAGTAGGCCATTCAGCCCTTCGAGCCTGCACCGCCATTTATTATGATCATGGCTGATCATCCAACTCAGAACCCCGCCCCAGCCTTCCCTCCATACCCCCTGATCCCTTTAGCCACAAGGGCCATATCTAACTCCCTCTTAAATATAGCCAATGAACTGGCCTCAACTGTTTCCTGTGGCAGAGAATTCCACAGATTCACCACTCTGTGTGAAGAAGTTTTTCCTAATCTCGGTCCTAAAAGGCATCCCCTTTATCCTCAAACTGTGACCCCTTGTTCTGGACTTCCCCAACATCGGGAACAATCTTCCTGCATCTAGCCTGTCCAATCCCTTTAGGATTTTATATGTTTCAATCAGATCCCCCCTCAATCTTCTAAATTCCAACGAGTACAAGCCTAGTTCATCCAGTCTTTCTTCATATGAAAGTCCTGCCATCCCAGGAATCAATCTGGTGAACCTTCTTTGTACTCCCTCTATGGCAAGGATGTCTTTCCTCAGATTAGGGGACCAAAACTGCACACAATACTCCAGGTGTGGTCTCACCAAGGCCTTGTACAACTGCAGTAGTACCTCCCTGCTCCTGTACTCGAATCCTCTCGCTATAAATGCCAGCATACCATTCGCCTTTTTCACCGCCTGCTGTACCTGCATGCCCACTTTCAATGACTGGTGTATATTGACACCCAGGTCTCGTTGCACCTCCCCTTTTCCTAATCGGCCACCATTCAGATAATAATCTGTTTTCCTGTTTTTGCCACCAAAGTGGATAGCTTCACATTTATCCACATTAAATTGCATCTGCCATGAATCTGCCCACTCACCCAACCTATCCAAGTCACCCTGCATCCTCTTAGCATCCTCCTCACAGCTAACACTGCCACCCAGCTTCGTGTCATCCGCAAACTTGGAGATGCTGCATTTAATTCCCTCATCCAAGTCATTAATATATATTGTAAACAACTGGGGTCCCAGCACTGAGCCTTGCGGTACCCCACTAGTCACCGCCTGCCTTTCTGAAAAGGTCCCGTTTATTCCCACTCTTTGCTTCCTGTCTGCTAACCAATTCTCCACCCACACCAATACCTTACCCCCAATACCATGTGCTTTAAGTTTGCACACTAATCTCCTGTGTGGGACCTTGTCAAAAGCCTTTTGAAAATCCAAATATACCACATCCACTGGTTCTCCCCTATCCACTCTACTAGTTACATCCTCAAAAAATTCTATGAGATTCGTCAGACATGATTTTCCTTTCACAAATCCATGCTGACTTTGTCCAATGATTTCACCGCTTTCCAAATGTGCTGTTATCACATCCTTGATAACTGACTCCAGCAGTTTCCCCACCACCGACGTTAGGCTAACCGGTCTATAATTCCCCGGTTTCTCTCTCCCTCCTTTTTTAAAAAGTGGGGTTACATTCGCCACCCTCCAATCCTCAGGAACTAGTCCAGAATCTAAAGAGTTTTGAAAAATTATCACTAATGCATCCACTATTTCTTGGGCTACTTTCTTAAGCACTCTAGGATGCAGACC
Organism: Mobula hypostoma; assembly: GCF_963921235.1. Lineage (NCBI taxonomy): Eukaryota > Metazoa > Chordata > Chondrichthyes > Myliobatiformes > Myliobatidae > Mobula > Mobula hypostoma. The sequence goes on along the minus strand of NC_086129.1, from coordinate 32,474,471 downwards.
ATCTGGCCCTGGGGATTTATCTGCCTTCAATCCCTTCAATTTACCTAACACCACTTCCCTACTAACATGTATTTCGCTCAGTTCCTCCATCTCACTGGACCCTCTGTCCCCTACTATTTCTGGAAGATTATTTGTGTCCTCCTTAGTGAAGACAGAACCAAAGTAATTATTCAATTGGTCTGCCATGTCCTTGTTCCCCATAATCAATTCACCTGTTTCTGTCTGCAGGGGCCTACATTTGTCTTTACCAGTCTTTTCCTTTTTACATATCTATAAAAGCTTTTACAGTCCGTTTTTATGTTCCCTGCCAGTTTTCTCTCATAATCTTTTTTCCCCTTCCTAATTAAGCCCTTTGTCCTCCTCTGCTGAACTCTGAATTTCTCCCAGTCCTCAGGTGAGCCACTTTCTCTGGCTAATTTGTATGCTTCTTCTTAAGTTCATAAACAACTTAATTAATGCACTCAGTCCTTCCACCACATCTCACAGTTTCTGTATGTATTTCAATAAGAATGGAGATCAAATTGTGCTTTGGAGATTAAATTCCTACTGAACATTATGTTATGATGGATGTTATTTGATTCTAAACTTTACTTTTTCTTTTGTTGCTAACAGATATTAGCATGGCATACACGGACTGAGAAACCTGTACTGGTGAATGAAGGGAAAAAAGGTTTCACGGATCCAAATGTTGAAATATAAATGCACAGGTAATAAAGTTAGCAGAATTCACATCCTTCTTTCTGGGATTCAGAATTGTCAGCATACTGAGTGAAATACACAATGTAAATGGAACGCGAAAAGAGTAACAACTTTCATTTATATAGTAACATAGCAAAATATCTGAAGATGCTGTTAAACAAAACATGATGTCTAGCCACATATCAAAGTATTAAGGAATTTAACCAAGAGTTTGATCGGAGGAGTTTTAAGGTCTGAAGGACTCAGAGAGAGATGCTTCAGAATCAGTGTTGTTATAGAGACATAGAAAACTACAGCATGAAAATAGGCTCTTCAGCCCATCTAGGGCATGCTGAACCATTAATCTGTCAAGTCCCATCGACCTGCACCTGGACCACAGCCCTTCCTACCCCTCCCATCTGCTACCTATCCTAATTCTTCTTAAATGTTGAAATCGACCCTGCATCCACCACTTGTGCTGGCAACTCGTTCCACACTCTCACCACCCTCTGATTGAAGAAGTTCTCCCTCATGTTCCCCTTATACATTTCACCTTTCATGTTTAACCCATGACCTCTAGTCCTAGTCTCACTCAATCTCAGTGTTCTTTTGTCTTCAGAATGTAGTTTTTGCCAGGATACTGACTCACTAGCAGTTGGACCTTCCAGATATAGGTGTATTTTTACTACAACCAATTGAAACACCTTGACTGCACACAGGTCTCCAGAAACAGATCTCTATTTAACTAATTATGTGACTTCGAAAACCAATTGGCTGTACCAGTGATGATTTGTTGTGTCATATGAAAAGGGGGTGAATACTTATGCAATCAATTATTTTGTGTTTTATGTTTCTAATTAATTTAGATCACTTTTTTGGAGATCTGTTTTCACTTTGACACAAAGGAGTCTTCTTCTGTTGATTAGTGTCAAAAAAGCCAAATTAAATCCACTATAATTCAATGTTGTAAAACAATAACACATGAAAACTTCCAAGGGGAGTGAATACTTTTCATAGTCACTGTATATTAATGATCTGGATGATAACGTGGTATACTGGATCAGCAAATTTGCGGATGATACCAAGATTGGGGGTGTAGTAGACAGGGAGGGACTCTATCAAAGCTTGCAGTAGGATCAGGATCAGCTGGTGAAATGGGCTGTAATATGACAGATGGTATTTAATACAGACAAGTGTGAGGTGTTGCACTTTGGTGTGGACCAACCAGGGTATACCTTACACGGTGAGAGGTCGAGCACTGAGGAGTGTGGTGGAATAAAGGGATCTGAGAATACAGTTCCATAGTTCCTTGAAAGTGGCATCACAGGTAGATACAGTCGTAAAGAAAGCTTTTGGTACATTGGCCTTCTTAAGTCAATGTATTGAGAACAGGAGTTGAGATATTTTGTTGAAATTTTATAAGACTGTGGTGAGGCCTAATTTAGAGTATTGTGTGTAGTTTTGGTCATCTACCTACAGGAAAGATGTAAATAAGATTGAAAGAGTATGGAGAAAATTTGCAAAGGTGTTGCTGGGATTTGAGGACCTGAGTTATAGGGAAAGGTTGAATAGGTTAGGACTTCATTCACTGAAACATAGAGGAGTGAGTGGAGATTTGGTAGAAGTATACAAAATTATGAGGGGTAAAGAGGGCATTAAAACATGAGGACTTCCGGGGGGGAGGGGGGGTGAATACATTTTATGGGCACTGTAGATGACAAACAACAATGGGCCCAGCACTGATCCCTGCTGCATACTGACAGTCACAGGCCTCCAGTCAGAAGCCCTTCTTAAAGAACAAAACAACATTAGCTGTCCTCCAATCCTCTGGCACCACACCCGTGGCTAAGGATATTTTAAATACCTCTGCTAGGGCCCCTGCAATTTCTGCATTAACTTCCCACAGGGTCCGAGGGAACACCCTGTCATGCTCTTGGGATTTATGTACCCTAATTTGACTTAAGACAGCAAACTCTTCCTCCTCTGTAATCTGTATAGGGTCCATGACTTTACTGCTGCTTTGCCTCAGTTCTATAGACTCTGTGTCTGTCTCTTGAGTAAATGCAGATGCAAAAAATCCTTTTACGATCTTCCCCATCTCTTTCAGCTGTACACATAAATTACCACTCTGATCTTCCAGAGGACCAGTTTTGTCCCTTGCCATCATTTTGCTCTTAGTATATCTCTTAGGATTCTCCTTCGCCTTGTCCGCTAGAGCAACCCTCATGATTTCTTTTAGCCTGTTTTTTTTCTGAAGTATTCTCTTGTGTTTCTTATACTCCTCAAGTACCTCTATTGTTCTTGCTTGCATATACATACTATGCACCTTGTTCTTTTTCTTAATTTAGGCCTCAATATCTTTTGAAAAACAAGATTACCCAAACCTGTTATCCTTGCCTTCTATTCTGACAGGAACATACAATCTCCGTACTCTCAAAATTTCACTTTTGAAAGTCTCCCATATCAAGTACCCCTTTGCCAGAAAATGACCTGTCCCAATCCACACTTGCAAGATCCTTTTTGATACCATCAAAATTGGCCGTTCACCAACTTAGAATCTCAACCTGAGGACCAGACCTATCCTTTTCCATAATTAACTTGAAACTAATGGCATTATCGTCACTTGATGCAAATGTTCCCCTACACAAACTTCTGTCACCTACCCTACCTCATTCCCTAATAGGAGATCAAGTATCGCACACTCTCTGAGACTTCTATGTACTAATTAAGGAAACTTTTCTGAACACATATGACAAACTCTTTCCCATCCAGCCCTTTTACAATATGGGAGTCCCAGTGAATATATGGAAAGTTAAAATCACCTACTATCATAACCTTATATTGCTTGCAATGGTCTGTGATCTCTCTACAAATTTGCTCCTCCAAGTCCTGCAGACTGTTGGGTGGTCTATAATATAATCCCATTAATGTGGCCATACCTTTCTTTTTCCTAAGTTCTACCAATAAAGCCTTACTAGATGAGCTCTCCAGTCTGACCTGACTGAGCACTGTTGTGACCGTTTCCCTGACAAGTAATACCACCCCCTTCTCCTTTAATCCCTCCTGCTCTATCATGTCTAAAACAACAGAACCCTGTCACACTGAGCTGCCAGTCCTGCCCCTCCTGCGACCAAGATTCACTAATGGCTACAGTGTCATAATTCCACATGCTGAACCATGCCCTAAGCTCATCTGCTTTTCTTAAAATACTCCTTGCATTGAAATCTACACAGCTCAGAACACTAGTCCCGCCATGTTCAACCTTTTAATTCTTGACTTTGTATGTGGGCTTAACAACATCTTGCCACACAACCACTAAACTATCTGTTCTGGCACTCTAGTTCCCATCCCTCTGCAACTCTAGTTGAATGTCCTACCCCCTCCCCCACAACCCCCCCCCCCCCGCCAACCTTCCCACTAGGATATTTGTCCCCCTCCAGTTCAGGTGCAAACCAACCTTTCTGTACTGCTCCCACCTTCCCTGGAAGACAGCCCAATAATCCAGAAATCTGAAGCCCTCCCTCCTGCAGCATCTCCTTAGCCACGTGCTAAACTGTATGGCCTTCCTATTTCAGGTCTCACCAGCACATGGCATGGGTGGCAGTCCTGAGCTCAGAACCCTGGAGATCCTCTCCGTTAACTTGGAACCAGACTCCCTGAAATCACTTTGCAAGACCTCATCAGCCATCTTACCCATGTTAATGATACCGATGTGGTCCATGACCTCTGGCTGCTCACCCTGCCACTTCAAGTTGTAGACTTGATTCGAGATGAGATCCGAGATCTCAGTTGTCCCTGACCCTGGGCAACAAACCATCTGGGAATCTCATTCTTGTCCACAGAACCTCTTTCTGTTCCTCTAACCAACGAATCCCCTTTCACTTCAGCTCACCCCTTCTCCCTCCACCTTTCGTTCTGAGCCACAGAGCCAGACTCAGTGCCAGAGACCTGACCAGTGTGGCTTTCCTCTGATTGGCCATTCCCCCCAACAGTATCCAAACTGTTGTTGAGAATATCCACAGGGGTACTCTGCACTGGCTGCCTATCCCCTTTCACCCTCCTGATGGTCACCTAGTTACCTGTGTCCTGCACCTTGGTTGTAACTACGTCTCTGTATGTCCTGTCTATCAACCCCTTGGCCTACCGAATGACCCAGAGTCATCCAGTTCCAGCTCCAACTCCCTAACACCGTCTGTTAGAAGCTGCAGCTGGATGCACTTCTTGCAGTTGTTTCAATCGGGGACACTGGAGGTCCCCCTGCCTTCCCACATTCCATAAGACTAGCATTCCTGCCTCTTGTCTGGCATCTCCACTGCTCTAAATGGACAATAAGAAATAAATATAGAACAATAAGCAAAAAAAATCTACCTATGGACTAGCCTCGATGAATCAAAGCCTCAACTCCCCAATGCAACACTAGCCCACTCACACAATGGTCACTCCGTTTAAATCTAACTTATTTTAACTGGCCCTTGACAAGTGCAATCCAATGTCTCCTCGGAACTGTGCCGTGCAATATGTGCCGACTGTCCCCGCTCGCAACTTTTAAACTCCCTCCCTCTATGCAATCCCATGTCTCCTCGGTGACAGCGACGCGCAAAATATGCCGACTCCACGCCAGCCTCTTTTAATCTCTCTCTCTCTCTCTCCAATCAATCCGGTGCCTCCTCGGGACCGTGGCACGCAAAATGTGCCGATTGCCCCCGCTCTCTTCTTTTTAAACTCAATCTACCTCCAAGCAATCGGTGTCTCCTCGGGACTGTGGCGTGCAAAATGTACCGGCTGCCCCCGCTCGCAATTTTTAAACAGTCTCTCCCTCCAAGCAATCCAATGTCTCCTCGGGAATTGTGGCGCACAAAAAATGTGCCGGCTACCCCCGTTCGCTTCTTTTGAACTCTCTCCCTCTGTGCAATCCCAAATCTCCTCGGTTACTGTTCCGCGCAAAATGTGCCACGCTCGCTTCGTTTAAACCCTCGCTATCTCCAAGCAATCCGGTGTCTCCTCGGGACCGTGGTACGCAAAAATATGCCGAATGCTCTCGCTCGCAACTTTTAAACTCTCTCTGCCTCTACGCAATCGAATGCCTCTTTGGGTACTGCGGCGCGCAAAAAAAAATGCGCCAACTGCCCTCGCTCCCTTCTTTTAAACTCTCTTTTCTGTCTGTCTGTCTCTCTCTCCCTCTCTCTCTCTCTACGCAATCCAATGTCTGCTCGGGTTATAAATACGCCGACTGCCCCAGCTCACAACTTTTAAACTCTTTCTCCCTCTGCGCAATCCAACATTTCCTCGGGAACTGTGGTGCGCGAAATGTGCGGACTGACCCGCTCACTTCTTTTAAACTCTCCATCTACGCAATCTGGTGTTTCCTCAGGACGGTGGCGCGCAAAATATGCTATCCCCGCTCGCTTCCTCAAACCTACTCTACCTCTGAGCAATCCGGTGTCTCATCGTAACTGTGGTGCGCAAAATGTACTGACTGCCGTCGCTTGCTTGTTTTAAACTCTCTCTCCCTCCACGCAATACTGTGTCTCCACAAGACTGTTCTTATAGATGTTGTTATAATCTTGGTTAATAGACCAGATAGAGCGGTTTATCCGCTGACCATCATTATCAGTAACTTTGTACGTTAGTCAATGTGGATCTAAGACAGGTTTCCCCTGGGTCTTTCCAGGGCCCACACTAACGATGGTCGGTGGCAAATTACCCCTATGATGTGCCATTTGGTTTCTGAACTGGAGCTCAGATGGATCCGATTCAGCCACTGTTTACATCTTAGGTCAGGGATCATTAGATGTCTGAATGCCAAAAAAAAATTAAGGATTTGGGATCAACCAGCAAATATGGGATAGAGGTGGAAGATCAGCAATTACCTTTCTGAAGGAACAGCATGCGTGAAGCGCCAAATGACTTATTTTTGCTTCTTAAATAAGAATGAAAATTGATATAGGACAGCAAGGGCTGTTGTGTTTATGGATGAAAAGCACATTGCTGAATATAATAAGTGACACAAAATGAATGCTGCTGTTTACTATTTCAGCAGATCTGTTATATCTGTCCACTAGACTGCCAAGAGATTAAATACTTGGTTCATTTTTCTGCAGTCTCTGATCAACATATTATTTCACAGGATTTAAAGCACATTCGCAAGCATTTTCATTCAACTTATTTGCCTTTTTTTTCTTGCAGATGAATTGACCTTAAATCAGGCTAAAATCTGATTGCCCCATTCCTTCATCACACATACAATGGATTTAATGGTAGTGGTTTACTTTTAGCAAAAGCAAAAATTTTAGATGATGTACCTAACGTAACTGGACAAAGAATAATTAAACTGAAAAAAAAGCACAGAGGAGATCCTTGAGAAATGATCTGTAATAATTGAAGTGTGGACTGCGACGTGTGATTTCACTAGGCAAGGCTCTATGACATATGACCAAGGATGCTAGATTCCTTTGTATGTGTGAGTATATCCCTGTAAAGTTGGCTCTGTTGCAATGTGTTCTGTTGCATGGGAAGGATGCATGCACTCAGTGTGAATTCCAAACCAGAAATAAACACCAGCCTTAAAAGGCTCCCACAAAGTACAGAAAAACTGTGAAGAAGACTGGCTTGTAGGAGTGACTTCTACAAGAAATCCTTTCTGCCATTAACCTGAGGATACTTAAAAGAATGGAATGTTCTGGTTTACATACCTCGTGAGCCTGTTACTGTTTGTTTATTCTTTACATGTGTACGTATTGTATTCCACCTTCATTCAGACCATGTGAAATTGGACTCAAAGTTTCCACGAGGTGTGTAAAGTTGTCAAACTGTAGTGTTCATCTCCTTTTAGCAAGGGCTCCTTTGAGTCTTGGTAACTTATCAGTCACCACAACTTTAGTGAAAAAAAACACATCTTATTTCTTCATCTTGCTCCAAGTAGTGCATTATGCATATTCAGAGGGCTACTGCATTGAGAAGTGCATATACGAACCTTGATAATTTGTGTTAGCTGAGGAGAAAATGGGTACTGAAAAAATAAATCTGTGACTCAAGTCAGTCATCAAGGAAGGCTAGTTCAATGGAATGCAACAAAGATGCCTCCTTTACAGCTGAAGGTTATGCTTAATAGAAATGACAAATGTACAAATACCTAAAGTTATGTCATTTAAGTGCCCCCACCTCGTATGATATGACCACACTTTTACTGCTATGGTTGCCAGTCTCCCTGCGATTTTTAGTAAGAAGATACGATCCAGATTTAGTGATATCTAGTCTTTTATAGGTTAATGTGCACAAAACAAGATTTTAGCAGATTCAGCATGATTATATCTCCTGAATATATCGTTGGATGGGTGATATTGGAATTGCAAAGGTCATTCTGCTTCAGGATAAATTGATTCTAATCTTGGTGTATAGTATGCATTACCTTCTTTGCAAAAAAGAATGCAGAGAGCATCTAACCTATAATTTAATACCTGAAAATATGCTTGAAACAGGAAAGCAATTAGAAAGGTCAATTTCTCAAGAAATTATACCAATTTGCAGATAGCAAGCGTCTAATTATTTGTCCCACCTAAAAATTACCCTCCAATTTCTCTTATGATGCTTACTGATTAGGGCATGATTTCTATTTCTGTTCACAGTTTATATTACTATGGTGCACCTAAATTAGAGGTTGAATATCAATGAGAGACAGTTTTCCATACCTTTCTTACAGATCCTAATGGTTCCATGAGTGAAATATCACAGCAATAGTTTATTCAGTTTCCTTTCCCTCTCCTCCTCATTCAGGGGAGAACATCTGGTCCAATAAACTCTTATTCAAAGTTGTTAACATCACTGCATCTGTTATCTGCCTGTCCTTCAGTAACTATTGGGTATCTGGTGGAATTGGCCTCACAAAATGTATGTCAGAATGTTCACTCAAGAGATCATGAAATGTTTAACTTAGATGGCATGCTGTAACATTTTTGTGTGCATTGATCTAACAATTTCAGTGTAGCAATAAAAAGCTGGAAATGCTGGAAATGCAGATCAGGCAGCATCTGCGGAAGGAGAAACAGCTAACATTATGGTGAAGGACCTGGGAAATTCTGTTTCTCTTTTGACAGATGTTGCCTGATCTGCTGAGTATCTTTAGCATTTTCTGTCTTTAATTCACTGCCGTTATTTGATTTTCATTAACTGTATCATAAAAGCTGTGCAGCAAACGAGTCCAAGTCAGAACCATTGCAAATCTGGTTGGATCAATTGTATTGAAAAGTTTGGCTCAAACCCATGAACTGGTGTGTTTTCTTGAAAAAGTAAAGAATCTTAGCACCGTATGAAATAAGAACCACAAAGCAACAGGGTGCCATATTAGTTAACAGGTTAATGGTTTAGTATGAAAGTCCACTGAAATCTGTGTTAACAGGAGCAGTATCATTAGCAATAATGCACAGTGCAGTTTTAAGTGTGTCAAGTCTTTTTGATTTTCTTTGCCCTTTGTGTACCAAAATCTAAGAATCAATTACTATTATTGACATTTTATTCAGTAAATAATATATTTTTTCTCCCAATAGCAGATTTCTTCCATTCATTTCATGGCGGGGGGGGGGGGGTTGTATTGATTGTGACATGTTTAATTCAGCACTGGCTAAGTGTAATCTCCCAGCCTGTTGGCTAGGTAGACTTGAGATTCTCTCATTGTCTCCTTCAACTCTAAAGGAGTCCACAGGTGCTGAAAGAGATGATGCTGACTTAGGCTCACACCACCTCTGGGCAACAGGACTTTCATGTGGCAAGTTCTATCATTAGCACCTTAGTGGGAATAGGGCATCCAGACTTGTACATTTGGATGCATTTCCAAGTTAACCAATTATTGTACATTGTAAATGATAACAACTTACTCCCTTTATAGAGTGCACATATCGAGGATGTTTGTATTCCAGTGTAATCAGTCTGGAGCCCCAGACAATTAATAGACCCATCCAAATGTTACATATTACTGATCATTTCCTCTATTGATTTTAGCAATTAGAAAACCATGTGCCACCTGTATTTCCAATATACAATCCAGAATCCTCACTATAATTACGGAACTTGGAAACAATCTCTTAGATTTTAATTGTGAACCAGCTGTGGCTTGCCTTAAAAGAAAATGTGCAGGACAAGAACTGAACTTGTTTTGGTTTCTATGTCTTTGGCTGTCCAAGTAAAACCACTTACCTAGATCTCAAAACACCATGGTAAGATTTCTCTGGATTTTGAAAACAACTTACAATTTATATTAGTGCCGAGTTTCTTGTGAGCATTAAACCTTCCAATGTCTACTTAGCAGAAAACCATAGGTGAGGGCACAGTTGTATGAAAACAACACATTTTAAATTAACTTGCTGGACTCCACTGTTATAATTTGGATTATATGACAGCAATAAGCTGGACGAACTCAGCAGCACACAAAAATATTTCAGCACAACCATTTTGATTCAAGATTATGGATATTTTAGCACCAATAAATCATCAAAGTACATTCCTCCTCCCCCCCCAAAAAAAACAAGATACCTCAGCTTATTCAGTCATTGTAGCAAATAAGTAGGTGCTACTGTAACCTTGGACTTCATTGCTTTTGTGAAATCTTGTAGACTTTTCACTTTGGTGTTTCCTCCCATACCCAAAGACGTGCGTTGCCAGACTACGGACCCACAAGAGAACACAGATGCTGGAATTTGGAACAAAAAGCCTCCAGCAGTTTTTATTTTTGCCTAGGTTAGTATGCTAATTGACCTGGAGATTGTACCTGGTGTAGAGGTAAGTGGTAAAATCTGTGAAAATTGACAGGAATGTGGAAAGAATAAAATGGTTTGAGTGTGGAATTAGTGTATGTGGGTGCTTTATCGTTAGTGTGGATCCGTTGAGCTCAAGGGCCTAATTAGGCTTTTCAGTTTTATAACTCAAGTACGTGGTAGGTCACGCAGGATGTCTGAACAGAAAATCGTTACTATTTCAGACTGCTGACCTTTAATCAGAACCTTGCTGAAAAACGTAGAGGATCAGAGATGTTCCAAAGTAATACTGAAAACATGGCAACAGATAAAATTGAGCAGAGAGGTGGTATCAGAGTAAAGTGGAACACAGAATGCAATTGTACAAGAATTCAACAGTTGAAGTATGTGATTTCTGATGGCCAAGAGGAAGAACAAAAACTTTCTGTTGAAGGACCCAAGACTGAGAAGGATAAAGGGAACTATGGGTTAGAACGACTCTGAGAGAGAGCTGATCAGGGTTGTTGGGGTGCGGACAAGACCACGCATGGGCATTACGTATGGATCTCAGGATGTAAAGGGAATAGCAATTCAAGAAATTATATCCTTCAACAATAAAGTGTAATCATTGGTGGATCCAATCCTTAGAGATGGAATTTCATTTGTAAGACTGTGGAATAACAGAGTCGGAGACAATTTTTAAGAAAACACACATAGGTACATGAGCGAACTTTGGTCAACAGTTTATCGGAAACAAGAATGGAAACCAATAAAGGTGAACACAGTAAAGAAAACAAATGGAAATTCCATCAAACAAAGCAGCAAACCATCTTCGTGGTGGACATTCATTCCTGGAAGAAAAGCAGCAGTGAATTTAACAGCAATTAGTTCTGATGAAGGGCCATCAGACGTATCGAGTATTCCTCTTCTCCATGGACCTGTTGATTATTTCCAGCATTTGTATTTCAGCAACTGAAGTTACTTTGGACTTTAAGTAGCTTTTTAAATTAATTGCGTCCTTTCAAGGATAATGCAAGAGAAAGGAAAGTCATCACTAGGAATTTTATAAGAAATACACTATATACATTAAGCAAACTTTCTTAACATATTCCCATTATACTAGAAAACATTACATTGTACATTGTTCCTTGTTAAATGAATTGGGTCATATCAAGGTTCTGCTGTACAAAAGTAATTGCTTCTACAAACCCCATTTCCAGAAAAGTTAGGATATTTTCCAAAATGCAATAAAAACAAAAATCTGTGATATGTTAATTCACGTGAACCTTTATTTAACTGACAAAAGTACAAAGAAAAGATTTTCAATAGTTTTACTGACCAACTTAATTGTATTTTGTAAATATACACAAATTTAGAATTTGATGGCTGCAACACACTCAACAAAAGTTGGGACAGAGTTAAAATAAGATTGAAAAGTGCACAGAATATTCAAGTAACACCAGTTTGGAAGACCCCACATTAAGCAGACTAATTGGTAGCAGGTGAGGTATCATGACTGGGTATAAAAGTAGCGTCCATCAAAGGATCCGTCTTTGCAAGCAAGGATGGGTCGTGGCTCACCCCTTTGTGCCAAAATTCGTGAGAGAATTGTTAGCCAGTTCAAAAGGAACATTTCTCAATGCAAGATTGCAGAGAATTTAGGTCTTTCAACATCTACAGTACATAATATTATGAAAAGATTCAGAGAATTCAGAGACATCTCAGTGCGTAAAGGGCAAGGGTGGAGACGACTGTTCAATGCGCGTGATCTTTGAGCCCTCAGGCGGCGCTGCCTAAGAAACCGTCATGCTACTGTGACAATTATAGCCACCTGGGCTCGGGAGTACTTCAGAAAACCATTGTCACTCAACACAGTCCGTCGCTGCATCCAGAAATGCAGCTTGAAACTGTATTACGCAAGGAGGAAGCCATACATCAACTCTATGCAGAAACGCCGGTGAGTTCTCTGGGCCCGAGCTCATGTCAGATGGACCGAAAGACTGTGGAACCGTGTGCTGTGGTCAGATGAGTCCACATTTCAGCTAGTTTTCAGAAAAAACAGGCGTCGAGTTCTCCGTGCCAAAGATGAAAACGACCATCCAGATTGTTATTAGCGAAAGGTGCAAAAGCCAGCATCTGTGATGGTATGGGGGTGCATCAGTGCCCACGACATGGGTGAGTTGCATGTATGTGAAGGTACCATTGACTCTGAGGCGTATATTAGGATTTTAGAGAGACATATGTTGCCATCAAGGCGACGTCTCTTCCCAGGACGTCCATGCTTATTCCAGCAGGACAATGCCAGACCACGTTCTGCACGGGCTACAACAGCGTGGCTTTGTAGACACAGAGTGCATGTGCTTGACTGGCCTGCTGCCAGTCCAGATCTATCTCCTATTGAAAATGTATGGCACATCATGAAGAGGAGAATCAGACAACGGAGACCACAGACAGTTGAGCAGCTGAAGTCTCATATCAAGCAAGAATGGACAAAATTTCCAATCGCAAATCTACTACAATTAGTATCCTCCGTTTCAAAATGATTAAAAAGTGTTATTAAAAGGAAAGGTGATGTAACACATGCCTCTGTCCCAACTTTTGTTGAGTGTGTTGCAGCCATCAAATTCTAAAATTGTGTATGTTTACAAAATACAATTAAGTTGGTCAGTAAAACTATTGAAAATCTTTTCTTTGTACTTTTGTCAGTTAAATAAAGGTTCACGTGAATTAACATATCACAGATTTTTGTTTTTATTGCATTTTGGAAAATATCCCAACTTTTCTGGAAATGGGGTTTGTATTTAAACAATAATGAACATCAGGAAAGGCATCTGCACTGGTGCATTTCTTTTCAAATACTTGTCATTTATACATTAGACTATTACCAAGTTTCACAAAATTTCATTGAACTTTAGAGAGGATATGCAAAAAGGTTTAGGAATTTTTTTAAAAAAATGTAACATCCACAAAGCATTTATTATTTGTAAAATTGCATTTGGAAATTTACTTCCCCTACCTACTCTCCCCACATTAACTAATTAGTGTCATAATCAACGCTTGGCAATGGAAAAGCAAGTCTGGTCTGAATTCCTACTTCCCATTACTATCTGCTGATTGTGTGGCTACAAATTAGGTACGGTGTTGAAGTCTCAAAATTGAAGCCATTGGGCTTCTCATGAGGAATTGCTGTGTGAGTAAGGCACAATAAGGGTTTCCTGCTTTGAAACCAGAGAATATACAAGGTGGGATTGGAGAAGAGAAGTGAGAGTGAGAGATCAAACCCACTCATCAACAATAACCATCTAAAAAATTTGGTTACAGGTGTGTTAGTGCTCACTCATCACATAATTTTAAGGAGAAATGTGCTTATCCCTCCTAGAGTTGATGAATTTAAATTTTTGCACATACCTGCTTGAAGCTATACACGGCCACAGAGGTTCCCAACCTGGGGTCCATAGACCATTCAGTTAATGGTAAGGCTCCCTGGCATAAAAAGGTTGGGAACCCCCGCACATCTAAGATGGAGAGAGAAGGAGGAAATGGATGTAGTACAGAAACCTATGTGAAAGATAATTAAAAATGATAGAATTAAACAACATTAAGTCACATAAGGTATTAATTGTGAAATGGCAGAGTAAGGACTTGTATTTTGAAGACACAAGAGGCTGCTGATGTCAAAATCTGGGAGGGAAGTGTCGACTATCCATTTCCCTCCATAGATGCTTCCTGACTTGCTGAGTTCCTCCAGCATTTTGAGTGTGCTCCAATATTTTGAATCAGAAATAATCAGCTTTCGGAATTATCAGGGAAACTTTAGCCTTAGAGCCCTGAACTGGTGCAACTCCAGTCTCATAGTAATGTGGCCAACTCTGAAGTGCAACTGAAGATGAGCAACAAATACTGACTTTACCAGCAACATCCAAACAACAAACTTTTATTTATAAATTTAACTCCATGGGATTATCATGTTACTCACACTGAAGATTCATTAGGAATTCCCCCCTTAACGCTAAAGCTCTCATCATTTAGAACTTCTAGCATAAATATGTAAATCATTCACATCAGAGTGAAATGAGTTCTCATTTGATACATCATCTCCAGCAGAAGAGATGACCTCAAAAAGTGCCATCAGCTTCAGTTGACCACTAGTTTTGTCTTGAGGATCTATTTTAACACGCCAACTTGTAAATTCATTACATTGACTGAAGGAGCTGTGGGTGACAGGAAATTAATTACATTTGAATTCTACAAATAATTAAGACTGGCTAACATCTTGTACCATTATGGGATGTGTATGTGGGTAGAGTGCAACATTACAGTGGCTGATGTTTACACACCTCATGAGGAGCTGGAGCAGAACATGCTACAGTTAACACTGTGGTATCAAATCTAAAATGTGAAGCACAATTTTACCAGACATGATCCTCAGCACTTGACAAATGACAGTTTCTTTTATCCTCTTAGAACTATTAGAATATTGAACAAATCTTTCTCTTTATACTTTCTGCTGAATTCTCTAACGTGCTGCTTGCTACCCTGTTTAATTTATTTCTATTTATAATTTTAAAAAATGATTAATGATTTTCTTAAAGAGCAAATCTGAGTAATTTTATCTTGTGATTCAAATCTGTGCTTGAAAATACATACAGTCCGTTGGCAAGGGCAGAGACGATTCCATTGCTTACTGTGCTATGCCACCAAACAGAAAATCATCAAGAGCTTGTAAGGCAATTGCAATTTGGATAAACATCAAATGCCAACTTTCTGCCTTTTTTTCTGTATTGCTTCATTGCTCTGGTTAAAAAAAAGGGACCTGATGTAATCCGCTGCTTTCAAGGAGATATCGCTGGTCAACAATCCTAAAAAAGGATCATGGCAAATCAACCATCTTTCAGTGTTTCATCAGAACAAGAGAAGAAGTCAGATGGGAGAATTCACAGGAACATTTGTAGCTTTTTTAAAAATTTCTTTCAAATTGATCTGAACTGTATTTATATTTATGCAATTGGCTGAATATGCAAAAGTAGCCTTCTAGTTTACAGTTGTTTTCTAGGTAACAAGACTACTACATCAATTCTAATATATTGGATTTGCCTTTGCAGTATGTTTAAGCACAAAGGTCACGTTCCCTTGACCAGAGACAGAACTAACTCTGTGACAGTGTGCACCCCACGAGAGTGACACTGTGATACAGCTAGTTACTGTCCGAAAAGCATTGGAGCCAGTTTATCAACATCTTTACCCGAGGTAAGATAATTCATTAATTAGTATATCCAATATTTTCCCTTACACTTTTCACTGACATGATCAGACAATTAAGGCAGAAACAAACAAATTAAAACAAGGTACAAGCAAGTATTAATTATTACTACACAGTAAACTGTGCGTCAGGAAGAGAGAGAGGGGAAATGACTATTGACTAATTTCTGCGGCAGTTTTCAGGGCTTGCTATCAATCAGACAAATCAGTTTTCTGGACAGAGCTTCATAGTACTTGATGGTAAACTGCTTTTCAAGGTACCTGCATGTGAATGATGCAGAGGAATTGGCAAATAAATGCCTGGCTCTCACTAATGAGGAGAGGTTCACAAAACTGGGCATCGTTGGAATAAAAGGAAATTTGACTGAAGTATTTCAAGCCATGGTTAATGCACAGCAGTTCTGAGTGTGAGCGTGTGAAGCAGGGAGGGCAAAAGCAAAAAACAATTTAGTTCAAAGCTGAACCAAAGCCTAGCACAGTGGTGGACATGTGCAACAGGCTCCCAATTCAGGGAGAACAGGACATTGATTCCACTGAAGTTTATTCATCACAATAATCTTGCTGACCTCCTTGTAAAAAAAAACAGAATATAGAAGGCAGGGTAATTCAAAATAGAAACTACTGAAGTAGTGTTTGCAGACCTCATGTGCTGATGCTGGCTTTAACCAGGATAAATTGTGTCCCACTCACACATTCCCATTCCTTTCCCCCAGTCAAGGTCAAATAGATTTGCGGTATGATTGTTCTGACACCAGAATCATGGTTATCTATCAGTTTGAAAGTTATTTCTGAGGGACAAGAAGTGATCTGAGAGTCTAATCCATTTACTACTTTACCTGCCATTCCCCCTGGTGTTCAGTGAGATGTAGAGAGAATGACAGAGAGCCCTGCCAAAAGGTTCCAGCTCGAAACGCCAACTGTACTTTTTTTTTCCAATAGATGCTGCCTGACCCACTGAGTTCCTCCAGCATTTTGTGTGTGTTGTGGAGAGAATGGGCTTGAATATGAATTTTTTTTATTAAAACAAAGGTGAACTAAGTGAACTAAGGGCACATGATGCTTCAGACCAAACTTATTCAGCTTGCCATACATCTAAAACAATCACAAAGCTATACAAGATGCACTACAGTTAAAAATAAAATCCACCCCCCTCACTATCATGTTCATCTCAGGGCCCATTAACTATGAGCTCACATTTGCTCGATCTCAACCACACTCAAACTCTTAGCCACTGCAGATTTTTTTTTTTTAAAATGTGATTCACTTTGTTACACATGGGACTGACATTAACCAAGTATAGTCTGTAACCTAACATGAATTCAATAAACCTTAATTCATAATTGGACAAATAGATCCTTGGATTGATAATTTATACACACAGACACCTTGTCAAATCACAAAACAAATGTAGTTGCGAAATAAAAATTCAAAACACAGGAACACTTAGTTGGTCAAGTATTATCTGAAAAGAGAGATTATGAAATTTGAGGAAATCTGTAATTTTTTTTCTTCAGGAGGTACTGCTGAATATTCACATTTTCTGTTTTTATTTCAGATGCCCAGCATCTGCAGTAATTTGTTTCCAGATTACTACAGGTGGGTCCCCAAGCCTGCAAGCTTCAGCTGAATTTGCAGCTTCTGTTGCCTTCTTGCTCCCACAGCATAGTTTTGTGATCTGCTACACAAGTTGATGGAGTCAAATTTTAGATTTACCCCTAAAATGGCCCTCACATTTATGGTTCCTGTGAATTAGAATCACCATGTTAGCCTCTTACTTCTGCTCCTCATCACAATTCAAACGCTCAGACAAAAGCAAAATGCTGCAGATGCTAAAAATCTGAAATAAAACAGAAAAATAATGGAAATGCTCAGTAGGCCAGACAACATCTGTACAGAGAGAAAGAGTTAATAATTACGGTTGACTGCCTTCCATCAAAACTGGGAGAATTTAGAAATCCAAACAAGAGGAATTCTGCAGATGCTGGAAATTTTCGGCCTGAAACATCGACTGTACCTCTTCCTAGAGATGCTGCCTGGCCTGCTGCGTTCACCAGCAACTTTGATAAAGAATTTAGAAATCAATAGGTTTGAAGTTACTAAGAAAAGTGGAAGGACATCTATAACACATTAAAGCTATTTTTCTAAAGCGTTTCTCTTTCCTGATTCACAATAAACAACAATTACATCCTGGTTATTGTAAACTATAACATTTACATTTCATATGCACAATCAGTAAAGGCAAACATACACTACACATTTGTCACATTCTTGGCTGTAGTTACCAGATTCTGGTATTCAAAGAGAATAAGGCAAACACAGACCACCAAACAAGCTGCAATAAATGAATACTCCAATCATTTCCTGACATTTTAATTTTAGGAAATTTTTCTTTACACTGTTACCCTAAGTGTTCCCCTTTTTCTTTTTATTTGAAAACACTTCAAGTTCTCACATTTCACTTTGTTACATTAGCTTTTTTATTTTAAGCTAGTAACTTTCAAAACGAAACTGAGACTGGTCCTGCCATTTGCTTCAATACCACCAGGTGGCAAAACAACAATGCAGTTTTGCAGACTGGGCAAAAATACTATCACAAATCTTTTATTGACACTCCACATAAAAGCTGGAATCGTGTTAGTTCTGTTGGATAAAAATTAGATTTGATTCACGCAGCAACTGCAGAGTTGTTTCAGCTGTGTGAGAAAACAAGATTACCAAATAGACTTCAACTCGGGCTCAGTAGAGGGATTTTAAAATCTAAATGCTCAAGACATTCAATGAATGCCAACTTCATTTCAAACCTGCCAGTCACACAATTCCCACTATAAAAAGTTTCACAATTTTCCCCACACCCAGAATGCCAAAACTGCTACTTCCCTGAGCATTTTTAAGTCACACTGCTGAGAAGGCTGTCCTAATATCAGAATGAGTTTTATTTCTGTGTAATAAATGTATTTGATTTTTTTTCTCCATAGATTGCAACATTTTCTGTCTCTGTGCGGGTTGCACTTTCTTTTGCATGTTAATGTACTGTTGATTGCACACAATTCCTCATCTTGTCATTCTAGTTTTAAAAAAACCCTAAATAAAATCTGACAAAGCAATGCTATCTGCTATAATCGTTGGCAAGCTGATTTTATGACCAATTCTTTGTAGAAAATATCACTGCATGGATTAAATATAATTAAACTCTGGGACCCAAGTTTCTCAAGATTTCAACTGATTCGAAGAAATTGTAGGAGTTTTTTTATTGCATTTATCCAGATTGTTAAAATACAAGGCAAAATGGATTGAGTCACTGTGATTACCTTTACCTTTCACCTGCCTAGTTGCCAGCTTTCAACTAATAGCAGGTTAATGAAAAAACTCTTCTCAGGCTTCAAGCCAGTTACAGGTATCGATTTTAACTGACGTTTCGATGACAAACTGCCATCTTCATCAGTGATGATGCCTGGGTAAGTCAAGTCCAGTGGTACTTATACCCCTGTCATCCGTCCCTCCTGATTGGATGAGAACTAACCAATTAGGTGTCCGCTCTCCCACCTTGTTTACATTCACTTTAGGTCAGTTGGCGTTTGCAGAATTCCCTGTCAATGCGGAGCAGCGTTTATCAGCTAGACGGGACGCACAGTGGAAACCCACATCAAGGAGCAAAGGAGGTGTATCTGTTTGGGCTAGCCGGAGAAATTAGCGGTAGCAGAACATTGCACTTGCAATGGCCATAGGGTTGACTTCGACGGCACAAAACTACTTTGCCACGCTAACTGCTTTTGAGGCCACCTGGTAAAGGAAGCCATTGAAATAAAACTGGAGGAAAAGAATTTTAATGAAGACGAAGGTCTCACTCTAAGAAAGAACTGGAATTCGATTGTAAACAAGGTGTGAGAGTGGAAACCTGATTGGATGAGGGCCAACCAATCAGGAGGGAGGACTACTGGGGTATAAATACCACTGGATTAGACTTACCCAGGCATTATCCCTGAAGAAGATGGCAGATTTTGTCTTCAAAATGCCGGTTATAAAATTGATACCCGTACCCGGCTTGAAGCTGGAGAAGAGTTCATTTGTCATATATGCTGGAAAAACACTAGATCCTTTTTTAATATCAGGTTGTTGAAATGATTCAGAATGTTCTTCTAATGGAAGATTAAAGCTTGAATCCCCTATCTGGTGGCTCAGGTTAACAAATAGCCTGACACTGTTTAAGTGGAACAGTATTTGCTTCCAACTGTGGATCATGGAACAAGATACCTTACACGTTTCATTGATCAATGTAGAACAGTTAACAGTTGGTCTTTGGATAAACAAACAGAGTAGAAAGGGACTTTGGATTAGTAGCTCTTTCTTGCTCATAATGAGCGGTATAACCAGCTATAGAATCTAACTATATTACCAACTAGGTTAGAGTGTAGCACACAACATTTTTGGAGAAAGCTTCCACACTACCAGCCTGCTCTGCTCTCGTCCAGTTGTAGGAGTCAAAGAACCTGAAAAGTTGAATGCCTTTTTTGTTTTTAACAGTCAGTTTTAAGCTGTCTAGCAGCTTTCAACTTGTGTCAGTTTTCTCTCCACTGAGCAATCGACATCTGACTCAAGCATAGTGGGGGGGGGGAGAGATAAAAAGAAACGAATCAGCTCAACATTGATTGATGTTTGATGCCCACAGTTTTCCACATGTAATAAAAAATGCACTTTTTCTCATTAATCTTCCTCAATGACAAATGAATAGATAATTACCAGTACATTAGCATCAATTTGTAATGGCTCGAGAATTCCAAGATAATAAATTTCTAGACATCAACTAAAACAAGTCTGCTTGAAACAGACCCAGTTTATAGATGTTACTTAAAATAACTGATAGATTTCCTTTTTCTTTAAAGCTCTGATTCATCTGAGTAAGTTCAAAAAACAAGTGACACTTCTCTTTAGTGACAGTTAATCAGTACTGTCGGACACTATGACTGATGGCATTGAAGATTATGACTATTAAGCTTCAGGGCTTGTGGAGAAAATTTCTGGCTTCTGCCCTCCTGCTAATGAAACTGGAGCTCTAAACTGTAGCCACTCAACTCTATTCTTTACACTCTGATTTCCCTCTAATTCAGGAGGCTGCAACATTTGGAAACTACTATATGATGACATTTGCCTTGGTGAATAAATTTTAAATTTGAATCTGTCAGTATTAACAACCTAAATTAGCAACTTAAATGCTGTGCCAAGTTAAATACTACTCACAACAGTAATACCCACCAACATAGCCCATGAGAATAGATGTGGACCTCTCTGTCAAAGGTTCAAATAGTTTGTTAACTTCTTTGGTTCTGTCTGCAGAACTTATAAAGGATACAATGCAGAACGTCAGTAATTTAGGCTTACACGTAATGAGCTGATCCATGAATACAACTTGTTTATCTGCACAGCTGAAACCACCCATTTTCTTCATGTTTAGTATAACTTATTTCAGCATTAGGTCTCTTACAGGACCTGGAAGACTCCTGATAAAGCCCAACTTCCCCTTTTGAGTCCCATCTTTATTTCAGGAACTAGAGAGAATGAGCTTGAACATTAAAACATTAACAAAACAAACAGGCAGGATGACAAGAGATCAGTGAGATTTAATTCCCTTTGACATCTGTGTTTTGTTCAATTGTGTAAGTTTACAATCTTCCATTAGTTACAGCACTTCAAGAACATTATGGAACTTGCAGTTACAAATGTTACAGGATCTTGTTTTGATGGACTCAACATCTTTCAGTGGTAGCCATGTAAAATAACATTTAGTGAATAGCCTTAAGTCATTAAAAGCTGCAAAGATATTAACAGTGTTAGAAAGAAGAAAATGTTACCAAGAAAATGAAAGGTGAGATCAAAGAACAGCATGTCTTATCAATGCAGTAGTTGAGACAGCGAGAAATGCAGCTTTTAAAGTAATCGAGAAACCATTCAAATGAAGGAAGATGCTGATCTCCGGAGAGTGTGGAGGTCAGTTAGGAGAAGTTCAATGAAGCATGGGGCTTCAGATCACTGTCACAAAGGAAGCTAATTGCAATTTTGATAAGGCTGATTTCATTGACATCTCTCATGGTGGTAAGCATGGTGCCTCATGCCCCTTCACTGCACTGCAATCTACATCACTTTCCAATGCTTCTCCTCAATAAATCAACTTAATAGGAATTGCTCGTGCTTGATTCTGTCCTTAACTAAGCAATCAGTTTGAATGCAGTCACTTCTCTTTATGTCTTTAGGATTAATGCTGATTTTTGTTTTCTGGGAAGAGCCTGATTAATGGCAGCTTTCCTGGGAATGCTGCAACTACTGGATTCTCAAGAAAAATAGAACATTCACATGCAAATTTTTCTTCCTGAGTTAGCTAACCAAGAACAATTAACTAGACATGTGGAACAGTTCTGATCGCTCTCATATTTGATATCTACCCATGTAGCGCAAAGGTGGGCTGTAATCTGCTGATGATATGGTTAGATTTAATGACTAGTTATGCTGCTCATAAGCAGCTCAACTGTTACTTTATGACTCAGCTGAGTTCACTTAATAGGAACAGGGAGAAAATCATACCATTGCTAACAAGCAAAAACAATTATTTACCTGCCACTTCCTACAAGATCCTACGGCACTGTGCACAACTAATTCACAAGTTTAAGATGTGAGGATAGCTCCTGTATAGCACAAAAACAGTTTGCTACACAATGCTTCCTGAGAAAGCCACAAAGAATTTAGTGCAATCACCCCGCTTTAAAAAATTTATATCCAGTGAATAAAAGTTCAGTAAAATTAATTATACCCAAACATATTAAATTGATTTTCACAAAATACTATACAAAAAATGGTGTCTTATATTTCTTAATGTTTCACCCTATCAGTTGAAGGAAACATTTATATGTTTACTTCAAACAAGTTAATTCCTCAATTAAAAATCTGATGTAACATTACAAAGTACATCAAAATTTTTCATATTTACTCAGTATAACATGAATACTTTAAAAGGTGACAATTCTGTTATATTTATAACCAATTTAACCATAATTTGACCCAGTACATGTCAAAGAAAATTTAATTTCAATATTTAGAATGTAGTGTTGATTAGTCACAGTAACAACTTTTCTCCTCTTCATCAGAATATAAAATAATTCAGGAAGTTACCAAAAATATATTTTTGTTTATCTTCACACATGTTCACTTTGTCCAAGGTCTGGCTGGTTAACAAATTCAATTATTTTTCCAGCTTTACTCTCTTCAAATATTACAATCTATTTTGTAAAAAAGATAAAAGAAAATAGTAAAAAAAAGCTGTGCAAATAAGGGAGAAGGGTGGATCGTGATGCAGACTTAAATAAAAGACGGTTAAAGCATATTACTTCTTAATGAAAAATCACCTTGGATTTTCTGTCAGTAGATCCTGTGCATGAAATTCCCTTTCTTTGGACAACACTTCTTGGTCTGTGGCTGACAGCAGCCATTATTGGCTATGACTGATTACCAACTTGGGCTCTGATAACAGAGCAAAGCCATAAAGACGTTCTAATTTAAGGCAGCTCTTCCCACTTTAGTTTTTTGAAGATGCAACATTCTGAATATTGCCCCACACAGAGAAATTTCCATTCTATTTATAGAATATTCTTTTAGTTCACCATGTACACTGCAGACATTTCTATCTCAGCATTAGATTGTGCACAGCAAATCCCACAAAAGGCAAAGTAAATTATCCAGATTTGGAGGGATTGGCTGAACACAGTTGTAAGTTCAATTGCTAAGAGAACATGAGATTTTCTTGCTCAACTAGTGTCAAACACCCGAACAGGCCGCGGTTCAACAGTGAACTTGAAAGGCAATGCAGCAGCGTATTGCAAGACTAGGTTAAATTGTGCTCTTTAAGTCTCAGTTGCAAGACAGAATCTTAGCCTTCTACCTCAAAGTGCTACCACTGAGCTAATATCTCTGGCACTGGACTTCTTCTGCACTTCCACGGGGATTAATCAAAGCCTTTTTCACAAAATGCAGAGGGTGCATGAAAATAATACAAAGTTTTTCTTTGTTTTAAAAGTTTTTGTTAAAAGGTTTTGGCTAAAGGGAAACTTGAATAACCTGATCATCAAATCCTCACATACTTTCACTTCTGGGCTATTCTGCTCTAAAATCTTAAATGGCAGCCAAAGACAACAAAGTTAGAATCTTGCAATGGATGTGAAATTTGAGTCATCCAATTTCTTGCAAACATGACTCTCAACTGTCACTGCAATAAGAATCCAACATTTGCAGAAATTGTTGCCATCAGTTTGTCTTACCTCATTGTTGCCATGCTGTACCCATGGAGCAGGTAAGTAAAGTGTCTTTTGTGGCCCTATATCCCAGTAGCGGCCCAAGTTCAATCCATTCACAAACACCACACCTTTTCCCCAGCCCTAAAATACACACCAGAAGTACATAAGGACTTGGTTACAGATATTTAAAAAAATACAAACTGCTTTTCAACTAATGTTGGAGGGTAGTGAACTGAAAAGAACAGAATTATAAAACCTATGTGGCTCACCAATACTATTTGGATGAGACAGGGGATTATCTGCTGCCCCCACCAGCTTTGACTTGCACACAAGTTAAGCACACTGATGTAGTTAAATTTCCCTTGAAAAGCCTTGGCAAGACATTCAGTTGCATCAGGATCACTACAAGGACAAATCTGGACTGGCCACACAGCATAACTCAGGTGGTGAATTCAGACATGCAAAGGTCAGTCACAACGAAGAAATCCTTAACATATTTGAAGACTGGTGTCAAGAGTTTTCCCACAGGCTAATCCTATATTTGCCTGATATTGTAGGTAAGTACACTGCTCTAGTCTGCCCCATCACAATCCCCGGGTAGGTCCTTCCCATTTGCAAGATAGGCCCAGAAGAGAGAATGGAGCAATGGTATACAGATTGGACAGAATAACAGTGGGAGCCCTCAACATGATTCCAGATCCCATGAAGTCTCATGGCACCCGAATAAACAAAGAAACAGCCTCTTGATTCTCCCCAACTATGCTTCCTTAGCAAATATTCCTCCAGTTTGAACAACATTTGGAGAAGGGGCACAGAATGTATTCTGGCTGTGTCACTTCCATGTCCAAAACCAACAGTGGCTCAGTGGCATGGGTTGACAGTTCAGAAGGACACAATTACAGCAGGGAGTGAGTGAACTAAGAAGAGAGATAATCTACCAGACCTTGTATTCGCCAACCCTACAGTAGCAAAAATATTTGACTATAAAAGCATTGGTAGGAAAGTCCAGTGAACAGACACTGTGGAGATAAACATCCCAAGTTCACACCACGGAGACTATCAACCGCATTCATTGGGATAGACTCAGAGTGGGTGTGGAAGCTCAAAGCTTCATGGGCATCACAGATCAGTGGACCATCAGCAGAAGGAGCAAACTATAAATCTTCATCATATCTCTCACCTCCCTGTGGTAACAAGACAGAGGATTAAAACTGGATCCAAGGAGGACTGAAGGGCAGGTGAGGGATACCACAAAGTATATCTTCAATTAAAGAGTGAAGCCGAAACAGTTTACAAATCTTGCAACTGACAGGTAAACAAACACATGAATGAGGAATCACATCAAACCCCCGCAGTCCTGCCACAGCCAGCAGTTAATGAGAATGGACAACTGTACAGCTAACAAAAGGGGACATTTCTATCTACAATAATGGTGGGGCCCAGCAAAAAGGTGCAAGAGATGAAGCTCAGGCACTCACAACCATACGCAGAGGAAAGTGCTGAGAGAAAGATCCATCTCGGATTCCTTCGTAGCATAGTAGTTAGCACAATTGTTTTACAGTACTAGCTGTAAGATCAGGGTTCAATTCCCTCCGCTGTCTGTAAGAAGTTTGTGTGTTCTCCCTGTGACTATGTTTCCTCCAGGTCCTCCAGTCCTCCAGTTTCCTTCCATTTTCCAAGGTGTACAGTTAGCTTTAGTAAGTTGTGGGCATGCTATGTTGGTGGTGGAATCGTGGCATACTTGCGGGCTGCCCTCAGCACAATTCTCACTGATTTGAGCTGACTCAAATGATGCATTTCACCGTATGCTACCACGTACATGTGACAGATAAGGCTAATCTTTACTTCTTTCAACCCAAGGACTTAACTGTAGGAGTTCACCTCTGGAAGCATCACATCCTTCCACTGCTTCATCAATTATTTTCTTTCCATCACAAATCAGAAGTAGGGTTGTTCACTCCCAGTTGCATGTATTTGAAATGGAACTGAAAATCATCTCCTTAATAAGTCAAACAACGCATGCACATGTATAGGCTCAGGAATTCATATTTCATACTGGGAACTTTCAGCTGACATCAGTGACCAGATCATTCAGTGATTCTATGGGCAGTAGTACTGATCAATATCCTTTGTCAATCATGCTTCCCATCTGTCCAATAATCTCTTTGACCCTCTACCATCAGGCAGGAGGTACTGTAGCATCAAGACACAAATTGTTAGGATGGGAAACAGCTTCTTTCCCCAGGCCACAAGACTACTGAACTCCCTGCTTCCTCTCAGGTCTCATCATGTATGAAGCGCCAGTAGCTTTATACTGTTTACTTTTTAAAATATGTGTTATACATGCACCTTATTATTTTGTTAATTTATTTGTACTAATATTACCTTCCAGCTAGCCTCCTTCCCCTCCCTCCACAATTTTATTCTGGCCTCTTTCCTCCTTCCTTTACAGTTCTGAAGAAGGGTCTCGGCTTGAAACGTTGACTGTTTATTAATTTCCGAAGATGCTGCCTGACCTGTCGAGCCCTCCCAACATTTTGTGTGTTGTTTTGGATTTCCAGCATCAGCAGACGTTCACATGTTTATTACTTGATGTGTTACGTAAGATATATGCAAGTTATACATACTGCGCTGTGCATCTTGATCCAAGGAATGTTGTTTCATTTGGTAGTACACATGTGCACGGTTGAATGACAATAAACTAAAACTGAACTTTTCTTCTAGAATGCTAACTTGGAGCTAACAGGTTAGACAAGTCTGCAACAACCAACAACTGATACTAAGCAGGTGCTTTAATGCTGCTGGCAAAACACAAACAGGAGGAATGGTATTACATTGGCTTGGCGTCCTCAATAATAATCAGACACCGAGTTATCCTGATTTCAATACAAGGAAATGTAGGATTTGCACTTTCAGTCCAAGCAAATAGAAGAGGACCATTACTTAGTTACTGTATGATACACATCAAAAGATAATTTCAAAATAACTTTCATCTGAATAACGTCATCAGTATACCAAAACATCTCCAAGTACCTTCACAAGTTTGAGATTTAGAAGTTGATGCTTTTTCAATTGCTTCGTTCAGTCTCACATTTCATATATAAATTAATACTCATTCTATAACATACTATCCCAAGCAGGAAGCTATAATCAATAAGACTAATTCTCCTCACCTTGAGCCGTATAAAACTATCATAGGGCGATGAGTCCAAGTAGTGTGTGCCATAGAAGAAAGCAGGAAGGACAGGTTTTTCCGGAATACGATTCAGTTTGATAGCTGAGAAACTTCAGTCCAGGGAGACAATAAAAAGAGTTATTCCCAATGTTAAGAAATTAAACATTCAACAAATTTAATCCTCTTGTGTCAGTAACCTTGTGCAGAACTACACTGGCTGGTGTCTATAGACTAAATATTGGATGAAAATGGACCCACAAATTACTTTCTTTGCAAAGTACCCAAGGCTTGTATCCGTGCACCTAAGTAATGAGTGAAAGACTAATTGCTCTGTGAATGTTTTCATGAATGGAAGAATCTCAAAGTAAATGATGAAGGGACACCCACTTAAGATGAGGAGGAATTCCTTCCTTGAAGTCTTTCATGTCTGGAAATGTTGACTCTCCAGGGGATGTCATTACGTTTGTTCAAAGTTAAAGAGTGTGTGTGTGTGTGTGTATGTGTGTGAGCGTGAGAGTGAGTGTTATATATATATATATATAGCTATCTCTCTCACACACACACACATATACACATATAAAGATACACATACACACACACACACACACACACACACGAGGATAGCATAGCTGAGGCCAATGAGCTCTCAGTTAATGATCGCATGAATAACATAGCAGGTTTAAGTGGGTCTACTCCCACTTCTGTTTCTTACAATCTTGTACTAGAATGTTAGCCAGTGTGTTCACACATCTGCAGTATGAGAATATTGAGCAATAATAAGCTCTCTCTCTCTCTGTATCTTGTTTTACGGCGGTTGGCATCCAGCTTAATGGTGCATTACCCCCACCCGCTGCTCCAGAATGTGCACTAGACATACATTCTAAATCCCTTCACCCAATCACACACACACACACACACACACAAACCTACACTTCACCCTCCCACCTTTGACCATCCTAGTATCCTATTCCTGTTTATTCGTCATATTCTATAAAAAACCCCTGTACCCCTTAAAAACGCTAAAAATACCCGGACTTGTGCTCTCTCACCCATGTCCAGCAACCCTTTTAATGTGAATTCCTGCACCCCCAACTCCCTTAGTTTATTTCTCATCATCTCTCTCTGTATCCCATACTTCCTGCAACTCAGAACTACATGTTCTACTGACTCCTCTTCCTGACATTCCTCACACAATCCTGTCTGGTGTTTCCCTACCATTTTCAATGTTTTGTTTAATGCACAATGCCCCAGCCTCAACCTAGTCCACACAATTTCCTCCCTTCTGTTTCCATTACCTACCCTAGTAACAATAATAAGCTCGATTTGATACAACCAAGCAGTGAGATTACCATGTAAAGAATGGTCAAGGCAGAGGAAGTAGTGTGTTTTTGCAGCAATAACAATAGGAGGAAGGGATGCAACCAAGCAAAGGGTTGAAGTTGATTGCAAGACATGACTGGTTCACATAAACTGTAATTATCTGCACATGCCCTGTCAATAAACTGCCAATAACCCTACTGTGCAATCACTAAAGATTATAACTAAGGTCTAGCCGACAACCAGTTTGAATGCAATTCACAAAAACTAAAGGGTCACTAAAATGAAAACCAATTTAACAGTGCGAGGAGTAAAATATATTAACACTGATCCAGTGCAGGAGAGCAATGGCTGGCATTGAGAGGATCTGGAGGGTTTAATGTTTGCAGTGTGCAACCAAGGTAAGTCGTCAGAGATACATAGTGCTGAATACAAAATTCATCTAAAGTAGACCAGTGATACAAGGAGTAATCTGTGATTTTAATTTACCTGCTGTAAAAACTGTAATAACCTCTCTGGATTGATTTCAGTTCTATCTGAACTACAATTACAATCACTCTTGGGTATATTTATTTAAAAAGTTATTGAAGCTATGACTTTATAAGCTTTGTTTTAAATTCAATAAACTGTCAATAACTAAGACACTATTAATATCTAAACATCTTTTTAATCATTGGTGAGATGGCTCTGCTATGGAGAGGGAGAATGTTGCCCAGGTTTTCCGCGTTTTGGAGGTGGACTTGGACTGTGGAGTTATGTCTTTTTTTAATATATATTCTATGTTTTTCACCTGATCTTTCTTGGTTTTTTTTGTGTGCGGGGAGAGGGTTTGGGGGTCAAAGTGCCTGTTCCATTTTTGTTCTTTTTTTGTGCAGGGAGGAGAGATTTGGGGGTTGATGACCATGCCACCTGTTTCTTTCTTGGTTTCATGGCTATCTGGAGAAGAAAAACTTCAGAGTTGTATACTTTGATAATAAATAAACCTTTGAACCTTTGGTCAGGCATTGATATTTTAAATGTTTGATGTATGAAATGCTGGGCTATGATAACCTCGGGGCGGGGAACAATGAAAATTCGTTATACTTAATGGAGTAAGGGGAGAAAATTCCCACTCCAAATGTTAACCTGCAGAAGCAACAATTGTCTTCATTTCACTCACCACGAATATTTCAAATAGCACAAAAGTTGCAAACCAACTTTACAACATTTGTTTTAAGCACAGTGAACAGAGACAGGACAGTTGAAAGAATGATAAATATAATGCCTTACCTCTCAATAAAGCTTGTTTTCATCTCTAGGGGATAGATTATAAAGTCCTTCAAAGGTTGCTTATTGAGAAAGATATCTCCCAGGAGACCTGAAGAAACAAAACTCATAAGTGATGCCAAGGGAATAGAACACCTTCAAGTGCCCACACTGTAATCAATTGATTTCATTGCAAACTTTAAAAAAATGCACTCACAAAGCATCTTTATCACAGAAGGAACATTACTACATCAAAAATGGATGTCAATCCAGAGGTGATATTAATAGGATGGCTAACACCTCAAAGGAGTATGCTTTAAGTAGGATCTTGACAGTAATAAGGAACTTTGTAAGACAACACACACAAAATGCTGGAGGAACTCAGCAGGCCAGGCAGCACCCACGGAAAAGAGTAAACAGTCAATGGTTCAGGTCGAGACCCTTCATCAGGACTTGGAAAAAGTCAGAGCAAGAAGGTGGGGGGAGGAGAGGAAGAAGTACAAGGTGGAAGGTGATAGGTGAAACTGGGAGATAGGGCAAGGAATGAAGTAACGTGTTAGGAAGTTGGTGAAAGAGAAAAAGAGCTGGAGAAGGGGGAATCTAATGGGAGAGGACAGAAGACCATGGAAGGAAGGGAAAGGGGCAGAGCACCAGAGGGAGGTGATGGGCAGGTAAGGAGAAGGTGTCAGAGGGAAATAGGAATGGGGAATGGTGAAGGAGAGGAGAGGGTGGACAATTAGCAGAACTTCAAGAAATTGATGCTCATGCCATTAGGTTGGAGGTGACCCAGACAGAATATAAGGTGTCACTCCTCCAACCGTAGTGTGGCCTCATCGTGGTAGTAGTGGGCTGACAGAATTGAAATGGCTGGCCACTGGGAAATCCCGCTTTTTGTGGCAGATGGAGTGAAGGTGCCCGATGTCGCGGTCGCCCAGTCTATGCTGGGTCTCATCAATGTGCAGTAGGCCGCACTGGGAGCACTGGACACAGTAGGTGAGCCCAACAGACTCACAGTGAAGTGCCACCTCACCTGGAAGGGCTGTTTGGGGCCCTGAATGGTAGATGGTGTAGGGGCAGGTGTGGCACTTGTTCTGCTTGCAAGGACAAGTGCCAGGAGGGAGATCAGTGGGGAGGGACAAGTGGACAAAGCAGTCGCGCAAGGAGGGATCCCTGCGGTAAGTGGGGAGGGGCAGGGGAAGGAAAGAAGGGAAAGATGTGCTTGATGAGGCCAGTACCAGAAAACTCATACCTGGTTTTCTGGTACAGGCCTGGGTTAGTAGGTTTATAAAAGATATCAGAGGAAAGACTGTCTCCAGAGATGGAGCCAGAGAGATCGAGAAAAGTGAGAGAGGTGTCAGAAATGGACCAAGTAAATCTGAGAGTAGGGTGGAAGTTGGAAGCAAAGTTGATGAAGTCGATGAACTCAGCACAGGTGCACGAAGCAGCACCGATGTAGACGTCAACGTAACGTAGGAAGAGTTGGAGAGCAATAATGGTGGAGGCTTGGTACGTTCCACATCGCCAACAAAAAGGCAGGCATAGCTGGAAGCCATGCGAGTGTCCATGGCTACACCTTGGGTTTGTTAGAAGTGGGAGGAACCGAAAGAGAAATTGCTGAGGGCGAGGACCAGTTCTGCCAGACGGAGGAGACTGGCTGGGTCTGTTGTCCAGAAAGAAGCAGAGAGTTTTAAGGCCCTCCTGTTGAAGGATGGAAGTCCATGGTGGAAATGAGACGATCAGGGCAAGGGAACTTGAAGTCATTGAAAAGATCCAGAGTGTATGAAGTGTCATGAATGTAGGTAGGAAGAGACTGAACCGGGGGTGTGGGGGGAGTGAATAAGACAGAGTGGAGGTATGCAGACACGGGTTCAGTGGGGCAGGAACAAGTAGAAACAATTGGTTTACATGGACAGTCAAGTTTGTGGATCTTGGGTAGGAGGCAGAAATGGGAGGTGCGGGGTGCGGGAACCATGAGGTTGGTGGCAGTGGATGGGAGATTCCCAGAGTCGATGAGGTCAGTGATGGTACAGGAGGCAATGGCCTGATGCTCCTTAGTGGGTTCCTGTTCAAGGGGTAATTAAGAGGAGGTGTCTGAGAGTTGGCGCTGGGCCTCAGCAAGGTAGATGTCAGCCCGCCAGACTATTACAGCACCCTACTCTCCCCCCATCTGTGAGTTTGATGGGGAGGTTGGGATTAGCGTGGAGAGAAAGAGAACAGCACATTCAGAAGGAATGAGGTTTGAATTGGAGAGAGGAGAGTTAAAGTCGAGACTGTTGATGTCTCGCCAGCAGTTAAGAGATAAAAAGATCCAGAGCAGGCAGAAGGCCAGAGCGGGGTGTCAAAAAAGTGGTGGGGGTGGTGAGTGGGTTTGTAAGGCATTGTGATAGAGAAGGGATGTAAATAAGACTAGAGTCTCTAACTGACAACTTAGAGAATTATCAGGTTGGCGAATATTGCAGGGTAAAAGAACAGACAGCAGTTCAAAGTGATTTAAACATGCAATGAGAATTTCAGTTTGGAAATCAGAGTAATTTAGTATGTTTAAGGTTTTAGGAAAACAACATTTGAAGGAGTTACTATCAGAGCATTGGGTTTTCCCTGACCCAAGTCAAGGGAAGGCAAAAGATGCAAGGCTTATAAGACAACATTGAAAGAGGCCTTGAAGTTCTGATGGGCTAAAAACTACATATTTTGCAAGTGATCACATGAAGTACTCTCTTAATTTAACTACCTTAGCTGAAAGTTGAAAATAAAAATTTATCCTTCTAGTACCACCTTGAGCAAACTGAGGCTTGCTTACCCTATTGAAAAATGACCCTCTGGTGCATAACAAGACAGTCATTATCAGAGGGAAAAGTCTTCTCATGTCTGAAATTAAATCTAGATAACAATCTAGTTATCTGAGCCCATCAGATATTTGTATTTTTGTTAAACTGCACAATTCTTCTTGGTAGCTAGATTTTGTATGTGGGAATTAAAAAGAAAGTAATGGAATAGCTTAGGGAATTAGTACATTGTAACCATGTGCTGCACAACACTAACTATGTTGTCAATCGCCATCTTAGCAAATTACCTTTACGTTGTTCATCAAGTTTTAAGCCATAGTTCACTCTACCACGGTTTTCCACCAATAAGCTTAAGTTTAGTTTACCCTTTAAGAAAAAATAATCCAGTTTTAATAAAGAAACAAGAGAATTTCATAATAAAATTAATTTCTGAAATCATTATTGTAAGTAACTGGGTAATATTAATCTTATTGCAAATTACAATGGAAATGAGCAATTAAAAAAGGGATAATATAAAGCAGGCATAACAGCAATTTAAAAATCACAGAATAGAAGTGGTATGTCTCCACAAATGGCCAATTACAACAATAAGACACGTTACCAAATCTCACATTGCTGGAGCTCCACATGTAGATGGAGGAATTGTGGCTTTGGTTTAGCAATAAGACATAGGAGCAGAATTTAGGCCTTCGAGGCTGCTTTGCCATTCCATCATGCCTGATTTATTTTCCCTCTCAACCCCATTCGCTTGCCTCCTTCCCCTCCCCATAAGCTTACATGTACACACATATTTTTCTCTCACACACAGACACACACACACACACACACACAAATATAACAAATGCCTTTTTTATTCTGAGACCCTCTGGCCTTAGACTACCCCACTACTTGATATATTCTCTCCATATCTACTCTATCTAGGCCTTTCAATTTTTCCACATGGTTTCCACATTTTAAATGTTTTTAAGACTAGGATTTTCCAAAGCCTGCTGGCTGTGTACAAGTGTCACTCTGTTTTGGGGGTCGCACCACAGTGGGCCAAAATAAAATTCTTAATGTAATTAGCTAATGTAGGCATCTCAGACTGGGTTTATTGTAAATCATTTACCTTCTGCCGAGATCGCCAAATTAAACACACCACTTGCAAAGTTAGGTGATACATTTAGCTATAAGCTGTTAAAATCTTCAGCTTCAAATTCAACTACTCCACTATTACCTATGCCAGCCTTCCATTTTGATCATAATATGCAATATTAGGCAATGCCAATGTTTTTGTTTGAAGTCTGAATCTCACTGAAGGTTTCACTAAACAAACAGAGCCCATTCATTCAATTTCAATTACAATGCATGAGTTTACATAAAGATTTTATGTTTCAGTTTAAAATGTCCTTTGCGATATCAGATATTTCACAACCTACATTCTGGACTCTTTTCAGTGTCACTCTTGAATTTACCACCGTAACTGCATCTAAATCAGAAGTTGTGCTCCAAATCTTCCTCTTGTGTCAGAGCATAATCTAAGCTAATATTAAAATACAGTACAAAGTACTTCATTGGTTGAGATACACCAACTTTTAGATGAGAGTCTAAATCATGTTCAGCTGTTGGAAAAGAACACGACAATTAAAAACACAACAGAGGGACAAAGGACAAAATTCACAAGTAGGTACAGACACAGAGAGATCAGAGCATATTCATGCAGAGACAATTGAAATGACATGGCAACATTAAGAAAGCAGAATGGAGAAAACAAAGCATAAAGATACAAGAACAAGAGAGATTTGAGGCACCTTTATTTCAGCCACAGCTGATTATTCTACCTAGTGCTGGGCATTGGACTCCAGTAAAAATGTGAAGACCTTTGAAGTAGTGCTGAATCGGGGCAGGGATGGAAATCCAAGCAACACACACAAAATGCTGTAGGATTTATGGAAAAGAGTACAGTTGACACTTCAGGCCAAAACCCTTCAACAGGACTGGAGATAAAAGCTGAGGAGTAGATTCAAAAGGTGGGGGGGGGGGGGTAGAATGTGAACTTGTCGACTTCATCCTCTTCGCCTCCAACCCCGCCCCCAGATTTACCTGGTCCATTCCCAACACCTCCCTCCCCTTTCTCGATCTCACTGTCTCTATCTGCAGAGACAGCTTATCCACTGATGTCTATTATATACCCACAGACTCTCACAGCTACCTGTACTTGTAAAAACGCCATCCCCTTCTCTCAATTCCTCTGTCTTTGCCGCATCTGTTCTCAGGATGAGGCTTTTCATTCTAAAATGAAGGAGATACCCTTGGTTTTTCAAAGAAAGGGACTTCCCTTCCTCCACTATCAATGCTGCCCACAACTTGCTCTGGATCTTTTATCTCTTAACTGCTGGCGAGACATCAACAGTCTCATTTATTTCACGCATGTCTGCTCTTACCCCATCCTCCCGCCATCCTACTAGGGGTAGGGTTCCTCTTGTCCCCACCAGCCTCTGCATCCAGCACACAATTCTCCGAAACTTCCGCCACCTCCAATGGGATCCCACCACCAAGCACATCTCTCTGCATGAACTGTTTGTTCTTCTGCCATTAGGCAAACGTTACAGGAGCATCAAAGCTAAAACCACAAGGCTACTAAACAGCTTCCTCCCACAGGCAGTCAGACTGCTAAATAGCTGCTCTACCTGACTCTGTTTTGGACACTTTTAACTTGCACTTGATTTTAACTGACATGTGGCTGTTGTGTTTTACTATTTATTGTTATGTTTATTATTTAGTGTTGCGTTTGTTATCTTATGATTGCACTGCTCCTGAGAAACGCTGTCTCATTCTGCCCTGCAGAGCTGATGTACGGTTAGAATGACAATAAAGTTTTTTGAATCTTTGAATCTTGAATCATTCCTCCCCCCCAACTTTCTGCTTTCCACAGGGATCGCTCCCTTCGCGACTCCCTTGTCCATTCATCCCCCTCATCCCTCCCCACCGATCTCCCTCCTGGCACTTACCCTTACAAGCGGAACAAGTGCTACACCGGCCCCTACATCTCCTCCCTCACTACCATTCAGGGCCCCAAACAGTCCTTCCAGGTGAGGTGACAATTCATCTGTGAGTCTGTTGGGGTCATCTACTGTATCCGGTGCTCCTGGTGTGGCCTCCTGTATATCGGCAAGACCCGACATAGATTGAGAGACTGCTTTGCTGAGCACTTGTACTCTGTCCACCAGAAAAAGCTGAATCCTCCAGTGGCCACCCATTTTAATTCCATTTCCTATTCCGATATGTCCATCCATGGCCTCCTCCACTGTTGTGATGAGGCTGCATTTAGGTTGGAGGAATAACACCTTATATTCTGTTTGGGTAGTCTCCGGCTTGATGGCATGAACATCAATTTCTCAAACTTCCGGTAATGCCCCCCACTCACCCTCTCCTTCACCATTTGCCATCCCCTTTTCCCTCTCTCACTCTATCTCCTTGCCTGCTCATTGCCTCCCTCTGGTGCTCCCACCCCCTTTTTCATTCTTCCATGGTCTTCTGTCTCCTTCACTAATTAACTTCTCAGCTCTTTACTTCATCCCTCCCCCTTTCAGATTTCACCTATCACCTGGTGCTTCTCTCTCCCCTCCCCCCACCTTTTAAATCTACTCCTCAGCTTTTCTCCTCCAGTCCTGCCAAAGGGTTTCGGCCTGTTGACTCTTCTCCTTAGATGCTGCCTGGCCTGCTGAATTCCTCCAGCATTTTGTGTTCAACAGGAGAAGAAAGTTGTTCTCCTTGTGAAAAAAGGACATAGATGATCTGAGAACATAAAACCTAGGAAGGCTTTATGTTAGATCAACAGAGGGGTTAAAAACCGGAGGTCATGGAATGCAATAATTTGCAAAAGAACCAAAAGAGATGACAAAGGAAAACCCCTTTCACTCAGCATGTGGTTCAAATCTGAATTCATGTCAGGGATTCAACCATGGTGTTCAAAATCGGAACGTGGATCTGTACTTGAAAGGAAAGGGGAAAAAAAACAATTGTAGGGTTATGAGGAAAGGGTAGGGGGTGCAACTAGATGAGGTGTTCTTGAATAGAGCTAGCAGGCGCTTAGTGAATCAAATAGATACACTTTGTGCTGTAGCCATTAAGATTCCATGAATCTTCTCCCCATGGAAAGTGCTTTATTTATTATGCAAGACTTTCAGTTGACTTATGTACTGTTCCACAGATCAATTCGTTACAGAAGTTCATTTAAGTAGTACGAAGTAAAACAATAACCAAGTGCAGAATAAAGTATTAGAGTCATAGAGAAAGTGCAGTGCAGGTAGTCAAAAAGGTGCAAAGTCATAAAGAGGTAGATTTTGAGGTAAAGAGTCCATTTTGTTTCATATTTATCCCCTGGTCTATTGCTTCAGAAAATGCTGAACTTGATAATTATCTCATTTGCTCTATACAAATTCCTCTGCCCGTTTGCTCACAATACAAAGTAAAGGATCAATGAGTTTTGGATGCCCAGAAGGGATGAAAAGCATGACATGAAAGTGACCTCACCTTCTATTGTAATCAATATTCTTATAATATTGTGATCTTACAACATGATTTTGTATGGCTGCTACCTTTTAAAAGCACCTTTAAAAGAAATACCCATTTGCTCCTTGATCTAAAAATATGATATTTTAATGGCATTCACCTTAATGTCTGGGACAGTCAATTCCACATTTTTGTAGTCCAGGAATCCAATGGAACGATCATTAAGGAATACCTGGAAAAAGAAATGAACTAAATTATGCAAATAGAAACCAGGAAGCATGGACAATAAACTCCTAACAGAAATGGGACAGAGCAACAATAGGTGCACACAAAGTAGCAAAACAAACACAATGTGATACCATTTTACAAGTTTTCCCTTAGGTCATAGAATGAGGCCATTCAGCCCATCAAATCTGAGAGCAGTTCCCTCGAACTCATTCCTCCACTTATTTCTCCAGTTAACCTATTTTCCCCTCACAAGTGCCTTAATTAACTCCTGCTACCTGCATATACGACAAATAATTTACACTAGCCCATTGATCAACCAGCCAACGCAAGTTTGGGATGTGGATTCCACTGGAGTACCCAGTAGAAGTTCCCACTGTCACTGGTAGAACATGCAAACTATACACAGTCTGCACTCGGTAACACCTAACCGCAGTAAACAATAGTGATGGTGACGATGCTGGCAACTTGTCTTACAAGGTACTGGGCAGAATTATCTGCTCATTATTGTTCAGTCTCAATCTAGAATCAGTTTGTAGGTGCCCAAGGCAGAAACTGCATTGGCTGCAAGAAATCACCATACATCCTCAGTTACAAAGTCCTCTATCAGAACCCCGTATTCATCCTCCCTTTATACACCTAACTATTGCTGAGTCATCAGAGAATTTCTATAGATGAGGACTCAGTGTTGTATCTGAAGTCTGAAGTACATAATACAGGGTAAACAGGAAGGGAGCCAATACAGTCCACTGTGGGGCCCCAGTGCTGCTCGTTCTTGTGTGTTTGATATTTCAGTAATACTTGAGTAATATTGTAAATAAATTGTTTGATTAAGCATCCTTTGTTGTTTAAATAATTCATTATGGGTTATATGTAAAAGTACATAGATTGCATATGTCATCACACCATTTCGGACCCACTTGTTTTTCTTCTGAACAGCTTAATGTTTTGGAGTTACACAACAGTGGCAACAGGGAAGTTTTAAACAAACCAGAGATGAATTACCTACCTGTTGAAGCACAGCGAGACATTCGGGTAAAAAAGGAAAGCAGAGAAAAACGGTCGAGTAAAAAAAAACAGTGCAGCACATTCATTTTCTTTGCAAGGGGAGAAAGTGGGTCAAGTTTTTAAAAAAAAGGCAAGAAATGGACAAATTCAAGGGTTCATAAACAGTAAGTACCAGGTGATACTAATCATAATTTAAAAAAAAAAGCAGAATAGGTTGATGACATTGGAAAGACTGACACGTTTGATTATACAAGAGATAAGGAGCAAACTGAGCAGTATTTTAAAGCAAATGGAATAGCCAATAAGAAACAAGTACCAATTTTGCTGAGTGCATTGGGTTTAAAGGCATACAGTTTGCTTAGAATTTTGACTGCTCCAATGAAACCAGCCAAAATTAGCTTTTCCGATATCATGAATATAATTGCTGACTACAAAACATTTTAGGTTTCATAAGCAGAAACAAAAGGAAGGTAAATCCATTTCAGCTTACGCTGCTAAACTGAAAAAGTTGTCTTGAATATTGTCAGTTCAGTAAAGGGCTTAATGATGAACAGAGAGATCATTTAGTTTGTGGAATCTTACAAGAATGCATTAAAAATTGGCCCCTAACTGAAGCATGACTTACATTTAAGAGCAGTTGAAATTGCTGTTTCAATGGAAACTGCAGACAGAAATTCAGTTGAGTTACAGTCAGAAATGAAAGAGAGTGTGAACAAAATTGCATCATCTAAACAAAAACTTGCTTGGCCGAATGAATTGTGTTACCATTGTGGCCGGGGCTCTCATACACAAAGTAGGACATGTACAAAGAACATGTTAGGCAAACAAAAACAAATGGACTTTACAGGAAGTGAAAAAGATAACAAGTTGCAGTTTCGAAAAGAGCACTAATCTACATGCTGCTGTTGAAAAATCTGATAATGATGAGAATGACACAGGACTGAGTAGCCTTAAGATTTACAATGTGAAAACTAGCAACAGACAAGCAATATGGCTTACACCAGAAGCGAACGTCAAATTAAATAAAATGGAATTGGATGCTGATTCAGCTGTTTCAACAATTCCACAAAATGAGTTTGAACAGCATTTCAAAGATGCTGTACTGAAGCCTGTAGATATCTAACTAAGAACTTGTATTGGCGAAAAGATCATTTCTGTGATCTTTCCTAACAGACATTCGTAACAGTGAAATACGACAACCAACAAGTCAAACTGGGCTCATAAGTGGTAAGAACAGGAGGGCCAACATAATGGGTTGTGAAATGTGGCTTGGTTTTAAGCTGGAAGAGAGATCAAGGAACTTCAGGAAAGTTGCAAGCATTCAGGTTCTGTAAGGAACAAGAATCTACTCTGCATGCATTAAGATTATTGCATGAACTTCAAGTGGGAGACAAAAATTTGCTTGTAAACGTGGATGCAAAGACCAAAGCCCAGCTGGATGAATGGAAGGCCAAAAAGAAAGATGTCACAGGAGAGGATTAGTCAGATGAAGTTGTAGATGAGCAAACCAAGTCGAGAGACCAGATTGTAAAGGAAGCAATAGAAGGATTAATGAGAGAATACTCCAGTGAACAAAATGTACCTTCCCAAGATCAAAATACACAAACTAGAAAGAAGAAAAAGGAAAAGAAAAAAGGAGAATTACATAAGTGCTATGGAAACAAAAGAGGATAAACAACGCCTAATTTCTCAAGATATTACAAATTCAGAGATACAAGAAACTAGAAGGAAAAGGAAGGTAAGAAAAAGGAAGACAAGAAGTTGAACAGGAGAGAAGCAAGGATCGAAGTAGGTTCAGTTCCTGCAGTTCCAGAGTTAACTCCTACAACCACCACAGAGGAGGCCCAAACCCCAGGTTGTTTTCACAGCCACAAGTCTCACCTGCCAAGCAGAATGATCCCCCTCGTCAGGAAAGAAGTTATCCCACAAGAGTAAGAAAGCCTCTACAGCAATTAAATCTTTAGGCCTAAATGGGACAATTTAAAATTTACTATGCCATGGATGCCTATATAGTAGTTATTTATTTATTTATTGAGACACAGCACAGAATAGGCTCTTTCAGTCCTTCAAACTGTGTTGCCCAGCAACCCCCAATTTAATCACAAGACAATTTACAACTACCGATTAACCTACCAACCGATACATCTTTGGACTGTGGAAGGAAGCCACAGCACGTGGAAGAAACTGACATGGTCATGGGGAGAACGTACAAACTCCTTAAAGTTAGCAAAAGGAAATGAACCCAGGTCGCTGATATTGTAAAGCGTTGTGTTATTTAGGTTGAAAGACACAGATTCAAAAAGCAGTGATTTCTGATAATTTTGTACCAAGGAAGTTATTGTTATATTACGACACTACTTCATGCAAGAAGGCAATGAAGGTAGTCTGTTAGCTGCACTAGTTGTCGGTGCTGATTTTGTTCATTTCCAGTCAATCAAAAGAACCCAGCAACGTTCACTGGATGAATTCCTCTGTTGATAACTATTAGGAACTAATACAGTTTTATAGTACTGTAGTAGTATTGGTAGTGTTCTAATTTGTTCTGCATTTCATTTAAACACACCATTTGTTATTTGGTTAGATAGAAGTTTGCTTTTTTTTAAAAAAAATCTTTTCAACTATTTCCATGAAACTTCAGTTAATTGGGACAGACACTTACTTGGGTCAAAATGTACTGGTCCCAATGTGTCCCAATTAACTGGAATCCATTGTATATATAAAATCAGACTTTTTGTTTACCTGTGCTCTGTCACGGACATTCTGGTCAGCATGAAGTACTCCGCCACTACTAATTACTGTAGTATATAACGTGTATCCGTAGGACTGCCCACTTCCATTGTTTATTGGCAGGTTCTCCATATTGATTGGTCTTTCACTCCTGATTGACTACAAAGACAGATGAATATGTTACACCCACAATACCTTTAACAATCTACATTAAAATAATAATTTTAGCATAATGAAATCTCCCAAAGCACTGTGTTGACATATTATCAAACAAAAATCTGACACCCATACAGATTGAGAAAAAGGCACATAGCCAAAGGCTTGACCACAAAGTTCGAAGTATGTACACATTATACAACCTTGAGATTCGTCTCCTTACAGGTAGTCACAAAACAAAGAAACCCAACAGAACTCATTAAAAAAAAGACCATGAAACACCCAATGCGCAGAGGAAAAAAAAACAAATCGTGCAAACAAAAGTAAGCAAGTAGCACTCAGAACGAAAGTGGGCCCTCAGACACGATGCCCGGCAAAGCTGCAGCCAGTGCAAGCTACAGCCTCAGTTGAGTGCAGAGCCCAGTAAACATTGCGAAGCAGTGAGCAGAACTGGCCCGACCCTCGCCTCTGGTCCCGACACCCTTCCTTTTCCAAGGCATAGTTGTAGTTATAGAACATCTTAATGAACAAACAAATCTTTGGAAATATAATTCCCGAGCTCAGCGCCAAAGCAATTCTATGGGATTAAAATCTGAAGAAGTGCAAAGGACCAGTATCCAAGATACAAGAAAGATCTTGAAATATGAAAGCTTGTTAGAGGTTATAGGAATAGCCAAGATCTGGGGCTGGGGAATGGTGATGAGGTTACAGAGCAACAGAGACATTAAAGCAAGGATGAAACAGGAGCTTCTATAGATCTAAACATTTGCAATTGTTTCAAACCTTTGACTTGTCTGTCATTCGATCCCAATAGTTAACTGGTAAACCAGCACATTTAAAACATCACAATGAAAACTCAAGAATTTTTTGTAATTGAACCCAATTGGCCTGCATGTCAAGGCCCTTCATGCTGTGGTACTAAGCCAGCTAGAACAGCACACATTCAGTAGGGAAACAAACAGAAATAACCTGAAATAGCATTAAGTCAATCCTCTTCAACAAACCTGGTCAATTGCCAAGTAGCAACAGACAACAAAAGCACAAAAACTTTACAGTCACCTGACTTGCTACGTGGTTGAAAACAAAAAAAAATGCACTGTAATGATCCTAATGAGTTGGTTTCTTCATTATTTCTATTGTCCTACTTGATTACAATATCTTTGTATTCTCTTTAGGCCTAAAGTTTATCTACCTTGGGTGTGAATTGACTGATTATCCACAAGATCCTGGGAAGCAGAATTCCAAAAAATTCATGCATTCCAAGTAAAAAACCTGACCTCAGACCTGCATAGTTAATACTTTATCCTGAAACTATGGACCTAATACTAAGCTTTCCAGCAAAGCAAAATCGTCTCCCAACAAACAGCCTGACACACTAAAATGATACTGCCTAGAAATTCAACAGCAATATACAACCACATTACACACCGTAAAAATATACACTAATTTCCCCACTCTACACCAAAATCATAAATAAGCCTCCAAATGTATAACCAAAGCAAAATTCCCACCCCACTTTCAAGCAAGACAACTGCACTATTTGGCTTGCTGATTGCCTTCTGTACAAGACCGTAAGACACAGGAGCAGAATTAGGGCATTTGGCCCATCGAGCCTCATCTGCCATTCTATCATGGCTGATTTATTATCCATCTCAACCCCATTCTCTTGCCTTTTCCCTGTAACCTTTGACACCCTGCCTAACCAAGAACCTATCAAACTCTGCTTTAAATATACCAAATGACTTGGCCTCCACAGCCATCTGTGGCAATGAATTCCACAGATTCACCCCCCTCTGGTTACAGAAATTCCTTCTCATCTCTGTTCTAAGTGGATGCCCCTATATTCTGAGGC
The DNA here is from genome assembly GCF_963921235.1 of Mobula hypostoma. NCBI lineage: Eukaryota > Metazoa > Chordata > Chondrichthyes > Myliobatiformes > Myliobatidae > Mobula > Mobula hypostoma. The sequence goes on along the minus strand of NC_086129.1, from coordinate 32,431,548 downwards.
TGTGCCCTCTGGTCCTAGACTCATCCAATACAGGAAACATCCTCTCCACATCCACTCTGCCCAGGCCTTTTGATATTCAATAGGTTTCCCCTCATTCTTCTAAACTTCAATGATTAAAGCCTTCATGGCTTACTTTTGCCTCCATTTCTGATTAATACATTGGCCCATATAACACATCCATCTGTAGACCCTACCAAATCACATTAAATGTTCATATCTCTTTGCAGCCTCTTTGATCTCCTTACTTTCCCAACAACTTCCTAATGTTTACAAGCCTGGCGGCGTTGCTCAACCACCCTGCGATGCATTACAATGGATAAAACAAATAACATTTATTGCTGTTAAATGTATTATGCTTCGATAAATTAAGCAAACTATTCACGAAATCAAGGACTTTCTGTTGTGCACGCAAACAGCTGCATTACTAATCACTCAGGTATGGCAACATATTTAGTCTATTCAGTCAGTTACATGTTAATTCCCATGAAATATATAGCAATGTGGTCAACTGACTCAGTAAATGCTACTGGATGCATCTGAAAATAAGAACTAATCTCAGACTGGGAAATTTAACTTCACAGTAAATCTAAAAGTACATATTTCAAGCTTCGTAAAGTTCGTTTTTTGTTCCTCTTACATTAGAAAAACCCAGGCATTAGAAGCTTGAAATGTTGATCATATGGTCTGATTTTCAAAGGTATAATGCATGTATGCTATGATGTCCCCTGATACTTCCATTTCATTAACTTTCCTCTCAATTTTAGTTTATTCCCCCCAAACAGTTCATCATCCGAGAGACCTGGCATACACTTACATTTTAAAGTGCTGTAGTGAGAATGCACTGAAGTTACGTACCTAAGTAAATGACTGGGCACTTATTAGAAAGTCTCATCTCAGTAGGCACATAGTTCCTATATTTGAAACTCGTTTAGGAAGAACTGATTGGTTAATAGAACAAAGAATAGTACAGCACAGCAGCAGACCCTTTGGCCCACAATGTTGTGCTGAATCAGTTAAAAAGTAAATTTAAAACCCCCCAAAAAAATCCCTCCTACCTACACAATGTCCATATCTCTCCATCTTCCTCCCACTGATGTACCTATCTAAATGTCTTTTAAAAGCCTCTAATGTATTTGCTTCTACCACCGTACCAGACAGCACATTCCAAGCATCCACCACTCTCTGAGTGAAAAACTTACCTCTCACACCCCCTTTGAACCACTACTCACCTTCAACGCAAGACCTCTGGTTTTACACATTTCTACCTTGGGAAACAGATACTCCCTGTCTACTCTATCTATGCCTCCCAAAATCTTGTAAAACTCTCCGATCTCCCCTCAGCCTCGCCAATGAAAACAATCCAAATTTGTCCAGCCTCTCATGATAGCACATGCCCTCTAAACCAGGCAGCATCCTGGTAAACCTCTTCCCACCCTCACCAAAGCCTCAAACATCTTTCCTATAGTGGGTCAACCAGAACTGTATGCAATACTCCAGACGAGGCCTAACCAGAGTTTTATATAAGAATTTACTTTAAAGCTGTCAAAACGTGTACAATCTCACCTAAAAGGAACCCAGTGTAAGTGTAATGAACATTCAAATTTCAAGTCTCATTTTGAAGTGATACTCCATTACGCAAGATGGAAATTAGAAGCATAGAAGTTAAAAGCAACGGTCGCCTCCAACTGGAAAATGTCACCACTTCCAATGTTTATGATCAGGACTGACTTTGCCAAACCTATTAACATCTGCATCCAATGTGTGTTAGCATCACTCACCTTGCATTTTTAGGTTTAAAGGATGGCTACGTGGTGAGCAATAATCAACAAAATGTACCTTTTCTACCTGACCAAGTGCATCCCATAATGAAATGTATTCCTTTGGTTGAATAGCAGCATGTTGTTGCTTTTTCATCATAGGTGGCATTTCAGGTAATTCTTCACCTGTGACAAGAGTGAGAAAAATTTGTCTAATTTTAAAATGCAACCTGTGATCTAACAGAATCAACAAAAAGAGAACATATTCTGGCAAAATGCTTGACTTCACCATTAAGGATGCAGGAATATGTCTTAACAGTATGCAGTAAAGACATTGTTTTATGAAGAGAAAATCAAGTCTGATTAAATCATTAGGGTGTAATTAGTAGAGTAAAGAGTGGATTTAGTAACTCAGCATTTTCAAAAAAAAAGCACTTGACAAAGTACCATATTAAAAGTAATTACAGAAATATGGGCTCATGAGGTCCGGGGAAACAGTAATCCAGGTTTGGTTAAAGGATGCATAGGAATCAATAATGATCCTTCAGCTTTTCACACGTTCTGTGAATGGCATAGATGAGAAAACAAAATTTTATATGCAACGCACACAAAATGCTGGAGGAACTCAGCAGGTCAGGCAGCATCTATGGAAAAAAGTAAGTAGTCGATGTTTTGGGCCAAGACCCATCTTCAGGACAGTCGGAGGGCAGTAGAGATCACAGAGGGGGAGCAGTGAGAGAGGGCTTCACTGAACGTCCAAAGGGAAAATTTAAATTTCTTCAGGGTAGGCATCCCTCAAAGAGACTTTGCAGTGGAGTAGTATATCATAAAAACGAGAAAATCTGCAGATGCTGGAAATCCAAAGCAACACACACAAAAATCTGGAGGAACTCAGCAAGTCAAGCAGCATCTATGGAAATGATTAAACAGTCATCATTTCCGGCCAAGAGCCTTCTTCAGGACTTGCATGTACAAGTTTTGCTAATATTTTGAAGCACAGAACAATAAGTGTAAGGAAACAGACTGCAAGGGATTATGGACAAGTTAAAGAAGTTGGCGCCAATGGCAAATTTTGAGCAACATGAGTCTGTGATATGCAAAAAGTACTGTGAATAAAGGGTTGGTGTCATCATTGTGCAAAGAGCAGCTATAGCATAGAATAAGTGCAAAATAATTATGCCCCATGGACAGAGTGGTAGCTAGAACAATGCTTCTCAGTACCAGCAACCCAATTTCAATTCCTATTGCTGTCTGTAAGGAATCTGCATGTCATCCCTGTGACTGTGTGGGTTTCCTCCAGGTGCTCCGGTTTCCTCCCACAGTCCAAAGATGTACCAGTTAGTAGGTTAATTGGTCAATGATTAGGCTAGGGTTAAATCGGAGGTTGCTGGGCATCGCAGCTCAAAGGTCCGGAAGGGCTGACTGTATCTCAATAAATAAAAATATATAATATATAATGACGTCCAAATTTTCTCTGCTAAAACTGCCATCTCATACTAGTGACACAGGAAGTCAAGCAGCAATCACTAAGAAAATGGTAAATTGTGGATATTTTATTCCACCATTTCTGGGCATAATTCAGAAACAATTCGGAATTTCTTTGCAATTCATGTTTTAAATAACGAATTTCACTGTTAAGTCAATGAACACAGGCAAAGGATGTTCTACAGAAATTGCCAGGATTTTGGGGAAGTCAGGAAACCTCTTGTCAAAACATGTTCATCTGAATTTGATGATTGAGTTCCTCTCACCCAACATTGAATTGGCTTGTTACTACAAGAGGGGACAAACAAATGCAGTCATAGTTCCACCCCACCCCCCAAAAAATGTGTAAATTTCACAAAAAAAAGAGAATTCACCCAAGTACTTGCTGTAGAGTTTCCGAATTTGCATGTATTTGTCTGTGTAATCTCCTGCTTCAGACAAGGGTGCATCATAATCTGGAAAAGAACAAAATTAAGGCAAGGTGGGAGAAAGTATTGTCTTATTAAGTCTGGACTCTATATTAGGTAGAGTAATTTCATGTAGTTCACTTCCTTTATAGAACTGGCAGTTCTGTTACAAGTTTATCTGTAATACTAAGTCCCATCTTTTCTCTCCACTCAAGGTCTAACCAGTTGGACATTTACTATTGCTCCACATTTCACAGGTTTTATACAGTCTTCTGTTTATATTCTTTTTCCAATTGCCCTCACTAATCTTTCATCAGCATATCACCACAGCATCTCTGGCCTCACTGTATCAGAGTTGTTCCCTTCATCCTATCCACCTTCCACCGCCAGCACTATCTCTGCTAATTAAAATAACCTGAATACTCTTTCCCAATTCTGACAAAAAGATTTCAACTGCTGACTTGTTCTTTTTCCATAGACACTGCCTGTCCTGCTGACCGATTCCAGTGCATTCACTTTTATTTAGATTTTAGATTGTGATCTTTTTGATTTTCCTATGCTGTAATCCATTACCTCTGTTTCAGCCAAAGAGTGGCTTAAGCAGTCCAGCACTAATCACAGGCTCCCCCTACTGAGTACAACCAAACTAATACTGTATCTCCAATTCAAAAAAATCAATTGTGATTCTATCTCAAAAATGAACAATTACCATTCTACTGAGAAATCCAATAGCATCTCCTATAAACTTACCATAGCTGGTGACATCAGCAATATAGGTGCCAAAGTCCTGAGCACCATTCATAAAGCCAAAGTTAGTCCCGCCGTGGAACATATAGAGATTGATAGAAACTCCTTTGTTTAAAAGAGCTTCAATGGTATTCAATATTCCTGCAGCAGAAATAAAACAAGTCTAAAATCTTTGCATGAGTTAAAAGATCGGAAGCACACTTATCAAGGCTCAACTACAATCTACTTCTAATGTGCAGAGGGGATTTTGGTACATATTACATGCATAGGAAGCTTAACATAAAACCTTACATATAGCCACTGAATTACACAGCAGACATTTGTATAGAAGAACTTTCTGAAGGCAGATTGATGGTTGTATTGTTGATTAGACCCAGGCCCACTGCTACCTTCTAACAATCTTTGCTTCAATTGGAGCAATGACAGCCTTACCCCATTTATCTATACTTCTATAATCAATGCTTCTCTTAATTTTCTTCACTTATTCCTACAAAGCTGCAAATGAGCATACTATCTCCAGAGATTTAATACATACCTGCACACCCTAAATCATTTGTTCCCAGGACTTCAAAGCCAGCAATTGCTGCTTCTCATCAGTTTTTTCCCATTTCTCGCACAATCTGCATGTTTTGTACATCCAAATCTTGATGGCACCTTGTCCCCATTTCTTGCATGTTGATATTTGCCCAAAACAGCTGTCTTTAATGTGAAGTATGTACTAATTGTTTCTTGAAAATATAGCAGTTTAAAACTCACACAATACAGAAATCATGAAAGCAAGTTAGCAATTTGATAGCAACTGTGGAAAATCTGTTTAAAGTTAATATTATTAACACATAGATAGGGAGGAAGAAAGCTTGAGAAATCATTTGTTTGAGAAGGGTCTTTTTGGAAAAAAGATTGTTTGATCCCATGCCAGTGAAGGATAGCAGATTCCATAAACATCTTTGAAAAGGAGAAGGAGAAATTATTGACAAAAATAATTTTGGAAATCGAATGAAAGAATATCCCCATGTGATCTGGTGGAGGACTTTTTCCAGGAGCCAGCAGAGGAGAGATGAATACCCTCTTTCAGTGCCAATGAAATTCCATAATTCTATTCCAATATATTTCCAGATAGTTCAACTTGGACTGAGTGGACTCTTGTGTTCTGTCTCTGGCTTGACCCAAGTCCACTCCTGCATAATCCAGATTCACTCTTCAGCTACATCCAGAGGAGCTATCATGCTTCAAGATAAAATGTTACATCAGTTCCCCAACTTCTTCCTCATAAAAAAGCTTGCTGTACTATTTTCTACAGGATCTATGCAGATTCCCCTCAACCCCAACCCCCATGACCTGCATACTTTTTACCAGGGCCGAGGCCCCTGGGCTGGAGGCCCTGATGGGCCCCTGCCGACACCGTAAAATGCTGCTGTACCAAGCAAAAAAAGGCAAGAACAAGAGCAGAGGTCATACTGGTCTAAATATCAAAGCTGTGGACCAAGACACTGGTTTAGTACAGTACGTAGGCTATAAGCTTACATGCCTTAAGAGGGAGGACAGAAAGGAATGCAGATTCTTAGTTTGAAGGACAGCATCTAAAGCACTCAAAAATTGACCTAGGCTTAGTAAAGTATGATGTACCCAATCTTAAATCTTTATTTAGCTATTGCTGTACAGACCATAGGCCTTATTTCTCAAACAATGCCGAAGCATTTTTATCTAGGTATTTTTCTCAACTGTGTGTTCTGAGAAAGTAAAATGGAAATGAGAGACAAAAAGGCCAAGAGAGATGGCACTATGGCAAACTAGGAAACTTCACAATACTCCAACAATCTTTTGGAAAAATGAGATCTAGCACATACTAACCTATTGCTGTACTGTGTGGCTTGCGGAGTAAAGACCACTTATTACTTACTAGGTTTGTAAACAGTCAACTATTAGCCTATTGCCACAAAAAACAGGAGCAGCACTGACACACAAACCTAGATATTTACAAAGTCAAATGTTTGTTTTTCAAAATTAAAGCCTAATGCTTCTGGATTTCTTCGCTGCAAAGTCCTTGATCAGATCACCAAAATCCAGTTTCCAAACAAGATCACTTTCAAGTGACATCAGGGTAAGATGACTCAGCCTGTCCCGTCCCATTGTGGATCTGAGCCTATGTAGTTGCCGTTATCAGGCCTGCCAAATATGTCACTGGAGCCTCGGATAGCCAGTCTCCTCTCGACCAAAAACTTCACAACTGCCAACACTCTTCTCAATACGTCGGTCAAGTAGACACACTCTGACTCGAACTGTTTTTGCAGTTCTGTATCTATACTTCCGCTGTCAGACGCTAGTGTAACGTAGGTCAGTATCGTTTTCCTTTGGTGTTCACTATTTTCATGTTCTCCTATGTGCTCAGCTGCACGTTTCCAGTCGCTAAAGCCAGTTTCGAAGATGGACTGACAGTTACCATCACTGAAGATGCGGCATGCAAAACAAAACACACAGCCGGTGGAAGGGTAATATAGAGCCACTGCCTTGATATGTACTCACCATTTACGAGCTTGCGTTTGAAGTGAAATTTGGAGGAAAAGAACGTCTCTGCTGTTTGTATACTCATTCCAAAGCTTTGATATCCACATCCTTATGCTGGCAGGACTCTGGCCCTTTCTTAGCCCAGTACGCTCAGACTGAATCATCTAACGTTTCCTTTCCCCAGCGAGCAGGATCAGTGCTGTAAGGATCCTCAGTAGCGGTAACGTTAACATTAATGGCGGCCCGAGTTGGTTGTTCAGAGTCATCTGTGGTTGGGAATCCCAAAGTCATGCTCTCTGCCTCTTCAACGTTAGCTGCTGACTGTGGCAAGGACGGTGGTCCTGTGCTAACGCTGGTGCTAGCGTGAGCAGTTGAACAAGTCTGCGTTTGTCCACCCATCTCAGACTGTGACAAGAGCGATGGCACTGCTGCATCATCGAGAACAGGTTTAAAAAATTCTGTCAATTTCAATGCTTTTTTTCATGCTTCTTTCTCACGGCCCTCTTTTTCTTATTTCTTTTTTCTTCTCTGTGCTCCACTCTTGTACTTTTTATTTTGTCCGCCATGATGATAGCTACCTACTTTGGGCCCCTCTGCAGCTCGGGCCCTTGGGCTGCAGCCCAGTCGAGCCCTGCCTAAAGTCCGGCCCTGCTTCTTACCCCTCAAGTAATGCCACTGAAAGAGATTAGGCAGTAATGCCATATTGCTGATAAGAGCACTTTGCAAAGTACAAATCGACACAAGCACTTACAACTCCAACAAAAGCAGCAGAGTGCAAAACTAGACAAAAAAAAAAAGCCCTCACAGCACCAGACGTTGTGGTTTAATTTTGGGACCAAGTGGGTTTCCTCCAGGTTCTCTACTTTCCTCCCACGTCCCCAAGATGTTTGAGCTGGTAGGTTAACTGACACTGTAAATTGCCCCGACTATGAAGGTGATTGGTTGAATCTGGTGTGGGGGAGTTCATGAGAATATCGGGAGAATAAAATATGGCTATACTGAATGATTAGTTTGCATGGGTGGCTGATAGTTAGTGTGGACTAGAAGGGATAAAGATCCCATTTCTGTTGTGCATTCCTCTAACTCAGTGACTTTCTACATCACATCACCAACTGGATGTAAAGTGAATTGGAATGTCTCGTGTTCATGAAAGATGCTACACAAATAAAAATCGTTCGTTCTGCCCATGTTGTCAGAAAATCTAAAATGCTTCATACAATCATGTAGAGACAGAGACTGCGGTAGTGACACTCAACTCTTCTCTCCTGGAGCAGCTCGAAGGAATTGCATTTGCTCTGGTGACTAAGAATTCCACTAGGATGCATTAAACCATAACTGCTGTACAGGTTTGGGCAAAAATCTCATTTTAAATGTGGTTCATACGGAGTAAATAACAGATTGCAAAAGAAAATAATTCACCTGGGAGCCAGGAGGTATGACAGATTTTAATTTCCATGACTGCCTTGAAATCTGCCAGGAATTTAATGACCAGGGCAGGGATTTGCTTGGCCCTTATTGCTTTAACAAATAGGCTGCAGAAAATTCACATAAATCAAAAGCAAACCGAGCAATGGAATTCTTTCATCAACTTCACAAAAACAATCTTTATTACAGACACATGGACCCAGAACAGCAAAAAATATGCACAGTGAGAGGCTACCTGGCCTCTAAACCCATCCTGCCATTCAATAGCTCATCTGCCCCAGGCCTCTACTTTCCTTCTTTGCCAGGTCCACAAGACTCTCAATTTCCTGATCACTCAAAGATTTATTTATTTCCTCTTTAAACACCTCCAATAATGAATTGTCCACAATCATCTAGGTAGAGAATTCCAGAGTGAGAGGAGGGACAGGGCCAGTGTAAGACATTCAAAATGCAAGAAAAAAATCTCCAATAATTCCATGTACCTTCTCGATAGATGTGATGAGTACTGCCCCAGTGGTCAAACCAGCCACTCCAGTATTCCATTACCATCTTGGGCTTGCCAGGCTAAAAGCAGACGAGAAACTCTAAGCACAAGATCACAACTTAAAAGACATTTTACAAGATATATAAAATAGGTAAACTAAAATACATAGGCAAAAGTTTTCCCATAGAGCAAGCATTACTACAGGAGATCAACGGCTCAGACTTCTTTTTGCTTTCTATGATTATTATTCACATTAAGATCTGTTACTCCTTGCATTCACAATTCTGAAGCTTGGTAGAAATTTGTCCCAGTTTCTTCTTTTAAAATTCGTCAGCTATTTGACTTCTAAAGGCAACACACCACATTCCAAAATATGTTCATTGCGGCCACACATATAAACAAAGAACTCCCAGAATTCTAACACACAGCAATTTTTTTTCCTCTTCAAAACTTCTCCTTGTCCAAGAAACTGAGACCAACTGCAACATCGCTCCTCTTCCATCCTGCATTGTCCAGTAATAATGTACAAGCTACACTCCTGTTGTATCCTTGCTCATTGAGAAGACTGGTCTGTTCGAAAGGCTTTGCTGAGGGAAAGGTGGTTCAGACCTGTAACTATTCTTAATCACGCTTTGGAAATTGTCATGGGAGATGGAAAATTGCAGATCTGGCATGATCTGAATATGCAAAGAGAATGGAATTAAGTTATATTATTTAACACAAATTAATTCCAATCTAATTGCATATTCAGACAAAATATATAATCATTTGCGCACTAAACACAATAAACTTTAGCAGCACTACAGAAACTAGATCACGCAAGCTTTCATGCTGCTTTTCTACAAGGGCACTTGCAAAGATGAATAACAATGCACAATCTGAGACTGAGTATTATTTGTCTAATCCTCAATTTCAGTACTGGCACTGATAATCTATTCCATTTTAGTCCTTTAGACCTTGGTCAGATTGAAATTAATTAATTTTGAGAATCTTTTATATGACTGGACTCATTTCCCAAAGTGAGCAAACTAGTTACTTCTTTTAACCTTTCTTTAAAAACAATGCAAAACACTGAACTGAGTTTCCAACCGATTATCTGTACAAACACAAAATACTGCATAAGCTGGAAATTTGAAATAAAAATTCAACATAATGAAAGGAGCTCTGATGAAAAGTTATTGATCTGAAACACAAAATTTGTTTCTAGACTAAAATGCTGTCTTACTTGCTGAGAATTTTCAAGATTTTCTATTTTTATTGCAAACTATAGTTGAACAAATCAGATCACCGTTGCCTGTTGAGCAGAGTTTTCAGAGTATTGATATCCCAAAATATGTGGTAGATGTATTGTGGGGAAAAATTAACTCTAGGTGTGGATGGAGGGGGTGTGCAGCCTGACAAGTGGGTGGTGACTGGGCTATTGGTTCCTGCCCAAGATGTAACAGCAGTCCACTGCTCATCTACGCACTTGCACGTACTGAACCTTAACCTGCATAGAAATAAAGTAGCAAGTATAAATTAGGAAAAGGGGATCAGCTGAGTATCAACTGAGATGATGGATATTCAGATGGTGGCCTTGCAAAATAGGATGACCCTAGACTGCCTGTAATTGGTCAGGAGTGCTGCACCTACATCCCCAATGAGTCCGGGAACATTATTCACCTGCCTGATCCTATCCAGCAGACAGTAAGTAAGATCAGGAAAGTGGGGGGGAGGGGGGGGGGCCAGCTCCGAAAGTTCTACATCCCAGGAGAAGTTTGGTGGTCTTTTGGGGCATTGGGATGCTGGTGGACAACTGTAATACACTGGGTCGTAACTGGTGGGTTGGTAATTCTGTGTATTATTGGGTTATCTTTTGTGTATAGTACTGTGGATGGCAGTGGGGGGGTGTCACGGGGTGGAGATACGATGTCTCTACCAAAGGAGGTAGAAGGAGCTCCTTCTCTCTGCTAGCCTGTAGGTCAACTTTGGGCCAAGGTGTAGCACCTGCTTAGCGCCACCGCACCCCTCGCCCCCACGGATCCGGGTCACGTGAAGCCATGAGAGCAGGTAGCAGATGGTTGTAGGAGCAGCAGGTGTATGTCACGAGTCCTGATTATGCGGCCACTGACACCAGGCAGACAATCTCTGAAGAGTGTTGATAATGGCAGGGGTCACCCGTCTTGTAATGACCCTGCCCAGAAAAACGCAATGGACAAACCACTTCTGTAGAAAATTTTGCAAAGAATAATCACGGTCTTGGGACCTTGATCACCTACATCATCACAACGACGTGCGTCTGCGGGGATTATACTAGCCTGTGATCTGACTTTCACGGTGTTGCATCTTTCAGGGGTGGAGCAATGCAGTAACTGTCCATCTTATCTTTTAATTCAAAGCTGCTCTCCAATGTTAGCTAGTGATTGGCCCGTGTAAGGAACATTGCAGCCCCTCCCACTAGCTTCCATTTAGCTGTTGACGTCACGGTGCCCACAAAATTTGAATCTAGCGCATGGTAACCACATGCTCTCTGGGTCATTACGGGCTCATTGCCAGTGCCATGGGAACAGTAAACAGTGGAGGTGTGCTGCAGAAAAGAGGGCCCATGCGCACACTTTAGGTAAGTACTTGCCACGATGCGTAGGTTTAGTGTCTGTTTTGTCCTGCGCCTTCAGGTGCTCAGTTTAGATAAATATTTGTAATTGAGTTTAGATCAAAGGGTTTACTGAATGTTTAGTGTCTGTCTTGTAAATAAATAGTTAACCTATTTACCAGTATTGAGTCTTTTCTGTCCCCACACAAACCCAGAAACCAACAACGATAAATTATATCAGAGGCATGGAATGGCTTTTGTTTCAGCCCTACCTCAAGTCCCCATCTCAATTGTGCTTCAATAAGATTCTATCGTCAAATACAACTCTATTCCATCCCTCCCCGACCCAACTCACTTTCCTTTTCCTTTTCCCTGGCTCACTCTTTCATCTCCACAAACCACCCCCCACCCCCTTTACTGCACTTTCCCATGATGCTGCAGAAGAGGCAACACCTGGCATTTTAACTCTTTTCTCCCACCATCCAGGAACCAAAATAGTCAGTTTAGGTGAAGTAGTGATTCACTTGCTGACGACACCACTGTTGTAGGCCGAATCAAAGGTGGTGACGAATCAGCATTATAGGAGGGAGACTGTAAATCCAGCTGAGTGGTGCCATCACAACAACCACTTGCTCAATGTCAGCAAGACCAAGGAGCTGATTATTGATTTCAGGAGATGGAAACTGAGGTCCATGAGCCAGTCCTCATCAGGCGACCAGAGGTGGAGAGGACCATAAACTTTAAATTCCTCGGAGTTATCATTTCAGAGGACCTGTCCCGGGCCCAGCATGCAAGTGTAATTGTGAAGAGAGCATGGCAGTGCCTCTACTTCTTTAAGAGTTTGCGAGGATTCGGCATTTCATTCAAAACTTTGACAAACTTCTAAGGATGTGTAGTGGAGAGTATATTGACTGGCTGCATCACAGCCTGGCATGGAAACACCAATGCCCTTGAATGGAAAATCATACAAAAGATAGTGGATGCATCACAGTCCGTCACGGGTAAAGTCCTCCACACCATTGAGCACATCTACACAGAGCGCTGTCACAGGAAAGCAGCATCCATCATCAGGGAGCCCCACCACCCAGGCCATGCTGTCTTCTCACTGCTGCCATCAGAAAGGTGGTACTGGAGCCTCAGGACTCACAACACTAGGTTCCGGAATAGTTATTACCTGTCAACCATCAGGCTCTTGAGCCAAAGGGAATAACTTCACTCAATTTCACTTGCCCCATTACTGAACTGTTCCCACAACTTATGGACTTTCTTTCAAGGACTCATCTAATGCTCTTGATATTTACTGCTTATTTATTATTTTTTTTTTGTATTTGCACAGTTTGTTGTCTTTTGCACACTGGTGGAATAAAAGACAAATGGTCTTTCATTGATTCTATTACGGTTATTATTCTATTATTGGATTTACTGAGTATGCCCACAAGATAATGAATGTCAGTGTTGTATATGGTGACATATATGTACTTTGATAATAAATTTACTTTGAACTTACCCTACTTCTCAACTAGTGTACAGAATTTGGTGCTTACATCGTGGTCTCTTCAACATAGGAGATCCACATATAGATTCACTGACTACATTGCAGAACACTTGCATTCAATCCATAAGGATAACCCTGATCTTCCTTTTGCTTCTCACTTTAATTTTTCATCCCACTTCCACTCTGGCCCATCAGTCTATAGCCACCTGCATTGATATAGCGAGGCCCAACGTAAGTTCGAGGAACAACAACTCATCTTCTGCCTGGGCTTGTTGCAGCCTTCCAGACTCGATACTGAGTTCTACAACTTAGGTGACTCGCCTTCTCTATCTGTAACAGAATGGGCCAGCTCTTCCATCTGCAATATCAGTTGTTTGCCTTTATGCAGTAGCACAGCCTGACTTTTTGGACAAACCCTGTATTTCACAACACCTACACTCCTTTGTCAATACTCTCCCACACTAACTCCTTTCATTTCATGGCTTTTGGGAATGACGAAGCATGTCCTCCCTCTCTTCCTTACTGCCCCTATTAATGCATCCATCATGACCTCATTTACAGCACATTCCCATGGCAACCTTGGCCTCTCAGATATTCCCATCATTCTATCTACCCCTGCCCACCTTTCATGCAGCTTGACACAAGTTTACTTTCTTTCCTTGTCCGTTCTGACAAAGGATCTTCAGTGTGAATTCTCAACCTTGTTTCTCTTCACACAAATGCTGCCTGATCTGCTGAGCGTTCCCAACATTTTGTCTGTATTTCAGATTTCCAGTCATTGTAGTTTTATTTTAAATTTGACCTTCATGAATTATACCTGTCAATAACAAAACACAACTTAAGATGTGTCCAAAGATATATTGAAAAAACTCTTACTTCTAGATCCTTCATTAATGCTAGTCCAGATTCCAGCTTCTGAAAGTTGAAAGTTGGTAAAGCTATAAAAGTATCAAAATGTATTAGTGTTGTCAACAGCAATTACACAAAGAAGAAATTCACTTTTACGAATACTTTGCAGAGCAACAATACTTAATGTAGCTGGCTAGGCAAGACAATTTAGATTACAAGTGGTAAGAATGAGTTGGTCTAATTTGGCCTAAGGAAATTTATTTCTCTTGTTCCCTCATTAAAGGTAGCTTCACAATCATCTTCTCGCCTACACTAGTTTTCTGCATAAAATCTCCGTATTTCTAATCTTATGGGCACAGACCCACATATAATTGCATAATTGTTGTCAATATGAAAGAGTACCTGGGCAAAGCTGATTTAAATGAGCAATTAGTAACATCATGTTTAGGACACAATACTTTGCTGCTTCAATGCATTTTGGAATGAGCCTGATAGCTTGCAAATTAAAAATTGTTTTCTAATTTCTCAAAGAAAAATTAACTGAAGGCATTTCATGCATAACAGTGGAGATATGATTTACCTTCCACCTTGTAATTCCTGCACAAAAATTATTAAAACTTTATGATATCATTCATCACCCTAATCCCCATGTTAGTGCTTACCTCCTGCAATGGATCCCTTGGTTAATCCATCCTTGTTGTCAGAAGTCATCAATAATTCCACTATTCCTCTGCTCAACAAGGCCTTTCAGGATTAAACAGAAATATCTTTTGCACTGATTGTAAATACTGCTAACTAGGTCCTGAAAGAATGGCGCACAGAATAGATGCAAAGTAAAATAATCACTGTTTCAGCCTCTATTGTTTTCGAAGCTCATATATAGTCTCCAAGAAATTCTCAAATGGCAAGTTACACTTCGTCCTGTGCACCAACATGGAATGTGTGTGGGTAAAGTGACCCAAAACAAACTTAAAGAGATGCTGTTGTTGTTGAGTGCTGTTGAGTTGTCGTCGACTCATGACAACCCTACAGATATAGTGTCTATAGGGTTTTTGTGGCAAGATATGGAAGTATCAGGCCTTTCTTCCGAGCAGATACTGCTGCTGCCCAGGTTGGGAATGGCAAGAATGGCAAGAATGCCAAGATCTAGATTTGTGCTATATCATAGAGTTATGTTTCTTTATTCTATTTAGCAAAAATCCACAATACCTACTAGAAACTTGCAACAATAAATGATATTGGTTGCTGACACTAAGATATTTTAGTCAATGATAAGAAAACAAGGAAACAAAGAACACAGGTAAAGGTGAGTTACTGAAGGTCATCCTGCACCCTTGCCAGAAATTTCTTCCAGAGAGAATTATCAGAATCTCAGGGAATGCCAATCTTTCCTGCCCAATCATTAAAACAGTGGAATAAACAAAGTGAAGAAAGAGGGACAATACTTGAATTGACTATTTCTTACATCCAACACATACATGAGGAGTAAAAATCTTTACATTACATCTCTGTCTAAATATGCAATCATAGTAATTTATAATAATTTATAACAAATAGAACAGTCAATGTAACATAGAAATACACTCAGATCAGCATGAGTTAATCAGTCTGATGGCCTGGTGGAAGAAGCTGACTTAAGTTACACTAGGATATACTTTCATTCTAAAACATTAAAAGAAAACATTATTACCTCCTTTACATACTCCATGTACTTATCATCTTTGGCGTAGCCACCATATTCATTTTCTACTTGTACAGCAATAATTGGACCTCCCCGCTTGTACTACAAATCAAAAACACAGGGTCAGAACCTGCTCTAATTTCACTTCTTTATTCCTGTTTTATTTATTTTCTTCAATTCTCTACATTCCTGGAGATGTTGATCTCTCACTGGGGACACTTATCAGTGCTTTGTTCAACTGACCTGTCCTTCAGCTAGGAAGGTTAGATAGGGAGCATCAGCAAACAATAGCTCTGCTACCACTTTCACAGCCAAGTCTAAGCTCTTCTTGACCTTTCTCAGAATGTAGTTTGACACATGTTGCCCATCCAAATTTGCACTGAGAAGCCTGTGGTACATCACCAATAGCAACTGAATGCAATTGAGTAGTTAACTAAACTATACAATAGAAAGGTATTTGGGGTCATTTGTAGGCACAAAGAATTAAGGATATTATGCTACCTTCCTTGGAGAACATTAGTAAATCATTTTTGTAATTACCATGTAGATGTGCCTCTAAAAACTGTTCACATAGCAACTAAATAAATGGATTAGAATCCAAAGAAGGAGATATTGGAAAGGTGGACAAAGAAGGTTTGTTCAAACATGTGGGTTCCAAGATGGGTCTCATGGAAGGTTGACAGAGTGAAAGGCTAGATGAGAAAATATTCAAATGCAAACACTACCAGCAAGTGTTGCCGTACATGCAAGAATTGGCAAATGCAGCTAATTTCCCATGGCCTCATTAATGGTTCATTCCTTTATTTACTCTAAATCTGTATTCTCAATCACTATTTTTTAAATGTTTTTATGTGCACGATGGACCGAGTCATTCTTGAATCAACCCCATGTCTCAGGTTACCCATACAACAGCAAACTTTGCAGTTTTGTGGGACAAGCCATACTCTGGGCTCCGTTCTGCAGCCAACTCAATCGGCACAGCGATCGAAGGGCGCTGATCAGTCCTCAGCTGGTGGATCTTGAGGCCCACTTTCTACTGTCCTTTTGGACTGCTCACCTTTTTAAACTGCTACTGACACGTAAGTGAATTGGGCCACTCTACAGAACCCGACTATCGCAGCATTAAGCTAAAGGCCAGATATGGGCCTTTTATGGGCACCCCTGTAGTGTAGCAGTTAGCACGATGCTATTACAGCTCGGAGCGCCAGAGTTCAGAGTTCAATCCCAGCATCCTCCGCAAGGAGTTGGTATGCCTTCCCCATGGAATGCATGGGTTCCCTCCCACAGTCCAAAGATATATGGGGTCGGTTAATTGGTCATAGTAAATTGTTCTGCAATTAGGTTAAGGTTAGATCATGGTTGTTGGGGGCTGAAGGGCAAGACAGTCCTATTCTGTACTGTATCTCTCAATACATAAGAAATGTTTTTGGTTCAAAATCAGCATGTCTAAGTTCTAATCCTAGATGGGGTGCTGTTGGCACAACTCATGCACTGCGTCAAATTTTGGCTGTTCTCACCAACGAACATAAATTTTCATACGCCACAAAGCTTTGCATAAAGAAAAAAAACCCTTACAAAGGAATGAGGAACACTGAATACTGTCACATGACTTCTGCCTTAACATAATTAACTTTAAATTGCAATATTTAATATGAACCTAAGGTGTAGGAAACCAATTCAGTGACGTTCATCATCTAAATGTTCTTTTACAATACCAACAGACCTACAGGTTGGAAATCCAAGCTTATATGGGTCACATCAAATACCATTTGTCAGAGAATCAGTCTGCCAAGTTGGTAGTGATAGAAGAATCTTTCCGATTATTACAAAATAAATCACATTCCTTAGAGATGCTGAACATCCACAGAGTAGCAAACTTAGTGAACTGGTCTGACTCACCTGAAAGGGGAGGACTTTAGGAATTAGCACATCGAAAAAAGCATCAACTGCATCAGTAAACCCAGGATAAGTTGTGCGCAGTTTCATGTTCTTGTCTCTGAGCAGCCAACTAAAAGCGAAAGGATCAGATAATAAGCACAGTAAAATTAAATATCACATACTGATCGGAATTTCCAATAACCCATGCTCTTTCCCCTCAGCATTAATAAATTTAAATATAAAGTATCTATATATTCCCCAATATCTATTAACATAATAAAATCAAATATAATTATAGCAGTCAAAATATGGAGAGAAGTCCAGCACAGGATTCCACTACTGGAAAATTGCTAACACTTAAAGAAAGGTGTTACTTTTATTTAAATAAGGTTCTAAGAGCCATTATCAAATACAATGTGTCTTTTTTTAAAAGTTATGTTAGTGTTAACACAGCCAGTTATCAGTCACCTGAATCTATAATTCCAGTTACTAACACAAAGGATTCTGCAGATGCTGGAAATTCAGAGTAATACACATAAAATGCTACAGGAGCTCAGCAGGTCAGGCAGCATCTATGGAAATAAATGAGCAGCTGACTTTTCGGGCCGAGATCCTTCATATGGAAGGGTGCTTGCTGGCTGGCCTGGGCCAGTTCCAGTGCAATCAGTACACCCAGTCAAGCACAGTCAAATGTATCCTTTGTACACGTAATCTACAGAGTAAATTCTTGCAAATTATATGCAAATTTGCAGCATGTGAAGTAATACTCTCAATGTACTGCAAGACTCAGGGCCACATATGGAAATTACAATATTGGCAATAGGACCATAAATAAACTTTTCTAGTAGAAGTTATAGCTCGAAATTATTATTACTTTGACTAATTTTAACTATTCCTTATGTAAATGAATGTATTTAGAGAAAATGATTACTTATACAATTGATATCCATAAAAGGAAAATCTTCTGTGACACCAACCAAAACATTGAAGCAAACAAACAGAAATACTTCTGTTCAAAGCTAACCAATTCAACCTGTAAGCATTTAGAAATATGTAGATAAGCATATGAATCACTTTGTCAGAGAAGGTTATGGGCCAAGTGCTGAGCAATGGAAGGATGTTCACTGGCCAGCATAGATCAGTTGGGCCAAATGGTCCATTGCCATGCTATGCAATTATAGAACTCATCTTTTGTTATTAAAACAACACACACAAAATGCAGGAGGAACTCAGCAGGCCGGGCAACATCTATGGAAAAGAGTAAATAGTTGACATTTTGGGTCAAGTCCCTTCATCAGGAGACGGTCGACGTTCCTGGTCTCGGCCCGAAACGTCGACTGTTTACTCTTTTCCATAGATGCTGCCTGGCCTGCTGAGTTCCTCCAGCATTTTGTGTGTGTTTCTCAGATTTCCAGCACCTACAGATTTTCTCGTTTGTGATTTTTTTTATTATCTCCGTCTACCCTACTTAGTCTTGCACGAGTTCTTCTTCTGTTGCCTTCAACTGATCTTTCAGCATTACTCTTTATAATACAAGAAATTTCTTGCTAATTTCACAAGTCTGTTTCATTTCACAAGACAAAGGAGCAGAAGTAGGCCATTTGGCCCATCAAGTCTGCTCCACAGCTCCCCCATGAGCTAAACTATTCACCCATCTAGTTCCAATTTCCGGCTTTTTCCCCATATCCCTTGATACCCTGACTAATTAGATACCTGTCAATCTCCTCCTTAAACACCCTCAATGATCGGGCCTCCACAGCTGTATGCGGCAACGAATTCCACAAATCCATGACCCTCTGGCTAAAAAAATTTCTCCTCATCTCTGTTTTAACTGGGTACCCTCTAATTCTAAGACTATGGCCTCTTGTCCTGGACTCACCCACCAAGGGAAACAACCTTTCCACATCTACTCTGTCCAACCCTTTCAACATTCGAAATGTTTCTATGAGATCCCCTCTCATTCTTCTATACTCTAATGAATACAATCCAAGAGCCGACAAACGCTCCTCATATGTTAGCCCCTGCATTCCAGGAATCATCCTCGTAAATCTTCTCTGAACTCTCTCCAACATCAGTACATCCTTTCTAAGATAGGGGACCCAAAACTGCACACAGTTTTCCAAATGAGGTCTCACTAATGCCCCATAGAGCCTCATCAACACCTCTTTACTCTTATACACTATTCCTCTTGAAATGAATGCCAACATAGCATTCGCTTTCCTTACCGCCGATCCAACTTGGTGGTTAACCTTTAGGGTATCCTGCACGAGGACCCCCAAGTCCCTTTGCACTTCTGATTTTTGAATTTTCTCCCCATCTAAATAATAATCTGCCCGATTATTTCTTCTTCCGAAATGTACAACCGTACATTTGTCAACGTTGTATCTCATCTGCCATTTCTTTGCCCACTCTCCTAAACTGACTAGGTTTCTCTGCAACCTTTCCGTTTCTTCAACATTTCCTGCTCCTCCACCTATCTTGGTGTCATCCGCAAACTTAGCCACAAAACCATTTAATCCATACTCCAAATCACCGATATACATCGTAAAAAGAAGCGGCCCCAACACCGACCCCTGCAGAACACCACTAGTAACCGGCAACCAATCAGAATAGGATCCCTTTATTCCCACCCTTTACTTTCTGCCTATCAGCCAATGCTCCACCCATTTCAATATCTTTCCTATAATTCCATGGGTTCTCATCTTATTAAGCAGCCTCATATGCGGCACCTTATCGAAGGCCTTTTGAAAATCCAAATACACAACATCCACAGCCTCTCCCTTGTCAATCTTATTCGAGATTACCTCAAAAAATTCCAATAGGTTGGTGAAACAGGATCTTCCCTTCATGAAACCATGCTGACTTCGGTCTATCTTGTCATGCACCTTGAGGTATTTCATAACCTCGTCCTTGAGGATTGACTCCAATATCTTTCCAACTCCCGATGTCAGACTAATAGGTCTGTAATTTTCTTTTTGCTGCCTCCTTCCTTTCTTAAATAACGGAACTACATTTGCGAACTTCCAGTCCTCCAGAACCATGCCAGAGTCTATTGATTCCTGGAAGATCATTTCCAATGCTTCCACAGTCTCCAAAGCCACCTCCTTCAGAACCCATGGGTGCACCTCATCCGGACCGGGAGACTTATCTATTCTTAGTCCACTTAGCTTCCCAAGCGCTTTCTCTCTAGTAATCTTGACTGTACCTAATTCTATTCCCTGATACCTCTGGCTATCAGGTATATTGCTCATGTCTTCCACTGTGAAGACTGATGCAAAATACTCATTCAGTTCCTCCGCCATCTCTTTGTTATCCATTATAATTTCTCCAGCATCATTTTCAATCAGTCCCGTATCTACCCTTGTCACTCTTTTACTCTTCATATATTTAAAAAAACTCTTAGTATCCTTTTTTATGTTAATCACCAACTTCCTTTCATAATTCATCTTTTCTTTCCTGATGACTTTCTTAGTTTCCTTCTGTAAGTTTTTAAAAGTCTTCCAGTCCTCATTTTTCCCACTAATTTTTGCTTCCTTGTACACCGTTTCTTTTGCTGTTATTTTTGCCTTAACCTCTCTCGTTAGCAACATTTGTGCCATTTTTCCATTCATGATTTTCTTTTTTCTTGGAATATATTTTTCTTGCATTTTCCTTATTTCTTGTAGGAATTTCATCCAATTCTGCTCTGCCGTCCCTCCATTTAGCTTACTTTTCCAATCGACTTGGGCCAGTTCCTCTCTCATACCACTGTAATTTCCCCAGTTCCACTGAAATATCGATACACCTGATACCAGCTTCTCCTTTTCAAATTTGAAACTGAACTCAATCACATTATGATCACTACTTCCAAGGGGTTCCTTTACCTCCAGCTCCCTAATCGCCTCAGGTTTGTTACACAGCACCCAATCCAAAACAGCCGGTCCCCTGGTGGGCTTCTGGACAAGCTGCTCCAAAAAACCATCCTGTAGGCATTCTACAAACTCCCTCTCCTGAGATCCATTACCTTCCTGACTTTCATATTAAAATCTCCCATAATTATCTTGACATTTTCCTTTTGACACGCTTTTTCTATTTCCAGCTGCAACTTGTAGTCCACATCCCGGCTGCTGTTTGGAGGCATGTATATAGCTGCTATTAGAGTCTTTTTACCCTTGCCATTTCTTAATTCTACCCATAAGGATTCTACCTCTTCTGATCCTATGTCCCTTCTTTCTATTGATTTGATATCGTTACTTACCATCAGGGCCACGCCACCCCCTTTACCTACCTTCCTATCTTTCCTATACACTGTGTATCCTTGGATATTCAGCTCCCAATCACATCCATCATTTAGCCATGACTCGGTGATGGCCACAATGTCATATCTTTTAACCTGCAGCTGTGCAGCAAGGTCATCCACTTTATTTCTAATGTTGTGTGCATTTAAGTACAGTACATTTAGATCAGTATCTGTTGTCGATTTTGCTATATTTCTATTTTGCAGCAAATTATCCCGTATATTCACCGGCCTGTCCTTCTTGCGATCTTTGCTGCACAGTATTTTTGACTTATTTCTATTTTCCTCTTCCTCGACCCTAACACCTTGGTTTCCTCCCCTTGCCAACTTAGTTTGAACCCTCCCTAATAGCTATACTAAACAATCCCGCCAGGATATTAGTTCCTTTTGGGTTCAGGTGTAATCCATCTTTTTTGTATAAGTCATACCTTCCCCAAAATAGATCCCAATGATTCAAGAATTTCAAGAATGTTGAAACACATTTCAAAAGAGAATTATTCTCTCTGAAAAGGAGAATAAGTGTATAACCCAAACAAGAAAGGAGATGGCTCCTTTCTACCAACAATATTAGAATATCCATATTTTATACAGATGGACATAGAATATATACATTTCTATACATTTTCCAGTAGCTTCAATCCAGCAGTTTGCTAACTGTGTGTATATAACCCTGCAATGGCAGAATTAGAAGGTATTTCTGGAATTGAGCTGAGAGCAGGGGTGTTCAGGGAGCAGAGACAGTAATACCCTAGTGTGGAAACAATTCCTTCAGCCCAACTTCTTGATGCCAACTACTGCAGCCTCCCTGCTAGGCCGTAACCATCCAAGGACCTCCCCTCTACATACTGTACCTATCCAAATACCTCTTAAATGCTGCAGTTGTACCCACCTCTACCACTTCCTCTGGGAGATCATTCTAGGTAAGTACTAACCTTAATGTAAAAAAATATTTCAGGTCACTTTTAAATGTCTCCTCTCTTATCTTGTACCTGTGCCCTCTAGTTATGGACTCTCAACCCTGGGGAAAAGCCTATGACCATCCACCTTCTTTATACCTCTCATGATTTTATAAACTTCTATAAGGTTACCCCTCATTCTCCTACATTTCAGTGAATAAAGATCCAACATGGCCAACCTCTCCCTATCCTCATCTGCACAGTCTCTATCTTGAAAATATCTTTCTTATAAAAGGGTGACCAAAACTGTATACAATATTTCAAAAGCGATCTCACAACTGCAGTATAATGTCCCTGCTCCTAAAATTGATACCCTGACCTGCTAAATGCCTTCTTCACCACCTGTCTACTTATGGAGTTGCCTTCAGCAATTTGTGCACTTGTGGGGGCGCTATGGAGCCATGAACCAAGACGGCAGCTTAACATGGAGGCTCCGTCAACCTTGCACTAGACAACTTTAAAACCCTAAGTTAACAATACCAACTGAACTCAGACTATGTCAAAAATGACTACAATCAAGGACTGTGATATTTTCACCTGAAGACGCAGCTCCCAAAAACCGAAAATCAACACTCCATCGACAGAGCAAGACAAGGAAGCTACTAGTAACAAGGAGGAGCTAACAGCGGTGCTAGCTGAACTAAAGTTACTTCACTCTGAGTTTGGAGGATTTGGATCAGAACTGGACAGTATAGATGACCGCCTGGGTAAGATGGCCAGCCCTGTCGCTGCCTTGGAAAACAATATGTTGGAGATGAAGCGAAATGTTGCTTCTAATACCACATGGATGGAAGAGGCTGAAAACCGAATAATGGCGGCAGAGGAGCACCTGGAAAAGAACAAGACTGAACTAACCAACGCCATGAAACGAATCGCGCACTTGGAATCTAAGACCGGAATCGCGCACTTGGAATCTAAGACCGGAGACCTGGAGAATCGGAGTCGAAGGGAAAACTTGTGGTTGTTCCGCCTCCGGGAGGGCGCTGACGGAAACCAACCACTGCTGGAGTTTATACAAAACATGCTGCCGCGCTGGCTGGAGCTGGACACCGACAGCTCCTTCATTCTAGAAAGAGTTCACCAAACTCTAGCACCATCGAAACCAAACCAGAACAGAGCGGTTCTCATTCGGTTCCTGAGATTTCAGGATCAGGAGTTTCACTTCACTAAACAGCGTGATATCACGTATGAGGAATACAAGCTTTTCTTCGCTCAGGACCTCTCAGCTGAGACCATGTGACAGCGAAATGAGTTCAACACGGTCAGAAGCGTGTTTGTCGAAAAAGGAACTTTCCACGGATTTCAACGTAATCCATGCAAGATGAGGGTCCTTCACAATGGGAAAATACTCCTGTTTTCATCACCAGATGCAGAGGCAGAAGATTTCCATCGAGGACACGCCTGAGGGGTCTGATTAAGGTAGTAGTGAGATTTATTTACTTCCATACCCATGAGAATCAGCTGATACTGACTGCTTAACAGGTATAAGCCTGCACTGAGTCCCAGAAGCCATCTTTTTTTTTCCTTCCTTTATTTTTCTTTTTCTAGAACTGCCACTTTAGCCCCTTTTATTCTATTCTTGAAAAGATACTGTACTTAAGAGGTTGTTTATGCCATCAGAATAGCTTTATCATTTTGCCTATTTTCATTATTTATAACATTTTTGTTTGTTGAAACCTTAATTCTGTTGAGATGGAACTCCATGGACCTGAATGAACATTTATAATAGGTAATACTGGCATATAGTTCAGTGGCTACTTTGATTTTATTTTTATGTTAAGTGGGTTGAATATATAATGTTTAAGATATAATAAGGTGCATGGTTGATGGATACCACCAGTGTAAGGGGTTTCTTCTTTTTTGTTTCTGCAAAGGCTAACAAAATGGCTTCTTTGTTATGTTATAAGTAAAATGGCTTTTCTGTAATAATAACTGCGATGTAAGGAGTTCTCTCTCTCTCTGTCTCTCTGCTTGTTTGGGTTATATTATTGACAAGAGAGGGATCAAACCAATTGGGATAGATGGTATTCTTTCTTGTGTGTCTGTAAGCTATTGTTTTTCGCGGGCGTTGAGGCAGAAGGCGCGATGGGGAGAGAGAGAGGAGACACGATGCTGTAAGCTGGGTGGCGGGACGGACCCTGAGCAGGAGTCTGAGGCCCAGGGTGTTCGGCGAGGAGAGGAGACGAAGATAGACTAGTGTGGAGCGTCTGGTCGGCCACCGTGGTTGGTCGAGGAGGTCGGAGGGGATCGAATGGTGGAAAGAAGACTCCGTTAATTGAGCTCCAACTGTTGTGCATGAAGTGGTTGAACTTTGATAAGTTTGGCGCCTTTTATTTTCCTTTTATATTTTATCTCTATTAATTACATAGCTCCAGTAAGATCTATAAAGTGTAATCATTTAATCGCATATGGTGTACTGTCTGTTATTTGGCGGGGTGGGGTTCATCACACAGCATCCACACAAACTTGATTACCCAGTTTGGCGGGGCCAAAGCCTGCTCCCCCTAGACAAAAGCGAGCTGAGCGAGCCTGAGGCCTACCAGGGGGCTACATTTGGGGTTAAGTTCTCATAGTTTAGCTGCTCCTCCATACAGTGGATCAGCACAAGCCCTATAGTTTTTTGTTTTGAGTAAGGGAGGGGGAACTCAAGAGTTCAAATGTCTATATGTGTAAATGTATATGTGTTTTTTGTTTTTCTATATGTATGTCGTGCACCCAATACAGCAGTAATATTTCTTACTCCTTTTCCTGGTATAATTGACATGTACTATACATGGAACAAACGAGCACTCAGAATATCTTTAATATAAAAGTCACAAGCTGGAATGTTATAGGGGACTAAAGGAGTTAACCAAATTGAAACAGGTTATAAGTAGGATCAAACAGCTTAAGTCCAAAATAATTTTTCTTCAAGAAACCCATCTGACAGTCTCAGATATTAAACTGGTATGGAATAGATAGCCAGGCCAAGTAATATATGCAACATACAACAACTATGCTAGAGGTGTACTTACTCTTATTCATAGAACGATACCATTTCAAACTATAAAAACAATTCAAGACTCAGCCGGAAGGTATGTTATTAAGCAAGGTAATATCCTTTCTTTCACATTAAACCTAGTCAGTATATATGGCCCAAATGAGGATAATCCTAAATTTTTGAAGATTTTTTCCTTAGTGTCCACTTTACGAGGCTTTTATATCATTGAAGGAGACCTTAATTGTACTTTAAACCCAGCAATGGATCGCTCTACAGGCTGTGATACCTATAAGGCACAAACTAGAAAATTACTAAAACAATACATTGTGGATTTAAATTTGGTTGAAGTATGGAGAGAACAAAACCCTGGCAAAATAGAATACTCTTGCCATTCAAGTATATGTAAATCTCATTCTCATATTGATTATTTTCTTGTCTCAAGAAAGCTCTTATCAAAGATTAAAAGTTGCTGGTATGATGGCATAGTAATAAGCGACCATGCTGCTATTTCATTAAGTATTCATAGAGAGAAATTTATTCACAGTCCCCCTAACTGGTGATTTCAGGTGAGATGGCTACGAAACCCAGACTTTGTTAAATTTGTGGGAACTAAAATAGATAGTTATTTTGAGTTAAATACAGATCAAACTAGCGCCAGCACGAGATGGGAGGCGTTCAAGGCATATATTAGAGGAGAAATCATTAGTTATACAAGCTCAAAGGCCAAACAACAAAAAATAGAGATGGCAACTTTGGAAAAACAAATTAAATCTTTAGAGATAGAACTAAATAAAAGGGATGATCCAACAAAACAAAGAGATTTGCTACTTTTGAGAGCCAAATATAATAAATTATCTGCTGATAAAGCTGCAAATAGTTTAATGTGGCTGAAGCAATCTTATTACGATCAAGGAGAAAAAGCTGGGAAACTCCTAGCGTGGAGAATTAAAAAAATACAGTCTGATAGAGCAATTAACAGTAGAATAACCTCTTCAGGAAGCCTAACAGTAGACCCATTGGAAATTAATAACTGTTTTAGAGAATTTTATGAACATTTATATAGATCAGAATGCCCCCAAATTCTTTTTCTAACAAATTTATCTGTCAGTATCCCAAACTTAATGCAACAGATTGAATTGTTTGTGCAGTTCTCTGATTATAACATTAACAACTAAAAATCATCAATACTATTTTTGAACAAAGAAGAAGGATTGAAACCAGTCATAAAAAGCCCACTTAGGAAGGATTTACCTACCTTGATGTCAAAATTACTCCTGAAATTAAAACGATCGTCCCAACAAACTATGACCCACTAGTGGGTGAAGTGAAGGAGACGTTGGATCGATGGATAACAATGCCCATATCAATGATTGGCCATATAAACATGATCAAAATGAATATATTACCAAAACTTCTATACCTTTTCCAATCACTTCCTCTCCCACCACCAAAATTATTTTTTGAGAAGCTTAATAGTATCTTTAGTAAATTCATTTGGAATAATAAAAAATCTAGACTGAGACTTAGGCTGCTATACCTGCCTTGTGAAAGGGGAGGGCTACGGCTCCCGAACCTGAAATGGTATTATTGGTCTGCTCAGTTACGTTCTGCAATGTTTTATTTCTCAATGGAGGCCCTTCCAGCCTGGGTGAGTGTGGAACAGGCATCAGTACCAAACCTCCCATTAAAGCTTCGTCTATACTCTGCAGACCTCAGAAATCTGAAAAGAACAACCGAGAACCCTTTCCTCAAAAATACTATTGACATCTGGTATAAAGCACATCAGCATATTAAAGATACTCCTCCCATTTCTCGCTTCTCCCCAATATGGGGCAATACATACTTCAGGGCAGGAAGAGCAGATGGTGGTTTCAGAATCTGGGCAGACAAAGGTGTGCAGAAAATAGACGACCTTTATATGAATAGTAATCTTATGACATTTGATCAATTGTGTCAGACATACCATATTCCTAAAAAACACTTTTTAAATATTTGCAACTGAAACATTTCATATTATCAAAATATAAGCATTTAATATCTGAACCACCACTATCACATCTTGAAAATCTCACACTTCTAAACCTAACGGGGAGGAGTCAGATTTCTTTATTCTATACAGCTTTGATGTCATATGATAAGGAGTCCACCATTGACAGGCTGGAGGCATGGAGATTGAATGCTCAAGAGGACATACAAGAAACTGAGTGGGAATTGGCACGTTTAAAAGCCCAAAAACAATCAATTAACATGAGAATGAAGCTATTACAACACAAATGGTTAATGAGAACTTGTATCACCCTGGTCAAACTGAACCGTTGGCCCCCTGACATCCCAGACACTTGTGTTAAGTGTTTAGAAGAAGAAGGTACTCTGTTTCACTGTGTATGGGACTGTCCAAAATTTAATAAATACTGGAAAACAGTTGTTCAGACTATATCTGAGATTGTTGGAGTAAAGGTGCCTCACCAAGCAAAAATGTGTGTACTAGGTATATATCCAAAAAACTTTTCTGTTAGTTCAAAACAGTCAATTTAATTGACTTTGGACTCCTGCAGGCCAGGAGGATGATAAATTTATCTTGGCGAAAAATGGATATACCTTCGATACATGTATGGGTGAAGGAGATGGCATCTTGTATTGTATTGGAGAGACTGACTTACATAACCAGAGGAAGGGCAGGAGAATTTGAAAATGTGTGGAAACCTTTATTGGACTTTCTTGGACATCAAGGTGCACAGTCATTTTGAAATAGCTACTTGTTGTTGAGTGCTTTTACGGGTTTTTTTCCTGACGTGTTTTTATTTTTTTTCTTTGTTAAATATGTGAACTATGTGTAATGTTGTATTTCTTTTCCTTTGATGATGGTGAAAAACATGAGGACATGTTTCACTATTTAGTTTAATTATTATTATTGTTTATTTGTATATATGAAATATATGTAAAATTTAATAAAATATTATTTTTTAAAAATTGTGCACTTGTACTCCCAGGTTGCTCTGTTCCACAACACTCAGCAGTACCCTGCCATTTACTGTACAAGTCCAAATCCGACTGTGGCTTGACTGTCCAAACTGTATCACTTCAGACTGATCCAAGTTGAAATCTGTTTTCTACTCCTCATCCAAACTCCCTAACTGATCAAGATCTCTTTGCAATTCATTGTAACCTGCTTCACTATCAACAAGACCCCTTAAGTTAGCATCATCAGCAAACTTGCTAATCATGCCATGTACTGTATATTCATACCCAAAGTTGGGAAAGGTAACAGGATTCAATCAGGGAAATTGATTATGTGGATGATTTGTTGAGGAGCATTCATGGAACGAAACATAAAAATGTAACCGGATAAAGGCACACAGGAAAGTAGGTGTGAAGTAAAGAAAAGTTTGGGAATCTCAGTTTTAAAGAATAATGCATGGGGGAGAAATTTTAATTAAACTGACTCAAGGTTTCGATTCTTGGTTTACTGAGTCACCTGATCCCCAGTTCTTATCCTACCACTAAATGCAGCCTATTTTTAAACCTAACTGTTTACATCAGCATTGATGGCGAGGTTTCAAATCTACTGCCAGCTAAGTGAACATTGCTCCGTGGGGCATTATTCTGACAATTTCACCTTCAGCTCGCACAACTGCAAAGATAGCTATTTTGTTTTGTTTCAAACAAGAGTCCTGCCACATTTACCTGGGTAAACCACCGAGGTCCCACTCTGAACAGATATAAGCTCCTGGGCGCAATATTACCCATAAATCCAAATCATTGGCTAATTTGAGATATTCCCTGCAAAAGAAAGTATAACATGTTGAACCATTTTTTTTAAAAAAGTGGTGCCTTACAAAATGATCTCTACATCATGCACTCACTGGTGGTTTGATAACAACTCCTCGGTTGTTATCAAAGTGTTTAAATTCTCAAAGCACAGGTAGTGTGGTCCTTGCACATTACCTGTACACATACAGCGAGGAAACAAGCCCTTCTGACCACCTAATCC
This sequence comes from Mobula hypostoma, assembly GCF_963921235.1. NCBI lineage: Eukaryota > Metazoa > Chordata > Chondrichthyes > Myliobatiformes > Myliobatidae > Mobula > Mobula hypostoma. The sequence goes on along the minus strand of NC_086129.1, from coordinate 32,402,060 downwards.
CATGCCGATTTCAAGCACCCAGTAACAGATAATCCCACTTTATTCTCCCCTATTCCAATCAACTCCCCCTACCATCCCACCCCCAGGATTCAGCAACTCACCTGCACAGTATGTGCAATTTGCAGCAGCAAATTATTTACTGATAAGCATGTCTTTGGGGAGCATGGATTAAATTCTTGTCATAAGAGAGAAGTTCCATGCAACGTCAGGGGTAAACTCAAGATCACCATGATCTCTATGAGACAGCAGCACCAACCACTGTCTAATCGTAAACAGCCACGTGATTTTTGTTTTTACTGGAGAATTAGCAAAAACAGTTGAACACAAGTATTTCAAGTTTCAGTTTGAAAACTGTAACTTGCTCGACTTCTACGTCTTTCAGATACTGATCAAAAACAGTACTACCAAAAAGACATATTTTGAGTCATGAACTACTGTAAATCAAACTCAAAGAAGGCTCGTCTTTCAGTTTCTAGTTCACTTAAAAAGCATGACGGAAAATATAAATTGATCTACTGGAAGATAATTATATTAGGTATGTTAAATAAATATGACAAGTTGAAAAATACAGTACATAAGTATATTTATAAATAGTGCAAGAATACATTAAGATTTTACACAATATATCTTCAGCAATGTTAAACCAAACATTATTTCAACACTATAATTGATAAATTAAGAAAAAACTACTAATGCTATTCATTTGAAATAATTACAGAAAGTGCTGGAAATACTCAAGTCAAGCATTGGTGGAGAGAGGAAAAAGGTGCCAGCTTTCTCAGATCAATTCTCCTTCATCAAAGCATTATGTTTCTCTCTCTAGAGATGCTGCTTGGTCTGCTGAGTATTTCCTAGCATGTTTGTTTTTATTTAGATCATCCTTAGCGACAGGTGAGGTACCTGAGGATAGGAGGATAGATAATGTTCCAATGCTTAAGAAACACTCTAGAAATAAACCAAGAAATTACAGACCAGTGAGCCTGACATCAGCATTGGGAAAGTTTTTGGAAGGAAATGTATTCTAAGGGACCGGACATAGAGTATCTGACTCAACATGGACTGATTAGGGACAGTCAGCATGGCTTTGTATGTAGTAAGTTGTGTCTAACCAAACTTCTAGTGTTTTTCGAGGAAGTTACCAGGAAATTTGATAAAGGCGAGGCAGTGGATGTTGGCTACGTGGACTTTAGCAAGGCAATTGACAAGGTCCCACATGGGAGGTTGATCAAGAAGGTTCAGTTGCTCAGCGTTCAAGATGAGGTATTAAATTGGATTTGTGGGACCAGCCAAAAAGTGGTAGCAGATGGTTGCCTCTCTGACTGGAGGCCTGTGACTAGTGGAGTGCTGTAGAGATCGGTGCAGGGTCCGTTGTTGTTCGTCATCTATATTAATGATCTGGATGATAATATGGTTAACTGGATTAGCAATTTGCAGATGACGCCAAGGTCCAGTGAACAGCGAGGAAGACTATCAAAGCTTGCAGCTGGATCTGGACCAGCTGGAAAAATGGGCTGAAAAAATAGCAGGTGGAATTTAATTCAGACAAGTTTGAGGTGTTGCACTTCAGTAGGATCAACCAGGGTAGGCACTGAGGAGTGCAGCTGAACAAAGGGATCTGGAAATACAGGTCCATAATTTAATGAAAGTGGCGTCATAGGTAGATAGGGATGTAAAGAAAGCTTTTGGTACATTAGCTAAAGTATTAAATACAGGAGATGGCATGTTATGTTGAAGTTGTACAAGACGTTGGTGAGACCTAATAGTGTGCCGTTTTGGTCGTCGACCTACAGGAAAGATGTAAACAAGGTTGAAAGAGTACAGAGAAAAGTTACAAAGATGTTGCTGGGACTGGAGGACTTGAGTTATAAGGAAAGATTGAATAGGCTAGGACTTTATTCCCTTGGAATGTAGGAGAATGAGGAGAGGTTTGATAGAGGTTTATAAAATTATGAGGGGTACAGATAGGGTAAGTACAAGCAGGCTTTTTTCACTGAGGTTCAGTGGGGCTACAATTAGAGCCCATGGGTTAAGGGTGAAAGGTGAAAACTATCAGGGGAACACAAGGGGAAACTTCTTCACCCAGAGGGTCCTGAAAGTGTGGAGCGAGCTGCCAGTGCAAGTGGTGGATGCAAGCTCGATTTCAAAGTTTAAGAGAATCTTGGATAGGTGCATGGACGTTTGGGTATGGAAGGCTATGGTCTCCGTGCAGGTCAATGGGAGTAGGCAGTTTAAATGGTTTGGCATGGACTAGATGGACCAAAAGGCCTGTTTCACTGCTGGGTTTTTTTTGCTATAACTCAATTTCATGATTGCAGAACACATCACTAACAACTATTTATGAGTTCTAAGAAAAATACACAGCCACATTTATGAATTCCTAGTGGCTGGTTAGTTGTTCTAGGGAAGTAATTAAAGAGTCAAATTGACAGGAGGTTTGACTTCCCACCTCTAACAGATTCATACGGCAATGAGCATGGATACAGGCCCTTTGGCCCAACAAGTACAGGTTTCCCCTGCCATCCGAAGGTAGAGCATTCCTCTGAAACGGTTCGCAAGCCGAAATGTCGTAAAGCAAAGAAGCAATTACCATTTATTTATATGGGAAAATTTTGTGAGAGTTCGCAGACCCAAAAATAACCTACCAAATCATGCCAAATAACACATAAAACCTAAAATAACAGTAACATATAGTAAAAGCAGGGATGATATGATAAATACACAGCCTACATAAAGTAGAAATACTTTTCCACAATCATTACTGGACTGTTCTCCGTAGCGAAAATCTCATGCAAGCGCTGTTGGCAAGAACACTCTCTTCAGTAACCTTTAAGCTATGAAGCTGCCAAATCATACCAAATAACACGTAAAAATACACAGCCAATATAAAGTAGAAATAATGTATGTACAGTGTAGTATCACTTACGGGAATTGGGAGATAGCTTGCCGAGCACACTGGTGTTGGTGTGTTAGACTGAGTCGTCGCAGGTTGGGTGGTGCAGTGGCCCCCACCCTCCAGGCCGCCAAGCGATACATTGCCGCGAAGCATGCAGGAATGCAGCGGTAGCCGGGAGGCACACAGCACATCTTTAAGAAAAAAGCCGAAACAAACATGCTAATTAATTAGGTGCCGCCCGACACGTAATTGTCGGCCCAGATCAGTGCCGATTTCCGATTGCATCGTCTTTGATCTGGGCTGACAATTTCATGTCGGCGGCACCTAATTAATTAGCATGTATATTTCGGATTTTTTCTTAAAGATGTGCTGTGTGCCTCCTGGCTACCGTTGCATTCTCCGCGAATCAGTATCTGTCCGTGGCCTGGGGGTTGGGGTGGTGGGACACTGGGGTGTCATCTCGTCGTCTGTTTCCATTAGAGCAGGCAGCTCATCTTCTTCTATCTCTGCCCGCCTCAATGTCGAAGGTCGAGGTTTGGTATCTGCTGTGGCTGATGTGGAAGGCTTGCTTGACTGCTGAGCCTCACGCATTTTTCTATCACACAGTTCTTTGTAAGGACTCAAACCATCTTGCAAATATCCCCTAAACCTACGCACCCTTTCAAAATTAAAGTCATACTTTATCATTACTCATTCGGTTTCGATTGTTATCCTTTTTTCTTCCAATTGCATCAGCTCTTCATCTATCAGTTCTTGGTCATGGGATGCCAAAACCTCTTCAACATCATGTTCATCAGCTTCCACAAGCCAAACTCACGTTGTCCTTACTTTGTTCACCACGATCAAAACGCTTAATTATGTCTAGTTTTACGCAAAGTGTAACACCCTTACGAGCTCTTTCAGGCTTTTCCGATACCTTAGAACTCATCTTGCAACCGGCTGCTCACAGGCTCGTGTTTAAGCAATGCCGGCGAGAATCCGGGGGAGAGCGGCTGCTCGGGGTGTGCGCTGCCTTTTATCGTGCGCTGCTTTTTTTTCGTAACAGTGAAAACACCTTCTGAAAGCCAAAACAGGGTACTAATGTAGGTCTTTCGTAACAGTGAGGTTTCGTAAAGCGAACCTGTACACCTGTACAGGACACCTGTACATACCGATCACGGTGCCCATTCAGCTAGTCCCAATTTCCTGTACTCAGTCCATAACCTTCCAAGCAGCACTTCTCCACGTGCCGTTTAACTGATATTATTATATCTGCCTCAACCATTTCTTGATAACGTGTTATTTCTTCTGCACTGACCCGCAGCGTTTTATGACCAAGGCTTAAAACAAAAGCAACAGGAACAAAAAAAAAAATTCAGAGCCAGCTGTACCTTTATCCTGAAATACAGCTGAAAGTGTGTGTTCAGACTGCATGAGGAAAGATACAGAAGTGACTCTGACATTTCTTGCAACAATGTGGTTTATACAGTAGATTTCCACTGATGGGGCCACCAATGGATTACCGATGTCCAGCAACCCTGTCTGCAAGAAAGTTTTCAGAGGAGTATTTAAATTGGAAAAAAAAAATCAAGAAAAATATTTCAGCTACTCACTCAAGATCAAGTTCATTTTTAAAATTAAATGTTCCCCTCTGTGGCTCATGAAGATTCCACGGAACATATCTGTAATAAGAACATGGAGACTAAGAGTATACAAAACAATTAAAGCACACTATAACTGAAGAACAATTTCTTTTCACTCTTAAATCAGACTCAGAAAAATGTAAAAGCAACAGTGGCTATGTTTCCTAATCTACCATCAGCATTAAAACATCTGGAAAATACAGCCATAAAGTTTTGTACATTCTAGAAATTACAGCACAACCGCTTTAGGAATTAAAAAAATCATAGCAGTTATTAAAAGCCCATTGGACCAAATCTTTGCATACAATATATATCACTTACGTTGTTAAAGTATTCAACCCCATGGCTTTCATCTTCAACATGCGGTCAGTCCAGTAGGCCCGTGGAATGCGAAAATAGTGCATTGAGCCACCCAGAATTAAAAATTTCTTTTCCTCCAACTGAAAGTATTCTTTGTTGGCCTGCAATCCCAAATTTCTGCTCTGCATTTTTCTTGGAGTGAGGTTTGTCCAATGGAACCTAAAATCAGATGGGAAACATCTTAGTTTAAAGAATGTACGCAGCCAAGCAAACCAGTGATGGAGACAGCACATGGTGAGCTGGTCCAAATGTGGTGTTGAATGCCAGACAGCACTGACTACAAATGAGTTGAGACTGGCCAAAATGTTTTCAATGTCGACAACTTTGTGTGATTTGTTGGCAGTCCGAGATCATATGACCAAATCATTGAGCTCGAGTTTGGGATGAAGGGAATGTCAACTGCTAACAAAACAAAGAATTTTACTACACACACACACACACACACACACAAAGTCTTTCTAAAAGGAATTGTTAATAAATACTGTGAATATGTTGCAGTTTGTGCATAGCTCAGCACTAACTCTTTAAAATAAATTGTACCGAGCTTTCTGTCCTTTCATTACATAACAAACATCACAACATACACACTCAGCAAAAGCGATCACTTGCACATCTGATCATCACAATCGACTTCTAAAAAGATTTTTTACATCATTGCAGTTGATGAAGTTTACGGGTGTTGGGAAAGTAAGAAATGATTCTCTGATTCTGGTAAATAGCGGGTTAAAATTAGGTGCCAGCTTGTGTATGCTCTGTTCTGTGAAAAGTTAGAGAAACTGTACTTGACTGAAGAAAAACTGCCTTCAGTGTTTTATTTAACAACTCACAGCTGTCCCTCTGAGAACGATCTGTTGGTTGTATTCACACATGCTGCATACATCATGTCTTATGAGGTTCACATATTGATCTATGTTCCCACCTTTTGTCTATTCAAGTTTTACTGATAAGGTAAGAATTTGTCTGTAATTAAAAGTTAAAGTCTGTCCCGAGCCTTGTGGCCCATCAGGCTGGTGCTTATGCCGGTTTCTGTGGGGCGAAGCAACTAATAGTACGAGATTCTCCCTGCCCCCCCCCCCAAGATAGAACACCAGTCTATCGTGAGATTGACCCCCAGCATTTGCCGGTACCCATTTTCAGCTGGGTGGACTGGAGCAGTGTGTGGTTAAGTGCCTTGCTCAAAGACACAACACGCTGCCTTGGCCGAGACTCAAACACACGACCTTCAGATCGTGAGCCCAATGCCCTAACCACTTGACCACGTGCCACGCTGTCTGTAATTAAAGCTCATGATTTAGTGTACTCTCTTATTTAAGTAATTAAGTTTTGCTGTAACTGATTTGGTGGGAATATCCATGAAACTGACTGTTCTTTGCTTCGCCAGTTCTATAAAATGTCATGTTTCTGAGTGTCAGACAGAAAGCTCGTTTCAAGCCGCCAGAGACAGAAATCCTGTCTCTCTGATGTTCAGGCTCCGAGTTTTCCTTCTCCGGCTGAGTTCGAATAAACAGGTGAAAAGTCGAAGTAAAGACTTGTATGTGGTGTGGTTATTTGGTCCAGCAAATTTAAGTTTACATTTGGTGCTGTGACTCATCACGGTGACTAGAATTTCTTGTAATTTTCACAATTTCCACATGAGCGCTATTTATTTGGGAACCTATCTATTCAACTAGGCAAGTAATGGCCTGCATTTTGGAGAAGATCTTCATTCTTCAGGACCTCCCAAAGTGCATTAAAGTCCAAGTGCCTTTTGAACTGCAGTCATTCTGTGAGGTATCAAACAGTAGGAAATTTCACACAGCACAAAGCAGTAAAAATAGCTAGATAACATTAATGAAAATGATTGTGAAAAATCTATTGACCAGGATTTTGAGATTATCAAGATTCCATACATTCAAGAGTCCCATGGCTTTTGTCACCTTAAAGAGTGGGCAGGATTTTTCTGCTATTATGTGCACCATTTGATATTTTGCACTTATTCCATTTATTGTTGTATTTCACATTACCATGTATATTGTTTGAACCTGACTCTGATTCTGACTACTCAGTGGGCTCCACGTCAGCAAGGGATTTCATTGCATTCTGGTGTATATGACAATAATCTGAAATCAAGCAGATGACCTGGCCATTGTCAGGATGTGGAAGCTTGCTGTACTTCTAGCTGCTTGTTTGGTTACACAGCATTTCAAAAGCAATCATTCAAAAATACTTAGTTTGGGAAATTCTTTGCTTTTGGCAAAGGCACTCTATAAATCCAGATCGTTTAATGACGTTGAAGCAGAAAGTAAATTGAACGTGTAGCTGAATGGGATGGACCTACTAGGAGCTGCGACCCAGGTCCAACTCCAGTTGCTGTCTATAGGGAACTTGTATGTTCTCCATGTGACTGTGTAGATTTCCTCACACATTTCAAAGATGTATGGGTTAGTAGGCATGAACATCGATTTCCTGAACCTCCGGTAATTGTCCCCCTCCTCTCCTTCACCATTCCCCATTCCTGTTTTCCTCTCTCGCCTCATCTCCTTACCAACCCTTCAACTCCCTCTGGTACACTTCCCTCTCCCTTTCTTCCATTGTCTTCTATCCTCTCCTGTCAGATTCCCCCTTCTCGAGCCCTTCATCTCTTTCACCTATCGACTTCCCAGCTCTTTACTTCACCCCCTCTGCCGGTTTCACCTATCACCTGCCACCTTGTAAATTTTCCTCCCCTCCCCCCCACCTTCTTCGTCTTCACTCCTTCTCCCTTTCTTTCCAGTCCTGTTGAAGGGTCTCGGTCCGAAACATCGACTGGTTATCCTTTTCCATAGATGCTGCCTGGCCTGCTGAGTTCCTCCCGCATTTTGTGCGTGTTGCTCTGGGTTAGTAGGCTAATTGGTCACAAGGGCGTAATTGGGCAGCGCAGGCTTGTTTGGTCAGAAGGGCCTATTATCAAGCTGTATCGCTAAATAAATAGATCTCTCCATGATGAGCTGGATGTGGACTCAGTGCGCTAAATTACCTCTTCCTGTGCTGTAACTAATCCAGAAAATCACTGCCTCTGCCCCAGAAGCAGGAAGGTTCAGATGGACTCCTATATGCAGAGAATCAAGGATGCAAGTTCTTATCCAGATGGCTCTCCACAGAATGGAAGAGCCTTGCCACACACCCAGTTCATAACATGGGAGCAAGCTTCCTGCTTTAGATGATATTAGCAAACAGTATAAATATCATTCTTTATTCTCAGGAATGCTTGTCAGAGTCAGCTACTACACCATTTCATTACATTGGGTATTGAATAGCCATAATTGTGAAAACAATTAAATACATTTGCAGTCACTGGTAGCTGAAGGCACAAATTCACAGACAATATTAGCATATGATGCAACACCACAGATATTATCAGAACTTGGGCAAATCAGGACTAGACAATAACGTTTAGGTCGGGCCAGAACTCAGGGCAAAGTCTACACTGGGTGATTAAAAACATATTACCAGCAGAGTGTTTGAAACCAGCCTGAGATAATATACCGCAATAGCTCTAGAATCTGCAGTCAGACCATGTAAATGTTTGACTGAAGTTTTTGAGTTCTGAAGTCATTAGAAGAGGGGAGTACAATTTTCCACTCAACCACCATTATGCAGGGTCACAAAAACCCACTTTGAAAAATAGCTCTACACTAACTTGAGAAAGTAAGCATCTCACAGGGAATGGATTTTTTTTTAAGTATTTTAATAAAGATTAACTTCATGCTGCTTTAAAGTCTATACCCTATTTTACTAGTCAGAAAGCTGCATGTCAGAGATCCCCACCACCCAGGCCATGCACTCGTCTTGCTGCTGCCATCAGGTAGAAGGTATGAGAGCCTGAGGACTTGCACCACCAGGTTCAAGAACTGTTACTACCCCTCAACCATCAGGCTCTTGAACAAGAGAGGCTAACTACACTCAACTTCACTTGCCCCATCATTGAGATGTTCCTACAACCAATTACTGTATATCACTTTCAAAGACTATCTCATGTTCTCATTATTTATTGCTATAACCATATAACCATAGAACAATCACAGCATGGAAACAGGCCATCTCGGCCCTTCTAGCCCATGCCGAACTCTTACTCTCACCTAGTCCCACTGACCTGCACTCAGCCCATAACCCTCCATTCCTTTCCTGTCCATATAGCCATCCAATTTAACTTTAAACGACAACATCGAACCTGCCTCAACCACTTCTGCTGGAAGCTCGTTCCACACAGCTACCACTCTCTGAGTAAAGAAGTTCCCCCTCATGTTACCCCTAAACTTTTGCTCTTTAACTCTCAACTCATGTCCTCTTGTTTGAATCTCCTCCACTCTCAATGGAAAAAGCCTATCCACGTCAACTCTATCTACCCCCTCATAATTTTAAATACCTCTGTCAAGTCCCCCCTCAACCTTCTACGTTCCAAAGAATAAAGACCCAACTTGTTCAAACAACAGGAATTCTGCAGATGCTGGAAATTCAAGCAACACACGTAAAAGTTGCGGGTGAACGCAGCAGGCCAGGCAGCATCTATAGGAAGAGGCGCAGTCGACGTTTCAGGCCGAGACCCTTCGTCAGGACTAACTGAAGGAAGAGTGAGTAAGGGATTTGAAAGCTGGAGGGGGAGGGGGAGATGCAAAATGATAGGAGAAGACAGGAGGGGGAGGGATAGAGCCGAGAGCTGGACAGGTGATAGGCAAAAGGGGATACGAGAGGATTATGGGACAGGAGGTCTGGGAAGAAAGACGGGGGGGGGGTGACCCAGAGGATGGGCAAGAGGTATATTCAGAGGGACAGAGGAAGAAAAAGGAGAGTGAGAGAAAGAATGTGTGCATAAAAATGAGTAACAGATGGGGTACGAGGGGGAGGTGGGGCCTAGCGGAAGTTAGAGAAGTCAATGTTCATGCCATCAGGTTGGAGGCTACCCAGACGGAATATAAGGTGTTGTTCCTCCAACCTGAGTGTGGCTTCATCTTTACAGTAGAGGAGGCCGTGGATAGACATGTCAGAATGGGAATGGGATGTGGAATTAAAATGTGTGGCCACTGGGAGATCCTGCTTTCTCTGGCGGACAGAGCGTAGATGTTCAGCAAAGCGGTCTCCCAGTCTGCGTCGGGTCTCACCGATATATAAAAGGCCACATCGGGAGCACCGGACGCAGTATATCACCCCAGTCGACTCACAGGTGAAGTGATGCCTCACCTGGAAGGACTGTTTGGGGCCCTGAATGGTGGTAAGGGAGGAAGTGTAAGGGCATGTGTAGCACTTGTTCCGCTTACACGGATAAGTGCCAGGAGGGAGATCAGTGGGGAGGGATGGGGGGGACGAATGGACAAGGGAGTTGTGTAGGGAGCGATCCCTGCGGAATGCAGAGGGGGGGGGAGGGAAAGATGTGCTTAGTGGTGGGATCCCGTTGGAGGTGGCGGAAGTTACGGAGAATAATATGTTGGACCCGGAGGCTGGTGGGGTGGTAGGTGAGGACCAGGGGAACCCTATTCCTAGTGGGGTGGTGGGAGGATGGAGTGAGAGCAGATGTACGTGAAATGGGGGAGATGCGTTTAAGAGCAGAGTTGATAGTGGAGGAAGGGAAGCCCCTTTCTTTAAAAAATGAAGACATCTCCCTCGTCCTAGAATGAAAAGCCTCATCCTGAGAGCAGATGCGGCGGAGACGGAGGAATTGCGAGAAGGGGATGGCGTTTTTGCAAGAGACAGGGTGAGAAGAGGAATAGTCCAGATAGCTGTGAGAGTCAGTAGGCTTATAGTAGACATCAGTGGATAAGCTGTCTCCAGAGACAGAGACAGAAAGATCTAGAAAGGGGAGGGAGGTGTCGGAAATGGACCAGGTAAACTTGAGGGCAGGGTGAAAGTTGGAGGCAAAGTTAATAAAGTCAACGAGTTCTGCTTGCGTACAGGAAGCAGCGCCAATGCAGTCGTCGATGTAGCGAAGGAAAAGTGGGGGACAGATACCAGAATAGGCACGGAACATAGATTGTTCCACAAACCCAACAAAAAGGCAGGCATAGCTAGGACCCATACAGGTGCCCATAGCTACACCTTTAGTTTGGAGGAAATGGGAGGAGCAAAAGGAGAAATTATTAAGAATAAGGACTAATTCTGCTAGATGGAGCAGAGTGGTGGTAGAGGGGAACTGATTAGGTCTGGAATCCAAAAAGTAGCGTAGAGCTTTGAGACCTTCCTGATGGGGGATGGAAGTATATAAGGACTGGACATCCATGGTGAAAATAAAGCGGTGGGGGCCAGGGAACTTAAAATCATCGAAAAGTTTAAGAGCGTGAGAAGTGTCATGAACATAGGTCGGAAGGGATTGAACAAGGGGTGATAAAACAGTGTCGAGGTATGCAGAAACGAGTTCGGTGGGGCAGGAGCAAGCTGAGACAATAAGTCGGCCAGGACAGGCAGGTTTGTGGATCTTGGGTAGGAGGTAGAAATGGGAAGTGCGGGGTGTGGGAACTATAAGGTTGGTAGCAGTGGATGGGAGATCCCCTGAGCGGATAAAGTCGTTGATAGTGTGGGAGACAATGGCCTGGTGCCTTAGTGGGGTCACGATCGAGGGGTAAATAAGAGGAGGTATCCTCCCACCACCCCACTAGGAATAGGGTTCCCCTGGTCCTCACCTACCACCCCACCAGCCTCCGGGTCCAACATATTATTCTCCGTAACTTCCACCACCTCCAACGGGATCCCACCACTAAGCACATCTTTCCCTCCTCCCCCCCTGCATTCCGCAGGGATCGCTCCCTACACAACTCCCTTGTCCATTCGTCCCCCCCATCCCTCCCCACTGATCTCCCTCCTGGCACTTATCCGTGTAAGCAGAACAAGTGCTACACATGCCCTTACACTTCCTCCCTTACCACCATTCAGGGCCCCAAACAGTCCTTCCAGGTGAGGCATCACTTCACCTGTGAGTCGACTGGGGTGATATACTGCGTCCGTTCCCGATGTGGCCTTTTATATATTGGTGAGACCCGACGCAGACTGGGAGACTGCTTTGCTGAACATCTACGCTCTGTCCGCCAGAGAAAGCAGGATCTCCCAGTGGCCACACATTTTAATTCCACATCCCATTCCCATTCTGACATGTCTATCCACGGCCTCCTCTACTGTAAAGATGAAGCCACACTCAGGTTGGAGGAACAACACCTTATATTCCGTCTGGGTAGCCTCCAACCTGATGGCATGAACATTGACTTCTCTACCTTCCGCTAGGCCCCACCTCCCCCTCGTACCCCATCTGTTACTCATTTTTATGCACACATTCTTTCTCTCACTCTCCTTTTTCTCCCTCTGTCCCTCTGAATATACCTCTTGCCCATCCTCTGGGTCACCCCCCGCCCCCCCGTCTTTCTTCCCGGACCTCCTGTCCCATGATCCTCTCGTATCCCCTTTTGCCTATCACCTGTCCAGCTCTCGGCTCTATCCCTCCCCCTCCTGTCTTCTCCTATCATTTTGCATCTCCCCCTCTCCCTCCAGCTTTCAAATCCCTTACTCACTCTTCCTTCAGTTAGTCCTGACGAAGGGTCTCGGCCTGAAACGTCGACTGCGCCTCTTCCTATAGATGCTGCCTGGCCTGCTGCGTTCACCAGCAACTTTTATGTGTCCAACTTGTTCAACATTTCTCTGTAACTTAGGAGATGAAACCCAGGTAACACTCTAGTAAATCTTCTCTGTACTATCTCTACTTTATTGACATCTTTCCTATAATTCGGAGACCAAAACTGTACACAATCGTCCAAATTTGGCCTCACCAATGCCTTGTACAATTTCAACATTACATCCCAACTCCTATACTCAATGCTCTGATTTATAAAGGCCAGCATACCAAAAGCTTTCTTCACCACCCTATCCACATGAGATTCCACCTTCAGGGAACTATGCACCATTATTCCTAGATCCCTCTGTTCTACTGCATTCTTCAATGCCCTACCATTTACTATGTATGTCCTATTTTGATTAGTCCTACCAAAATGTAGCACCTCAGATTTATCAGCATTAAACTCCATCTGCCATCTTTCAGCCCACTCTTCTAACTAGCCTAAATCTCTCTGCAAGCTTTGAAAACCTACTTCATTATCCACAACTCCACCTATCTTAGTATTATCTGCATACTTACTCATCCAATTTACCACCCCATCATCCAGATCATTAATGTATATGACAAACAACATTGAACCCAGTGCAGATCCCTGAGACACACCACTAGTCACCGTCCTCCAATCTGACAAACAGTTTTCCACCACTACTCTCTGGCATCTCCCATCCAGCCACTGCTGAATCCATTTTACAACTTCAATATTAATACCTAACGATTGAACCTTCCTAACTAATCTTCCGTGTGGAACCTTGTCAAGGGCCTTCTGAAGTCCACACAGACAACATTCACCAGTTTACCCTCGTCAACTTTCCTTGTAATCTCTTCAAAAAATTCAATAAGATTTGTCAAACACGACCTTCCACGCACAAATCCATGTTGACTGTTCCTAATCAGACAGGGATTGGTTGGAAGTCTGGATAGGCGGGCTGCTGACGTTGTTAGAACTGTCAGGTTCAATGACCTCATAGTGACAGCTGCCAGTTACCGGCAAGCATGGGAAAAGGCATTTGGTTTGACTAGGGACAAACTGCAGCTCAGGGTGGAGTTTCCAAACAGAATGGGGAAAAGCTTTCAGAGTATTTCTTTTGGCGAGAGAAACAGCGAAATTGGTTGCAGTGTTGGGGGGGGGGCGGGGGCATTCAATTGATCAGAGAGGTGTCAGGAAACTTAGAGGAGATTCAGTGGGGGAACTGCCTGGTGTCTCTTGGGGGAACACGTTCCCAGCAATGTACCAAGGAACTCCTGAGAGGAAAAGACACTATTCCTGAAAGCTTAGTGGGATCGCGCTCCAGTGGGTCATTAAGGAGGGATGGAAGCTATACTAAAGCCATACTCGACACTGAGTCGCCGGTCAAGTTGCTGTACAGTTTGTTTTACAACTGGTTTCTGAAGCATTTACCCTTGATAACGTTCAGGGCACTGGAGATTTGGGGGTACCAGTGCTGGTAATTATCCAGAGGACGATTATTGGTCAGTGAAACTGGAATTCTCGGAGGCCAAGGTGGGGGTGTCTGAGGTTCGTGAATCGTTAGTGCTGATGTATCCGGACACGTTGAGATAGGCAGCGTTTCAATTCTGGAGAGGACCAACACCCCGCTGGTGAAGAGGCGCATGGGGGCCTGCCAGGAGGAGGCGGGTGAGAGCTGTTTGGGGGCATTGTCTGTGCACTCAGTGTTTCGAGCTGCTTGTGAGGACGTGCGTAGCAGCATTGGGCCAGTACCGAATTTAAACGAGAGCTGATGGCGGTACGGCCCGGGGGAAGTATCTGAGGGTGAGACCCTCTTAGTGGATGCTCCGAAATACCACGAAAGGGGGGAGTTGACTGCTGAAGACACCTCGGTGAGAGAGAGGTTGTGGCGACTGGCCCCTGCAGATGTGGAGGACGCAGGCAGCGTGTGTGTGGATTATAGGACTCTGAACAGGCGCACTGTCCCTGACCAGTATGCAGTCCCGAGGGTCGAAGGTGCACTGATCTGTCTGAGTGGTGCGAAGTGCTTTAATGTGCTGGATCTGAGGAGTGGATGTTGCCAGATCCCAATGAGTGAGGCCGACAAGGAGAAGACGGCTGTTATAGGTCCCCTGGGATTCTTCGAGTCCAAAATGATACCCCAGGACATATCCGGAGCCCTTACAGCCTTCCTGCAGGGTATGGGGAAGACCATGGGCGATGTGGACTTGTGTGGAGTTTTGGTGCATTTGGATGATCTCCTAGCATTGGGATTCACCTGGGAAGACTATGAAGCGAGGCGAGTGAGGGATCCCCAGCAACTAGGGGTTCATGAAGTAAAACTTTCTTTGGACGAGTGCCAGGTCAGGAGAAGGATGCAGTTTGTGAGTGTTCTGCGTTCATTTGTGGAATTCTGTGGTTATTATTCGGGAAATTACCCAACGCACCAGTTGAATTTCCTGGCGTTGGAACAGACGATGGTGGTGGAGGAGCTGAGTGACTGTCTCTATGGGATCAAGTTTGAAGTGGAGACAGAGAAACAGAATTCCGAGCAGAAACTGGAGAAATTGATCCAGAACAAGTTGGAAGACTTGCACATTGGGGAAGACAACAGAAGCTGTCTGACTCGGGCCAACAGAGAACTGAGTGCACAGAGAGGGGAGTCTGAATACAATTCAGAGGAGGTGAAGCAATGGCGGACAGATCTCGGAAGAGGGGAGCGGAAGCTTGAAGGAGACCTGAAGATGATCATTGACAGCCTATATGAAATGAGAAAACTGGAAGTTGAACAGGAAGAAGTCATTAAGAAGAAAGAGCTGGAGATAAGTTCAGGGACCACTGAACTGGAGGAGTCCAAGAAGAAACTGACGCCTCGATTACAGAAGGCTGAAGAGGCTGCAGAGGCAGCCCAGGCCAAGAGCTCCAATTTGAAGAAAACCAAACAGCAGCTACTGATCAAGGAAATGGGGAAGAATACGGATTCGAAGGATGATGAGCTGTATGTGTGGTACCTGCTGCCTTTCGCTAACTTCCCCTTGATTGAGGAAGAGACTTTTGGCCCTTCTCCCACTGAGTCAGGTGTAGTGGGGAGGGTTACTGTGGGCAGCCTGGGTTACAGCAGGACCCTAAAGGAAAGGAAGCGGGGGCCTGGACACGAGATAGGGGGCTCCGAGTTGCAGGGAGCTTGAGTGATAGATTGACAGAGGACTTGGTAAGCAGACCCGAAGTATTTCCGGTAGTGTTCGAGCCTGATGGGTTAGATGAGGGGGTACGGAGGTGTCAGTGGATTAGGAGACTCCCGGATAGGTTGGTCTCTGTAGCGCCTGTGGAACAGGGCGTAAAGTCTATTGTTTGGGAGCAATGTCACTGTTTTTGTACCTGGATTGGGTTGGTGGGTTTGCAGGAAGGGTTGGGGAGTAACATGGACGTCATGAGGACATGACTAAATTTGGTGGGGGCAGAGTGTAAGAGGTTTCTTCTTTCATGTTACTTGCTAAGGCTAAAAAAATGGCTTCTTTGTAATGTTAACTGCTGAGGTAAGGGGATCTCTATAGCAGCATGTTTGGGTTATAATTAGTGATAACGGGACTTGTATTCATTTGCTAACCAATGGGATAGATGTTATTCTTTCTTGTGTGTCTGTAAGCTGTTGTTTGCGCAGGATTTGCGGAGATCGCGCCATGGGGATGAAGAGAGAAGACGCACACGGAGAGATGCTGTGAGCTGACTAGCGGAGTGGACCCCGAGCGGGGGCTCGGGACCCGCTGGAGTTCAGAGGAAATCGAATGGTGGTCTGACGATATTGCGTGAGCTCCAACATTGTGCACAAACTGTCTAATTATTATTCTTGGCGCCTTTTAGTTTATATTTTAGTTCTCTACTAATTCTATAGTTCAAATAAGAGTTATAAAATCTTAATTGTTTAACTGCATAATGTGTACAGCTTGTCATTTCGGCTATTGACTTGAAACAGGGGACACGTCACACAGCATCCATCCAAAGGAGAATTCTTAGGGTTTGGCTGGGCAGGGGGTTATCACCCCGCGATCATGCCACTGGGTAAAGCGAGGGTTACATTGCCATGAACCAAGCTTTCACATGGCAGAAGATATCTGCAGCTCCACAGAACGAAAATCTCGAAATATTTTACATATATAATGTGTAACATATGAGAGCAATCTGCAAAAGAAGATTAAAAGTGAAGTAATAGAGGTGCCCAAACATGGAAAACAATAAACCATCTACTGATAACAACTGACATCTACCGGTATCCCCTGCTTTTCGAAAGTTCACTTTCCGCCACTTTCCTTTTACGAAAGACTTACATTAGTAACTGTTTTCGCTAACCAAAAGAAATCCGGAGGATTTTCACTTTTGCGAAAATAGTGCTCAGCGTTTGTTTTACAGCGAACCGTTATAGAGGCAGCGCGCACCCCGGGCAGCGGGAGTGGCGAAAAGCGAAAATAGCGTTCGGCGTTTGTTTTGCAGCGAGTCGTTATAGAGGCAGCGCACACCCCGAGCAGTGGGAGTGGCGAAAAGCGAAAATAGCGTTCGGCGTTTGTTTTGCAGCACGCCGTTACAGAGGCAGCGCGCACCCCGAGCTTTGAACTGCGTGAGATTTTCGCTATGATTGACAGTGCTGCAATGATTGCAGAAAAGTATGACTTTAATTTTGAAAGGGCACGTAGGTTTAGGGCAGGTTTGCAGGATGTTTTGAGTGCTTACAAAGAACTGTATGATCAAAAAATGCGTGAACCTTCCAGTGTGCTCACTGTCTTCCCGATTCTGATAAGTGAAACTACACTGTACATACATTATTTCTACTTTATATAGGCTGTGTATTTATCATATCATTCCTGCTTTTACTATACATTAGTGTTATTTTAGGTTTTATGTGTTATTTGGTATGATTTGTTAGGTTATTTTTTGGGTCTGGGAATGCTCAAAAATTTTTCCCATATAAATAAATGGGAACTGCTTCTTCGCTTTACGCCATTTCGGCTTACAAAAGGTTTCATAGGAACGCCCTACTTTCGGATAGTGGGGGAAACCTGTACCAAGAGTTTTCTGCAACCCAGACTACCTCAATAGAGCTGAACCACAATAAAACACTCCCTCCTCCAAATTAAGGTTGTCCCCTCCTTCAAGGTCACCAGAATCAGAGGCTGGTCATGGCACACATTAACACCTGCCTCCAGACCAGACAACAGTGATCCACTGCAATTCACCTGCTGTCGAAACAGGTGAATGGCAGATGCTATCTCCTTGGCCCTACACTCATCTCTGGAGCATCTGGATAACAAAGAAACCTACATCAGACACCTGTTTGTTGACTGAAACTCTGCTTTCAATACCACCATCTCAATGAAAATCACCTTCAAGGTTCAAGATCTAGGACTTAGCACTTCCATTTTCAACTGGATTCCTGACTTGTTTAGCAACAGACTGCAATCGGTAAGGAAAGGCATCAGCACATCTGCCACCATTATCCCCATCACAGGTACCCAGCAAGTCTGTGCCCTCAGCCTTCTATTTTGCTCCCAATATACTCACTGCTTTGAGACCAGATTCTGCTCTAACTCCATCCACAAGTGTGCAGATAACATCAATGTATTGCTTAAGTTTGGTTAATGCCATTTCCTGCACACAAGTGTAAGGAGAACAAAATAATTGTTACTCTGGATCCAGTGCAGCACAAAAGAAATGATAAAGAACACAATAAGAATAATAAAAACATCATAAATATAAATACATACAATAGTTTATGCAGAGTGCCAGTACCGTTATCATTGTCTGAGGTCTACCCACTATGGACTGTATACAGCATGTAGTGGGTAGACCTCAGACAATATAACAGGGAACACAGGAAAGAGTGAGAGGAGAGAAATTAAGTCAAGTGGCATGGTGTCAAGACAGCAAACTCTTCCTCAATATCAGCAAAATAAAAGAATTGTTTATTGATTTCAGAAAGCAGGGTGGAGCACAAACCTCTTTGTCTCAATGGTGCTGACGAGGAGATGGTTAAGAGCTTCAAGCACCGGGGTGTAAGCATTACCCATAGCTGGAACTGGTCCAACCATAAAGATGCTATGACAGCAAGGAAAAAAACAACAACACCTCTACTTCCTCTGAAGGGCCCCTGTTAACCCTTACCCATTTTTAAAGAGCGCCTATCCAGATGGTTCACAACTTGGTATAGTAACTGCTCTGCCCAAGACGACAGAAAATTGCATTGAGTTGTAAACACGGCTCAGTGCACCACAAAAATCAGACTCCCCTCTCAACTGTGTCTACACACCTTGCTGCTTCGGAAAAGTACTCAACATAACCAAACATTTTCCTCTCAGTCATTCTCTTTCATGTCCCCTTCCATCTGGCAGAAGATACAAAAACATGAAAATACACACTGCCTCGCTTATTATAAGATTCAGTGGATTTCTTGTACGTTAATAAGACCATAAGATTTAGGAGCAGAATTAGGCCATTTGGCCTATCAAGCCTGCTCTGCCATTTCATCATGGCTGGTTCAATTTTCCTCTCAGCCCCAATCTCCTGCCTTCTCCTTGCATCCTTTTATGCCCTGACCAATCAAGAATCTATCAACCTCTGCCTTAAATATACATGAAGACTTGGCCTCCACAGCTGCCTGCGGCAAAGAATCCCACAGAGTCACCACTGTCAGGTTAAGGAAGTTCCTCATCTCCATTCTAAAAGGACACCCCTCTATTCTGAGGCTGTGTCCTCAAGTCATAGACTGTTCCACCATAGAAAACATCTTCTCCACATCCACTTTACCTAGGCCTTTCACCAATCGATCGGTGTGAATGAGGTCAGCCCTTATTCTTCTGAATTCCAGTGAATACAGGACCAGAACCATCAACCGCTCTTCACATGAAAAGCATTCAATCCTCGTATCATTTTCATGAACCTCCTTTGAACCCTCTCCAGATTCAACGCATCCTTTCTAAGTTAAGGGGCCAAAAACAGCTCATAATACTCCAAATGAGGCCTGGATAAAATGATTCTTGATGCAGAGATGAAAGGCTAGCAGAGTAGCTGGGGCTAAAGAAGTTACAATCATCCATGATCACATTATTGGCGGCGTAGAGTTGAGGGGCTGTGGCCTATTCCTGCTCTTAACTTGAATACATATTGTCCCAGTAACTTGAACAATATAAAATTCTCATTATGGGGTTGGGTGATGGCACAGCCAATAGAACTGCCTCTTTACAAAGATAGGTGGAGGAGCGGGTAGTGTTGAGGAAACAGATAGCCTGCAGAAAGACTTAGATAGTTTAGGGGAATGGGCAAAGAAGTGGCAAATGAAATACAATGTTGGAAAGTGTATGGTCATGCACTTTGGTGGAAGAAATATTATTTAGATAGGGAGAGAATTTGAAATGCAGAGATGCAAAGGGATTTGGAAGCCCTTGTGCAAGATAGCCTAAAGGTTAACCTCCAGGTTGAGTCAGTTGTGAAGAAGGCAAATGCAATATTGGCATTTATTTCTAGAGGAATAGAATATAAGAGCAGGAATGTGATATTGAGGCTCTATAAGGCACTCATGAGGCCACACTTGGAGTACAGTGTGCAGTTTTGGGCTCCTTATTTTAGAAAGGATATACTGACATTGGAGAGGGTTCAGAGGAGACTCACAAGAATGATTCCAGGAATGAAAGGGTTACTGTATGAGGAATGTCTGGCAGCTCTTGGGTTGTATTCCCTGGAGTTCAGGGGAATGGGGGGGGCGGTGGAATCTCATAAAAACATTCTGAATGATAAAAGGCCTGAACAGATTAGATATGGCAAAGTTATTTCCTATGGTAGGGGATTCTGGGACAAGAGGGCACAACTTCAGGATTGAAGGATATCCTTTTAGAATTGAGATGCAGAGAAATGACTTTAGTCAGAGGGTGGTAAATCTGTGGAATTTGTTGCCACGAGTGACTGTGGAGGCCAAGTCATTGGGTGTATTTAAGGCAGAGATAGACAAGTTCTTGATTAGCCAGGGCATCAAAGGGTATGGGGAGAAGGCAGGGGAGTGGGGATGACTGGAAGAATTGGATCAGCCCATGATTGAATGGCGGAGCAGACTCGATGGGCCAAATGGCCTACTTCTGCCCCTATATCTTATGGTCTTTACTGCTTCAGCAACTCAAGTTCAATCATGACCTCTGACACTCTGTGGGAGCTTGATTTCCTCCAGAAGCTCCTGTTTCTACCCACATGATATGTGGGTTAGTAAATTAGTGGAAAATTACTTCCATAATTAACGAAAGTATCAAGAGAATCTGGTACAGAAAAAAAATTGTGGACTAAATTCAATTACATTGACAGCACAGAATCACTTGGCCAATGGCTTCCTTTTAAGCTGCAAGGAAAGAAATTTATAGTCAGAGATATAGAGAACAAAAACAGGCCCTTGGGTCCATCAAGTCAATGCTGTCATCAGATTATACAACTCCCTGTCACACTAGGGGTAAGTTACAATTGCCAATTAACCTACCAATCTACATACCCCTGGGACGTGGGAGGAAACTGAAGCTCCCAGAGGAAGCCCACATGATCACATGGAGAGTGTGCACTCACAAGGTCAGGACTGAAGCCAAGTTCCTGGCGTCATGAGGCAGTAGTTCAACTAGTTGTACCACTGTACCATACATTAATATACAGTAACAAGAATGTAATTAGATTTTTTCTGAAGATGCATAACAAATGAAAGTTACTGGGCCTCCAGTAACTTAGACTTGAGCAATGGATCAAGGCAACTCAGGATTCAACATGTTCTATAGTTTAAGTCGTCCATTGCAGTGCCATTTTCCACTTGTCATTGCCAGGACCATTTGACCAAACTATTTGTAATTTATGGTTTCAAGGATGTTTGTTCAACAAACTAGATTTGCCACTTTCTAACTGGTCACATTCCCTGCTCTTCTACTATGCAAAAGTACTGTTCCAGCATCATCTTCACAGCCTTTAATATATGAAAAGTAGTCTATTAACTTTAACATCAAAGACACAGTTACTCATCCTTCCAACCCCTCTAAAGGAAATCTTATGACTCTTACAATCCCTCACCTCCAACCCTCTGACTCTCAATACAGGAGCCCCTCAGGGCTGTGTACCGAGTTCCCTCCTTTGCTCCCTGTATACCCATGACTGTATCGCCACCCACAGCACCAATCTGCTCATTAAATTTGCCGACAACACTACATCGATTGGCCTCATTTCAAACGATAACAAGGTGGCCTACAAGGAAGAAGTCATCTCTCTGACACAGTGGTGTTAGGAAAACCTCTCCCTCAATGTCGCAAAAACAAAGGAGCTGGTTGTGGACTACAGGAGGAATAGAGACAGGCTAATCTCTACGGACATCAATGGATCTGGGGTTGAGAGGGTGAACAGCTTCAAGTTCCTTGGCATCCACGTCATCGAGGACCTCATGTGGTCTGTGCACACCAGCTGTGTGGTGAAAAAGGCACAACAGAGCCTCTTTCACCTCAGACGGTTGAGGAAGTTTCATATGGGCCCCCAAATCCTAAGAACTTTCTACAGGGGCACAATTGAGAGCATCCTGACTGGCTGCATCACTGCCTGGTATGGGAACTGTACTTCCCTCAATCGCAGGACATCTGTAGTTGTGAACTACCCATGATTCAGGACATTTACAAGGACAGGTGTGTAAAAAGGGCCCATAGGATCTTCAGGGACCCAAGTCACCCCAACCACAATCTATTCCAGTTGCTACCATCCGGGAAGCAGTATCACAGTATAAAAGCCAGGACCAACAGGTTCAGGGACAGCTTCTTCCACCAGGCCGTCAGACTGATTAACGGACACTGATTTGAGTGTATTTCTATATTATATTGACTGTTCTATTTATTATAAATTACTATGATTGCACATGGCACATTTAGTTGGAGACGTAACATAAAGATTTTTACTCATGTATGTGAAGGGTGTAAGAAATAAAGTCAATTCAAATTCACTGGAGTCTTACCTGAAAACACATTCCCCTTGAAAGAAACTCCAATATTTTCCAAAGATTGGCTGCCTGATTTGCATTATCTATCTTCACATGACTTGCTTTAATTTGTTGGACTTAATAAAATAAAATGAATGTTTTACTTCCTGACTGCCGACAATTGTATTTCCGGTGGTTTCTGAAGCAGGCCGGCCACTTTCAGTGATGGCACTGTTCAAGTCCTTTCTCCTGCACACAGTTCCACTGCAGGCATCAGCCTTTCACGGTTTCCATAACTACCTCACCCAAGCTGCAGCTTTGGGCCTATTAAATTGATTGTTGGAAGTATTTTGAACCACCCAACCCCACCTGATGCAGAATGTACTCAATTAAGTGTCACAATTAGCCTTGGAGTACTTATATTGAAGTAAAATGTACCCTATTCAATGGCAACCGTAACATGGGACCTTTATGAAGGTTAATCATCTGGAATGGCAACCATCTTTTCCACCAGTGCAATCTGTATCTCTCCTGCCTTTAGCAATCATTGTGACCTGCCAGTGTCCACTGATAGATCTTGGAATATTTTATGCGAAGCTCTTGGACAGTCTCACCCTGCTAGTTACAATCCTGTATCCTCCTTGGAATACAAGCACAGTTAACACTTCTCATCAACTCCCAATGACAGCACATTGCATTGTCTCTGCAAGCTCTATATAATGCTGCCACTTGATATCTCAGCAGTAATTCAAGACGCAAACACCCTCAGTTATACAGCATATCATGTGCCTCCAACCTATCGCCAAAAGCATTATCACCTTCCTTCCCCCATGCATGGTTCGGCTCCACTGTTGTGGATCTTAAATAACAGCTTCACACAGTCTATACACAGCAAACTCCAATAATCCATTACCTGGCTCTGCCTCTTGCATTCGTCCACTCACTGGGCTCACCGGAAAGTTTATTATAACACAATGTAACAACTAAAAGGAGTGTTCTAGGCATATTAATAAAATGGTCCCCGTCGTCCTCCCCACTAGGACAGGGAGGGGAAAGGGAGGCATTTATATCAAATACAAAAGAGTGTTGCAGTTACTAGGGTAGGTAATGGAAACAGAAGAGAGGAAATTGTGTGGACTAGGTTGAGGCTGGGGCATTGTGCATTAAACAAAACATTGAAAATGGTAGGGAAACACCAGACAGGATTGTGTGAGGAATGTCAGGAAGACGAGTCAGTAGAACATGTAGTTTTGTGTTGCAGGAAGTATGGGATACAGAGAGAGATGATGAGAAATAAATTAAGGGAGTTGGGGATGCAGGAATTCACATTAAAAGGGTTGCTGGGCATGGGCGAGAGAGCACAAGTCTGGGTATTTTTAGCATTTTTAAGGGGTACAGGGGTTTTTTATAGAATATGACGAATAAACAGGAATAGGATACTAGGAAGGTCAAAGATGGGAGGGTGAAGTGTGTGTGTGTGTGTGTGAGTGTGTGTGTGTGTGTGTTTGTGATTGGGTGAAGGGATTTAGCATGTATGTCTAGTGCACATTCTGGAGCAGAGGGTGGCGATAATGAACCATTAAGCTGGATGCCAACCGCCGTAAAACAAGATACAGACAGATCCTCCCCACTATGTCATGACCCCACTGATCTCCACATTTTCAATCTGCTAGATTTTCATTTACTGTTACTTTTACGTGCAGCACCCCCCCCCGCCCAGACGATAGTCTCCAGGGTTATTTAATGCTACTTCATCAGACCAGTTCTGACATCCTTTACTTGAGGTAGCCAATTCAAACAAAAACACGATACAACCAACTGTCAAGGTGATTTTTATCGTGTAGTTTTGAAAAAGTTTTGAGAAGTCCCCTAAAATATATTGCAATTCGAAAGCAGTTTGGGACATCCCGCGGAATTGCGGGTTACCCTTCCAAGACAGCAAATGCAGCCCCCTAGAGTGCGCCTGCAAAAGAAATGTGTATGTGCGTGGAGAAGTGAGGAACGATAAATAAACGGAGGCCACCATTACGTTGCAGACTTCCCACTCAGTACCTGAATCTGTACAAAACCAGAACCACTACAATCAGAAGCAAGAGTCCGAGTCTCCGCACATGCTCCCTCCTCACTGCAATGATCTGCATGGGCGCGATCCTTTCTGTACCAACAGTTTAAACATTAAGATAAACAGATTTCCAAACACCAACACCACTGTAGGCGGAGGCGACTGCCGCAACAGTGCGCTAGAGCGCTTCCGGCTCCCACACCACCCGCCCTCGCCCATTACTCATTGGCTGCCAGCTCTCACTAGCTCTGTGCCCCCGCCCGATAAATCTATACTGCCTTTAGACACAATTTAGATTCTCCCCTTCCGCACTTTGATAGCTGGATTTGGATATCAATCAACAGCTGGGGACTGTCTTGATTGGGGTAAAAGTTGCCACGAAGCGTTTTGTTTACCACAAGTAGGAGAAAGTATTGTGCTGGAGGGAAATATGGAAGAAAGACAGAACTAGCGGGGAATGTGGATTAAGGGCGCTGGAAATAAAGGAGGGCAAATAAAGGGAGTAGAACAGACAACAATCTGGGCGGCAGAAAAGAACAAAAAGGGGAGAGTGATACATAGGATGAAGAGGACAAATTGAGGGTTGAACGGGTGTCGGTAATAGGGGTGAAGAAAATGGGAGCAGTAAACAACAAAATGGAGCAGGAACATAGAGAAAGGAAGGAAGGAAGAGGGTGCAATGAGTGAGAGGCATGGTATTTGGGAGGAGGGGGATAGGGTTACAAGAGAGGGGAAGGGTTTGGTTAGAGGTTGAGAGGACCAGAGTTGAGATGGGATGTAAATTGGAACGGGGGTTAGTGGGAGGGTGAGAAACACTGGGGGGAATTGGGGGATTGAGAGTAATTTTGGGAAGGGTAAGAAGAGAGTTCGGGTTTGACAGAGAGAACAGAGTTGTGCGTTGATTTTCTACGGATGTACCATGGAGAGCATTCTAACTGGCTGCATCGCCGTCTGGTAAAGGGGGGGGGGAGGCACTACACAGGATCAAAAACTGCAGAAAGTTGTAAATTCACATGGGCGCTAGCCTCCCTAGCATCCAGGATATCTTCAAAGAGCGATGCTTCAAAAAGGCAGCATTCATCATTAAGGACTCCCATTACCCAGGATATGCCCTCTTCTAACTGCTACCATCAGGAAGGAGGTACAGGTCCCTTAATGGTACTCACTCAACGATTCAGGAGCAGTATGTGGTGAGAGGAAGTATGCGGGGTAGGGAGAATGGGGTATGAGAGTGAGTTACTTTATCTTATCGAGTTCAGAATGTGTGTGCATTCAGGCTTCTGTACCTCCATCCTAATGGTAGCAATAAGAAGAGGACATGATCTGGGTGATAAGGGTCCATGATGACGCCCTTTTGAGGCATCATTCCTTGAAAATGTCCTGGATACTACAGAGCCTAATGCTCATGATATAGCACTCGTCTCCATAGTATCTTCCAAATATAAAAGAAACAATAAAATAAGGTGACTTCCTGGATGTGTCATTTTCTTTAGGTTTTGGAAGAAATCGGTGATGTAGTGATGTGTTTTACCAAGAATTCAGTAAACTTTCAAATGGGAATGGTTTCAAGAGGATGCTGTTTTAAAAGAAAAGTTATTTTGCAGTAATTTAAATAGGTGGAAGGTGGGGTAAAGAAGCAAAAGAGAAAACATAACTTTATGCTGTAGCTTTATGTTCAGCTCTGCTTACAGGTTTTTGCTTTTATGCTGGGAATGAGCACTGAATGTCATTTTATGGCTTGTTAGCAGAAATGAAATGTATTTTGAATAGAATGTTGCTGTATTTCTAGATTTAAAAAAAGTGCATCACATTTCCCATATAGGTGTAATGAAATGTGTAAAACAAAACAAAGCTGAGAAAACCATTGCAATTGTTCATGTAAAAAAACAGCTAAAATAATTTAAGCTAGTTACTCTACCACTTCCTCGTTGTGTGGGAGGTCTCACTTACTTGGTATTCCCCCATACTTTCCAATGCAATAAAAAAAACATTGTTCAAAAGTAAGGCATATTTGTAAACCATTTTAGAATGTGCAGTACATGTTACAGGACACTTCATAAATTAAAAAAAAAACAACCTTTCTACTTGATTATAATCCATTCTTTGAGACATCTGACAAAGGAGTTCTTTATGTTTTCACTGTTCTGTGCTTTTCCACTATTGCTTCTCCTTTGACATATTTCAGCAAGGTATAATAGTGAGAGCAGCAATTCAGACCAAGTCACTTCTTTGCAAAAGTTAACTGTTCTTGCTTTACCACTGTCACATAACTTGTATTTGTTAATTTTAGCAAGTTACATCTCAGGCTCTGTGGAACCTGAAATAAACAATTTTCTGAGTAGCTACTTGTGTTGGAACCAGAAAAACCTTGGTAGCTGTTTACTATTTTTTTCTAGGTATCCGATTGTATCGAGTGGACTACAGCAGAGAGAACTTGGAAAAAAATGAAAGGACAGAAATAGTGTCTTTCGATCTCTGGTTGTTTCTTTATGTAAACCAGTGGTTCCTAAAGGAGGTGATATTGCCCCCTGGGTGTGGTGAGAGTTTCTAAAAGGGATAATAAAAATAAAGGGGATGGGGATGTGGGTGGGGTGGGGTGGGGTGGGGTGGGGTGGGATGGGGATGGGGATGTGGGTGGGGTGGGATGGGGATGTGGGTGGGGTGGGGTGGGGTGGGGGGGAGACTTGGTAGAAAGGGTGGCAGCTGAGGGATTATAGGCTTAATGTAAGAAATGAATCCTTTATTTCATTTCATTTTTAAAATCTTTTTTATTAATTATTATTAAAGATCCCAAAAAATACATTAAGGTAATCAAGTCAATATGTCAATATGTACAATGAAGAATTAAATTAGCAAATAACTGATTAACAAAGCCAAGCAATATATCAATAATAAGAAGAAAAATTAGTGTTAAGAATCTTTTTTAAAAGAAAAAAAAAAGAACCCCTACTAACTAAGAGAAAAAAAACCCTTACTAACTAAAAAAAAAACCCATTGGGAGCACAACCTTGGAGCTATACATCATACAATCTTCCATAAGAGAAGAACATCAATCCGCCAACTCAAATCCATTTAAGCAAAAATCGGAAGGAAACCATATTAATTAACTCAAATCAGATTATAGTAGCGGGCAAATGAACCCCACCTTTTCTCGAAATCAGATCGAGGATCAAAAGTTCGACTTCTGATTTTCTCCAAACTAAGACATAGCATTACCTGAGAGAACCGTTGTATCAAAGTAGAAGCAGAAGCATCTTTCCATTTCAACAAAATAGCCCTTCTGGCCAATAATGTAACGAATGCAATTACATGTTGGTCTGATAGAGAAATACCATGAATATATTGAGGGATTATACCAAACTGTCAATTTATTAGGTTGTAAATTAATTTTTCAAAACTTTAGAAATTGTAGAGAAAATAGATTTCCAAAAATATTTCGATGCAGAACACGACCATGCTTTATTGTAAGCATTTGATCGTCAGTGCCACATAATTGATCATGTGTGATCAATTGATGAGTGATCATGTAATCACCTCATTACTTGCTAACCAACCGTTCTGTTAGATTTTGCTGAAAGCATATAATGGTTGTTGAAAAACAATATGACTCTTCTGTGTTTACCATATCATAAGAAATCTGGACTGAAGAAATCATGTTATTTCCAGGTTTGGCTCAAGCATTATTTCCATTCACTACCGTAGTACAATGTCATCTCATATGATTTCCATTCTTGAATCATGCAGTGACACAATTCCTGTGAATTAGGGTATGGCGTTCAAAAGTGTGAAGTTCAGGATCTGCCTTTTGATTGGTCTCGACTGCATTTCTCTAGACCACGGCCCAACCGAGATACCTCTGCCCCACTTATGTACATTCAGGCAGAATCAGGTTTTGCTGTGGTCATTAATCCATAATGAAAATAGCAGAAGTAGACCAAATGAAAAAGAAGTGTACACAATATAGTGTGGAGTATCTGAAGTATGGATTTATACCAGCACTAAGCAACCAACAACAGCCAATGTGTCTGTTGTGTGAAAAAGTTTTTTTCAAATGATGCAATGAAACCATCCAGGCTCCTTGAACATTTGAAGAGAATACATACACTCCATTAAAATGAACGAGAACTTGCCTTACAGTATTTTCAGTCACTTTGTAAAAACTTTCAGAAATGGAAAACACTTAAAAACATGTTTGCCAGCATTTCACTACAAAACAGCAATGATTTGCATGCTTCATACAACATTTCACAGCTAAATCTAGAAAGCCCCATACAGTTGGAGAAGAACTGATTCTGCCAGCAGTAAGGGAGGTTCTGAGTAGAGTTTTGCATTAGTCACCAGACCAAATAATTAAAGTGATTCCACTCTGTTCAAACACAAATATATATGAAATGTCTGAGAATGTGGAAGACACATTGTACAATGTACTTAGGACAACTGAATTTGCTCTGCAGTTGGATGCGTCAACTTTATCAGGCAATGAAACTTTGTTTCATGGTTACGTTCACTTCATAAAAGATGAAACCCATGGTTGTTATTAGGCCTGAAGCTGAGGTTCAAAAGATTGTTTCAAGACTTTTGGTTGCAGAAAAAAATCTCTAAACACTACCCTGCACTATGGAAAAAGGTCAATATATTCTTTAATGCCTTTCTAACATCATATTTTGTAGAACACGGTTTCGCTGCAGTCGCCCAACTTTATTCAAAGCAATGAAACAGACTACAAATTACTGAACATGGGGATTTGAGACTCCTCCTGAGTGACATTCATCCTAATGTTGAGAAGTTAATATCCCCACCAAGCCCATCCATCTCATTGAAAAGTGAAAAAGCAATGAGGTATTGAATATTTCATCTAATGTACAATCTAAAATTGATGAAAATTGTTTTTACTGTAATTAATGACTTAGTGGATGTGGTGTATATGGATGTCCTATTCTGATCTTGTGTTCTATTTCAACTTTATCCTTGAAGGGAAGTGAAGCAGCAAATGAGACAGAATTGAGGAATATTATGGGCAATGAAAGAGTTAACTTTATATCAAAAAAGCTAAATCAACTGAAGGCAGATTAAAAAAACACAAAAATAAAAAGCACAACTAAGTATACTGTAAAACTCAATATACCATAATCTTTCCCAATAGATTAAGGGTTCCCAACCTGGGGTCCACAGGCCTCTTGCTTAATAGTATTGGACCATGGCATTAAAAAGTTTGGGAACCCCTACAATAGATTAAAATTCCCTGAACAAAAGTATACAATATATAACAAATCATCAATACAGAACAAAACTCATACCAAATCCTGATGTGAGCTGCAGTGTTGAACCCCAGAATGTCAGAGGTTTATTCTCACATGTAGAAGCTACATCAATTTAAGAGTTAAACCCTCTCAATTACTTTCCATTGTCATAGAGTGTATCTTTTTTTTTCCAGAGGTAACAGTTACCAGTGAGGTTAGGCAAGCATTAGCACATAGAACAGGTTCTGCTGCATCCGACAATCAGGAACAAAGTCTCTTATGTCTCTATCTTATTCTGGAACAGCTTCTGTTTGCAGTTTTGTATCTCACGGAAGTGAGAGGTGATTAACATGAAAATGTTTGTTATGTACTTTAACAAAGGCGACTGAAGCTTGGCGATCTCTTTGAAAATCCACAGGTGCTTTAGATATCTGAAGTTCTGAAACATCATGCTATCCCTGGTAGAACCTCAGGACAGGCGCAGCCATCTTATCATGAGCTGTTGACATCTGCAGTTAATGTGCGGTAATCGTAGAAGATAAATTAGGTTTGAACAACATCATTGAAGTGTACGGTTTAAATTTTAAAAGCAATGCAGCAGGTATCTTTTCCATGACTGTGTGATTTGTGTTCCAGTCTGCAAATAAAAACTGAACTTAATTTTGGAAAGAATGAATAGACTGTGTGACGAAAGAGCGTTACAAAAAGTACACATAGATTAACATGTTAACTGTCCTGTGCTGGCACCAGTGGGATCAACAGTTGGTCTGCCACCTGTCTTCAGGAGAAAGAGATAAGGAAGACAATGGAGCAGCATTTGGAAATGTTAATGAAGAGATGAGAGAGTTTAACGGAAGGAGACACCGGTCTGGGAACTGTCAAGATCGGCTCCTTTTTGAACCCTGAACTGTTTGAAGTGTGATGGACAGGCGATACCCCAGCAGGGGGATAAAAAGGGACAGGTTCGCTAAGGCAGCACACACACGATACCATGAGGTAACGAGACCCTGGAAGCGGTGCGCCTCCCATAAGTCGGTGGGAGTTGTTGGAGGTCTGGTCGCGGGACCAGCCAGAGACGCACAGGGTAGAAAGGTACGGATCGGCGGGAACCTGGTGTGTGTGTCCACCCTTGCCTGGGTGCTGGGTTCACCGTGGAAGAACGATCGTATCTGAAACGGAGGGGTCACAGTCGGTGACCCCTCTCAGAAGACATTACAAAGGGCTCGCCCGAAAGCTGACTGCGAGGAATATCGAAGGTCTGTGTGGAAGCCAGTTTGAATATTCATTCGCTTTCGCTCTCTCTCTCCTTCCTCCCTCCCATCCACCCCCCCCCCCCCGTCCACCGGCACAGCAGTGATTACTGTGAACTGAACTGAACTCAATTGAACTGAACTTTGCGTCACTTTGAAACTGGTCATTTACCCCTAGACAACGATAGAGCTTGATTGATCCTAGTATCCTAGTTCTGTGTACATGTGTGTTTATCATTGCTGAACTGTTGCATTTATTATCCTTTTGATTAGAGTACTGTGTTGCTTATTTCTTTAATAAAACTTTCTTAGTTCCAGTAATCCAGACTCTAACTGAGTGGTCCATTTCTGCTGGTTTGGCAACCCAGTTACGAGGTACGTAACAACTGGGAAAAAAAACTGTTTCATTCAAATCTTAAGAGTACATACAGCACACTCAGCTATTTCCTTAGCACAGGGTGATATATGGTGGAGGAAAAATAACGGGGATCCCATTTAATTACAGGAAGGTTTCAAATTAGCGTGGTACAAATCAAAGATCATTGTGTGATACACAGATTCTTGGTCATTTATCTGATGCAAGGAGACCCCTCAAATTATTTAGTCCAGTCAATGGTGGTTAGTTTTGTGGGAAGCATTTCCAACCATTTTGTACAGATGTCAATCACAAGCAACTTAGTCCAAGTGAATGAAGTCCCATGGTGTAGTGGCTCAGGGTCATGGAAGCAGAGGGGATATGTTGATTTCAACTGACCCATAGGGTGCACAATGATTTGCAAAAGCCTGTATGCTGTAATCCAGTCCTCATCCATGTGAGGTAACACTATGTGAAAAATGCCAGGCTGATGCTCATGCAGGTCAGATATAGGGTGATCATTTACTAAATTTTAAAACATCCCAGCTTCGATCTCTGGATATTAGGCCAGAAAAAAGAAAGCAGTGCCCCATCTCTTAGGCTGGTCCAACTTCCTATCAGCATCAGACAAGAACAAAGCCATTCTATTTCTATTATTGGCAGAATTTCAGATGGTCAAGTTTCTGACCTGTCAGTAAGTTGAATTTTCAATTAGACAAATATTTGTGATATTTCTAAACAAAAAAATTATGCACAGAGCTATTTCAATTTCAGTATAATTTCAAAATTACAAAGAATACAGAGCAAACTCTGATTAACCAGATAAAGTTGAAATCCAATTCAATATCAAGAGCAAAATGTATCTGCCTCAAAGGTTATGGAGAAAAGGCAAGATAATGGGATTAGTTAGTAAACCTAAAAAAGTTTAAAAATATTTTGTTGTATTTTGCTATTTATTATTATTTGTGAGTTTTAAAAATCATAGTTAAATTGTAATTAATGTTTCAATTACTTAAATCTATTTGAATAGTTTTTAACTCTATCAAGGATATTTAGAAACTATTCGAAAGCCTTTTTAGGATAATGAATTGTCAAATGTCATCTGGGCCTGGGCCTTCATGTTAATCTATCTGAGGCTTGGTCATTCAACCTCAACCTCTCGTCTCTTGAATACAGATAGTCAGCTTTGTTCAATGAGTTACTTATTTGCTTCCAGAAAGAGTAGGTTAAGGCCAAGAGAGTAGCAGTCTGCATTAGATTGAACACTATTTGATCTATTGATTTGAAATATCAACTCTTACTCTCTCCTTAACCGTTGCCTCTACGTTTTTGTATTATACGGCACAGTAGCATAGTCATTAACTCAATGCTTACCAGTGACCCTGGTTCAATTCCTGCTGCTGTGTGTAAAGAGTTTGTACATACTTCCTGTAACTTTGTGGGTGTCCTTCCACAGTACAAAGCCATACTGGTTGGTAGATTAATTCATCATTGCAAATTGCCCCGTGATTAGGCTAGGGATAAATCGGGGTTTGCTGTGCAGCGTGGCTTTAAGGTTGGTTGAGCTGGCTGTGTTCTGCTTGATGCGTGAGTGTGTTTTGGAACCTGTTGAGGGAAAGAGAGTGGGGAAGGAACAGAAATTGCTGGGAGGGGGTCGTGTGGGTCCGGTAATGGCGGACAAGATAAGAGGCGGGGTTGAGGGAAAGAAAGTGGAGAAGGAGAGGGATAGAGACTTGGGACCAGAGGTAGGCAGCTGGGGAGAGGTGGATTATTGTGAAGGGAGAAATAAAGGGAATGAGGAGGTAGTGAGGGGTCGGATGAATAAAAACCAAGACAAAGGGAATAAAAGAATAAGAAATGATAGTGGAGAAAGCTCTGAAAGTGAGGAAGATGAACAAGCTCAGAGAGGAGGTGTTGTCATAATTAGGTTTAATGAGAAGGCTCAGGGACATATGAAGAAAATTAACCCGTTTGTGCTAACAACAACTCTGACAAATAAGATAGGGGAAATAGTATTTGCAAAAGTCCTTAATGATGGCAACTTATTGGTAAGATGTGCGAATGAGGAACAACTTGAGAAAGCACTCAAGCTAAAAGAGATAGGAAAATGCAAGGTGGAATACACTGGGAGGGTGGGAGCACATAACAGTGGTTGTAAAGGAGTGATCACGGGGATACCAATGAGTATAAATATGGAGGAGATAAAGAGGAATATCAAAGGAGGGAAAGTAATGAATGTTCAAAGACTGAAAACAACAAAGGAGGGAGTGAAAAAGGAAAGTGAATCAGTATTGATTGAATTTGAAGAAGAAAGAGTGCCAAGGAAGGTGTTCCTGGGTTTCATGAGTTACCCAGTAAGGGTGTATGTGCCAAAGCCATTGAGGTGCTATAATTGTCAAAGGTTTGGACACGTGGCTAAAAACTGTAAAAGGCAGAGGAGATGTGCTAGATGTGGGGGTGATCATGAATATGGAAAGTGCGGAACAGGAGTGCAACCAAAATGCTGCAATTGTGGAGGAGCTCAGAATGTTGCATATAGTGGGTGTGAGGTTGTGAGATGGGAGACTAAAATTCAAGAAGTAAGAGTGAAAAGAAAGATCACTTATGCAGAAGCTGTAAGAATGTCAAGAGAACAGAATAATGCTCCTAATGAACAGGGAGCAATAGGGATACGAGAGATGCAACAAAGAACAAATGACAGGATTTATGTAGACAAAAAGGCTCTAGTAACATTCATTGCAGGAGTGATTAATAGTACTGCTGAGGTAAAGTCAAAAAGTGACAAAATTCAGCTGGTGGTAAAAGCAGCAGTAAACCATTTAGGGTTAGTAGGACTGACATGGGAGGAAGTGAGGGAGAACCTCAGTAATCAGTCAAGCCAGGAAGTGTCACGTGTTGGTTAATACTAATTATGGTGATTCTTTTACAATGGAATGCAAGGAGCTTACTGGCCAATAGCCAGGAATTCAAGCACTTTATTAAAGAAATGGTTGTAAAACCGGATGTAGTGTGTATTCAGGAAACTTGGTTGAAACCAACTTTAGACTTTGTGGTATATGGGTATACAATGATAAGGAAAGATAGAAACCTAGGGGGAGGAGGGGGTTGTGCTATGTTAATCAAGCAAGGTATACCATATAGGGTACTGGAGAAAGGAGATGATCAGGAATACATAGTGGTGGAAGTGTGGGAGAGAGGGGAGGGAGTGGTTATAATTAACTACTACAATCCATGTAAAAGGTTGGATTTGGACAGCCTATTAAAGATACAAGGACAAAACAGACATAAAGTAGTGTGGTGTGCAGATTTCAATGCTCATAGCACAATATGGGGGGATCAGATTACAGATCCAAATGGAAAGGTAATTGAAGATTTGATGGAAGAAAGGGATTTGGTGTGTATGAATGATGGTAGCGGCACAAGGATAGATATAACAACAGGAACTGAGTCAGTGTTAGATATTACGTTAGTGTCTAATACCTTGGCTGGCATTAGTAACTGGGGAGTTTGGACTGCTTCAACAGTAGGCAGTGATCACTACCCAGTTTTGTGTTCAGTGGGTGAAAGAGTTGAAGTTAGACCAGGTGGCGGAACCCCAAAGTGGGTGTTTGAAAAAGCTGATTGGGGTAAGTTCCAGAAGTTGAGTGAAGAAGGGTTGACAAAGATTGATATTTCTGGAAATGTAGATGAATTAAACAGTCAGGTGACTTCAGCAATTATCATGGCAGCAGAAGGGTCTATACCTAGGAGTAAAAATAGGATGAATAGAAAACTGGTACCATGGTGGACAGAGGAATGTTGTTAGGCTGTAAAAAACAGAAATAGAGCATTCAGGCTAGTTAAAAGAACCCATAATATGCAGCATTTGGTTCAATATAAGAAAGCACAGGCAGTGGTGAGAAGAACTATACGTCAAGCTAAAAGGGCAAGTTGGAGGAGTTTTTGCGACAAGGTAGGAAGAACAACACCTGTGGGAGAGATATGGGGAATGATTAAGAGGATGGGAGGAGATAGAAGGGAATGGGAATATCCAGTAATGATATCTGAGGAGGAAACTGCAGTCTCCAGTAGGGATAAGGCTGAGGTCATGGCCAAGTCATTTGTACTGATACACAGTTCAGAAAACTTGTCTGAAGAAGGGAGAAGAAGGAGGGAAAGAATAATGAGCCAACACCCAGGTGTGTTAAGCAGGAGGGAAGGAACAGATGATATAATTGATGATCCATTTACATTAGCAGAAATGGTGAGAGCAATAAAGAGATCGAGACCAGCCTCCCTAGGGAAAGATCTGATATGCTCTGTGATGCTAAAAAATCTAGGAGAAGGAGCGCTCTTGAAGTTGCTGCATTTTTATAACAGAGTGTGGGAGGAGGGAAGATTACCAAGTGCATGGAAAGAAGCAGTAGTAATTCCAATAAGGAAGCCTGGCAAGGATCTGTCAAAACCCACTAGCTACAGACCAATTGCATTAACATCAAGTATATGTAAGATAATGGAAAGGATGATAACAGAAAGGTTATCATATGAGCTTGAGAAAAGGGGAATGCTGGCAAGTTATCAGAGTGGTTTTAGAAAGGGAAGGAATTCCATGGACTCAGT
Organism: Mobula hypostoma; assembly: GCF_963921235.1. Lineage (NCBI taxonomy): Eukaryota > Metazoa > Chordata > Chondrichthyes > Myliobatiformes > Myliobatidae > Mobula > Mobula hypostoma. The sequence continues at coordinate 32,366,159 of NC_086129.1, read as the reverse complement.
GATTATGTTAGAGACTGAAATAAGGAAGGCCCAGGCAAATAGAGAGTCAGTAGTGGCAGTGTTCTTTGACATTGAAAAAGCCTATGATATGATGTGGAAGGAAGGATTATTAATTAAACTGCACAAGATGGGGGTTGGTGGGAGAGTTTTTAATTGGATTAAAGATTTTTTGTTTGGTAGAAAAATTCAAGTTCGGATTGGATCAGAATTATCAAAACAGTACATAGTGGAAAATGGCACACCTCAAGGTAGTGTGATTAGCCCATTACTTTTCATGATTATGATCAATGATATCTTCACAAAGGTACCAGTGGATATAGGTAGGTCACTGTTTGCGGATGATGGGGCCTTGTGGAAAAGAGGCAGGAACATGGACTATATAATCAGGAAACTACAAGAAGCAATTGATGAAGTGATGGAGTGGGGTTATGATTGGGGATATAGATTTTCAGTAGATAAAACTCAAATTGTATTTTTTACCAGGAAAAGGGTTGAGGTAGGGAAGAAGTTAAGGATGTATGGGGTTGAATTAGAAAGGGTTGCATCATTTAAATTTCTGGGAGTTATATTTGATTCACGATTAACATGGGCAGACCATATCAGGAAAGTTGAGGAGAAATGTAAAAAAGTAATAAATGTGATGAGATGTTTGACTGGTAGGGAATGGGGAGCAAGTTGTTCAGCTTTGAAGAGAATGTATGTGGCTTTAGTAAGATCTGTATTGGATTATGGAAATATAGTATATGGATCAGCAGCTAGGTCTCTTATAAGGAAACTGGATGTGATTCAGGCTCAGGCCTTGAGAGTGTGCAGTGGGGCTTTTAAAACGTCACCAGTGTCAGCCCTACAGGTAGAAATGGGAATAATGCCTTTGGAACTAAGAAGGATGCAACTGATGGCAAACTACTGGGCTAACTTGCAGGGGCACAATGATTCTCACCCTACTAAAGGAGTGTTGCAGGAGTGCTGGGAAAATGGGAGGTTTCAGAGGGATACCTTTAGTCGGGGAGGGAATGATATCGCGAAAGAATGTGGAGTGTTTGATCTGAGGATAAGTCCTTCAGTAGTTTATCCGGTTGTAGCTCCATGGAAGCTTGTATGGCCTGACATAGACTGGCATTTGTTAGAGGTAAAAAGGAAAGAAAGATATAAAACAGATTTGGTAAATGCATTTAACTGTCATGTGATGGAAAAGTATAGTGATTATACTCACATTTATACAGATGGTGCGAAGGAACCTGAAACAGGAGTGACAGGGTTTGGGGTGGTAATACCAGCGAAAGAAATTGGAATCAGCAGAAGAACATCTAATAAGTTAGGGGTGTTTACAGTGGAGATGCTGGCAGTGTTGGTTGCATTGCAATGGGTGCAGAAAGCCAGACCATCCAAAGCATTGATATGTTCAGATTCATCCTCAGTTCTAGCAAGTTTAAGGTCTTTTCATACAAACAGTCGGCAAGATGTACTTTATGAAGTCCTTCAGTTAGTTACAAGAATTGCAAATCAGGGAGGTCAGGTAAAATTTCTATGGGTTCCAGCACATGTAGGGGTGAAGGGGAATGAGAGGGTGGATGAGTTGGCAAAGAGGGCGTTAAAGAAAGAAAATGTGGAAATGCACATTAGTATCAGTAAAGCAGAGGTTAAGTGTGTAATCTGGGAAAAAGTCAACTGAATGTGGCAAGAAAGATGGGACAGTAAGGGGAAAGGGAGGCATTTATATCAAATACAAAAGAGTATTGCAGTTACTAGGGTAGGTAATGGAAACAGAAGAGAGGAAATTGTGTGGACTAGGTTAAGGCTGGGGCACTGTGCATTAAACAAAACATTGAAAATGATAGGGAAACACCAGACAGGATTGTGTGAGGAATGTCAGGAAGACGAGTCAGTAGAACATGTAGTTCTGAGTTGCAGGAAGTATGGGATACAGAGAGAGATGATGAGAAATAAATTAAGGGAGTTGGGGATGCAGGAATTTACATTAAAAAGGTTGCTGGGCATGGGTGAGAGAGCACAAGTCCGGGTATTTTTAGCGTTTTTAAGGGGTACAGGGGTTTTTTTATAGAATATGACGAATAAACAGGAATAGGATACTAGGACGGTCAAAGATGGGAGGGTGAAGTGTAGGTTTGTGTGTGTGTGTGTGTGTGTGTGTGCGTGTGTGTGTGATTGGGTGAAGGGATTTAGAATGTATGTCTAGTGCACATTCTGGAGCAGAGGGTGGCGGTAATGCACCATTAAGCTGGATGCCAACCGCCGTAAAACAAGATACAGACAGACAGACAGCGTGGCTTTAAGGGCCGGAAGGTCTATTCCACGCTGTATCTCAATACATAAAAATAAACAAATAAATCCCAGGTTTACATGTTTGCATTTTCTATCTTTATGTCCAATTTAATATATTAATGTCTCCTCTAGGTTCTTCTATTTTTTGCTTTCAATGCAAGTAACGAATGATTTTTCCGATATTTGGGATTACGTATGGAAATAGAACCTGATAGTATTATTAGTAGGGAAAAATAAATATTTTTGCAACAAAGAAAAAAACAGAAGCTGCTGGAGACTCTCAGCAGGTCAAACAGCATTAATGAAAGAAAATTAAAATTAGATAGAGCTTTGATTATTTTGCATTTTGGCAGCTTAGACGAAACTCTCCGGAAGCTGCTCAGGAAACACCTTAGGGCCCACCAGAATCACCGGACGCTGATTACGCGATGACGCCACGGCGCCGTTGCCATGGCTTGTCGTTGTGTACCGGTCCAAATATTGTTGGTGAGTGTTATGATGGCGTACCGATCCGTGTGAGTTCTGCGTTTGCAGCCGTGGCAATGAGAGGTTCACTGAATTAAGAATTAGTAAATCGGTCGGAGTAAAAGTCAGCAGAACGGCCGTGATGTGTGGCGTTAGTTAAACTTGAACTCCCGCAGCGACGATCCAGTATCTCGCCGCCACTTACTGGATGCGCCGTTGCGCCTGCGCACTAATTGCTCTGGGACCGTGAGAGGGTCAATGAAACGGGGACAAGTTCCTAATTGTCCAACTCAAAAGATAAATCACTGCAGTGTTTTGCTTTATGGGTAGAACTGATGAATACGATAGGTATGACCGCGTTAACGGGGCTATATTATAGACGACCGAACAGTTCGCAGGATTTAGAGGAACAAATTTGTAGAGATTGCACTCTGTTGCAAGAAACATTTAAGGTTGTTATAGTAGGTGATTCTAACTTTCCACGTATTTACTGGAACTCCCAGTAAAAGGACGAGAAGGGATAGAGTTTGTCAGATGTGTTCAGGAAAGTTTCCTTAATCAGTGCACAGAAGCTCCAACGAGAGACTTCATACTTTATTGTCGCCAAACAATTGATACTAGAACGTACAATCATCACAGCGATATTTGATTCTGCGCTTCCCGCTCCCTGGATTACTATGCGATACTTGATCCGCTATAAGGGAACGAGACAGGACAGGTGACAGAAGTTTGTGTAGGGGAATGTTTTGCATCTGGTGATCACAATGCCATTAGTTTCAAAGTAAGATATGTCTGGTCAGTTGGTCAAGATTCTAAAATAGAGAAAGGCCAATTTTGATGGCATCTGAAAGGATCTGGTAAATATGGATTGGGACGGGCTGTTTTCTGGCAGAGGTGTACTTGTTAAGTAGGAGGCCTTCAAAAGTGAAATATTGAAATTACAAAGCTTGTACCAGTCGGAATTAAAGGTAAAGATAACAGGGCTAGGGAACCTTGGTTTTCAAGAGATAGTGAAACTCTGATTAAGAAAAAAAGGCAGGTAGGAACAAATGAGGTACTTATGGAGATAAATGCAAAAGAACACAATAAAGAAATCAGGAGGGCTAAGAGAAGGCATGAGGATGCCTAAGGAAACAAAGTGAAGGAGAATCCTAAGGGATTCTATAGATATGTTCAGAGCAAAAGGATTGCAAGGGGCAAAATTGGTCCTCTGGAAGATCAGAATGGTAATCTATTGGTGGAAGCAAAAGAAATGGGGGAGACCTTAAATGGATTTTTTGCATCTGTATTTACTCGGGTGATGGAAAGGGTCTGTCTCTTGAGTAAGTGCAGATGCAAGAAATCCATCAAGTCCACAGATGTGAGGCAAAGCAGCAGTGAGGTCGTCGACCTTATACAGATTACCAAGGAGGAGATGTTTGTTGTCTTGAGGTAAACTAGAGTGGATAAATCCCCAGGGCCTGACAAGGTGTTCCCTTGGACACTGTGGGAGGCAAGTGCAGAAATTGCAGGGGCTTAGCAGAGATATTGAAATCATCCTTAGTGGCAGGTGAGATACCAGAGGATTGGAGGATAGCTAATGTTTTTCCACTGTTTAAAAACTGCTCCAAAAATAAACAAGGAAATCAAAGGCTGGTGAGCCTGACATCAATAGTGGGATGTCTTGTTTAATCTTTCATGTTATGTTACCAAGACTCAGCATATGGATGATAAATAGAAGAGAACACAGTAGATCTTGAGGGATTCCAGACTAGCTGTGGCAAATAAAGTCATTGCAGAGTTTCTTGGCAAAAACTATGGAGGAGACAAAGAAATAAGATGAGTATAATTCTGTTCAGCTGGGCAAAGGATGTGAGCTATAGGAGGAAAATTATATGACCAATCATGTCAAAGGCTGGCAAAAGAACAGGACGCATGACCATATAATTTGGTACCATGATAGGGTAATTTCAGTTTTGCAGTAGGGGACGAAACTCAGGAACCACAGTTATCCCATTTACTTGCCACAGTCATGGTCAGCAACAGTAACTGTGAGTCTTTTCAAGTTAGATCAGTCCCAGCTGATATTTAAGATATTTCGAAGACAGTGTTGATAAACTTTTCAAGTGCCTTCAGATGTCATCGGTATGTTGTCCAGGTTTCTGATGCATACAGGAGTGCTGGGATTACCACTGCTTTGTACAATAACATTCTGGTGTGTGTTCGGATGTCATGAAAGACTCTTGTTCGGAGATGTCCAAAAGCTGTTCCAGCTCATTTTTGATTGTCTTTGACAAGGTGCCACACATGAGGCTGCTTAACAAGATGAGAGCCCATGGAATTACGGGAAAGTTACATACGTGGATAAGGCATTGGCTGATTGGCAGGAAACAGAGAGTGGGAGTAAAGGGATCTGGTTGGCTGCCGGTTACCAGTGGTGTTCCACAGGGGTCTGTGTTGGGGCCGCTTCTTTTTACATTGTACATCAACGATTTGGATTATGGAATAGATGGCTTTGTGGCTATGTTTGCTGATGATACAAAGATAGGTGGAGGGGCCAGTAGTGCTGAGGAAACAGAGAATCTGCAGAGAGACTTGGATAGATTGGAAAAATGGACAAAGAAGTGGCAAATGAAATACAATGTTGGAAAGTGTATGGTTATGCACTTTGGCAAAAGAAATAAACGGGCATACTATTATTTAAACGGGGAGAGAATTTAAAGTTCTGAGATTCAACGGGACTTGGGAGTCCTCGTGCAGGATACCCTTAAGGTTAACCTCCAGGTTGAGTCGGTGGTGAAGAAGGCGAATGCAATGTTGGCATTAATTTCTAGAGGAATAGAGTATAGGAGCAGGGATGTGATGTTGAGGCTCTATAAGGTGCTGGTAAGACCTCATTTGGAGTACTGTGGGCAGTTTTGGTCTCCTTATTTAAGGAGACGTTGGATAGGGTACAGAGAAGACTCACTGGAATGATTCCGGGAATGAGAGGGTTAACATATGAGGAACGTTTGTCCGCTCTTGGACTGTAGTCCTTGGAGTTTAGAAGAATGAGGGGAGACCTCATAGAAACATTTCGAATGTTGAAAGGCATTGACAGAGTGGATGTGGCAAAGTTGTTTCCCATGATGGGGGGAGTCTAGTACGAGAGGGCATGACTTAAGGATTGAAGGGCGCCCATTCAGAACAGAGATGCGAAGAAATTTTTTTAGCCAGAGGGTGGTGAATCTATGGAATTTGTTGCCACGGGCAGCAGTGGAGGTCAAGTCATTGGGTATATTTAAGGCAGAGATTGATAGGTATCTGAGTAGCCAGGGCATCAAAGGTTATGGTAAGAAGGTGGGGGAGTGGAACTAAATGGGAGAATGGATCAGCTCATGATAAAATGGCGGAGCAGACTTCAATGGGCTGAATGGCCGACTTCTGCTCCTTTGTCTTATGGTCTTATTTAAGATGATGTTGGATCTCGTTATTAAGGTTGACATTGGAGGAGAGGTGACTTCCAAGATACGGAAAGTGGTCCACGTTTTCCAGGGTTGTTTCGCCAAGTTGAATTGATGGTTCTATCCGATTTGTCTCAATTGGTAACGGTTGATAGATGATCTGAGTCTTCTTGGAATTGCTGGTAAGTCCAAGTTTCGCGTATGCACGGTTGAAGGCAGTCAGAATCTGTTGTAGGTGGTTTTCTGAAAGAGCTGCAACACTGTTGTCATCTGTGTATTGGAATACGATGAGGGAACTCGTGGATGTCTTCGTTTTGGATTTGAGACGGGCAAGATCGAAAAGTCTGCCATCTGTTCTGTAGACAATTTCGATTCCTGGTGGGTAGGTTGTCCTGGATGATGTGGATGATTGTCGCAATGAAGATGGTGAACAAAGTTGGGGCAATCACGCATCCCTGTTTTACTCCTGATCTAACTTGAAAAGACTCACAGTTACTGTTGCTGACCATGACTGTGGCAAGCATGCCATCGTGGAAGAGTCTCAGGATTCGAATGTAGTTTTCAGGGCATCCATAGGTGGATAGGACATCCCATAGGAGTTCCCTTGATACCGAGTCAAAGGCTTTGGTGAGGTCGATGAATGCCATGTACAAAGGTTGAAGTTGTTCACAACATTTTTCTTGTAGTTGTCGCATTGTGAAGATCATGTCGATTGCTCCACATGATGGTCTAAAACCGGCTTGCGTCTCCTGAAGGATCTTCTCAGCTAAAGGCTTGAGCCAGTTGTTCATGATGCGGGTGAGGATCTTTCATGCTGTTGCTAACAGGGAAATTCCACGATAGTTTCCACATTTGGATCGATCGCCTTTCCTTTTGTAGTTGGTAACGATTGCTGAGTCTCTAAAGTCTGCTGGTACGTCTTCATTTATCCAGATCTTGATGAGAAGTTCATGCAGTTGGTATAGAAGCGGATTACATCCAATTTTGTAGACCTCGGCTGGTATTCCATTGAGTCCAGCGGCCTTGTTGTTTTTCAAGGTTTTGATGGCTTCCTTCACTTTCTTCAAGTGTTGGTATTTTGCTTAGGGAGTCGTCAACGGGCTGTTTTGGAATGTTGTTAATCGCATTCCTGTCAAATGAGACAGTTTGATTTAGAAGATCTTCAAAGTGCTCCCTCCATCTAGAATTGATGTCAGCATTGCTCTTCAGGATGGTTGAACCATCTTTGCTTTTGAGAGGGGCTTGACCGTGCGTGGATGGGCCAAAAATAGCTTTAGTTGCGTTGAAAAAGCCTGGAGTGTTGTTGGCGTCTGCTAGTTGTTGGATTTCCTGAGCTTTCTTCCTCCACCATTGGTGTTTCAGGTTTCGGGTGCTCTTCTGGACTGCAGCCTTGCATTCCTGATAGTGTTTCCTTTTGGTAGCCGATTGTTAGTCATTTTTTAAAGTAATGAAAGCTTTTCTCTTTTCGTCGATGAGTTGTTGGAGTAGTTTGTCATTATCATCGAACCAATCTTGATGTTTTTTCGTCTTGAACCCAATTGTTTCTTTGTAGGATGTGATGATACCGTTCTTCAATTGATTCCAGTGTTTTTCTACAGCTGGTGGGATTTGTTAAGGCAGTTGTTCTTGAAGATTTTGTTGGAACATGGCTGATGTCTTAAAGGATGTCAACATTAAATTTCTTTATAGTGTTCTGATTTTGGTGTTTCCTTTTGGACCGAATCTTCATTCTCATGGTGGACAAGATGAGTCGATGGTCTGTCCAGCACTCGTCAGCACCAAGAACAGCTCTTGTTATCAGTATATCTTGCTGGTCCTGAGATCGTACGATGATGTAGTCAATGAGGTGCCAGTGTTTGGAGCGTGGATACTACCAGGAGACTTTGTGCCTGTTTTTCTGGCGAAATAGGGTGTTTGTAATCACCAGGTTGTGTTCAGCACATTTGGTGAGGAGGAGTGTTCCATTGGCATTGACCTTGCCAACTCCTTCCTTGCTTATTATTCCAGTCCAGAGCCTATGATCTTTCCCGACTCTGGCATTGAAGTCTCCCAAGAGAATGACCTTGTCGTTGTTGGAAACAGAGGAAAGGACGTGGTCAAGTTGGGCGTAGAAGTTCATCTTTACTTCATCTTCAGTGTCCAGAGTTGGAGCATAGACGCTGATGATGGTAGCGTGTTGGTTCTTGTCAAGTTGGATTCGCAGAGTCATGAGACATTCGTTGATTCCCAGTGGTTGCTCTGTCAGCTTCTGAAGTAGGCTGTTTCAGATGGTGAAACCAACTCCATGGATCCCCAGTTGTTTAGGATCAAGTCCTTTCCAGAAAAAGGTGTATTGACCTTGCTCTTCCTTTAGTTGTCCTTCTCCAACTCTGCGGGTCTCACTCAGAGCAACAATGTTAAAGTTGAATTTTTGGAGCTCCTGGGCAACAAAGGCAGTTCTCCTCACTGGTCGGTCTGCCTTTGGGTTATCCATCAGAGTTTGTATATTCCAGGTTCCAAATTTCATAGTTTCACTTCTCGATGTTTTTCGACCGCATGATGGTGATCCCTCTGGACGCAGCTTTCCAGACAGGATGGGGTGAAGCAGACAATGTTTAGGGCACCTTTTCTCACCCCTTCCCAGTTCAGGGTGAGCAGAGTGGATCCTAAATAGGGCTGCTCAAATGTGAATACTGCTGCCGAACAACTTTCCTGCTTCTGTCCAAAAGCTGAACGACTGAATCAAGTATTCACCGCTTTCGTGCCGGTTCTTGAGTAGGAGCTTCCAGCCATCACGTTGCCTGCTCCCATTGCCCTTCCCCGATTGCCGAAAGACTTGAAGAAGTGGCCCACAGAGCGAAGACACCTGTGCGTGTATTTGTTTCACATGTACTTGATGTTGGACTCCAAGAAGCACACGATACTTCAGAAATCAATGGCATGGAAACCACAACGATTGGAGCTGATGGATTTGTTGCAGCCTTCATCCGCCTTCACAGCTGTTGAGTTCGAAGTAACTTCGTCCGCCTGTTCCACCGTTGAGGTCTTGGTTGGACTGTTGTTTGTCAGGGACCTCACCCTTGACCTTACCGCCATGGATGACCCTTCCAGGAGAAAAAACTCCAGACGGGATCGCTCTCGGGATCTCAGGACCACACAAGCCTCTCCACCATGACAAAGTGACAATCCATAGAACTGAATACTCTTGCAGGCTGTCACCCAAATTTTTGGAGCATGGCTTTGTTACTTGCAGGACAAATTTAATCATGTTAAAGGTACACATTTCTGGTCTAAAATGTCATCGTATGTTAGGAAGTTATTATGCCAGTAATGTTGATATTGGTTTCAATAAAATAATTATGAATTGCTTGGTAGTGATAGGTTGACACCTTGTAAGTTTAGTGATGGTATTCAAATTAGTTAGTGTACTGCCTAGATGAAATAGCAGTCTATAATAAAGCGTAATGCTTAAGTTTCATAAAGCAATGTACCCCATTCAAGATTTGGCAATGGTTCTCTAAATCTCAAAGACTTGAAGTTGTGGAAATGACATTTTGAATTGGTTTTGAATCTACTGTGATTTTAAAAAAGACACTTTTAACAATATTTTCTTGAGTTCCTAGTGATTGTAGCATCTTCATATAAACCATACAATTTTTGTTTGCAAATTAACATTAAATTGATATTCTCTTTCAGAGAAGGCACAAGGATCATATAAGTATTGGAGTACTGGCAAGAAAAGTTCTTTTGCTAACTGTTAAAGTATATTGTGAGGGTTGACTAGATTGACACCCAAAATTGTGCAATTTTGGAGATGTAAAATGTACTGAGGACAAACTTCAGTTGTTTCTTTAATTTCTACAGAAATGTCACCACAAGAAGTCAGGAAGTTTAACAACAGAACTTTTATTCTGTTTTTGTTTAAAATTCAATGTTAGATTCTATTATACCAACAGACTAGAATCATTTCTTAAGATCTGGTGATATTTATGGTGAAATTCAAGGAAGCAAGCTGTTTTTATTTTAAATAGGGAGAAGAAAACAAATGAGCTGGAAACAAACAAACCACTTGGTATCTGTGAAGAGAACAGACTGTCATTTAACCTTTGCTAGAACTGACAGATGTTTGTGTCTATGACTGAAACTTTACTGGATCAAAATATATTAACTCTTGGTGATCCCAGGGAGATTGTTCTCGATGGTCAGTTTACCTCAAAGTTTCCACTGAGGTACTGAAATAGGGAAATCAGAGATGCACTAGACATCTGTACCCTCCTGCTTCACTGTTGGTCTCACCACCTGGTCCAACAGTAAAATACAAAGCCTTGAGCTGATGGAACGGATGTATTTGCTTCCAACGCCACAGCTGTATGCCATTCTGCACCCATACAACTCACTTTTCCATAGTTGCATTCATCTGTTGTCTCCATGGCATTTATTGATCCACAGGTCAACCCTGTCTTGATTCAGAATGATTCAGGCTGCAAATGGTAATAAGTCGTCATGTGAAGAACCTGAGGCCTTGTTCTCAGAACATCCCAATGACCTTTTTGTGTAGCTCAGGATTGAATAATCAGAAATATTTAAAAGGCTATTTTAATTCTACTTCCCATTCCCATTCTGATATGTCAATCCATGGCCTCCCCTACTGTCGTGATGAGGCCACACTCAGGCTGGAGGAACAATACTTTATATTCCATCTGGGTATCCTCCAACCTGATGCCGTGAACACCGATTTCTTGTGCTTCCGGTAATGCCCCCTCCTTCCTCTTCTTCACCATTTCCCATCCCCTTTTCCCTCTCTCACCTCATCTCCTTGCCTGCCCATCGCCTCCCTCGAGTGCTCCACCCCCCTTTTCTGTTTTCTATGGCCTTCTCATCAGACGGCACCTTCTCCACCCCGGTATCTCTTTCACCAATCAACTTCCCAGCTCCTTACTTCATCCCTCCCCCTCCCGGTCTCACCTGTCACCTGGTGTTTCTTTCTTCCTTCCCCCACCTTTTAAATCTACTCGTCATCCTTTCTTCTCCAGTCCTGCCGAAGGCCCGAAACATCGACTGTACTTTTTTTCCATAGATGCTGCTTGGCCTGCTGAGTTCCTCCAGCATTTTGTGTGTGTTGCATATATTCTAGTTAATTGTTTTCTACTTCATATATTAAAATAAAAGACAATGGAGGTAAAAGTACATTACATGTGTCCTAATTCTTGGACCACTGGGGTATGTTTCGGGGTAAGAATGAATTGTACAAAAGGGACAGGTTGCACCTTAATAAGCGGGGCACCAGCATTCTGGCAGGCAGGTTTGCCTCTGCAACACGGGTGTGTTTAAACTAAGTAGTGGGGGCGGGGGGGATGAACTGGAAACATAAGGATGGAGATAAAGGGAAAGTGAGAATAAGAAAAGTTAAGAAAGACAGCAGAATCAACAGAGCAGAAAGCTCAAGGAGGGATCGTATAGTGTGGCCAAGTGAAATAGGAATTGATATGGGAGGTGAGGGGAGTAATGAATTAAAAGTATTGTATATGAATGCACGGAGTATAAGAAATAAAGTGGATGGGCTTGAGGCACAGTTGGAAATTGGCAAGTATGATGTTGTGGGAATAACAGAGACATGGCTTCAAGTGGACAGGGCCTGGGAAATGAATATTCAAGGTATACGTCCTATCGAAAGGACAGACTGATGGGCAGAGGGGGTGGGGTGGCTCTGTTGGTGAGGAATGATATTCAGTCCCTTGCAAGGGGGGACATAGAATCCGGAGACGTAGAGTCAGTATGGATAGAACTGAGAAATTCTAAGGGTAGAAAGACCCTAATGGGAGTTAGCTACAGGCCCCCAAACAGTAGTCTGGATGTAGGGTGTAAGTTGAATCAAGAGTTAAAATTGGCATGTCACAAAGGAAATGCTACAGTTGTTATGGGGAATTTCAACATGCAGGTAGACTGGAGGAATCAGGTTGGTACTGGACCCCAAGAAAGGGCATTTGTGGAGTCCCTCCGAGATGGATTCTTAGAACAGCTTGTACTGGAGCCTACCAGAGAGAACACAATTCTAGATTTAGTGTTGTGCAATGAACCGGATTTGATCAGGGACCTCGAGGTAAAGGAGCCATTAGGAGGTAGTGACCATAATATGATAAGTTTTAATCTACAATTTGAGGGGGAGAAGGGAAACTCGGAAGTGTCAGTATTACAGTTGAACAAAGGGAACTATGGTGCTATGAGGGAGGAGCTGGCCAAAGTTCAATGGAACAATAACCCAGCAGGGATGACAGTGGAACAGCAATGGCAAGTGTTTCTGGGAGTAATGTGGAAGGTGCAAGATCAGTTCATTCCAAAGAGGAAGAAAGATCCTAAGGGGAGTAAGGGGAGGCCGTGGCTGACAAGGGAAGTAATGGACAGTATAATAATAAAAGAGAAGAAGTATAACATGGCAAAGACGAGTGGGAAGCCGGAGGACTGGGAAACTAGCCAAGGTAAACTAGCCAAGAGTATAAAGGAGGATAGTAAAAGCTTCTTTAGGTATGTGAAAAGGAAAAAAATAGTTAAGACCAAAATTGGGCCCTTGAAGACAGAAGCGGGTGAATTTATTATGGGGAACAAGGAAATGGCAGACAAGTTGAACAGGTACTTTGGATCTGTCTTCACTAGGGAAGACGCAAACAATCTCCCAGATGTAATAATGGCCAAAGGACCTAGGGTAATGGATGAATTGAAGGAAATTTATATTAGGCAGGAAATGGTGTTGGATAGGCTGTTGGGTCTGAAGGCTGATAAGTCCCCAGGACCTGATGGTCTGCATCCCAGGGTACTTAAGGAGGTGGCTTTAGAAATCGTGGACGCATTTTCCATTGTTCTGTAGATTCAGGATCAGTTCCTGTGGATTGGAGGATGGCTAATGTTGTCCCTCTCTTCAAGAATGGAGGAAAAGAGAAAACAGGGAATTATAGACCGGTTAGCCTGACGTCAGTGGTGGGAAAGATGCTGGAGTCAATTATAAAAGATGAAATTATGACACATCTGGATAGCAGTAACAGGATCGGTCCGAGTCAGCATGGATTTACGAAGGGGAAATCGTGCTTGACTAATCTTCTGGAATTTTTTGAGGATGTAACTATGAAAATGGACAAGGGAGAGCCAGTGGATGTAGTGTACCTGGACCTTCAGAAAGCCTTTGATAAAGTCCCACATAGGAGATTAGTGGACAAAATTAGGGCACATGGTATTGGGGGCAGAGTACTGACATGGATTGAAAATTGGCTGGCTGACAGAAAACAAAGAGTAGCGATTAACGGGTCCCTTTCGGAATGGCAGGTGTGACCAGTGGGGTACCGCAGGGTTCAGTACTGGGACTGAAGCTGTTTACAATATATATTAATGATTTAGATGAGGGAATTAAAAGTAACATTAGCAAATTCGCCAATGACACAAAGCTGGGTGGCAGTGTGAAATATGAGGAGGATGTCATGAGAATGCAGGGTGACTTGGACAGGCTGGGTGAGTGGGCAGATGCATGGCAGATGCAGTTTAATGTGGATAAATGTGAGGCTATCCACTTTGATGGTAAGAACGGGAAGGCAGATTATTATCTAACTGGAGTCAAGTTAGGAAAACGGGAAGCACAACGAGATCTAGGTGTTCTTATACATCAGTCACTGAAAGCAAGCATGCAAGTACAGCAGGCAGTGAAGAAAGCTAATGGCATGCTGGCCTTCATAACAAGGGGAATTGAGTATAAGAGCAAAGAGGTCCTTCTGCAGCTGTACAGAGCTCTGGTGAGACCACACCTGGAGTACTGTGTGCAGTTTTGGTCTCCAGTTTTGAGGAAGGACATTCTTGCTATTGAGGGAGTGCAGCGTAGGTTCACAAGGTTAATTCTCGGGATGGCGGGACTGACATATGTCGAAAGATTGGAGCGTCTGGACTTGTATACTCTGGAATTTAGAAGGCTGAGAGGGAATCTTATTGAAACATAAGATTATTAAGGGATTGGACACGCTGGAGGCAGGAAGCTTGTTCCCGCTGATGGGTGAGTCCAGAACCAAAGGCCACAGTTTAAGAATAAGGGGTAAGCCATTTAGAACGGAGTTGAGGAAAAACTTTTTCACCCAAAGAGTGGTGGATGTATGGAATGCTCTGCCCCATAAGGCTGTGGAGGCCAAGTCTCTGGATGCTTTCAAGAAAGAGATGGATAGAGCTCTTAAAGATAGCGGCATCAAAGGTTATGGGGATAAGGCAGGAACTGGATACTGATTGTGGATGATCAGCCATGATCACAGTGAATGGCGGTGCTGGCTCGAAGGGCCGAATGGCCTACTCCTGCACCTATTGTCTATTGTCTATTAATGTGAGGAACTCTTTAAAATCTAAAGTTATCCATTTTGGTTGAATGTTATAAATATCATATGTGATAGAATATTTTAGAAAAAAATTACACCTTCAAGTTCTTTCTTTGTTAGTAATGCTAAGACGATTTCCTGCATATGAGGCAAGTTACAGCAGTGGTTTGCCATTGCCTTCTACCAGGTGAGTTTCCAAAGAGATCACCAGCTTGTAACCCAGCACAGATGGAAAGCGTGCAGGGGAGCTGGCTGGATTCGAACTTGGGACCTTTCGTCCCAAAGTCCGACACTGATGTCACTACACCACCAGCCGGGTCAGTAATGCTAAACACACTATATAATAGTAGCAGCAGGTTGAAGTCACTTGAAATAAAATTTGGTCGTAGTGTATTTTACTACAATTGACTAGGAGGACTTTCTGACTTTTCTTACCATATTAGCTTCATATTTTAGTCTGCTTTTTAATCACTATTTGAATACATTAACAAGTTAATCAAGGAAATATTCAGCAGACCAAGCATCATCTACAGAAGGAGAAATAGAGTTAACATTTTGGGATGAAGACCCTTTGTTAAATGTAGGGACTGACAAAGGTCTTCGACCTGAAATGTTAACTCCGTTCCTCTGCTGTCTGTCCCACTAAATATTTCCAGAGTTTTCAATTTCTATTTCAGATTTCTGGCATCAGCATTTTTATCTTAATTTTCATAGTTTAATTTTCTTTTTATTTTATCTTTATTCAACAGCTAAAAACAGTTGCAGACAAATATCTCAACATTCAAAGATCAAAAGTCAAGAAAATCCTCTTGATACAGGCATTAATTCCGATTATTTCCTGTGAATCTTTACAATGAAAAATCAATAAAATTGCTTCACCGTCTAGGAAATGATAACAATGGATACAAATAAGAATCCAACACTGAGGAGAATGCATTTTAACCAAGAGACTTTTATACAATTGAAAGAGGTGCCAGTCGGGCCACTTCCACTGGAGGAAGGAGATGCTTTTCACTTAAATTTATATGACTCACTGGAGTCTGATTCTGACAGTTTAATTCAAGAGAAGCAATACCAATTGAAGCTGAAACATCGCATTCAGGAAAATGAAGAAGTGGTTTTTCAGACTTTTGACATTGAATTTGATATGGAGAATGGAGATGATGACGAGAATCTCTATGATAGTCTGGAAGAAGCAGAAGTTGAAAATAACTTTGATGGAAACAAGTTTGAAACTGACCACAAGAGTAGTGAAGAGGCAAGGTAATTGTAATTTTTAAAAATGCATTTGAACAGTGTTTCTTGTACTAGTCACTTCTCTGCTAGCTCTCTCATGGATAATTCATACTAAACTACAGGAAAACTATAATGTCCTTAGCTACAACTAGTTCACCATAATGTTACCAGGAAAAAGCCACAGAAGGTGACTGTAATAGAGATAATTTCTGTCTAATGAGTTTTCGTTAAGTAAGTAGAGACAATCCATTCCCTGTGGTGAATGATCTGGTAACCAGAAGTCATAGAGTCGAAATAATTGACAAGAAATCAAGAAAATTATTTGCTGTTTATTGGGATCTAGAACATTCTACCAGGGGAGAAAGTGGTGAAAGCTGATACCTTAAGTATTCTTAATTTTAAAGAGCAATTGAAAAGGTACCTGAAAACTATGGATTTCCTGTAGTGCAGAAAAAAAGACTGCAAAACTAAATATATTTCATCCCAAGACTAATGTAGTAGTAATGGGTCAAATTGTCTCAATCTGGTTGATAGATCAATGTGATTCCAAGTATGAGCTAAATTTGATTGAGATGTACATGATCATTTTGGATGTAGATATGGTAAATGGAGCAAAACTATTCAGTACATGGTTCGAATGTTGGCATTTCCAACTTGTGATCTGGTATGGTAATGAAAAAGTCATTCAGGAATTTAAAAATGGAATTGGATTGGCATTTGAGGGAAAATAATTTTCAGAGCTAAAAGACCATAAGACATAGGAGCAGAATTACGTCATTTGGCCCATCGAGTCTGCTCCATCATTCCATCATGGCTAATTTATTATCCCCCTCAACCCCATTCTCCTACTTTTGTAACCATTAAAGCCTTTACTAAACAAGGACCTATCAACCTCTGCTTCAAATACACCTAATGACTTAGCTTCAATGACAATAAGTTCCACAGATTCACCACCCACTAGCTAAAGAAATTCTTCCTCAACTCTGTTCTAAAGGGATGCCCTTGTATTCTGAGGCTGTGTCCTGTGCTTGGTCTTAGACTCCGCCACTATTGGAAACATATGTCCACTCTGTTTGGGCCTTTCAATATTCAATAAGTTTCAATGAGATTCCCCCTCCCCTTTATTCTTCTAAACTCATGTAAGTACAGAGCCAAAGCCATTAAATGCTCCTCATATGTTAACCCTTTCATTCCCGGGATCATTCTCGTGAACCTCCCCTGGACTCTCTCCAATGCCAGCACATCCTTTCTTCGATAAAGGGCAGAACATTGCTCACAATAATTTAAGGCAGAGATTGATAGGTATCCGAGTAGCCAGGGCATCAAAGGTTATGGTGAGAAGGTGGGAGAGTGGGACTAAATGGGAGAATGGATCAGCTCATGATAAAATGGCGGAGCAGACTCGATGGGCCGAATGGCCGACTGCTGCTCCTTTGTCTTTTGGTCTTATGGTCTTAAAATGGTGGAGTCCTGCATGAGCCAAGGTTCAAGTATTCACAAGCATGTTCATCCAGGCATGCCATATAGATGCACCACCTTGGCATTGCCTTCGATCCCCACCATCACAGAACCCAGCTTTAACTGAATTTGTTTCAGCCACTGTCTCTGTGTGTGTGTGTGTGTGTGTGTGTGTGTGTGTGTGTGTGTGTGTGTGGATTCAATGAAGGATTTGTGACCAAATAATACTTCAGCTCATTTACCTGTTCTAGTATAGATACAACACTGCCACCTACTGGTCCACATGTGTCCAATCAACTACCCTCCATCACTGCTATACAATGACTTCCACAGGGATTGCTCTCAATGTAAATCCCTTGTCCACTCGTCTCACCCCACTGATCTCATTCCTGTCACTTTTCTCTGCAAGTGGGGCAAGTGCAATACCTGCCTCTACACCACCTCCCTCATCACCATTCAGAGCCCCTAACAGTCCTACCAGGTGAGGCGACACTTCACTGTGAGTCTGTTGGGGTCATCTGCTGTATCTGGTGCTTCCAGTGTGGCCTCCACTACATCGCTGGGACCTAAAATAAATTAGGGGACCACTTCGTTGAGCACCTTTGCTCATCTGCCACAAAAGGCTGGCTTTCCCAGTGGCCACCCATTTCAATTCAACTTCACATTCCCATTCCGACATATCAGTCCGTGGGCTCTTCTGTTGTCACAATGAGGCCGGTCTCAGGTAGGAGGAGCAACACCTCGTATTCCATCTGGGTAGCCTCTAACCTGAACATAAATTTCTCTAATTTCCTATAATTTCACCCCCTCCCTCTTCTCTCTGTTCCCATTCCCTATTCTGGCAACCCTATTACCCGTTCTCTTCTCTTCTCCTGTCCATCACCTTCCTCTGGTGCCCCTCCTCCTTCTCTTTCTCCCATGGTCCATTGTATTCTATCAGATTCCTTTTTTAGCCCTTTTCCTCTTCCACCTATCACCTCTCAGCTTCTCACTTCATCCCCTCTCCTCCAACCCACCTTCCCCCACACTTGGTTTCACCTATCACCTGCCAGCTTGTACTCCTTCCCATCCTCCCACCTTATTCTGGCTTCTGCCTCCTTCCTTTCCAGTTGTATTGCAGGGTCTCAGTCCGAAAGGTCGACTGTTTCTTCCTCTCCATTGATGCTGCCTAATCTGCTGAGTTCCTCCAGCTTTTTGTGTATTGTGTGATTTGCAGAATGTTTTATGTTTACACATTGATTTCAGTGTGCATCATCTACAAGATGCACTGTAATTACTGGCCCAGGCTACTCTGATAGCTCGTACATTCTCCTTCATGTTTAGAAATGCAACAGCACTAAATCGTGGAATTCCTGAGTTTCACAATTGACAATACTCTCACTAGGTCTGCAGTGATTCAAGAAGATGGCTCAGATAAATAGAGTGGTATTGCCAGAGACATCCAGATTATATTTATTTATTTGTTGAGCTACATCATGGAACTGGCCCTTCGAGCCGCGTCACCCAACAATCCACTGATTTAACTCTAGCCTAATCACAAGATAATTTACAATGACCAATTAACCAATTAGCCAGCACATCTTTGGACTGTGGGAGGAAACCAGAGCACCCACATGCACATGGGAACTAAAATACAAATAGGTTTACAGAGGATGCCGGAACTGAACTCTGAACTCCGATGCCCCAAGCTGTAATAACGTTGCGCTAACCGCTATGTGACCAAATCACAAAAATGAAGAAAAGAAATAACAAAGCAGTTTTTGTTTGAAACCTTGCTTGAAATCTTATTGTCAGAATGGATCATTTCAAGTGATACTAATGACTAATTTTCCAAATATAAACTTCACAAGGTTTATTTCACTATATCATGACTAATTTGTCATGTTGTGTAATTAAAGTTGCTGAATTGAAACAAAAAGATTGTAAAGTGCTTCTTTGTGGCCTACTTTGAAACATACTTTAAATCTTTTGTTACTAATTGAACAAAAGGTTATCAAACAATTGGTAAAGAACACTTGTTTAGATGTGCAAGAGATGCTGAACAAGTGTTTCAGATTCCTGGTTAACTAATGAGGTTACGGCAAGAGACTCAAATTTATGCAACAATATTTATGTAGCTTAATGGACTACATTATTAGTGCTCATTATGGTCATGTCAAATAAAACAAAGTATCCGTTTAATATATTACGGCTTCACAAATACTTCATCAATCAGCATGAGAGGCTGAATAGGAATAGTTTACTGGAAATTACACCTTATGCATTTAGGTAGCGTTTTCAATAACCAGAACTCTTTGCTTTTCAATATGGATATGAAAAGTGTTATTAAACATTTAGTTTCCATTTATTCTTTTAAAGCTGTTAATTCATGTTGTGTTTATGGATATATTCTTTGCAAAAATGACACTTCCCTAAGAGACTGATAAGCACAAACACAATTTGCCTTAAGGTAGGCCATGCAAAGGAAAGCAGACTTAAATAGCAAAAAAATGCTGTTATTATTTCAAACAGCTATTCTTTGAGACCTTTGGAAAAACACTGTGTTGAATGTTCCTGAAGACTTTGTTGCAGGTATTGAAATTACTTTTGCTGAACTTTAAAGTAAGAGTTGCCTATTGCGAATAAGACATTAAAAAACGACCTGATTTCCCTAGGTGGTAAACGGTACCCACATAGAACTCCAGGATGTATGTACTTATTTAGAATACTTTATGAAATTCATAAAGTATCCATAAATTTCAACCAGCATACTGAAGTACTGTATCTGGTATTTATTCTTGGTTCCTCACCCTAGTAATGCTGGAGTGTATAGAATTGCTGATAGGAGCTTAGTGGAGACTGTGTTGAAGATCCTCAGAATGCACTACCAAAGTTCAGATTGCTCATGCAAATGTGAATTTCAAAGTCTAATTTTAATAATATTTATTAATCCCCAAAGTAGTTTGAAATTAAATTCATAAGATGGAATAGTGATTTTAATATTAAATGCCTATCAATAATTTTACAGATGTGCTCTTTTGAGCTTAAGGAATATAGTGAAAAGCTGAGGTTTTGTTTCAAATGGAAAAGTAAAAATAAATCCAAACTTCCTCCTAATTCTGCCGATTGTTTGGTTTTAATCCCATGTATGCAACCACTCTAATCTACCATTATTTACAGATATTTCAACCTCTAAAAGCCATTACTCTTGATGCCATTTTCCCAATGTTCAAAAATCTACTGAAAGAACTATTGTGTATTTGTGCCTTCTGAATGTATGTACCACATTTCTCAGTTTCTTATCAGTTTCTAGTTTTACTTGATGTGATATATCTTAAGGCATTACATAGCCCAATAAATATCTTACTGTTGTATTTTTTTGTATTCAACATCTCTAATATATAATATATCCTTAATTTGTCACAACTAACTGTTGCAAGTAAGGATTTTTTTTCCATTTTGCAACCATTTCTAATGTTAGCATTCTCAGAATTTACTGTCTTGTTAATGTATATATATATATATATAATATATAATAGTCTTATCCTACAAAAACGTATACAGTAGCTTTTCCAATTAATCAGGTTTCAATCCATTCTTATTTTACACTCCTGCAGAAATCACACCAATGACAAATATGCCAGCCTAAGGTATGATCCCAATTGGAGGAATACCAGAGGGGGAGCAGAGATTCTTTTGTCCAAAGACACGCTTCAACAACAAAGCCCACATGTCAATAATCCACTGATGAATTTGCTCCAGGAGTCAGATGACTCATTAGAGGATAGTGTTGCAATATCCCAGGAACTTAAGCACCCAGATTTATTGGAACATAAAAAATTAACAAATAAATCTCTTGGAGCTCGATTTAGTTTGAGAGAAAATGGTAATAATGCAGAGAAGCAACCTAAAAAGCAAAGACCTCCTTCTCCTTCTTGCAAATGTGACAGCAATCAAGAAGAATGTGATTCTTTTGATTCTTCTGTCTCTGATGATAACAGTACAACTGATTTGCAAAACCACAAGAAAAGCACATCAGTAAATACTGCAAAAATGGTACCATGGGTTAAAAATGGGAAAAATAAATGTCACAATGTTAAAAGTGACAATGAAATACTGAAGGACCATAAGTATAGACACGTTAACTTATTGGAGCAAAAAAGACAAATGGGTAAATCCCAAGGAGTTAGATTTAGTTTGAGAGAAAATGAAAATAATGAAGAAAAACAATCTGAAAGGAAAAGACCACCTTCTCCTTATCGTAAAAATATTGAACGCAGTCAAGAAGAATGTGAATCTTTAGATTCTCTAGGATCTTATGAGACCAATAAGAGTGACTTTCAAAAAGATATGAAAATAACAACAGACAACATTTTGGAAACAGGATCCCAGGATGACCAGGGGAAAAATAAACATCACCATGAAGAAGATTTTGAAAAATTAAATGATCACTATCAGAAAGAGTATATGCAGTACTGGGAGTGTGAGTCAATGCATAGTGATGAAAACATAAATCGTGTTAGGAGCAGAAATGTCCCTGAGATCTCCTGTGACAGGAAATTACAAACAAAAGAGAGATCAAGGAATGACATTGTGGCACGTAATAAGCAAACTCTGGGTGCACACAAAATAACCTCATATCAACAATTATATAATGAAATGAAGACCAAAAGTACTCAGGAGGTAGGTAATGGTAATTTTATTTTATTGACCATGTCCTTTACAAGAGCAGAAACCTTCCTACTTTTCAGTGTTGAAGTGCCTGCGTCTGAAAACTGGTTAATGTGTTCCAACTAAAGTGACCAAACTATTGCATATTTGGGATTTTGTTATGTACAACTAGGAAAAATGAAAGGTCATCAATTTGAAATATTAACTGATTTTCTCTTATCAAATGCTGCCTGAGCTGTTGAGTACTTCCAACATTTTCTGATTATTTCTTAGTCAGAATTTTGCTATTACCAATTTCCAATTTGCTATTTCTTAGTCAGAATTTTGTTATTACCATTTTCCTATTACCAATTCAATCAAAACTGGATTTGTCCCACTGCTTGGTCTTATTTTGGCCAGATGTGGACAGCAGAATGGACTGACTCTTTGAACCCGGAAAATATTCAGTATATGCAAGGCTTCAGAAAGGAGGAGTCCTTGGCCAGTTTATTGCTGAGATCCGATCCATGTAATAGCTGGACAGTCTTTGACAAGAGGCAAAGCTGGCCTTCTAGTCAAATCCGAGATGCTTTTTTCAAGGGGAAAACAATTTAAAATTTCTAATGGTTTAAAAAGTATTGAAGTTGCCTTAGTAATAAAATAATAAAAGCTTATAAAATACAATTAAAATTATAAACTAGGAAGTAATTAGCAGCAATAAAATGTAATTAAAGTTACTTTACTTATTCCTATTTAATGTCTGAGGTGAAAATTCCTATTCATATGATGGGATTGTCACTACTTCACCAGGCCTGCCTTGAGTAGGATGAGTGTTGTGTATTTTCTTGTATTAATCTGTACAGCCTGTACGAACACTGGGTCCAGCAAATCTGGAACTTCCTTATCTGAGATTGACTGCTGATGTTCAGTCAATGTGGAACTGCAAACAATACACAGCTCAGTTTCACCCTTTTAGTTAAGTTACAGGTTTTTTTCTCCCTGAGGTTGATTGATAAAGATTATATTTTTTTCCTTTATAAAAAAATCTATGTTCATTCTGTGTTTTAGTGACTGAATCAAAGATTTGCTGAAATCTAGTAATTTTCATTCAGATATGATGGCACCAACAGTAACAACGACATAATATAGAGAATTGGCTTAACAGCAGCAAGCAGAATAGAATATTTACAGGTCTTTTTCAGAATGTTTAAGTACAGCATGCATTTCGAAAGGCAATGACCTGTATTGGAAGCAGGTTGAAGTACAAGGTAAGGATAGGTTGCTGAATTCATCAGGACTTTGGTTAAAACCATTTTTGGAGTACTGTGCTCTGTTTTAATTTCAGAACTAGTGGAAGAATATACTGCCCTTAGTTAATGTTGATTAGTTAGTTGGTTTTGTGTCAACTTTCAAAATTGATTCCCCTGATGAAGGTTTATCCTACTTTGAAGATTTGAGGAACTGGACTAAAGGGGGTGAACATTTAGGACAGAGATTTGGAGAAATTTCATTATACAAACCACGCTAAATCTTTCAAATTAACTGCTTTGGAGTGCTGTGGATGTTTTAACATTGGTTATTATTGAAGGCTAAGATCAATAGATTTTCAAAATGATGATTGGATTCAAAATTAGCTAGCCATAGAAGATGGGATAGTGGTGGAGGAGTGTTATTCTGACTGGAAGTATGTGATCAGTAATGCTCAACAGGGATCAGTGCTGGGACCCCTGTTTGTGATATGTGTAAATGACTTGGACGAAAATGTTGATGGGCTGACTAGTAAGCTCGCAGATAATTCAACAGATGGTGGAGTTGTAGATAACGAAGAAGGTTGTCAAATGATACAGCAGGCTGCATGATCATTTGTAGATAGAGGCTGAAAAATAGCAGATGGAGTTTAATCCAGGCAAATATGAGATGTTGCACTTTGTAAGGTCAAATGTAAGGAGAAAGTATACAGTAAATGACAGGACTCTGGGGAGCATTTATATAGAACATAGCACAGGAACAGGCCCTTCAGCCTATGATGCTACGCCAAACTTATAGACTAATGACACCTAATCCCTTCTGCCGCACAGGGTCCATATCCTTCAATCTCTGCATATTCATGTTCATGTGCTTGTCTAAGAGCCTCTTAAATGCCTTTATCATATCTGTCTCCACCACTACCTTTAGCAGTGCATTTATGGCACCCACCACTCTGTGTAAAAAAAAATCCTACCCTGCACATCTTCTTTGAAGTTCTTCCCCCCCCTACCCACAACTTTAAGTACACATCCTCTAGTATTAAACATTTACAGAAGGATTGGAGAAGAATTGGAGAAGGGCAGGAGGAGAGAGAGCAGCGTGCCTGCGCATGTGCAGCTTTCCAGTGAAAAATGATACCGTATCTGTTAAATAGGGGCCGTGGACAATTCTGATTTGATGGAGAATGGATGTGAAAGCACAGAGGAACATCTGGAGAAATTTTTGAAATGCTCGTTCGCTGCTGTTGTTACTGCGTGGTCGGGAATCTTTCGGAGGGTATGCCTCAAAATCCCTGGCCTTGCCTGCTTTTGGCGACCGAGAAGGAGGTTGAATTGTTCGGACAGAGATGGTGTTCAGTACTCGGTGTCGGAGAGCTGATCAGAGCTCAAAGTTTTCGGATGACTCAGAGTCGGACTGTGATTGGCATGGCAGGGAGAGTTTTTCTTCCTTCTCCTGTCTGCGTGAGATGTGGGACATTTGAGAGACTTTGAACTTTACTGTGCTCATGGACTTCTTCATCAAGTTATGGTATTGTTGCACTGTTGTAATTATATGTTATAATTATGTGGTTTTGTCAGTTTTTTCAGTCTTGGTCTGTCCTGTGTTTTGTGATATCACACCGGAGGAAATATTGTATCATTTCTTAATGCATGCATTACTAAATAACAATAAAAGAGGACTACGTGTCTTCATAATCTAATAATCTTCAGATATGAGTCCATAGTTCCCTAAAAATAGCAATGCATATTGGTAGGGTGGTGGAGGTGTATGACAAGCTTGCCTTAATTGGCCATTGCAAATAATAGCTAGGAAGCCATGTTGCAGCTGTATAAAACAGTTTTTGAGCTGCATTTGGTTTTGTGTGCACTTCTAGTCACTATATTAGAGGGAGGCTGTGGAGGATTTGAAGAGGGTGCAGAAGTAGTTCACCAGAATGTTGCCGGAATTACAGAGTATGATCTATAAGGAGGGATTAGACAAACTTGGATTTTTGCTTCTGGAGTGCTTGAGGCTTAAGGAAGATCAGATTAAGGTTTATAAAATTATGAGGTAGATAAAGTCTTATTTCCAGATTAGAAATGTCAGATACAAGAAGGCATAGCTTTAAGGCTGAGAGGAGGAAAATTTAAAGGGAATATGTGGAGTTAAGTTTTCTTTTTAAACACAGAATGGGAAGTGCCTGGAATGCAGTGCCAGGGGTGGTACTTGAAGCAGACACAATAGTTATGTTTAAGAGGCATTTAGACAAGCACACAGGTACAGTATATAGGGAATGTAGAGCTATAGATCATATATAGGCCGAAAGGTTTAGTTTAATTAGACATCATGAGCCAAAAGGCTTGTTTCTGTTCTGTACTATTCTATGTTCTGTGCTGCTGAGGGTTGGAAGAAGAACAAAACACATGTCAGCTATAATTTTACTGAATGGCAAAACAAGTTTTATTTTCTCATAGTGAAATCTGTTCCAGTTCTGCAACCTTTCAAAACTAAATCCACATATTAACTAAAAGTGGGGTCTTGATAACTGGAATATTATTTAAAGCATTAGTTAATTTTGATAATAACCATACTATATGGCCCCAAAACAAAGAAGGATCACCAGACTTGCGAAAAAGAAAACTTGTCATTGAAGAAACGTACATCAGAATATACACAAAAGCCTATTCCAAAAACTGTTCTCTTGTTTTGTTCTAAACACAGGAGATTCTACAGGTGCTGGAAATCCAGCGTTACACACACATGACGCTGGAGGAACTCAGCAGGTCAGGCAGCATCTATGAAAATGGCTAAGCAGTCAACGTTTCAGGCCAACACCCTACATCAGAATCTAGTTTTGTTCCGTTGTTGTTCCTGCTTGTGTTGTTCTGTGTTTTGTTGTTATTGTATGGCACATTGTGGGCATGCTAAGTTGGCACCAGAATGTGTGCTGACACTTGCGAACTGTCCCCAGCACATTCTTGGGTGTGTTGATTGTTACAGCAAATGATGCATTTCACTGTATGCTTTGATGTACATGTGATCAATAAATCTGAATTGGAATCTAAGTGGTCACAACTTAGTCTGCAACAGATGTCAGTTGAGCTACTTTATTTTTCTAGTTGGCATATATCTTGCTCCCTTTTTTGATGCTATCAATTTTTATATTTTTTTCCACAGTGCCTTTACTGAGTCAGCGAGAGGTACAGTATAGACAGAGTCCATTGAGGGGAGGCTGAGCAGTGTCCACAACTCTCTACAGTTTCTTGCAGTCAGTCACATGCAGAGCCATTATGCATCCCGACAAAATGCATTCTATGGTGCATCAATAAAAATTGGAATGCAAAATAATTCAAGGGTATCAGAGATGTAAGGTTACACTGATTTTTTTTTAAAGATAAGCAACCAGGAAACCAGAATGTGGCAAAAAAGACAGATATTGTTGTTTGTAATTCGTTCTTGACTAAAACCATGACATACAATTCTATAAAAGCAGATGTATAAAAATCACGACATCCAAAGATTAAACTGTGTCCCAAGTTTCAAAATGTTATTAGGAAGACTATTCTACAATTACAAGAGTTGTCTGCATTAGTGTATAGAACAATATAGGCTGCCCTTCTAATCCTCTTGGTCTAAAGGCCAACAGAGTATTAATACCAACGCCAAGGACAGGAAACTCTGGCAAGCCATCATCCGAGAAGGACCAGCAACTTTCGAAGCCAACAGATGTGCAGAATTAGAAGAAAAGAGAAGGAAAATGGAAAGAGAGGCAGCAACAACCAAAGCCCGATCTGCCATCTGGAACTACCTGTCCTGAATGCGGAAGAACTTTCAAAGCCAAGATTGGACTCATAAGCCACTTGAGAGCCCATAAGTAGATCAACAGAATGAAGACCATCATCCTCGACCTCGAGGGATAGCCACGACGACAATGACGACTTCTGAGCAATTTCTGCACCTGTCGTAGAACACAGCTGTAACAATATGCTCTCATGTTACAGTATGGAAACCTTAGTCATAGAAATATACAGGATAGGCCTTCAGCCCATCTAGTTTGTGTCAACCACCAGCCACCTATTGTACAGTAATCTTACGTCATTCAATTTAAAAAAAAATTCTCCCACATTTTCATTAATTCCCACTAGATTCTATTACTCTCCCACATACTGGAGGCAATTTATAGTGACCAATTAATTGACCAATCACTCTTACTTAGGATGTGAGGGGAAACCTAGTGGAAATCCATGTGGCTACAGGGAAAATATGCAAGCTCCACACAGACTGTACTCAAGGTCAGGATTGAATCCAGTTTCTGGTAATGTAAGGCAGCAGCTCTACTAGTTGTGCCACCTTATCCTTCGCATTACCATGCTTGTGGCACTGTTAACAGCCATGTTAGCAGATCTTAGGAAAGATGTGTTGGCATCGTGAGGATTTGCAACGTAGATTTAAGATTGAAATTAGGATTTAAATGTTAAATTGATTGAAATTTTTGCTTGCGCTCCCTAGAATTTGGCTTGTTCAGGAGGGTGATTTATTTTAAAATACTAACTTTCAAGATACTAAGAACTGAAACAATTGATGGTGCATTCTGAAGAGTTCAGAATATTGCGGGTAGTATAAACAATAGAAACAAGTATTTTAGGAGTGACATTTTGATACATTAACATTAAAAGAATGATCCAATGCTGTCATTTTTTTCTCACCGGTAACTGATGCTATCTGAGATTGATGGTTTATTTTTGTTACCAAAGGTGCTGAGGGATTTTGGTCAAAGGTGGAATAAGGTTGAAGATCAAAACTAAATGGCCCTTGTGTTTACATTCCTGATAAGGAATAGTATTATTTTGCTTAACTGCTCAGATTGCTGTTATCTTGCTTACAAGCTTCAATGAAAGCTACAGGTTCAGTGACAACTTTCAGACACTAGAGAGCAGAAGAGACTTCTAAATACAGGCCCAAGAAAGACTACAGACTTCTAAATACCTTTTGAAAGCTACAAGTAATCAGCTAGAATTTCCTGTAAAATGTCAAAGAGGCTACCTATCTTTGAGCTCCTATTTTAATCTCCTTCTTGTGTTTCTTTCTACCTCTTGTAGGAGAGCACAGCAGAGGAACAGATCTTCAGCAGTGCAATCTTATTGTCTGGTGGAGGGGCCGGTAGTGCTGAGGAAACAGAGAGTCTGCAGAGAGACTTGGATAGATTGGAAGAATGGGCAGAGAAGTGGCAAATGAAATACAATGTTGGAAAGTGTATGGTTATGTACTTTGACAGAAGAAATAAACGGGCATACTATTATTTAAATGAGGAGAGAATTCAAAGTTCTGAGATGCAACGGGACTTGGGAGTCCTCGTACAGGATACCCTTAAGGTTAACCTCTAGGTTGAGTCGGTGGTGAAGAAGGCGAATGCAATGTTGGCGTTCATTTCTAGAGGAATAGAGTATAGGAGCAGGGGTGTGATGTTGAGGCTCTATAAGGTGCTGGTGAGACCTTACTTGGAGTACTGTGGGCAGTTTTGGTCTCCTTATTTAAGAAAGGATGTGCTGACGTTGGATAGGGTACAGAGAAGATTCACTAGAATGATTCCAGGAATGAGAGGGTTAACATGTGAGGAACATTTGTCCGCTCTTGGACTGTATTCCTTGGAGTTTAGAAGAATGAGGGGAGACCTCATAGAAACATTTCGAATGTTGAAAGGCATGGACAGAGTGGATGTGGCAAAGTTGTTTCCCATGATGGGGGAGTCTAGTACGAGAGGGCATGACTTAAGGATTGAAGGGCGCCCATTCAGAACAGAGATGCGAAGACATTTTTTTAGCCAGAGGGTGGTGAATCTATGGAATTTGTTGCCACAGGTGGCAGTGGAGGCCAAGTCATGGGGTGTATTTAAGGCAGAGATTGATAGGTATCTGAGTAGCCACGGCATCAAAGGTTATGGTGAGAAGGCGCGAGAGTGGGACTAAATGGGAGAATGGATCAGCTCATGATAAAATGGAGGAGCGGACTCGATGGGCCGAATGGCTGACTTCTGCTCCTTGGTCTTATGGTCTATATTTCCATTTCTCTGTGCCTCATCTGACAATGTATTTTATGTTACAGGTACTTATTAATGATTCTGAGAGATACTTAGAATTTAGAATAGCTTATACCCTCCAGCGGTCCATGAGCCATTCCTCATAATGGTGGATTGGGTCAATAACTTTAAATTCCTTTATGTGATCAGGGGATTTGTCCTGAAACCAGATACGCGTCATTGCAAAGAAACCAAGATGGTGCCTCAACCTTCTTAGGAGTTTATGGCATGTAGATTCAGCTGTTACCACAAACTTTGACCAATATCTATAGATGCACAGTGGAAAATATCCTAATTGGTTTTATCATGGCCTGGTGTGCATACACCAATGCCCAGGACAGAAAAGGCTACAGAAATTGATGGGTGCAGCCTAGTCTATTACAGGGGAAGCCCTCCCATCATTCTGTACATTTATATGAAGCACTGCCACAAGAAAGCAGCATCCATCATCAAAGTCCCCTACCATCCAGACTATGCCCTCTTCTCCCTACTACCATTGGGTAGGAGGTACAGAAGCCTTAGGTCCCACACCACCAGGTTCAGGAACAGTTGTTACCTTACAACCATCAGGCTCCTGAAACAGTGTGGATAACTTCATTCACCACTACGCAGAACTGATTCTACAATCCACAGACTAATGCAGGGGTCCCCAACCTTTTTTGCACCGCGGACCAGTTTAATATTGACAATATGCTTGCGGACCAGCCGACCGGGGTGGGGGGGGTGGTGGGGGTGTTCAAGTAGGGTTAAACTCACCTCAATATGTCTTTTACAGTTAGGGTTGCCAACTTTCTCACTCCCAAATAAGGGACAAAAGTCGCAATCAAATCCCGGGACACTTGTGTTTACCCCGAGAAAGACTACCATGACCATGAAGCCTTGCTGGGCACCTGTGTGCGCATGCATGCGTGGCTTAATCTTCCCGACTACACTGTACATACATTATTTCTACTTTATATAGGCTGTGTATTTATCATATCATTTCTGCTTTTACTATATGTTAGTGTTATTTTAGGTTTTATGTGTTATTTGGTATGATTTGGTAGGTTTTTTTTGGGTCTGGGAACTCTCAAAAGTTTTTTCCATATTAATTAATGGTAATTGCTTCTTCGCTTTACACCATTTCGACACAAAAGATTTCATAGCAACACTCTACGTTAGTGGGGGAAATACGGGACAAGGGTGGTCCTGTATGGGACGAACCAATTTAGCCCAATATCTAGGATGTCCCGGCAAATACGGGACAGTTGGCAACCCTATGTTCAAGTTCAACAGTGCGTGACAGGGAATGAGGAAAGGTGCAGCTGACCCATATCGTTTCCTCGTGGCCTGGTAGCACATGCTTTGCAGCCCAGTGGTTGGGGACCACTGGACTAATGTACTGTATGTTCTCAGCATTATTTTTATTTGCCCAGTTTGTCTTTTTGCACATTGCTTATTGGTGTTTGTCAATCTTTGTCTGTTAATGTATAGTTTTTTTTGTAACGTTCTGTTGTATTTAATTTTTTGCCTGTAAATATCTGCAAGAAAATGAATCTCAAGGTAAGGTATGGTAACATATACATACATACTTGATAATAAATTTGCTTTGAACTTTAAATTAGGTCTTCCACTAATACTGACATTTTGTCCAAATGTTTGAGTTAAATTAGGTCCAACATGTGACTAATGTTTTAACTCCCACCATGACTTCTCTTTCTCTAGTCTCTTACACTTTTCTTCCAGCCTCCAAATGAAACCGACGTAGGTTTGTAAACAGATCCTGCTTTTCCATTTAGCTATGTTACATCTGTCACGATTCAATAATTTCAATTAACTAGCCTTTCCAGTGTATGTCACAACTCACCGTTCTGATACAAGGTTAACAACCTGTAGTATTTAACTTAGGAGTTTCTGATACAAGGTTAACAACCTGTAGTATTTAACCTATTTTTTTCTTCTTCCAAAGGGTACAGCCTGTCCAATTGAGTGTTTTCAGCTTTTTATTTTCTTTCATAATTCTAGCAGCTACAGTGGACATCTGATGGTTACAACCTTCTTTATTCTCTTTCCTTATTTGTCTCTCTATTTAAACCTTTTCCAGACAGATTAACCACAATTCGTGGGCACGTGACCAAGTGGTTAGGGCATTGGACTAGCGATCTGGAGGTCGAGAGTTCGAGCCCCAGCCGAGGCAACGTGTTATATCCTTGAGCAAGGCACTTAATCACATAGTGCTCTGTGACGACACTGGTGCCAAGTGGTATGGGTCCTAATGCCCTTCCCTTGGACAACATCAGTGTCGTGGAGAGGAGAGACTTGCAGCATGGTCAACTGCTGGTCTTCCATACAACCTTGCCCAGGCCTGCGCCCTGGAGAGTGAAGACTTTCCAGGTGCAGATCCATGGTCTTGCAAGACTAATGGATGCCTTTATTAACCACAATTATTAAGGCTACTGACTGTTGGCACCAAGATGCCCTTGAGTTCTCTTTAGGTTACACCCTATCACAGAAATTCTTTTTGTTCTTTCCACCCCTCCCCTTCTCTGCAACCAAAGCGTACATTTTCCAACTTCTGAAAGTTTAGTTTTCTTCTTTCTCCACAGATGCTTCCTAACCTGAGTATTTCAAAACATTTTATGCTGTTATTTTCCATCTAATATGTGGGAGGTTTCTTTATTTGCCATTTACTGTAATTTTTTGTCTGCTAAGAACCATGTTTACTATTGAGTCAAGTTGTATTTCAAATGAAATCAAAATATTGAAAGAGTAAATCGAAGGCTATAAAATGATCACACCAGAAAAAAGTTGATTTGTATAAATTAAACAATACTAATTTTAACAAAATATACAAATTATTTGTGTATTTTGAACATTTCATATTTTAACTGAAAGTACAGATATTAATTAATAACTGCATTCCATGCTCACAATCCGGTCTCCTCTACATTGGAGAAACAAAATGTAGGTTCCTTGTGGTGCACATGTATTAAGCTCATTGAGGAGACCATAAGCTTCCCATTGCTTGCTACTTTAAATCTTCATCCTATTCCTACTCTGACACTTCTGCACTGTCACACTGAGGCTGGATACAAATTTGAAGACAAGCAATGATCTTATTTTTTTGCCTTCAAATGTTATCTTCTTTTTACTCTGTCTATTTTTAACTTACTGCAATCTCCTCAGCTAATTTGATGAAGAAGTTACTTTTCATTGATGCAAAAGTGTGAACTTTTGGAAACTTAATTATCGGTGTTGAAATTATTGCAGGAAAATGAAGGAATATGAGAATTTCACATTATTTATCTTCTAAGATGACTGTTTCAGGCTTCCGTCTATTCCCAGCAGTGTGATAATGTCCTCTATTACCAATATTTGCATATTCAAGTGCCAATTATGGCTAATGTTGTAAGAAAACATTGCAGTGTGCCTGTGGTTCTGCACATATTAATTGGTAAGCAATCCTCAATTTCCTATCAAATTACTACTATTCATGCTATTTAGCAAAGACTAAGCTTATCAAAGCTTCAGTATTTGTGGCAGTGAAAGCTACTTCACTTTGTCATAGACAAATTAATTTACAGATTAATTATATTGCACTGTTGTAATAACTAATGGCCATCTCAGTGAACTGCACAAAAGTAAATGTTGCATTGATTTCCTTAGATTTTATATATGCTGCTGATTGGAATCTTACTGACAAAATGCACATGTACTGTTGTACTCCCACAGATGGAAAATCTCACACGTGTGTCATGAATTTCTCTCTATTTTGTTATTCACTCATAGCAGAATGATCATGTCCAAAATACTAACTCATCACTGCTAATTCACGGCTCGTTTAGCAAAATGTTCCTTGAATCTCCATTTTCATTACCCAGCCTATTGCTATATTTTATCCTTAAAAGATTGTTTGATTAATGTCTATTACCAGGATAGTGGACAGCAGAAAGAAAGGTCAGAACATTGTTACAAAGAAATGTTTCATTTTAACTTGTAAATCATTATATTTTTTTTGGTGTTCCTTTGTAAAATGACAGAGGTGCTTCAGTGCTATCAGCTTGGATCTATCTAATTTATGTTTCTTGTACAAGTTAAATCTTCTGAATATTTAATTCTAAGCCTTTGTTATTTTGCAACCAGGTATCCATAATAACTATTAGATTGTGTATATTTGTTTTCTTTTCTGTCATCAATTCACCTATCTTGTTACAAATGTTACATGCATTCAGATAAAGAGCCTTAAGTTTTGTCTTTCTACCTTTTTTTCCCTGCTGTAACTCTGAATTGGACATACAAAGGGTAGGCCATTCAGGACATAAGGGAAAAAATATTTTTACCTGGTTTTCATGAACACACTAACAGCTTACTTTTTTCCCATTAAACAGCACTGCAACCACCTGACCAAAATGTAATAATAAAAGTCCATAATATAAACATTCCACACTAAGTATATGAATGGAATCGTGCTATTCTGTCTACAAGAATAAACTAATCCCATAGAGTATGTTTTTTATTTGGCTTTACTTGCCCCAATGGAATTAAGCAATGCTGCTCCAGTGGCTCCAACATAGCTAGTGGCTTTAATTGGGTGAGACTCTATATCGTGTGGGTGGCAGAAGTCTATATCTTGTAAAACTAAGAACATATGAGGGAGAGTATGGTAGTATATGAGGAGGAAAATTAGCATATGACTATAATGGATTCAACCCCACCACTCCCACCCCCTCACTGCCAGTTCCTTTGCAACAATCATTTACAATAACTGCAAGCACTGTTTCATTCAAGGGGTGTTAGCAAAGAAGAAGAAACACATTCTGACTCAAAATCCTGAAATTGCCTACCAAACAGTAAATTGGGAGTAACTTTACTACATGGATTGTAGTATTAAAGGGACTTCTTAAATCAAGAATGGGAATTAGATGTTGGTTTGCTAGCAGTACATGTATCTTCTGAAGGTGTATCTTTCTGGTTAGTTTGCACTTTGGTGGCGCACAGTATGTTCAGATATTGTAGCTGCAGAGTTGAAAAGTCTGTTTTTTATTTATTTAATCATGAGTTGATACTTATTGTCCTGAACTAAGATACCAATTAATCTCCAGTCACTGGGCTTGGAGGTAGAAATAGGCCAGATTGATTTGGATGGCAAATTTCTTCCCCCGAAAGGATCATAGATGAGATTTTATGACAGGCTGATGATATCATTGTTACTATCACTGCTTACATTTATTTATATATATTCCAAATGCATTTATTTTAAACTCTTCAGATGCCATGTTGGAATTCCAACTCCTGTGTGTTGATCAGTATCCAGTAATTTAACCACCTAGCTTTCTTACTTAATCTAGTGTGGGATATGAGTAGGAGGATTTCAGAACCATGAAATGTGTTGTGGACCATATGATTGTTAAACATAAGTTTTAGTGCTAAGTTACTGTTTGGTAAGTTATGGGAGTATGGTAATTCCAGTGTACATTTCATCATCCAGCATGATAACTGCCATTTCTGAAGCTGTTAAACTAGTTCCCATTTGTGTCACCATATGGAATTATTATTTTAAAGCCTGTGTTATGGAGCTCTCCAACAGAAGAAAATCATCAGTAATTCTCAATTGCTGTATTACTAGAAAATGTCATGAAACAATGCCTGTGTCTATAGATTTCTTGTTGAAGTTATCTATTCCAAGCAAATGCTTAAATTTTGGTTTGTAATTGCTTATATTGCATGAACTAATGCAAAATATTTCCATAAAATAGATATTCAGTCTATATAAGTTAATTTGTATTTGGCAAAAGTTTCAGCTTTTTTTAAAGTGATTCTGTAAGAACCTGTTGACTTCTTTTGATAGAAGACGTAGCTGCACTATCTACCTCAGCTGCACTTAAACTAGTTACTTTCCTTCCTGATAACTCTCACTTCAAAGTAGGAAGACATAATGTACTATTTATTAATAGTTTATTGGCTTTGGACCAAAGGGCTTGGGCTCTCAGTGCAGCATGCTTTGCCTTAGTATGAACATCTAATCAAGGCAGCCCAAGCTCCCACAATAACAGCCAAATGCAATTCAACAACCCTGAGTCTTTGAAGTCCTATTGCAGACTCTGTACCCTGGATCAGGATAATAGCATTCCATGATTGCTACCTTTGTTGTATATTCTCTGTAGAGAAGTAATTACAGGCTTGATTTAACAGAGAGAACCTAACACAGCTTATGATGCTTAAAATGTGATTTCATTTGATCATTTTCTCAATTTGATTGGTATTATTAGAATAGTTCATGAAAGATGTTGTAAGGAACATGGACAGAGGTTGAGGCCTGCAACACAGTGAAAGAGATAATGAGGACTGTGTTGAGATTGTGTCTGAACAATCAACACCTCTGTAGTACTTTCCTGCATTGTACTTATCTCAGTGTTGTAACTATAGTATATTTTGAAATCCTGAACAAAGTGCGTCTTTCATTCAGTGGAATGTATTGAATAGATGAGCCATTCAGAAGAATTTTAGTCATTGAGAAAAAGTCACTGAGTATAAGATAATATTCAGGAATGATAGCATTCCAAAAATTGCTTGCAATCCTGTTTTCTTATGTGTTAACAATTGCCAGCTTTTACATAATATAATAAATCAACTTGCAATTAATCATACCCTCTCTGCAAAACTTCCTTCCTAAACTCAGCATTTTTATGCTGGATTTTAAACTGTATAATTTTCCATATGGATAATATTGATGAGTAATCAACAGAATGGTGAAGTATTGCTGATTGGAGGTTAATTGGACAGATCTTACCAAATATATACACACTTCTTTTTACATAATTTGTGCTTTTCCCTGTCTTGTTTTTAATAAATGTGGCTAACTAGGTTTCAAGTTAGCCGGTGGTGCAGTGGCATCTGCACTGGACTTCGAGGAGAGTTGTCCCAGTTTCAAATCTGGCCAGCTCCTTTCCATCTGTGCGGGGTTGAACATTGGGCTAGCAATTCAGCCTCATAAAAACCAGGCCAAATGCAAAGCTGCCACTCAATGCACCACAAGGCCCAGAGAGGAATAATTAACTGAGTTTAAGGCTGATTGTAATGATGGGTGTTGTAAGACTCTGCACTCAATCTCAGTACAACAAAGGAATCAATTGTGGACTTCAGGAAGGGGAAGTTGAGGGAACACACACCAGTCCTCATCGAGAGATCAGAAGTGGAAAGGGTGAGCAGTTTCAAATTCCTGGGTGTCAACATCTCTGAGGATCGATTTTGGGCCAACAAATTGAAGCAATTACAAAAGAAGGCACAACAGCGGCTATATTTCATTAGGAATTTGAGGAGAATTGATATGTCAGCAAAGACATTCACAAATTTCTACAGATGTACCGTGGAGAGCATTGTATTGCATAACTAGTTACATATCTGGTATGGAGGGGCTACTGCGCAGGATCGGTAAAGCTGCAGAAAATTTTAGACTCGTCCAGCTTCATCATGGGAACTAGCCTCCGCAGCATCCAGGACACCTTCAAAAGCCGATACCTCAAAAAAGCAGCATCCATCATCACCCAGGACATGCTCTCTTCTCATTGCTCCCATCAAGGAGGAGGTACAGGAGCCTAAAGACACACATTCAACACACATTCAATGTTTCAGGAACAGCTTCTTCCCCTCCATCATCAGATTTCTGAATGGACAATGAACCCATGAACACTACCTCAGTATTTTCTCCCTTTCTTTTTGCACTACTAATTTAGTTTTCTCTATGAATATATACTTACTGTAATTTATAGTTATTATTATGTATTGCAGTATACTGCCGCAAAATAACAAATTTCATGACAAATGCCAATGATATTAAATCTGATTCTGATTCAATACACATTGAATTTTCAGATCTCATCCTATTAGATGTGCAACTTTTTTGATTGGTTTACTTTTTATATGCATAAGTAATCAAGGAATCACAGTTGGATGTGGATAAGCCATGTCAAACACTCAGCAAACAGTGATTGAAAAGATTATAATAATAAAGTGCAAATGACCAATGTGTAGCCAATGGCAGTGACAGGTTAAGTAAAGACGTGCTAAATAAAATACAACTTGCAACTTATAAATGTAAAAGTGGACCTGACATGTTGCACTAGTTCTCGTTGTTCTTAGAAATTAGCAGCTGTCCAATATTTGATCAATATTGGCTGCAAGGTTTGTTGATCCATGACACGCTGAGCTTCCAGTTTAAGATGGCGTTGGTGAAGGCCAGCATCTACTTACTGACAGCAAACTAAACACAGAATACAACTAAATAATAGCACTTCTTCTGGTAAAATTCATGGCAAATGATCACCAGAAACAATGAGTGGCAAGTGAAGGTGAGGCTGAATCAAGGCTTGAAGTGTGTGGGTGTGAGGCGAGGTTGAGGCATATACGAGGCAAAGTTGGGGCGAGCGGAGCAAAGTTGGAGCAGAGGAGAGGCAGATTCAAGGGCCATCCACCTAAACTGAGAGTGAGGTTTGATCAATCTAAGCGCCAGGCTGATTTGGAAAGGTCGGGTATGGACCAAAATGTGGTGGCGGGGTCCAGGCCTAGAGCATATCGATGTGACAAGGCCCGGGTCCCACTGTGAGGGACATCCCAATATTTAGACAATTTAAACACCAAGGCAGATGGATTGAAAAGGCAGGGTGTAGGGACAAAGACAATGGCCAGTCCAGTTCTCTTCGCTGCTCCGTGATGTTTACTCAGCTCTGCACTGAACTGAGGATGAGGCTGTGGCCTATTCAGGCTGCTCCGTGCTTCGTGTCTGTGGGCTCACTTCTGTTCTGAATGCTGTTTGCTTACTTTTATTATTTGCATGATTTGTTTCTGTTCTCTCGGCACATTGTGTGTTTGACGATCTTCTATTTTATGGGTCCTTTTGAGTTTCATTATTTTCTGGCTGCCTGTAAAGAGATGAATTTCAAGGTTGTATAATGTATACGTACTTTGGCCACTACTGTTGGCCAAATCAAAGGTGGTTATGAATCAACATATAGAAAGGAGATGGAAAATCTGGCTGAGTGGTGCGTCAACAACATTTTAAGATATTATTGTCATTTTTCTCTTACTGTGTAGTGGTGGAATCTAATCTGTATGTTCACTAATGGCAGTCACTTCCTTGAGCACAGGGGCAGTTGATGTCTTTTCTTTCAACAACGCCCATGGTTTTTCTATATTTCTTGGCTATCTGGAGAAGATGAATATCAGAGTTGTATTGTACATACATACTTTGACAATAAAATGAACCTTTGAAGTGGGTAAAGGATGGCAACGTGAATCATCTCTGACAGCCAGAAAGGCTGCCATGGAGCTGAGAGAAAACAAAAAGGTTTGGTTTTGTATATTCTGGCCTCTTTTTAGTAAAATCTTAGTGTACTAAAACCATAGTTAATGCATTTGCTGTAGTTAATGTACTCTGTTGTACTAAGAAATTTGCTAAATGCTCTCTAGGGGTAAGGTTTCAAACTTAGTGCAGGCTGGTTAAATTGACAGTTGCTAGTTAATTAAGAATCCTCTGTCATAGTATCATAGAGCTGTAGAGAAATACAGTGCAGAAACAGGCTTGCAGAGTGGTCAATAAGCAGAGGTTTAACTCCAGCTGGGGATTTTGAGACCCCAGTTCTGAACTGCCTAATGGTAACTCGATAGTTCATATTGTCAAAGACCATCAAATTTCTGCTAGTAATCAAGTACCTGTCAGCACATCGTGGGCCAAATACTGTGCTGGTCTATGTTCAATGTTATTCTGTGTAGATTTAATCACTCGTCTACACATTAGTGGCAGTTTACATTCCATAGTTAACTTACTAACACACACACACACACACACACACACACACACACACACACATTTTTGGGATGTGCAAGAAACTTTAGAACCCAGAGAAAAAGCACATGAACAGACGGAGACTATGCCAACTACACATGAACTGCACCGAGGGGATTATGCCGGGCACTAACGCTGTGAGATGGCAGTTCTACTAGCTCATTATATTTGCTTACTTTCAGAAAGCCTGTCAGAAAGTCATTATGTCACCACCTGAAAGAGAAAAAAAAAACTGAAGATTCTGGAAATAAGAAAGCAGATAAAAAAGCTCAGCAGATCAGAAAGCATTGTGAAGAGAGAAACAGATTTAACCATTCGGATTAACATCTGTTCACCAGAATAACTTCCATTTTTTGAAGGATTCCTTCCAAATCCTTTTCCCAATTTCTTCAACATAACTACTGTACGTTCTTGTGTAGTTCTGTGTCCCAGCACAGTGCAACAGTATAAATTCTGGCTTATCATTAGCAGTACAATATTTGCATGTAGTCTCAGTATGTTTTGTATTTAAATATGGACACCATTTTGTTATAGATGCAAAATTATCTTTAAAAAACCTATCACTTGACTTTACACATTTCTGGCTTAGAGTTGGAAATAAAAATTACATTCTATTAGTAGTTTTTTTTTCACATTAGACAATTAATGAAAGTCTAATTCGTTTGAGGCAACACTGGTGGTCAGCAAGGGATGCAACTTTATCTTACTAATAGAGCAT
Source organism: Mobula hypostoma (assembly GCF_963921235.1). Taxonomy (NCBI): domain Eukaryota; kingdom Metazoa; phylum Chordata; class Chondrichthyes; order Myliobatiformes; family Myliobatidae; genus Mobula; species Mobula hypostoma. The sequence goes on along the minus strand of NC_086129.1, from coordinate 32,326,507 downwards.
ATGCTTTGCATGCTGCATTAGTTATCATCATACAATGCAGTAGGCAGTCTCATTTTTTTTTAATGTGTAAAATGTTATGGGCAGTCTTGTGTTCTCCCCTTTGCATTTACCGTGGCTTCACTACACATTTACAGCCCCTTGGTTCCAATTGAATTTGAGGCTACTGTGCCATGGATGTATCATGAAGTGGAGTGGTCTGTAAGCAGTGATTTGACTCTAGATGTGGATTTTGAGGCCACCCCTCTGAATTGCCTGAAGGTCATTTAATGGGTCATATCATCAAAGACCATTTCAACTATTTCTAAGTGTCTCTGATGATCAAGAAATTTATTTAAATAATTAAATAATAAAATTACTTTAACATGTTTTAATATGCAATTAAATGGCACAAGTAAAAATATTAATATTAATTACAAGGGGAGAAAAGTATTTTTAAGTTGACCATTCAAGTTATTGACCACACTCAGATAAATGGCTGGTGTAATGCTGAGGTGCCAGATATGACGTGCAAATTTTGGCATAATTGAGCTCTGCTCCAGAATCAAGTATTGAGTCCAGTGATGCAGTAAGAAGTGAGATGCACTGGCAACAATATATTGTCCCCAGTAGGTGTCTTCAGGACTACCGCCTGAAGAGGAGAGTGACCAAATATATGACTGAATTCACAAAGATTTGCAGTCATAGAAACTTTTAACTCTAATTGAGAATGCCCTCCAAATAATCATATTAACTATGCCAAATTTGTTGCAATGATGGACAAATATATCTACAACGGGAGTAACCTATATTTGTATTCTTTGATATGTCACAAAAACTAGAACCAAGCATATTTCTTCTTCACCTCAGATGGTTGAAGAAGTTCAGCATGAGTCCCCAGATCCTAAGGACTTTCTACAGGGGCACAATTGAGAGCATCCTGACTGGCTGTATCACTACCTGGTATGGGAACTATACCTCCCTCAATCGCAGGATGCTGCAGAGAGTGGTGCAGACAGCCCAGTGCATCTGTAGATGTGAACTTCCCGCTATTCAGGACATTTACAGCAACAGGTTCATAAAAAGGGCCTGAAGGATCATTGGGGAACTGAGTTACCACAACCACAAACAGTTCCAGCTGCTACCATCCAGGAAATGGTATCGCAGCATAAAAGCCAGGACCAACAGACTCCAGGACAACTTCTTCCACCAGGCTATCAGACTGATTAATTTACACTGATACAATTGTATTTCTACACTATATTGACTGTTCTGTTGTATATCTTATTGTACATACTATTTATTACAAATTACTATAAATTGCACATTCAGACGGAGATGTAACGTAAAGATTTTTACTCACATATGTGAAGAATGTAAGAAATAAAGTCAATTCAATTCAATTCAATTTATATAGCAGTCATAGAGTCCATTCTCACGTACGGATGCGAGACGTGGACACTCACCAAGACGATGCGAAAGTCTCTAGATGATTGCTATACACGAATGCTCCAGATGGCTCTTGACATGAGTTAGCAACAGCACATGACAAACGTCGAGCTCTATAACAACCTACCGATGCTCACCACTAAAATCGAGGTGAGAAGACTGCAACTAGCGGGGCACTGTCTACGCCACCCCGAGCTACCTGCCAGCCTAGTCATCATATGGGAGCCCAAGCACGGGAGGATGAACCCTGGGCGCCCTCCCAAGACTATGGTCAACACACTCCTAGAAGACAGCGGCGCGGCTAATGTAGATGAACTGAACATACTGATGAGGGAGAGGGAGAAGTGGAGAGTTCATCATCGTGCCTGAAGCCGGCCCCCTAGGCCTGAGTTGATGTAGTAGTAATAGTAGTAGTAGCAATTTATATTTAAAGCATGTATCAAACATAAGGCAAAGATTGGTTTTGTAAACATTTAATCATGCTATTACTTCACTGATAAATGCCCTGGTAATCAGCACTGGTGAGTCAAAGGCCATTTTTGCCATCCTCCGCTGATATAAAATAGATAAAGAATACTTCAAAGCAATACATTTTATTGATTTTTCATTAGGTGTACAACCATATTATTCAGAATAGCTTCCAACATTGGTCTCATGTGGTGAAGAATCATCCTCTTTTTCAATTTATTGACAAGTACTAAGATGGTTTAAAGCCAAGGAATCAATTGATGGTTGTACATTAAAACAATTGCAAATTTATTTAAGCATTAGTCAGTATCTATTTCTGTAATTATTAATGGAAATAATAATTCATTGTGTAAACTATCCTTTCCAAGTTGGAATTCAGCGGTCGGGTTTTTGAAAATGTTATCAACTATTAAGCATAAAATAATGTATTCAATAGAAACGTTCTCTTGTTAATACAATATAATTAATTTTCACTTCTTCATTTTTAAAGTTCATGGTAACAGAGTGAAATAAAGATGCTTATTTAACTTGTAACCTAAATATTCTTGTATTAGTACAACTATAATGGCAATGTAATAGGTTGTCAAAATAATTCACATACATTTGTTTGGTAGGGATTGATTAAACTTCCTGGGTGATATTTACTTTGCACTTATTAGACTAACTAATATTAAAGATGCTTAGTATCACATCAAGTATTTTGAAGGTTAGAAAAGCAGGATTCTCATGAGTAATTGCACAATACAAATTTTCATTCAAAACCATACCCATGCAGCAGTCTACTGGAGGAATTCAGCAGATGAGCAGCATCTGCAGGGGAAATGAATTGCTGATGTTTTGGATCAAAAGTCTGCATCAGGAGTTGAGAGTTGAGAGGAGAAAAGGAATGGTGAGACAAAACCCTACGGCTTGCTGAAACATCTGCAGACCTGATGTCGAGTTTCATCCTAAAACGTTGATAGTGCCTTCACTCCCTGAGATGCCTCCTGCACATTATTTGTTGCAGCAAATTTTGCATTTCTACCTTAAGCTACGAATGTGCCTCAAATTTTCAGTACAATTAAATCAATGTTTTATAATGCTAAATGATAATCTGATGAAGGGTCTTCAGCCTGAAACTGTAACTCTTTCTCCTTGCACAGAGATGACCTGACTTGAGTATTTCCAGCATTTTGTATTTTTTTATTTTATGTGTTATAGTATTAGATGACCTCTCTGCTGAGCATCTCTTGATCATCCAACATAAAATTAAATGCTTTTCAAGAGAGGGAGTTTTAGGGATATTGCTAATTTAATTAACTTTCCAGACCACCCTTCTGGAGTTTTAGCATTTAGTCAATGGAGAAATCGAGACATTTAGTTCATCTATTTAAGTAGATTCTGTGTCCCACAAAACCCAGTTCAGATGGTTAGCAGCAGATTCTATGAAAGACTGACATATTGTAGATTATTTTAGCAGAAGGTAATATTATTTGTCCACATGTGTGAATGTAATGTGGCCCTTAAAATTCTTAAACTATATTTATAATGACATGAATCCTGTAAATGGGGAAAAAAACGGGTATCACATGTGAACAGGGAAATAAAGTTAGGGTGTTTCAGGTTAAGGGCCTGCTAAGTGCATTGTGTGTTTTCTCCAAGACAACATTAACTTTCTTTGAGCAAAATACCCCCAAAATATGTATTGTGTTGGACTTTAATACAATAATTACACATACAATTTAAAATAGCTTAACTATTTGTAATTTAGAAAATGTTATCATACAAATTATTTATATAATTTCTTCTCACTTAAGGAAATTTCACCTCGAAGCTCAGAATATTTCCAACTGTTTGTTACAATGATTTGATTTTGCTGCTTGCACTAATAATTCCATATTTTTACTGTGTGCCAGCATTTCTTGGTGGGAAAATAGATTCTTCATAATATTTTCCAAAACAACTTACCCTTTGAATAAATATCTTCATATAATAGCCCTGTCCAGAAATTACTAATAGAATAGAGCATTTGTATGTAAGCCATAGCTGAAATGTAATTCACATATCCTGAATTGGAGTCTATAATATTTTTGCTATTTACAGTAGAATATGCCATTTCTCTATTTATGGACAATTTTAATCTTAACCACCCAGTGGAAATTGATTAAGTTAGTGGCATTGAACTTGAGGTAACTGGCAAGAAGGATGGTGGAAATTAGATTTCTCCCATTCTTTTTCAGAAACTTGTATATCGCATTTGTGCATATTATAGATTAAATAAAAACAAAAAAATGCCACAAGATCATATTGGTGTAACTTTCATATTTGTATCTTCATTACAAACCAATATCTTTGCTTCAATTATACATCATTGTAATGTGCATTATTCATCTGTGTGAATGAGTGGGCTGATTAAGAGTGCATCAATGTTGCTTCATGGCTGAAGTGCTTCACCTATACACTCCCTTTATCCTCCAAATTGACTGACCCTGTGACCATCCACATAATTAATTTGCCTTCCTTGATTGTTGCATATTGTGTTTGTAATTTGGCAGTACAATTTTTAGGTATTTATAGTGATATAATTAACTGACAATAAGCTGTATTGGTGTGAGGCTCTCCATTCTTTGTGGACAAATGAGACAACAGCCTCCAGCAAACATGCATGCACAGTTAACATGAAAATCACAGTTGTTCTTTACTTCTATCAGCTCCACAAAAACATCACTTTGTCATCTGACTCTCTACAAATGTATTGAAAACCCAAACCATCTGTGCTGACATCACAGATACTTATAAAATATCTAGTAGGAAATTGAGGGATTGTCCCTTCTGGTCTATTTTTTTAAGTTATGTTAAGTCTTACCTGTTATCAGGCAAACACTGGAAGTCTGCGATCATAATAATCTATGTTACATAACATATGCTGCAACTCACCATCATTTGTGAGAAAGAGAGAATAACAATTAACTGTAGGTTCTGTAAATCTGGAGAGAAATACAAAATTAATATTTAAGATCGATCACCTCTGTGCAAAACTGTTTTACTACTACAGGTGTAGTTGAATATGTGATCTCATTTTTAGTGACAAAGAAGTATTGAGTTTTTATTTGCATTTGTTCTAAGTGTGGTTGAAGGAAAGAGGACAGGATTTACAAAGATAGTTTAGTGAATAGAAGCAGGGGTAGTGTATGTTTTTATTATAGCAAGCTAATCAAATAGCTGTTGAAATTACAATTTTTGTCACAATTTGACAAAATTAACTGAATGGCTTTACAAAACTGGTGAAGACAATGCAATAATAACCCAAGTTTTGCAAGAATGGAGCATCTTTCGCAACACCTCATGGAAATTTTTTTCCAAAGTCTTTGAGCTCAAAAGCTTTATGCTGCAAACTACAGGAAGTGAATTGGTACTGATTTAGTTTAATGGATCATCTAGCACATGGTATTATTCATCTGCCTCAGTGTTAGACCAGTGACAATTAAAGGATTGTGGTATACAGTATTTCCATTTTAGGACAATATTTGACTTGGAGAGAAACCTCTAAGGTTGAGAGTAGTGCTGCCTCATAGTCTAAACGTCACAGATTGCTTCTAGTTTCAGCTTCTATTGTACAATTCTCGGATTAGTCAATTAATACTGTAGAACAGTCATCTAGAAATCAGTTGTCAATTGCCTTAGCTTTTAACCATTAACTGTGGATATTTGTACACTGTTTTGGGATCATTGTGTTTAACCTGTTGCTCTTTTCACAATTACCTGTTTTCATGTAAAGTTGATTTCTTTTCCAATTACTTGGTAGAAGTTTAGCCATCAGCTATGCAACTACAGAAGTGAATTAAAAAGAATTTTGCCACAATCTTGTCATATTTCTAGTCATTGTTACTAAGACTAATGTTTTCCCAAACTTTGAAGCATTTATTGCATAAAATATCTGCAGCTGTCATAGTGGAATTTGAAGTTAGTTCTCTGGATTGTTAGCCCAGGCATCTGAATCATTAGTCCATTGTGCCACTGTACTCCAAGGGTATCACAAACCGATTGGTAATCTTTGAAAATAGTGGTGAGGCTAGGAAGATTGATTCAATACTGCAATCACACTGGAGATGTTGGAAAATGCAGGTAGTTGTGTATCAAATGTAGAAGTTTCAGGATGGAAATGTGAGCCAAAGGTAAAAAGAACAGGAGAAGATGGTGTATGTCACAAGTGCTAATTACATGCTACAAAGTTTATGTCAGCTCAGTTTGGTGGATAAAGTTGAACAGAACAGCTTGCAAATGGCTTGAGTGATTGGGGCCTGGAATAATGATGTAATGTGATTATGACCTGCAACCTTCCAATGCAAGAACACATTGACAGAGAAAAACTGAAGCAGGTGTAGGCAACCAGGCCCCTCAGGTCTTTCACTATGATCATGGATGATCTATGCTGGCCTCATCACTTCTTCTGTGCTAGTTCCCATGGCCGTCAATTCTTAGGTCTTTCAATTATTTATCTATATCCACTTAAATTATTTCCAATGACTCACCACCTTCTGGGACAGACAATTCCAAAGGTTCTTTAGCCACTGAGAGGAGGAATTACTATACACCTTGTTTTTAAATAGCGGAACAGATCATTGATAAAAGTAGGTTGAGAGACTTACATCATCAGGCTAATGGGTGGATGACCATCTTAGACAATGGAAACTGAGTGAACATTAAGCAAATAACCAAAGCTGCGGAACATAAGCAGTTCAAGCCAACAACAGCCAGGGGTGGAAAAGGTGAGCATCCATTGGCATCATTTAAGGATGTTATAGACCCCTCTTATGTGGACACCTGGTAGTGGCAAATGGTGGAAGTGCACAAAGTGTTAGATGTACTGGGAGGCAAAAATAGCATTGCAAATATGACAAAGACAAGGGAAGGAGGACATCAAAGTAGATTTTTGGCAGATTGGAGAGTAAATGCATTTATGGGCTGTGGACATTTTCAGATTTATGTTTTTTTATATTCTGTGTTTTTCTCCCATTTCTTTCCATCTTGTTGTGTGAGGGGTTGGGGGTTTGGGGTTGCTCTTCTGTTGCATTCCGTTAGCTTTTTGTATGGGGAGGGGGGGTTGGGAGTCGATGTTCTTGTTGCATTTTGTGTGTGGGGGGTTTGGAGGGGTCGATGTTCTTGTTGCATTTTGTGTGGGGGAGGGGGTTTGGGGGGTCGATGTTGTTGTATTTTCTGCAAGGGAGGGGATTTGTTGAGTGGCTCAATGTCCTTGTTGCGTTTTGTGTGGTGGTGGAAGGTCCAGGGGACTCAATGTTCTTGTTGTGTTTTATATGCGGGGAGAGGGGTTTGGGGGTTGATGATTGGGATGCTGTTCTTTTTTATGCAGGGTTGGGGGTTGATGTTTCTTTCTGAATGATTTTCATGTTCTTTCTTTGTTGTGTGGCGAAGACGAATCTCAAAGTTGTATATGGATACATACTGTGATAATAAATGAATCTGTAACTTTGAACCTCTAAAATTCAGTACTTGCCCTACATTACTAACCTGTATCAAGATGGTTTTTATGTTGGAGCCCGAAAATTTGGAAAGGGATATGCTGAGCATGACACTATAGAACTGTACATACTGTATACACAGACTTTTTACGTTTTCTTTGATACTGTAAGTCTTATTGAGGACTCTTATAGGAAAAATGCCAAGGTAGGACAACAAATTTGATACATAATTTACGTTGAAAGGTGGGCACATGGCCAAGTGGTTAAGGCACTCGACTAGCAACCTGAAGGTCATGAGTTCGAGCCCCAGCCAAGGCAGCGTGTTGTGTCCTTGAGCAAGGCACTTAACCACACAGTGCTCTGCGACGACACTGGTGCCAAGCTGTATCGGCCCTTGCCCTTCCCTTGGACAACATTGGTGTCATAGAGAGGAGAGACTTGCAGCATGGGCAACTGGCTACCTTCCATACAACCTTGCCCAGGCCTGCGCCCTGGAGAGTGAAGACTTTCCAGGCGCAGATCCATGGTCTCGCAAGACTAACGGATGCCTTTTTTACATTGAAATGACCATGTTTAAATATAATTAGATAATCTGATTTTAATAATACGTAGTTTTTTTGTATTTTCAAACCAATTGTTTATGTTTATAGGTATCCACAACGAAAAGTTCCAAGACCATGACCATTGAGGAATCGAAGCAAAATACTGTGGATGGTCAGGAGAACAGTACTAAAATGAAGTGGATGCAAAGGGCACAGAGATTACAGGTTAGTTGGATTATCTACAAATTCTTACTATTTAATACACTTATTTTGACCAGTGTCATTTATAATATAATGATTAAATGGGTCATTAATGTCAGAAATTAATGAGCTGCAAATTTAATGTGATATTTTGAGCATAGCTCTAATAATTGCTATTCATCACAAATAGAATACAGGGCAGATTACAACACATAGTGACTTAATAATTGGTAGATGTGCTTGAGTACAGTTTAAAAGGGGTGTTAACTTGGGCCTTTTACCAACTGTCAGCTCTGGTCCTAAGAAGAATATGATGTTCTGTATTCCTGTGGCTTTCCATTTTTAAGCTGCAGAACAATGAATACTCACTGACCTAAGATTCAACTCTCCTCTCACCCTGCTTATCCTTCAGCAAAGAAGGACAGCCTCTAAAGAGTAAACCAAATAGCTCTTACAAAATGAAGCAGCTTGATAACTATTTGTCCAATTATTCCTTACTAGTTCCGATAAACCAACAGTCCTTTTGCTGCTCTAACTGCATGGACATAATTAAAAACACAAACTTGGGGTCAGTGAGATCAGGGATTTGAATGCATGGCTCAGAGATTGAGGTGGGAAAAATGGGTTTCAATTATTGAGGCATTTGCAGCAGTGCTGCAGAAAAAAAACTGTTCCATTGCGATGGCTTTCAATTGAATAAGTTGGGATCCATCTTAAAAATAGAAAGGCAAATTCTGTGTTGGCCTTCATTGTAAAAGGATTTTAATAGAATGATAAAAGCATGGAATTCAGGCTCTGTTGAGATTGCACCTAAACTGTTGTGTACAAAGCCTCCCGGACGTCCACATCTGCGCCAGGTGCATCGAGATGCAGCTCCTAAGGGACCGTGTTAGGGAACTGGAGCTGCAGCTCGATGATCTTCATCTGGTCAGGGAGAGTGAGGAGTTGATAGAGAGGAGTTACAGGCAGATGGTCACACCGGGGCCACGGGAGGCAGACAAGTGGGTCACTGTTAGGAGGGGGAAGGGGAAGAGTCAGGTAATAGAGAGTACCCCGGTGGCTGTGCCCCTTGACAATAGGTACTCCTGTTTGAGTACTGTTGGGGGGGACAGCTTACCTGGGGGAAGCGACAGTGGCCATGCCTCTGGCACAGAGTCTGGCCCTGTAGCTCAGAAGGGTAGGGCAAGGAAGAGGAGGGCAGTTGTGATAGGGGACTCGATAGTAAGGGGATCAGATTGGCGATTCTGTGGACGCAGTCCAGAGACCTGGATGGTAGTTTGCCTCCCTGGTGCCAGGGTCCGGGATATTTCTGATCGCGTCCAAGATATCCTGAAGTGGGGGGTGAGGAGCCAGAGATTGTGGTACATATAGGTACCAATGACATAGGTAGGAAAAGGGAAGAGGTCCTGAAAGGAGAATATAGGGAGTTAGGAAGGGAGTTGAGAAAAAGGACCGCAAAGGTAGGCCACGCAACAGTGAGAGTAGGAATGCAATGAGGTGGAGGATAAATGCGTGGCTGTGGGATTGGAGCAGGGGGCAGGGATTCAAGTTTTTGGATCATTGGGACCTCTTTTGGCGCAGGTGTGACCTGTACAAAAAGGACGGTTACACTTGAATCCTAGGGGGACCAATATCTTGGTGGGGAGATTTGCGAGGGCTACTGAGGTGACATTAAACTAGAATGGTTGGGGGGTGGGAATCAAATTAAAGAGACTAGGAGAGAAGAGGTTAGTTCACAACAGGGGGATGGGAACAAGTGCAGAGAGACAGAGGGGTGTAAAATGAGGGTAGAAGCAAGAAGTAGTAAGGTGAAAAGTAAAAGTGGCAGGCCAGCAAATCCAGGGCAAAAATCAAAAAGGGCCACTTTTCAACATAATTGTATAAGGGCTAAGAGTGTTGTAAAAGCAAGCCTGAGGCTTTGTGTATCAATGCAAGGAGCATTCTTAACAAGGTGGATGAATTAAAAGTGCAGATTGTTATTAATGATTATGATATAGTTGGGATCACAGAGACATGGCTCCAGGGTGACCAAGGATGGGAGCTCAACAGTCAGGGATATTCAATATTCAGGAGGGATAGACTTGAAAGAAAAGGAGGTGGGGTAGCATTGCTGGTTAGAGAGGAGATTAACGTAATAGAAAGGAAGGACATTAGCCGGGAGGATGTGGAGTCGATATGGGTAAAGCTGCATAACACTAAGGGGCAGAAAACACTGGTGGGAGTTGTGTGCAGGCCACCTAACAGTAGTAGTGAGGTTGGGGATGGTATTAAACAGGAAATTAGAAATGCGTGCAATAAAGGAACAGCAGTTATAATGGGTGACTTCAATCTACATATAGATTGGGTGAACGAAATTGGTAAGGGTGCTGAGGAAGAGGATTTCTTGGAATGTATGCGGGATGGTTTTTTGAACCAACATGTTGAGGAACCAACTAGAGAGAAGGCTATTCTAGACTGGGTATTGAGCAATGAGGAAGGGTTAATTAGCAATCTTGTCGTGAGAGGCCCCTTGGGTAAGAGTGACCATAATATGGTGGAATTCTTCATTAAGATGGAGAGTGACAGAGTTAATTCAGAAACAAAGGTTCTGAACTTAAAGAAGGGTAACTTTGAAGGTATGAGACGTGAATTAGCTAAGATAGACTGGCAAATGACACTTAAAGGGTTGACGGTGGATATGCAATGGTAAGCATTTAAAGATCGCATGGATGAACTACAACAATTGTTCATCCCAGTTTGGCAAAAGAATAAATCAGGGAAGGTAATGCACCCATGGCTGACAAGGGAAATTAGGGATAGTATCAATTCCAAAGAAGAAGCATACAAATTAGCCAGAAAAAGTGGCTCACCTGTGGACTAGGAGAAATTCAGAGTCCAGCAGAGGAGGACAAAGGGCTTAATTAGGAAAGGGAAAAAAGATTATGAGAGAAAACCGGCAGGGAACATAAAAACTGACTGTAAAAGCTTTTATAGATATGTGAAAAAAAGATTGGTAAAGACAAATGTAGGTCCCCTGCAGACAGAAACAGGTGAATTGATTATGGGGAGCAAGGACATGGCAGACCAATTGAATAACTACTTTGGTTCTGTCTTCACTAAGGAGGACATAAATAATCTTCCAGAAATAGTAGGGGACAGAGGGTCCAGTGAGATGGAGGAACTGAGGGAAATACATGTTAATAGGGAAGTGGTGTTAGGTAAATTGAAGGGATCAAAGGCAGATAAATCCCCAGGGCCAGATGGTCTGCATCCCAGAGTGCTTAAGAAAGTAGCCCAAGAAATACTGGATGCATTAGTGATAATTTTTCAAAACTCTTTAGATTCTGGACTAGTTCCTGAGGATTGGAGGGTGGCTAATGTAACCCCACTTTTTAAAAAAGGAGGGAGAGAGAAGCCGGGGAATTATAGACCGGTTAGCCTAGCATTGGTGGTGGGGAAAATGCTAGAGTCAGTTATCGAAGATGTGATAACAGCGCATTTGGAAAGCAGTGAAATCATCGGACAAAGTCAGCATGGATTTGTGAAAGGAAAATCATGTCTGACGAACCTCATGGAATTTTTTGAGGATGTAACTAGTAGAGTGGATAGGGGAGAACCAGTGGATGTGGTATATTTGGATTTTCAAAAGGCTTTTGACAAGGTCCCACACAGGAGATCAGTGTGCAAACTTAAAGCACACGGTATTGGGGGTAAGGTATTGATGTGGCTAGAGAATTGGTTGGCAGACAGGAAGCAAAGAGTGGGAATAGTCGGGACCTTTTCAGAATGGCAGGCAGTGACTAGTGGGGTACCACAATGCTCAGTGCTGGGACCCCAGTTGTTTACAATATATATTAATCACTTGGATGAGGGAATTAAATGCAGCGTCTCAAAGTTTGCGAATGACACGAAGTTGGGCGGCAGTGTTAGCTGTAAGGAGGATGCTAAGAGGATGCAGGGTGACTTGGATAGGTTAGGTGAGTGGGCAAATTCATGGCAGATGCAATTTAATGTGGATAAATGTGAGGATATCCACTTTGGTGGCAAAAACAGGAAAAAAGATTATTATTTGAATGGTGGCCGATTAGGAAAAGGGGAGGTGCAACGAGACCTGGGTGTCATTATACACCAGTCATTGAAAGTGCGCATGCAGGTACAGCAGGCGGTGAAAAAGGCGAATGGTATGCTGGCATTCATAGCAAGAGGATTCGAGTACAGGAGCAGGGAGGTACTACTGCAGTTGTACAAGGCCTTGGTGAGTCCACACCTGGAGTATTGTGTGCAGTTTTGGTGCCCTAATCTGAGGAAAGACATCCTTGCCATAGAGGGAGTACAAAGAAGGTTCACCAGATTGATTCCTGGGATGGCAGGACTTTCATATGATGAAAGACTGGATTGACTAGGCTTATATTCATTGGAATTTAGAAGTTTGAGAGGGGATCTGATTGAAACGTATAAAATCCTAAAGGGATTGGACAGGCTAGATGCAGGAAGATTGTTCCCGATGTTGGGGAAGTCCAGAACGAGGGGTCATAGCTTGAGGATAAAGGGGAAGACTTTTAGGACCGAGATTAGGAAAAACTTCTTCACACAGAGAGTGGTGAATCTGTGGAATTCTCTGCCACAGGAAACAGTTGAGGCCTGTTTATTGGCTATATTTAAGAGGGAGTTTGATATGGCCCTTGTGGCTAAAAGGATCAGGGGGTATGGAGGGAAGGCTGGTACAGGGTTCTGAGTTGGATGATCAGCCATGATCATACTGAATGGTGGTGCAGGCTCGAAGGGCCGAATGGCCTACTCCTGCACCTATTTTCTATGTTTCTAAATCTGGTATCCCTACCTAAGAAATGACATACAGGCAAACCTCACGTTATAAGAGGGTTACATTCCGAGAAATGGTCTATTCTGTGATTTCCCATATAGGAAGTTTGTCAAATGTACATGTATCAAGGAACTTAAGTTTTAAAAAACTGTTTTGATTTATTTACTTTTTCTCACATAAATTCCACGAGGGCTAATATGCTTAGTCCAGATTTTGGATTGTAGTTTGTGAATCTTGAAAAGATAAATTTCCATTACTCAAACAGCTGTAATGTGGAGATTTCCTGTCATTATTATAACAAAAATGCAACAAACATTCACTAGATTAATTCCTGACATAATCATTTTTTAATTTTATTATTGTGCAATATCCTCCAATAATCTCTTCAGTTTAGACAAATGAGTCGTGACATTATTAAAATATACAAAATTCTTAAAAGACTTCACAGGGGAGAGGTGGAGATGACGTTTTCCATGGCTGGGGATCTAGAACCAAGTGTCCCAATTTCAAAATAAGGTGTCTGCCATTCATAGTTAAGATGAGTAAAAGCTTCTTCACCTAGGTCCTAGACAATAGTGAATTTTTGGAATTGTCTGCAGAAGGGACCATAGAGACTCAGTCACTAAATGTTTTAATAGATATTTGAATACTAGAGTAATAAACAAAGTTGCAATTACTGGGGGTAAGTGCCACTGCTGTAAAGGATTAGCCATGAAGTTATTAAATGGGTAATAGCTGTGAAGGACAGAATGGTCAAATCCTGCTTCTTTTTGTCTTACGTTCTTACATATCAGAAGCTCACCAGGTTGACAGTCAGAGGTGCAAATCCATCAGTATGTGATAGCACAAAATAATATTGTGCAAGAAGTAATTGACTCATGGTTGTTGTGGTAAATTGGTAGTTAAATTGGCCTTCAAGTAAGACATCACTTCAGCATAAACAAATCACTAACACTGCCTTATATTCAAAATGTAATACCCTCAGTTATGTTGGATGGCCACTAATTAATCTTCCTTTCTCTTTCTGCATTCTGATGCAGTATTGCACTTCGTCCTATGATGGCTTTTCTTACCTCCCAATGATGAGTTCTCCCTTAGAATTTATCACTAATTGTATTGTATGATTTAAAATTTCTGATGCAAAGTGCAACTTTCAAGTAGAGCCGATAAACCCATGAGTCTCAGAGCAGCTAATTTAAATGCCCAGTTGTTAGATAACGAGAGGCTTATTCATGATGACTAATCCTCTGAAGAGACCTCAAAAGGTTTATGTATCGGCTAATCAGCAAGGTATCTGAATATTCTGAGAAGAATGTGGTAGTTGCCCATGGCAAGCAAATGGGTGAAAGGCTTCTGACCTGTTTATTGAGAGGCCTACAGCCTCAATAATCTCAAGTTCTGTCACGGAGCACCTGATACAACAGGGTTGAGCATTTGTTACATGTTGTCTTCCTCTTTGTATGTGAAGGTTAGAAACAGCATCTAACAACCAACAAAAAGGACCTTGATTTGCACATTTGTTCATTTAACATGAACTGATCCCCCATTTGCAGACATAACAAAAGTTTGCTTCTGGCTGAAACTGGGAACGATTGGTACTACCAAAGCACCTTTAATCGCAGATTGTTCGTTTATCAAGCAGGAAATGGACAAATGGAAATTACCCACAATATTTTGGTATTGATATTTTGTATTTTTATGCTATGATATTTTTTCAGAACTGCAAGACAAAGCAATTATCTGCTAAGAAAAATGGATTGATAAATATAGTGAGAGAGAAACCTCCACGACCACCTGATAAGTCTTCAACTAAACAGCATGCACAGAAAACCCAGCAGGAAGAGAAGTTGCGACATGTTGAAGATGCAGGGGCTCATCAGACTAAAAATACTTCTGATTTGCTAATAGTTCATAGAGATGATGACAGTGTTCCATTAATCCCTTGCAGTGACCATACATTTGCGTCACCATTACACAGTCAAGTTGGTCCTGCTTTTGTTCCCAACCTTCAGCCAATAGTGAATCTCAACATTCATTTAAATACTTCTTCAGATTTTATCCCAGCTATAACTAGTGATACCACACAAACGACTGTTAGACTAGTACCAGCACATCATCCAATGAGCCAAGACTCTTCTTATTACAAAAGCCACAAAGTTTATAATGCACTGCAGCCCCAACATCCTCTCCCATTTTTTCAGGATGCTCAAGGGACTATACACAATTCACACCAATGCAGCTCTGGTAGATCAAAATTTTTAACAACTTTGAATGCACCAGAAAATGGGCAGCGTCAACTCATGTATAATGCACAAAGTCCTTTCGAAGTACTCCATGCACAGACTCATCATGATCTAATGCTCTCTCCGAAATATCACAAAGCTGCATGTGCTAGAACATTAGTGCCAGGTCTTTACAATCAACCTCGATCAAATCCGATGCCTCACTCAGTGAATCAGGAAAAAGTGATGAGAGAAGATCACAATGCTTTTGGAAAGGAATATGGGAGTTTAGGGTAAGCAGAAAATAACACTGGCTTTTAAAATTTCAGTAAATTTTGTTGGGATCAACATCTGTAAAATGAAATCATATTTCTGTTAAGTAAAACCCGTATGTAAAAAGTTTTGTTATTGTGAGAGATTTTGAAAGATGTATTACAGTTTTTCGAAGAGTCTTTTAATGTCCAATGAAGAATATCTATTCATTTGTTCTGTGTACATATGATCCTTTTAAGGTTAATGAGGCATGTTGCCAAAGTGAAAAAAAGGATGCTTTGGAATGTATCCATCAAGAAAATTGTGATTTATCAAGTTGGGAGAGTCAAAAAGAAAAATAAGTGGACAAACATCAGAAAACAGTATAGCTATCAACACATTTCCTCAGTATTGCTGAAGACTAAACATCATATGCAATGCTTAAGTACATCAAGGAATCAATTTATGTCTCACTTCTTTTGATGTTAGAAAACATGGTGCTGGCTTCTTCAGATAAATGTGCAATTCCGTTTGCCAGTAATCTGTTTCTAAAATATATAACAAGTTGGCATAGAGGAATTCAAATCTACCAGTGGTTCTTGGGGAAAACAATGATGTAAATCTGCAAGGTCAAACGACAAAATACCTGCAGTGACTTCAATGCTTCGTGCTTAGATTTTGTTCGTTAAGTTGATATTGATGTTTCCAAATAGGTTAAACATTTCAGTGCTAATAGACTGCATTCAGTCTATGTGATCAAACAAAATCTTTTTCCTTGCTGAAGAATCAGATTTATTATCAAATCCCACCATGTCCTTGTCTCCTCCTCACCTGCTTCAGACAATGATGTGTGTATTCCTCCATTTCCTTGCTGTTGCACATTCCCAGCTGTAAATGATTGTCCATTAGCAGCCATACCATTGTTTGCTTCATTCTTCAAACTCTTGAAGTTAACCTCTCTGGTTCTCTACCCACCTCCTGCCCATTTAAAAATCTCCTTAAAACCTATAAATTTGCCTCAGCTGTGGCCCTATACCTAAATATCCTGGAACATATTGACATCAAAATTTGATTGCTTAAGTACTTTGTTGACATTTTACTGCAAAATTGCTATAAAAATGCAAGCTATTATTTGGTGATAGGATAGATAAGGAGAGTTACTGTATATCTGTATGCAATCATGTTGTCCGGGAATAATGTGGGGAAAAAATTGTGATTCTTCTCCTTTTTGACAATTGGAGAACCTTAGTCACTGGAAATATTAAGTTCGTTTTGTACATTTCTCCTAGCGATCGGCAGTACTTCAGTTTTACGAAAGGAATGTGGATTTTACTGTCAGTAATTTCACTGTCCTCCAAGCACTGCTTGGAGATGGGCAGTCTCTCAATGTAGCAGTTAATTAATTTCCTGCCTTCTAGTTCCCCCAGTTCCTAGTACAAATCAGCATTAAAGAGCATATGTTGACATTCAATATACAGCTCTTCATATTTACTACAACATCTCATCAATGTGATTGGTATTTGCTGAAGGCATGTAAAGCTGGCAGCTACAAGTGCTATTTGATTCAGACCATTGCACAGATCACTGAGTGACTGGTGCCACTAAAGATGACTGCTCCATGATTTATCCATCTAAAACCACTGAACCATTGGTCACAATGGAGATTATCAGTTTCTGCATTGTTGCAATAACAGTGGCTTGAGTGAACTGGCTTTTCTTAGCAGGCCTTGCAAACTGAAGAAACAAGAAGTAGTAATAATATGTGTTTTCAACTCATTTGGTACAGAATTTGTCTCTCTACTTCTTGCCAGATACTGTAGTTGATTACTTTGTCTGGTTATCTCAAAATTACATGGCTTCTTTTTAAGCAAAGTTTATTTATTTGATTATCTATGTATTTATTTATTTAGAGGTACAGCATGGAACAGGCCATTCTGGCTCAACAAGCTGCATTGCCTAAAAACCCACCTATTTAATCCTAGCCTAATCACAGGGCAATTTACAATGGCCAATTAATCTACTAACTAATGCGTCTTTGGAATGTGAGAGGAAACCGGAGAACCTGGAAGAAACCCATGCACTCACAGGAAGGACATGCAAACTTCTTACAGAGGATGCAGGAGTTGAACTCCGAACTCTGATGCCCTAAGTTGCAATAACATTGTGCTAACTGCAGTGCTAGTATGGTGCCCTGAAAGTTAATACTTTAAACTCATAAAAACATTAATGATATACTTAAATCTCATTCATTTCAAAATGATTTATATAAGTTACATTAATTTTATTTATTTATTTATTATAACTAACATTTTAATTAGTTTTCCAATTACTGAGTAGAATGGTTTCTCTCATTTTTAAAAAAAAACATCAGGAAAATCAGATGAAAGAGTAATTTTTTTTTAATGTACTGTACATTGTAAGCCCTGAGCAAGTTTGAGTGTACTTAACAATTGTTACTTTAACTTGCTGACACTTAGTTATCATCTGCCAGATGGCTCCTATTCAGCAATCAGGACTGAAAAGAATGTTTTCATGCCCTGTCATAGTGGGTATTCAATGATGGGCCTGAAAAGTGAAGTTGATTGAGAAATTCATCTGTGGCTTTCCGACTCAAAATGAAAGCCATGGGTGATGAGGTTAAATAGGTATTTTGATAAATTAGAATAATCTGTTGTTTCTAGGTAATTTATAGTGTAAATTCCTCTTTACTAAACTACATGTTATCACTTTGGCCACAGTAGAAGAGAAATTTGACATTTTGTAATGTAAATCTGTCCAACAGTTTCCTGAAATCCAATGTTTTCCTTTATGCTCCAAAGCTAAATAATCCTATATACTTGATGCAAGTGGAATTTCATATTGCAATGAAGATATCAACGCTTTTTAACAGGATATAGATAGTTTAAGATGAATACTCTAAAAATTAAAAATATTTGGCTTCATGTAATCAATTTGCTACATTTAATATTGTTTTCAAATATGTCATTTGTAGAACTGAGGAGCATTAAACACAAATTAAAATTTTTACAACCTAACACATTAATAATTTATTTAAAAAACAATGGAAGTAATCTGAAATATTTTACCAGCATCTGTGCCTAACATGAAAATTACCCTTGCTACACATGTCTACTGAAGGAATTTTTGTTCAGTGTTAAATTAGAATGGCAGAGTCTGCTGCTTCTATACCAGTGTTGTATCCTCTACGATGTAACATCTATATAAGATTCAGCTTCCATTTGTAAAATCCATTTGATAAAGAGTGATCTTAAAATCAAGATCGTGTGTCCATGTATATCAGCAGGTTTTATATATGAGTACCAGTGTGCCACATTGACTTTCTGACTCTTGTTTATCCCCGTAACAAGCAGAATTAATAGATGGGAACTTATAGATGGATTTTGAACATGTAGATGGGTACTTTGGATTTCCAAAAGACGTCTGACAAGATTCCATATTAAAGGCTGGTACGAAAGATAACAACTCATGAGATAGGGGAATTGATTTTTAGCTTGACTTGAATACTGGTTATTAAATAAGAGATTAAGAATAAATGGGTTTTTCAAGCTGCAAGAATATAACAAGTGGAGGGCCCCAAGGATCAGTCTTGGACTGTATTACTTATTACACGTGACCCCCAAGTTACGGCTATATGGATAAATGAAATTTGTTCTTAAAGAACTCACAAGTCTCTACATAAAAGTATGAGATGTGGAATAAAATTCTCTCATGAAAATTATATGGAAAAAGTAAATAAACAAGGAATTTACTATCTTTCAACTTGCCATTCTTGATGCATGTTCAGATGACATGACTGTGTTATAATAACCTGAAATAGAGGGAAGAATGTAAGAAATTTGTGTTCATTGATGATACAAATGTATGTCAAATGGTATGTTTTGACAAGGGCATATGCTTCTGCAAAAGGATAGGTTGAGTGAATGGCTCAAAACTTGGCAAATGGAGTTTAATATGGGAAAGTGTCAGGTCACACATTTCAAAAAGAGGGCAGACTATAATCTTAATGAAGAGAGATTGCAAATGAGTTACGTAAAGAGCATCTCAGTGTTTTTGTGTATGGATCACAAAGAGTTAGCATATATTGGCGAGATCGCACCTGGAATATTGTGCACAGTTTTAATCCTTTATTTAAGAAAGGATACATTGGAAATACTCCAAAGGTGATTTGTCAAGCTAATTCTTGGGCTGAGAAGATTGTGCTATAACGGGAGGCTAATGGGTCTTTATTTATGGAATTTAGAAGAACATTAAGTGATTTCATTGAAACATTAGATCCTAAGGGGACAGAACAGGGTAGATGTTAAGATGTTCCCATTAGTGGGAGAGTCATGAATGAGGAGATACAGTTACAAAATAGGACGAGCACTCATTTAAAACTTAGTTGCATTTACACTTCTCACAGAGTGAGCACTGGAATTTACAACCCTGGAGGCTTGTGGAGGGAATATCATTGGAGTAAAGGTAGATAATTTTTTGAAAGAAAGTGCAACTAATGTCAGTAGGTAACTATCACAGAACAG
This sequence comes from Mobula hypostoma, assembly GCF_963921235.1. Taxonomy (NCBI): domain Eukaryota; kingdom Metazoa; phylum Chordata; class Chondrichthyes; order Myliobatiformes; family Myliobatidae; genus Mobula; species Mobula hypostoma. The sequence goes on along the minus strand of NC_086129.1, from coordinate 32,306,596 downwards.
GTGTTAAGGCCTGAGGTAAATCAGCATGATCATACTGAATGCTGGGGCAGGTTTGGGGGGGCTGGGTGAACTACCCATGCTCCTATTTCCTTGTATTCTGTTCCATGCCATTGCAGGGAATGAGGACTACATCCATAAGTCTACCCTGAATGATTAGAATTTTCACCAAATAATTCCTGTTTGTACAACAATGATGTAGGCTAGTAACATTCAGATGAATGAAAGTAATTGAATTTCCTTTCTGTTTTTTCCCAAGGTTCCCTGCACTTCCCTTTCTGCCTTCACATCAGCAGAAGTTGGTTCAGTCTACAAGCACGCAACTCATTCAGCAAATGAAGAATATTTATAAGGATACACCACACCTGGCTCACACACACCCTGACTCCCACGTGGTTTTTCCTTCCATTTATCCCATGGCAGAGAGTGATTCTGAACTGGATGCAAGACCAAACAAAAAAATGGGACCATCAATGAAATGCTGTAACTCGGATGGCTACTTAGCACAAATGGAGAAGGTTAATAAACTCAAGGAAAAAAAGCACTTAAAGGTAAAAATAGAAATTACCAAGTTTTTATTCATTTTATTAAATAATTATGAGACCATTTTATGTATATAGAAGAGTTTAGTTCTTATTATTGAAATTATCATCACCCTTCAATACACCCAGCTGAATGTGCAGACGCCAAACCTGAGCTTGCTTCTTTCAATTTTGCTTTAAAAGAAGAGCAATACAGTTGTGAATTTTAGACTGACTGATATCACTTATAGGCTCTTTAGGATACTACAGATTTTTTCCTGGAAGCAACAATGCCATGACCATGGATTTAATATAGAATATAGACGAGAACAGCCCATGATGGTGTGCCGACCTTTTAACTTACTCCAAGGTCAATCTAACCCTTCTCTCCTACATGACCCTCATTCATCCATGTGCCTATCTAATACTCTCTTAAAATCCCCAATGTATCTGCCTTTATCACCACCCCAGGCAGTGCGTTCAATACATTTACCAATCTCAGCATTAAAAAAAGTACCTCTGACATCCCCCCTGTACTTTTCTCCAGTCACCTTAAAAGTATTTCCTCTTGCATTAGCCATTGCACTTGAGGAAGAAGATGCTGATGATCCACTCTACCAATGCCTCATCATCTTATACACCTTTATCAAGTCTCTTCTCATCCTCCTTCACTCCAAAGAGAAAAACCCTAGCTTGCTCAATATTTCCTCATAAGTCATACTCTCTGATCCAGGCAGCATTCTGATTAATCTCCTCTGAACCCTCTCGAAATCTTCCACATTCTTCCTATAATGTAATGACCGGAACGGAATGTAATATTCCTATTATGTTCTAACCAGAATTTTATAGAGCTGTAACATTACCTCGAGGGTCTTGAGCTCAGTCACCTGAATAATGAAGGCCAGCACACCGTACGCCTTCTTACCGCCCTGTCAACTTGCGCTGCAACTTTGAGATATCTATGGACATGGACTCCAAGATCCCTCTGTTACTCCACACTGCTAAGAGTGCCTCCATTAATCCTGTACTCTGCCTTCAAGTTCAACCTTCAAAGTGTATCACTTCACACTTTTCTGGATTGATCCCGATCCCCACTTCTCAGCACAGCTCTGCATTCTGTCAATATCCCATTGTAACCTATGACAACCTTCTGCACTGTTCACACCACCACCAACCTTCCTGTTATTTGCAAACTTAGTAACCCACCTACTACACTTCATCATCTAAGTCATTTATAAAATTCATAAAGAGCAGGTATCCCTGAACAGATCCCTCAGAAACACCACTGGTCACCGACCTCCAGGCCAAACGTGCTCCATTTACTATGACTCTCTGTGTTCTGTAGGAAAGCCAGTTCTTAATCCACACAGCTAGGCTTCCATGGATCCATGCTTCTTGACTTTCTGAATGAGCCTACCATGGGGAACCTTGCCAAACACCGTACTAAAACTCATATGTATCACATCCATTGCTCTGCCTTCATCAAACTGTTTTGACATCTCTTTGAATAATTCAATCAAGCTTGTGAGGCACATCCTGCCCCTCACAAATCCCTAATCAGACAATACTTCTATAAATGCTTATAAATCCTTTCTCTAAGAATCCTATTGAATAGTTTGCCCACCACTGATGTAAGGCCCACTAGTCTATAATTCTCAGGATTATCCCTATTATATTTATTGAACAAAGGAATAACTTTTGCCACCTCCGTTCTTCTATTACTACTCCTGTAGCCAATTAGGACACAAAGAACATTGCCAAAGGCACGGCAATCTCTTCTCTGTAGTAACCTGGGCTATATCTTGTCCAGCCCCAGAGACTTATCTATCTTAATATTTTTCAAAAATTCCAAAGAAGTTCCTCTTTCTTAACCTCAACATGTTCCATCACATTAGCCTGTTCTGTGCTGATCTCAGATTCATCAAGTCCCTCTCACTGATGAATGCTGAAGCACCTTTAAATACCTCCCCTACCTCTTCCGACTCCAAGCACATGTTTCCTCTTCTAACCCTGATCAGTCTTGCCTTCAGTTTAGTCATCCTCCTGTTCTTCACATACATGTAGAATGCCTCGGGGCTTTCCCTAATCCTACTCACCAAGGTTTTCTCATGTTCACTTCTAGCTCTCCTCTCAATAGGGTAAACCTATCAAGAATCTCCTGCAAATACTCCCTAAACAACCTTCACATTTCCATTGTACATTTCCCTGAGAACATCTGTTCCCAAATTACACTCCCAAGTTGCTGTTGAATGGTTGAATGACCCTTATCCAAAATGCTTGAGGCCAGAAGTATTTTAGATTTTGGATTTTTTAATATATAATGAGATGCTTTGATCGGCATAATTTCCAACTCTGAATTTATGTACTACCTGTAAGCAGTCTGTGTCTCATACTTGTTCATTACACATATGTAGTTAACAGTAAAAATTATTAGATACCATTAATATAATGAAAATATAATGTGTGCAGGGTAACAAAAGCATCGGGAGAATACCTGAATCAGCTGTTGAACAACAACAAACAATGACAGGCTTTCAGTCTCCACCTACAATACCATGTTTTGATTGAAAAGTTACAGTACACTATACTTGTAATTTACTTTTTTTATGTTTTATGTAAGGTATCAAAACAATCAACATTGTAGACTTGCTCTGGTGTTAGGTTTTCATCAGCAATGATCTTGGCAAGCTCATCAATGAATTTCTCTGCTGCTTGTGATCAGCGGATGTTTCATCACAACAAATCTTTAAAAATTTAATGCCGTGCATTTTCTTAAAGTTCTGCAACTAGCCTGAATATTCACAATTACCTTTAATTTTCAGTTCATTATGATAGATCTTTGATTGTTTCATGATTAGCATACCTTTAAATGTCATATGTTCACTTAGATGCTTATGAATCCATGTTGGCGCATGGCCAAATGGTTAAGGCGTTCGTCGAGTGATTTGAAGGTCGTTAGTTCGAGCCTTGACTGAGGCAGCGTGTGTGACCTTGAGCAAGGCACTTAATCACACATTGCTCTGCGATGACACCGGTGCCAAGCTGTATAGGTCCTAATGCCCTTCCCTTGGACAACATCGGTGGCATGGAGAGGGGAGACTTGCAGCATAGGCAACTGCTGGTCTTCCATACAACCTTGCCCAGGCCTGCGCCCTGGAAACCTTCCAAGGCGCAAATCCATGGTCTCATGAGACTAACGGATGCCTATTTTATGAATCCACTCTTTCAATACACGATTGAGATCTTAATTTTTTGCCTTATGCAGTTTTTCTATTTTTCATTAATTTCTGTTCATTACGTATGTGAGATCACTTCTAAGAACTGTCTGTGGTGCCTAGAGACCTGCGCATGACCTGGGAGCCTTCCTAGTGCCTTGTGGAATTTTCCACTTGTGCGTCATGTCAGTGTGCAAAAAAAATTAGAATCTTGGAGGTTTTTGGATTTTTGATTTTCCGGATCAGGTGTAGTCAACCTGTAGTATCATAATTAGCCCTCCGCCAATTAAATACTTCTCCACACTATCTGTTTTTATCCTTCAAAGTTCAAAATTCGAAGTAAATTTATTATCAAAGTTCATATATGTCACCATATACTATCTGAGATTCATTTTCCTGAGGGCATTCACAGTTGAACAAAGAAATACAATTGAATTACTGAAAAACTCCACGCAAACAAAGACTGGCAAAGAACAATGTGCAAAAGAAGACACTGTGCAAATAGGAAATAATAATAGTAACAACTAAATAGTAAATAAATAATACTGAGAACATGAGTTGTAGAGTCCTTGAAAGTGAATACATAGGTTGTGGAATCATTTCAGTGTTGAGGTGAGTGAAGTTATCCACACTAGTTCAGAAGCCTGATGGTTGAAGGGGAATAATTGTTCCCGAACCTGGTGGTGTGGGATCTAAGGCTCCTGTAACTCTTTCCCAAATCCAGCAATTAGAAGAGTACGGCTGGATGGTGGAGGTCCTTGATAATGGACACTCTTCTTATGACAGTGCTCTTTGTAGATGTGCTCAATGGTGGGGAGGCTTTTCCTATGATGGACCGGGCTGAATCTACCAGTTTTTTAAGCCTTTTATGTTCTTGGGCATTGGTGTTTCCATACCAGACCATGATGCAACGAGTCAGGACACATCTTTAGAAGTTTGTTAAAGTTTCAAATGACATGCCAAATCTGTGCAAACTTCTAATAAGGTAGAGGCGCTTCTGTGTCTCCTTTGCTTCTTTGTGATGGCATGTGCTGGTCCCAAGACAGATCCTCTAAAATGATAATGCTAAGTAACTTAAAGTTATAGTTCCTCTCCATCTCTGATCCCCTAATGAGAACAGGCTCATGGACTTTTGTTTTCCTCCTCCTCCTGTAATCAATAATCAGCTCTTTGGTTTTGCTGACACTGAGTAAGAGGTTGGGGTCCTTGTCTAAGGCTATGGTAAAGGTCAGGGAGTTGTGGTCACTGTCTCTGAAATGCTCGCCCACTGAGAATTCTGTCACCTGACCAGATTTCTTGCCTAGTACTAGACTCAATATGGCCTCTCCTTCTGTTGGCTTATCCATATATTATTTCAGGAATCCTTCCTGGAAACACTGAACAAATTCTGCCCCATCGAAAACTTTTGTACTAAGAAGGTGCCAATAAATAATAGGGAAGTTGAAGTCACCCATGGCAATAATCCTATTATTTTTGCACATTTCCAAAATCTGCCTATTGATCTGCTCCTCAATGTCCCTGTTATAATTAGATGTCTATAGAATACTCCTAATATTGAATGCTCCCTTCCTGTTTCTGACTTCCACCCACACTGGCTCAGTAGATGATATTTCCATGATATGCTCCTATTCTGCAGCTATGATACCCCTATAAGCAATGCCACTCCCCACCTCTTTTATCTCCCTCTCTGTCCCTTTTGAAAATCTAAGCCCCAGAATATCCAGCAATTAATCCTGCTCTTGTGACAGCCAAGTATATGCAATGGCCACAACATTGTAGGTCCAAGTTCTGATACATGCTCTAAGTTCATCACCCTTGTTACTGATACTTCCCACATTAAGTTAAACACTTTTCAACCCATCCAGTTTGACTGCATTTATATCCTATACTTCCTCTCAGTTTCTCTAAACATTGCATCTACCTTTACACCAACTGCTCCATCGTCTGACCTACCTCTGTGGTTTCCATGCCCCTGTCAAACTCGTTTAAATCCTCCCCAACAACTTAGCGAAGACATTGGTCACCCTCAAGTTAAGGTGTAGCCAGTGTAACAGCTCATACCTTTCCCAGAAGAGATCTCAATGATCTACAAATCTGAAACCCTGCCCCCGTACCAAATCTTCAGCCACACATTCATATGCCATATTATCCTATTCTTACCTTCACTCATGCGTGGCACAAGCAGCAATCCTAAGATTACCACCCTTGATGTCCTGCTTTTCAGCTTCCTTCCTAGTTTGCTTTTTAGGACCTCATCCTTTTTCCTAGCTATATGTAGACTCAATCTGAGAAGTCTCTGTGACGCTGGTACCCAAGAGACAACATACCATCTGGGAGTCTTTTTCATGTCCACAGAATTTCCTGTCTGATCCCCTAACTATTGACCCCTATGTCACCATTGCTCTTCTCTTCTCCCACCCCCCCCCCCGCCACCCCCATAAGCCAGAGACACAGACTCAGCACCAGAGACCTGGTTACTGTGGCTTTTTCTTAGTGATATTAAGTGTGTTGCAGATAGAAGTGAGGGCCTTCTTGTCAAGCTCCTTATTTACTGCTCCTCAAAGAAACCCAGTTATGTTATCCTAAACCTATAAACTGTCCTGGGAGGGAGGGATTCCCATGAGCTTAGTTCTTTCTAGCTGACTTTATGGTCACTGGTTCTCCAGATATCCTGCCACCTTTCCATATCAGCCTCCCTACCCTCCACCTCCCCAATTCTAGCTAGATTAGAAATGCTAGAAGTTTTCTATTTCGAGAGTACTGTTCTTCTTAAGATATTCCAGGTTTCCCTTAAGAGTTCAGAGAGACATACAGGTACTGTCAATGTTTTAACATGAAGAAAAATCCCTGATTGCACTATGAACCATTAGCATCCTACTTAAATCTATTCACCATTTCAAATGAGAACTGATGGGAATCCAGTTAAGTTCCTGTAGTAAGTGAAGAGGTAACACTGAACACTTAGCACTTATATGACTATACCAATAGATCATCGCTTCCTAAGCTGCAGTGCTCCTGTTTTGTAGCTTGGTTGAAAAAAATACTTTGTATTGACTGGCAAAGAGCTTATGTTAAAGACTTGATCTATGCCAACATTTTAGTATCACAATGTAAACTTTAAACATTGGCAGATTGTTTTTTTTTAAGAAAATGATAGATAAAATTATATCCACTATGCTTTGTGTTTATTTCTCAGAATTCCCTTTCTAGCTTTTAATTCAAAGCATAAAATTTTAAATAAATTTGCGATTTTGAAATCTAAAGGATGATCAGTAAGATTTGGGTAGGTGGGAGGTTTTTAAGCCTCTTTGAGGAAGTAGTATAGTGATTTTATTATGACAGTGATGTGGTTAGCTTTAATTCATGAAGTGGATATGGGGTAGGAGGGAGAGATTGGCAGGTGGGTTGGTGCACATTAACCCAGTGCAGAAAATGCTAACAGTGATTCCCGCTGGCATGGCGATAGACTCTGTATATTAATTAAAATGAATTATTAGCAGATCTAGTATTAAAGTTTATATTTTTATACTGAGTCCAAGTTTTGAAATTATTATGTTATAATTTTTAAAATATTTGAAATTATACTGCATGTAATTTTGGAGATAACAGATGTGAGAAGCTAGGTACCTGATTTTCAGATTCAGATAGTTTATTGTCATATACACAGGGTGCAATGTAATTGATTGCTCTCATAAAGCTCTTAGAGTGAACAGAAAACATGGTAATATAACAGTAATAAATATAGTGATAAGTGCAATACAGCACAATGGTGCAAAGAGAGTAGTGCTAGCTGAAGCAGTGCAAAAGAATTGCTAAAATGGTAATAATGGGATAACCAAGAGAGGTAGAGTTGAGAGTGTGAGAATGTGGCAGCACCACCAAGAAGGGGGTGTGAAGGAAGAGTACTGATCTGATAGCAGTGGGGAAGAAGCTGTTCTTCAGTCTGGTTTTCTGGGATTTCAAACTCCTTTGTCTTCTCTCAGCAGGTAGAAGAGAGAATAGGGAAATCCTAGGCAGATGAAGTTAAAACATTAACTTTAGCTTTTACATCGTCATATTCTATGAGAATATTGTTTTGCAATGAGTTGTGTGCAGTTGTCAAATTCTGTGAGTGGTTGAGTAGTTGTTCAGCTAGAATACAACAGATTAGTTTGTTTATTCAGCGGAAGATTTGAAACTAGTTTACCATGATAAGTAGGTTCATTTGGTGTATTCTTTTATACCTTATTTAATGAAGTGTGTTAGGTACATGTACATCCTATCAATTAATTGATTTTGATAATGTAAATTATTGTTTCACAGTTGAGGAGGCATGTGAATATTCCAGTCATGGATCTATCAACTGATGCCAATCGTGGCTTGTATATGTCTTTATCTTTTTGATTTTGGATTCTAATTAAGTGTTCCAATTTCTTACTGGAGAGAATATTGGTAATGCTGATGGACGATTGAAATGTACCAGTGAAGCGGCCAAAGCAACAAATGGTTAAAGTGATTATCAGAACCATGACCAAACAGCACTTAGAATGTTAGCATAAAGCCCAGTGAACTGGGGTACTGTATCTCTCACTTTTGATCTAGTTATTCTCAGCTCCCTGCCCTGTAGACTGGCTTTGGAGATTAACCTCTGCTCAAATTACAGATCTGTCTGATTCATTCATTCCCCCCACGCCATAATAATTATTTCTCCTTGTGCTTATTAATTCTGTCAGTTGTAGGCCCTTTAGGTATTTATTTACTCATTAAGAAGTTGTAATCTTGTTATTAAATGGTGCAATGTAAGAATGGGTAGAAGTTGCTGAGAATTGACCCTTTGATCTGATATCTGTTGTATTGCAAGCTGAAGTTTGTCTCAGGAATCTCCTCCACTTAATCAGTATTTATACCAGAAGTAAATATGGCATCACACTTCAACTATTAAAATTTCCTTGCTAGACATGGCCAAGGGCCAGATATTTTTGGTTGTGACCATCAATCTTATCACTGTTCAGGTGTACATTTTTTCTTGCTTTTGCACATTTATATTGCCTTCTTCAATTGGCTTCTTTGGCAAATTGTCCTAATTGTGCTCTCCATAAACCAAAAAGGTCATTGTGCTTCCTCTTGATTTTAATTTGTGCACTTGAATTTTTCACATTTTACCTGTGAGAACTTTATCAAATTTCCTCATAATCTTAAACTGTATATGAAAAACTTTACAATAGAAAGTAAATATTTGTTTTCTCAAACTGAATTTTGAAAATGATTAGTTGATATTATCAATTCTGAAACTGCAAGACTTTGAAAGAAGAATCTGTGATATCTGGCTGGCATAGCTCTTGACTCTTGTATTCCTTCCTTTTCAGGGACAATTAGTAACTCCTTTATCATGAATTGTTATTTAATCATTGAGGTAATCATATATGTGAACATAATGCTGAAAACACTTTTCTGAGTAAATCTATAGATTAGCTCTAAACTTCTGAGCTTTAAACTATTCTTCAATTTATTGTAGTTTTCTTTAAGCTTTATGAGACCACGAGTACAATCCTCAACTAATTCTAGACATTAAGTGAAGTTGATTCTGTCACAAGAATTGTGTTTATGAATCCTGGAACATCACAACTGATTGGCATTTTAAAAGTTGCATGTTGTTCCTCAGAGCAACTTGTAAAATATATATTTTTAATAACATTTATGTTTTTAGCAAAATCTTTTACTTAATAATTTTAAACAAACAGTTCATAAATCTAGTTTTTTTAAATTCTGTTTGCCAATAAAACTTAAAGTCAACCTTTAACTTAGAATGCACACCTTTATTTTCAGTTCCTTCCATTGCTTTATCCCACACCTGCATTCTTTATGACTTCCTCCAGCATTATGTCCTTCCCATGTTCTTGATTGCTAAATTGTAAACTAAAATAACTGTAGATATTAAAAATATGAAAGCCAGAAGTACTCATTTATTTAGTGATACAGTGCAGAGTAGGCCCTTCTGCCTCTTCAAGCCATGCTGCCCCAGCAACTGCAATTAAGCCTAACCTAATCACGGGTCAATTTACATTGACCAATTAGCATACCCAGCTATTTTAGACTGTGGGAGTAAACTGGAGCCTCTGGGGAAAACCCACACATTCCATGAGGAGGACATACCGAGACTCCTTACAGTTGGCGCGGGAATTAAACTCCGAACTCTGACACTCAGAAATGTAATTTCATCACGCTCACCACTACACTACTGTGGTCCTCATCAACTTATGCACTATCTCCAGAAAGAGAAATTACTTTCACTTTTTTCCTGACCTAATTTTTTCTTTGCTCTATTGAGTTGGGTATTTTCTACACAAAAGGTTCTGTGTGAATGAAATATATGCTTCTCATAAAATGATCAGTAAACAGAAATGCATCACTAAAGTATCGATGCTCTCACTATCTTTGCTAGTCAAGAACCGCAGAAGGGTTAAGCTGATCCTTTCATTCTGTGTCCATCTTAATCAGTAAGGTATTTAAGATAGCTATGCCCCAGCCGGCAGTAAGTTTGGGGTTCAAGATTTCTTCCCCAAGTTATTTGCATTACAATACATATTTCACATTAGATTTTAGAAGTAATGGACGTTGGTAATTTCAACGAACTTCAAGTGTAGAAGTTTATAATAATTTTTTATTTTGAGTTCCAACTGGGTATTTCCAGAAAACAATTTTCTTTCCATGATTACTAAACCTTGGTTGTTATCCATCCTGTGGGTGTGGTCTTTCATTGATTCTAGTGTATTTCTTGTATTTACTGTGATTTCCCACAGGAAAATAAATCTCAGGGTTGTTAATGGTGATATATATGTACTTGGATAATAAATGTACATTAAACTTTGAACTTTGGTTCCTTAAAGAATTCACCTTCCTATCACTCAAAGCCTATTCAATTCCAAATACCTTCAGCTCTCACTTTATCTGTAAACTCTTCACAACCCCTTTGATGAAGTTTCTGATTTTCCCTGACCTACAGTTCTCTTCACTCTTTGGATTGTGTGTTTTCTACACTATAGGTTAAAGTATGTTGATCTGAATCCATTTGTTTCTTCTGCAGCCTTATACAATGAGAGACGACAATAACGTAAAACAGGATGTGAAACTTGGAGGTTTGGGACCTGATTACAAATCCATTCAGGAGAAGGCAAGTGTTTTCAGCTTTTCTCTATATCACGAAAGTAGGGATTTGTAATAATGGAGCCATGTGTTTAACCACTAGTATCCATCCTCAATCTGGAAAACTTCAGAATATCCCACAATGGGAGGTATTCATTACATACAGAGGTTGGTTGATCTGTTTTGGATCCAAACTACCATTATCCCTTTGTATTGAGCAGGAAAGCAGTGATGGTTGTCTTGCCAGGTCAGAACAGCTGCTGAAAATCATAGCTACAGCCCAGTATACTTTTAAGTTTCTTTTTGACCTAGAGGTATTCCTCTTGGTCCCTCAAGAAAACCTTCATCCATTTCCATCATCATTCATTCCCACCCTGATTTCCCCCTAATCAGATAGCATTACATTCAACAAGCCTCCGTGCCGCCCCCCCCCACCCCCCCGCCACTTGTTCTGGCAACCATCCATAGAACCAAATCAACAACTAAATTTCTGCCCTCACTCAGTGTCCAGCTGTCGATTCTTGCAGCATCTGATTTTGCAAACTGTGATTATGAACATATAGTATTTTATACCTGGTGGTGCTGTAAACTTGGTACATCATTGGGTCGGCTGGTGGCACAGTGAGATCAGCGCCGGGCTCGAGAACGGAGGTTCCCAAGTTCGATCCAGTGACAGACCACTCCTGAGCGCACTCTCCATCCGTGCTGGGTTGATGTCGAGCTTGCAACTCGACGTCGTAAAAAAAAAAATACTGCCACCTCCAGTTTAAATTCCCACATGGAATATTGTGGAGGATCAAATACCCAAATACCCAAATCATGGGACTGCCTGAGAATGGAAATGTCAAATTCATTCCTTGTATTTTTCTTTCATCAAATCATAGCAATGTTGGTTTTCCTTTTAATATTTATTTATGTGTTTATATGTGAAGGCAGTGAAAATGAAACTGGAAAAGGAATATGCAAACCAAATTAAAGAACAGAACCTGAGAGGTGGATGTAAATCATCATCTTCCCCACAGAAACAGTCAACAAACACTGAGAACAAAAGTATTAATTCAAGCTGGAAACGGGTTTGTCTAATTAAATTTAATTCATATTTTATTTCCATCATTAGTGATACATACTGTTTAGGTAATGATAAGATTTTGAAGGAATTTTTAAAAATGAACAAGCAAGAAGATTTAAATTGAACCTTTCAACCCTTCATGAATATCTATTCAAGTGGATGTAAAATACTGTGATACAGTTATTGAACCAAATGCATTTTCTTATTTTGGAAAGCTTAGCTGTTGTAATGTGTAGAATTCTATCAGGAAACCAAGTTCTGGAGATTGGTAGTTATTTACAGCATCTGTTCTGCAGTTTGCCATGTCTCTCCTGAGTTCTCCATTCATATAATGCATGAAAGCACAGTGGGACCTACTTTCACAACATTTATTGTGTGGGCCATTCATGCATAAATAGACATTTATTCCAAGTAGCTCTTCCCTACAATAGTGAGTCCTTCATAAGTACACTTATACTGAGAATATTCCTTAAATGGTCTCAGTCCATGCAGTCCAATACTAAGAACCAGCATCTCACATTGAGTCTTTTTTGGTACCCACTACTCTTGCCTAATTCCCCCCACCAATATGATTATGACTCCAATCCTATCCCACCTTCAAGTTTTCCACTCTTATGCTTGATCAAGCTACCGACTCACTATTCGGCAGTCAATCATGATCCCTGCTTTGATAGTCTACTCCAAGTTTCAAGCTTCCTATCCACCTCATCTTATTCTGCACTAGTGTCCAGGCCTTTTTCCACCACAGTAACCTTTTTTCACCTTCTTCACCAATTTATTTTAAATTATATTATACAGTGGCTTCCAGTTAATTGGGACGCATCGGGATCAGTACGTTTTGACCCAATTAAGCGGCTGCCCCAATTGACTGAAGTTTCATGGAAATAGTTAAAATGGTATAAAAAATGAAATACTGAGTTTCAAATTATGTATTTAAATGAAATACAGAATGAATGAGGACACTACTACAGTACTATAAAACTGTGTATTAGTTATCGACCGAGGAATTCATCCAGTTACAGTACTATAAAACTGTGTATTAGTTATCGACAGAGAAATTCATCCAGTGTACACTGACATATTCTTTTCGAGTGGAAATGAAGAAAATCCGTGCAGATACCTAGTGGAGATAACAAGCTACCTTCATACAATGCCTTCAAAGATTGCGTCCTCAAAATCTTTATTTTCATTGTAACATTCAGGATAATTGTTGATACCTTCTAATTCTTGATAGTTCTTAATTTGTTAAAGTAATGAAATTGTTTCATTTTCACTCCCAGCCATTTCTGGCATCTCCAAGCCCGAGTACTTGAAACCACAGCGAGCAAAATAGTTCTGAATTGTCTTACTATGTATTTCTCGTAAGATCTCATTGACAAAAATCACTGCTTATTTTTAACATAAATGCACACATTTGACGCTATTTAAAAGCTGTTCGCTCTAAGCACAGTGTAGCATCTAGCAACCACACAAGTGCATGCAACTGACACTAGATAGACCCTGTTCAGCAACAGTCTTCTTTCCCAATTAAATGGCATATTGTCCCAAATAAACAAGGAGAATCCCAGCAATTTCCTCAATTAGTTTTAGTTCTTTAAGATTTGTCCCAAATAAATGGCTGCCCCAATTAACCAATGGCCCAATTAACCAGTATGCACTGTATATTATTTTTATAAGCGATAATGTACTTGACTGTTTGGGCATTGTGTGAAGTAGAACCACAGCTGTGGACTCTCTCACTCAAAACATATATCAGCCTACTGCACACCAAACAGAAACAAAATACATAATTATAGGCCATATTATTTACAAAAATATTATAAATGCCTGGATTTTCAGTCTAATAAATGGGGAAAGGGATAAAATCTAACCTGAAATCATAGTAGTGTTATCTTGATTTTAGTAGCTGTATGTCCACTTATTAAATTATTAGGTCAGTTACTTTGGCCTTTGTGTATTTCTTTTACTTTTCTAAAACCAATATGTAGGTACTGTATATGCAATTTTTGATTTTAAAGTTACGATTGAATTTGCTACCCCCCCCATATATACACATATTTTCTAACAGAGATATTGTGATTCTAATGACTGCAATCTTCCACATGTATCTTTCAACTTTTTTTCTGTGAACTTATATTGCACTTCAATCTGCATAATGAAATATTCTTGTGGAGTAAGCCCACTACAATCTTTATTTACACCTCAAATAAAGAGAGCTTCTGAGAAAAAAATCAGAAAATATATTTCCAAGTGAATCATTTTCTGCAGCTGCTATGGCTGGAGAGTTTACTGCAAGCATGTTGATATGGATATCATAAGGGTAATATTACTAAGCCACTTACTGAAACACTTTTAAAAGGATACTTTTCATGGTTTCTGTAATCAGTGTTGTTTGATGTCTTTGTGAATCTGAGGGATGTTTCCATGGATCTAACAACATATTTCCTCTATTATCCTTGCCAGGCCTCAAAAATCAATTCTTACACAAAAGAACCACCTTTGAGATTTGATTATATCTTCATATGATAAATTGCTTTATCCCAGTTTCACAATCAATAGGCTAAAAATTGTAACACATCTATTAGGGTGTGCTAAGAATGGAATATTGCATAATAGTTCTGCTGTGGTTGAGACCCATAATAAAAGTATGCCTCTCAAACTTCCTCTCTCAAGGCTCAGATTGTGAGGTTAGCCTGCAGATCCAATTCCTCCTATAACAGAGCTCAGCGACTGAGAATGGGAGATTGAGATTAGGAATGAGACCAGCACTTTTTTTTATTGAGGAAAGGAAATCAGAAGGAATTCTGATAGGAGGAGATCAGAGGCAGCAGATGACCCAAGGCTGATTTACTAGGGTAGGGTAAAAATGTGAGATGCAGAATGGAGACAGAAGCCATTGACTCGTTTGGAAGGCAGCAATGGTGAGGAGAGTATTGTTCACTGGGTGTGGGTATATTGTAGGGTTGGGAAGTCCAAGCTCAATGTTTCAAGGGGCTACTTAGAAATCAAGAGTATTGGGAAAGTTAAAGTCTCAGTAGGGATGGGATTATGGGCATTATAGGGACAGTATAAAGGATGATTCTAGTTCAGTGTTGTAGTTTTAAAAACACTTTGTTTCAGGAGTGTCCAGTGATGGGTGTCCAGAGGGTAAATTGGATAAACTTACATGTGTTGTTCCAAAAGAAATAGTGTGATCACTTGAGTCAAGTATGATGTTCTGTTAGGGGCTTGTCTCCGAGATGTTAGTGTGGATTCCCTTAATGGGGAACGCCTCTGCGTGATCTTGTTTAATATGGAGGGGCTGTTGCATGGGCAGCTGCCCATGGTCCTTGACAGATCAAGGTCAGGGTCCAGTGAGGTGTAATGTAAGACAAATGGGAACCCTTCACTGCTGCAGCCTTTAGTGCCATTGTAAAGTGTCATCATCTTCTTCCATCTCCACTATTGAGGTCTTGGTTCTTGTGCTCCCAAAAGAAGTATAGCATGGGTAATGATATTATCATATGCTGATATGAAAATCCCATTCAGGATGCAGGAGTGACTGATGATGAGGAACTACATTATTCTTTCTGAATGATGCTAAGTAACCCGAAAATGGTCATTATTGTGTTTCATTTCAGAAAAGACTATTTTCATTTTCACAATGCTGACAAAATGTTATGCAATTGAATTTATAAATCTTGTTCTAGAACACAATGAGTCATACTGTACATTAAAATGGACTTTTTCCTGTCTTATTTTACACAACCCTAGGGAAAAGAATATGCTAAAAGCATTCATAAGCCAAAACCACTTACAGTTAATTCCAAGGTGGCCAATGAGATGCCGGGTAAGGAAAAGTTAACAAAACTTGGTAAATGTGTGCAACTGGACCCATCTGAAAATACAATAGTTAAGATGATGCAGGAGAGACATGAAAAGGAGAAACGAATTGTTGCGGCCTTTAAAGCAAGATAAGAAATGAAGATAAGAAATACTTGAACTTTTTTATATATAATGAATCATGCTGAAAGGTCTTATAATGTCACATTAACAGCACTCTAAGTTTATATTGCCTTTTTAAATTATCACAATTAGATGAGTTATGTCATAGGACAATCACTCAGTTGCTGAGAAGCAAATAATGCTCTATACAGTCTACCCAAAGATAGTGAAGGAATAACTATGTTTAAATTCTTTTCTAAAAATATCTTCCAATGCATTTCTTTGAAATATCAAACTTATTTGAAATATCAGAATATCTGAACACTTAGTTAAATCAGATTAAAGGCCATTTGGGAACCAATACTTGCTGTCGTTTCCAACAGTTTTCAACCCCACCTACAGCCTAGAAATTAATCATTTTTAGGCTATGGCCAAAGTGCAGAGAGAAGGTATTAATAGAAGGATTTTTTTAAGAACATGGCCAGGTACAAAGGGCTTAATGACTACCTTCTATTCCTCCTGATCCTCTGATTTTATAATATACAACTAAACCAAAAACCTTTACCTGAGTAAATTACTTTCAATAGTAATTTTAAAATTACTTGTCAAATTAAAGTGGGCAAATTGTCTGAAAGATTAATCATCTTTGTGATTGATCTCACTGTTAGTAGATATAACATGCATAGAAATAATGATAGAGGCACAGGGTTACTCTGAACTTTTAATTTTGTTGAACTCAGTTACATGAAATATGACACTGATAATATAACTTACTATTGTAGGTAGTTTTACATTTTTTTCCAGACTTATATAGATGTGTGTTTTCCTTTGTTAATTTTAGTGAAAAAGTAAGTTAGAATATAGAACGTGTTCCATACCACTGTTCCTCTCTAATGATTATTTTATTGTAATTACACCCTATCCTCGTCATATGCGTCTTCAGACAATGCGGATTCAGTTATGCGAGGAACCTATTTCTACCAACTTCGAGTTATATGTGTCCAAAACTCACAGTTATGCGAGGAGCACTGCTTTCCCGCCAATACAAGTCACGTGCGCACGCCTCACAGTCTCACTGTTGGGACAAGAAGCACTGCTTTCCCGCCACTACAAGTCACGTGCGCACACCACACAGTCTCACTCCCGCCAGTCTCGCATTGATTTTGGAAATTATAAACAGGGCGGCATCGGGTGAAGGTAACACAGCTCTGGGACGCCACTTCGGCCTGGGTGAGTCCACGATCAGAAACATAAAGAAAAACACTGAGAAAATAAAAAGTGCAGTGATTGATTCATCACAAGTGTCTTCAAAGATTGTTACCAAACTGTGTAACCCAATTATGACAAAAATGGAGAAGATGTTGAGTTTGTACATTGAGCATGAAACAAAGAAAAAAACAACACTTAGTTCCGATCATTTTCGTGTGAAAGCTTTGGAAATTTATGGTCGCCTTTGTTCAGAGGCTAGTGAGGAAGTGTCAAGTGATATTGTTAGCTTTAATGCAAGTGGGGGATGGTTTTCTAAGTTTGTTAATCGTCACAGCCTTCACAACTTAGCTGTGCGTGTGTCATGGTCCGGTCCGTGAAGTCCGCATTCCGGTTCACGGTCTGGTCGTGGACTCAGGACTCCGGGTCTTCCAGCTGTCCCTTGTTTCAGTTGGGTTAATCATAGGCACCTGATTCCCATCTTGGGCCTTGGAATATAAATAGCCTTGGGGTCGAGTGTGGGCGGCTGGTTTGTCTTGTCAAGATTTCCTGGGAGCAACCTGCCAGTGGAAGGCTAGAGCGGCCACTTGCCATCTTTAGGCCGCGTTGGAGAACCATCGCCTCATGGAGTCTTGCTGTCGGTAGTCGGAGCTGTCTTTGCGGTATGGATTTGGCCATTTCCCAGGCTAGCTGAGTGGCCGTCAACCACTCCAAGCTAGGTGGGGATCCAGCTGTTTCCGTAGCCAGCCAAGGTTGCTGGCCGTAACTGTAACTCGGAGCAACCCCGATGCAGAGATGGAACTGTCTGGTGTTCTCTGCTGTTTGTCTCTTCTTTACTTGCCTCCATGGAGTAAGTCAGGCCGTTCTGCCATTACCTGACGGATGGACCTATCCCACCTTAGTGTGGAGATAAAGATGAGTCCCGGCTTTTCGAAGAATAAGTCCCAGCTCTATGTTGATGTTCAGTTTCCAGTCTGTCTCCGAGCTCCAGCCTCCGAGTTATCAGCCTCCGCATTTCATGACCCCAGCCTCATGCCTCAAGACCCAAGACCCCAGATCCCAGCCTCAAGCTTCAAGACCCAAGACCCCTGCCCCAAGCCTCTAGACCTGCCATGTCCTGTCCTTGCCTAGTTCTGGGGTCCGAGCCCGAGGCAAGACCCAGGTTCTGGGTCCTTGTCCAGTCTCTGGCTCGGAGTCCAAGCACAGGCTCCTAGTTCATGGTTCCTAGTCCTGGTCCCGCTTTCCCAAGCCCTGGCTCCTTGTTCATAGTTCCTTGTCCGGGTTCCCTGTCTAGTCCATGTCCTAGCCCAAGTCTGCATTCTTGTCCCTGTTCCTTGTCTATATCCTGTCACATCCCTACTCTAGTCAAGTCCTGTTCCTAGTACTTCAGTGTCTGTGTCTTGCATTTGGGTCCGTTCCCAACATCCCCCATTGTGACAGCATGGTGAGCAAGCCAGTGCTGACCACAAAGCTGCTGAACGCTACCCTGAGCAGTTGCGGGCTTTGATAGCTGAGTTAGGCATCACACCAAAGCAGGTGTTTAATGCAGACAAGACCGGGCTTTTTTGGAAGCGTATGCCAAACGCATTTACATAAGTAAGGATGGAAAAGCTGTGGCAGGTTTCAAGGCAGCAAAGGACAGGTTGACTTTGCTTATGTGCTCCAATGCCGAAGGAGACTGCAAGATGAAGCCTGTCTTAGTTTACCATTCGCTTAACCTCCGTGCTCTTAAGGGTTTGAGTAAGAATATGCTTCCTGTCCACTGGGCAGCTAACAAGAAAGCATGGGTCACTGATCAAATCTTTGAAGATTGGTTTGTTAATCATTTTGCTGTTGAGGCTGAACACTACTGCTGGGAACAGAATCTTGCCTTTAAAGTTCTTTTGTTGCTTGACAATGCGCCAGCCCATCCTAAACATTTCGACAGCATTCATCCTAACATAACTGTGCGTTTCCTGCCACCTAACATAACATGGCTGATTCAACCACTCGACCAAAGTGTGATATCCATGTTCAAGGCATATTTTTTACAGCGAACTGTCTCTCAGATGCTGCAAGCAACAGAGGATTTTGAAAATCCCGGGAGTTTACCAACGGTGAGGGAATGGTGGAAGTCCTTCAACATCAGACATGCCATCAACAACATTGATGAATCCTGGGAAGAGGTCAGGTCTTCCACTCTCCATGGAGCGTGGAAAATCAATTTGGGCGGAGTGTGTGCGCACCCTCAAGGGGTTTCCTGCCTTCACTGCAGCTGTCCAGGACTGTGTGGCCCTGAGCCGTAAAATTGGTGGGGAAGGATTCTCAGATCCCAAGACTGCTGAAGTGGTAGAACTCCTGGATTCTCATGATGAAGAATTAAGTGTGGATGACCTTCTGCTTTTAACTCAGACTGAAGGTGATAACGATGAAGAAGAAAGTGTCGAGTTGCAGGTGAAGGATTTTACGGTGAAGCAACTGGCAGAATTTTTTAAGGCTGCGGAACACTTGGCACAGATGTCGATGGACCTGGACCCAGGTTTAGAACGGAGTCCGCATTTCAGTCGTTCCCTGCAGTCAAGCCTTCTTCCCTACAAGCAAATTTATGCTGTAAAACAAAATGCTGCCAAGCAAACAACCCTCACCACTTTCTTCAAACCGGTGTCATCTCCTACTGCCGGCAGGACTGAGAGTTCTGTGAGTCTTCCTTCACCCCTTGCTGTCTTTGATGATCCTGACAACACACAACCATCCACCTCATCCACGTAAAGCTGCCCAACACCACAACAACCACTCATCTCCAGGAATGAACACACCTGCCACTGTTGGTCAGTACTGTACTGTGTACCCTCGTATGTTAACTTTTTAGATTAGATTAGATTACATTAGATTCAACTTTATTATCACTGTGCCAAGTACAGATACAAAGCCAATGAAATGCAGTTAGCATCTGACCAGAAGTGCAAAGAATAGTGTTATTTACAAAATAACTGCGAATAAAAAGTAAGTGCTACAGCACACAAATATAAAAGTACTGAGACAGTACAATATGGGTGCAATACTGCTTAGCGCTGTGATGTGAGGTTCAGCAGTGTCACAGCCTCAGGGAAGAAGCTCTTCCTATGCCTGCTGGTGCGGGAGCGGAGGCTCCTGTAGCGCCTACTGGATGGGAGGAGAGTAAAAAGTCCATGGTTAGGGTGAGATGTATCCTTGATAATACTTTTTGCTCTGCCCAGGCAGCGTTTATGGTAGATGTTCTCAATGGTGGGTAATTGGGTGCTGATAATCCGCTGAGCAGTTTTCACCACGTGCTGGAGTGCTTTGCAGTCCAATACAGTACAACTTCCATACCACACTGAGATGCAGTTGGTGAGTATGCTCTCAATGGTACAGCGGTAAATGTCCATCAGTATCCTGGGACAGAGGTGAGCTTTCTTCATGCTCTGCAGGAAATAAAGATGCTCTTGCACCTTTTTGATCAGGGTGGAGGAGTTCAGGGACCAGGTGAGATCCTCGGAAATGTGGACACCAAGGAACTTGAAGCTTGATACACGCTCTACTACAGCTCTGTTGATGTAGATGGGGACATGAGTGTGGCTCCTAGCATGCCTGAAGTTCACAATGATCTCCTTGGTCTTCAGGGTGTTAAGGGCCAGATTGTTGTTGGCACACCACGCGGCCAGGTGCTGGACCTCGTCCCTGTAGGCCGTCTGGTCATCCCCTCTGATCAGGCCAACCACTGTGGTATCGTCTACGAACTTGATTATGGAGTTAGAACCATGCACAGGAACACAGTCATAGGTGAACGGGTAGTACAGAAGAGGGCTCAGCACACAGCCTTGAGGTGTTCAGGGTGAGAGTGGAGGAGGAGAGATTGTCTAACTTAACAGATTGGGGTCTGTTTGTCAGAAAGTCCAAGGTCCAATTGCAGAGGGATGAGCTGATACCAAGCTGGCAAAGTTTGGCGAACAGCTTGGAGGGGACCAGAGTATTGAATGCTGAGCTAAAGTCAATAAACAGCATTCTGATGTAAGAGTTGGGGCTGTCCAGGTGGGTCAGGGCAGAGTGAAGTGCCGTGGAGATGGCGTCCTCTGTTGACCTGTTAGTGCGATAGGCAAATTGATGGGGATCCAGGGTAGAGGGCAGACAGGATTTCAGATGTGATAGAACCAGTCTCTCAAAGCACTTTGCAATGATGGGGGTGAGTGCAACTGGACAGAAGTCATTCAGGCCCATGGCAGTGGAATGCTTTGTCACTGGCACAATGGTGGCGATCTTGAAGCTTGTGAGGACAACTGCCTGGGCCAGGGACAGATTAAAAGTGTCCGTGAAGACCCCGGTCAACTGCCCTGCACAGACTCTGAGCACACGGCCAGGTATTCCATCCAGACCAGCTGCCTTCCGTACATTCACCCTGCTCAGGGTGGCGCAAACATCAGAGGTGGAAAGTGAGAGAGGCATTTCACCAGTTGGGAGATCCACTTTGAGGGTGACCTCCTTGTTCTCTTGGTCAAAGCGAGTGTAGAAGTAATTGAGCTCATCAGGGAGGGAAGCAGAGCTGGAAGGGGGCACAGTGCTAGGTGGTTTGAAGTCTGTAATGACCTGTATGCCATGCCACATGCACCGGGGGTCCGAGGAGTTGAAATACTCCTTGATCCTCTGTTTGTATGTGTGTTTAGCCTGAGAGATTTCCCTCCTTAGGTTGACCCTGGCTGAGCTGTTAGCCTCCCGGTGTCCAGACCTGAAGGCTGAATCTCTGGCTTTGAGCAGGAGGCGAACTTCTCTGTTCATCCATGGTTTCTGATTGGGGAAAACTTTTATTTGTTTTTGTGATGTCACTCTATCTACACACTTGTTGATGTGCTCAAGGACAGAATTGGTATATAAATGTTAACCTGAGAGTCTGTGGTTGAATATTACTTTAAATTGATGAAATATAATATGAATGCTGCCTTGTGGTATTGCTTTTGTGTCGTATTGGTATGAAAATGAGAATAAATTACAGATAAAACATATTTAGGAAGCCTCCAGAATGCATCCCTATTTTCTCCATTTAAATAATTACTCACATTATGCGTCGACTTCAAGGAACGTATCCCCCACATATAACGAGGATAGGGTGTACTTTTAAAATATTATTATTTCTGTTATCTTATTATTTCAGTTAATAAGGGAAAAAGCAAGGCACATTGAACGTTGCTTTCAATCCTGCCAATCCTCGAGACAGCACTGACTATTCAACACTGAGCGTCATAGGAAGTCATTCCTGCCTGTGGCCATCAAACTTTACAACTCCTCCCTTGGAGGGTCAGACACCCTGAGCCAATAGGCTGGTCCTGGACTTATTTCCTGGCATAATTTACATATTACTATTTAATTATTTATGGTTCTATTACTATTTAATTATTTATGGTGTAACTGTAACGAAAACCAATTTCCCTCGCGATAAATAAAGTATGACTATGACTATAACTATGACTATTTAGTAACCCAAATATCAAATGTGCACAGGCTTAAGAACTGATACTTACAACTGGTGGCTTCTCAACCACCCAGAAGTAAAGAAACATGATTAGATTTAATATAATCACAAAGTGAGTGCAATACACATGACATCAGATAATATAAAAGCAGTTCTCATCTGTAGATCAAATAATATGAAAACACACTAGTAATATCACTGCCCCATTTTATTTATTGTTTTGAAGCATGAGCACTTCTATACACATTTTATTCTACTTCCATGGGTACTAAATGTAATTTTAATTTATAGTTTTACATTTCTTTTTAAATTCCAACTAATTTCATAATGTTCAACTGCAAAGGATCTTTATCAGTTAAATATATTTATCATATATTTATCTTATTTTTTTCATCTTCACAAACATCAATCATTATTTTCAATGAGCATTCCAATGATCCTTGCTGGATTTGGTAGCCTCTGAATCACAAGGTTTTAAATCAGGTCGCGTTCTATGGCCTTAGGATAGAAATTGAGATCGACTCTTCAGTGTAATATTGAGATAGTGGCATCCTGTATTTTGGTTGAGATATTAAGGCGAAGCCACATCTACACTTGAAGATGAGCAGGAGATGCATCCAGTCCTCTGGCCAATACCTACCTCTCCATCAACATTACTGAAGTATTTTATGTTATTATCACAGTGCTGTTTTGGGGAGCTCTCTGTGTAATGATTTGTTTTCCTACTTCTGTGTTATTATTGTGACTAGACTTCAAAAAATACATCATTAGTTCCAAGTTGTATTGGATTTCAAAGACATGAAGACATTCTTTTAAAAGCATTTTACTTAATTATGGAAATCAACTTACTTGATATAAAGAATTTTTTACAACCTTCTGTGAATAGAAAACATCAACCTCATTAATACAGACTAATGACCCATACAATTGAACAAGATCACCATTTCATGAACTAACACAAGGTTATTGCTTACTGTTGGTACGCCAAATGGAACAATCAGAGAAAGTAAGAGAAACTGAGACAAAATATGTTTAAGCACATATGCATTACATTCTCTAACATTCATTAAATACCTAAAAAAAACTATTCTGTATTTTAAATTATTAAAATCAGCCCATAATCTCAATGTGCCTGGCCTTTTTTCTGATAAGACTACTTAAAATATGATCCATTAAACTTTACATGGACTGGATTGATTCAACTCTAATTTCATATACTATTTCTTGATGAGAAGTGTTAATGTTTCAAAAGATATTTTTATGAATTGTCGTATTTGTTCATTATTTTAATGTTTAAAATACCTTTAGTTTTTTGCTATGTAATTAAAGAAATATGATCAGATTGTGAATCCTTCTCTGTATTTCAATTAAATGAATTGTAGTCTGTTTTCAAAAGTAGCACCCGAAGGTGTATTCTACAACTAGTTCTTTGCTATGTAGTTAAAGAAATATGATCAGATTGTGAATCCTTCTCTGTATTTCAATTAAATTCATTGTACCCTGTTTTCAAAATGGTCTCAAATTATATTATTATTAATTTGTTGTATAATTTAGGTTGTTATAGACATCATTGATTTTGGCTGGAGCCAAAATGTTGTAAAGAGTACTTCTATGATGA
The DNA here is from genome assembly GCF_963921235.1 of Mobula hypostoma. Lineage (NCBI taxonomy): Eukaryota > Metazoa > Chordata > Chondrichthyes > Myliobatiformes > Myliobatidae > Mobula > Mobula hypostoma. The sequence continues at coordinate 32,282,463 of NC_086129.1, read as the reverse complement.
TGTACGACTGGACTGGTGTCAGAAATATCAGGGGCTGCGGAGAATTTGGATTTTGCTTTTATAATGTACAGTTTTATGACTTGGATAACATTATGTGATCGTATCCAGCTTTCTGACTATGTAAAAACCCCTGACCCTGAATGAAACATTGAGCATTTCACTTTCTTTTGTAGACTTTAAGCAACTTATCTGTTCTTTTAACATCTCTAATATTTTGTGCCTTCCATTGCCCGTGACATTCGAGGAAATTCACTGAGACAAGTTAATAGTCTTAACTTTTCTCTCCTGCTCTTCTGTTATAGATATTCCCTTCTTTCCCACTTTTTGTTGCCTCTCAAGCATTAAATCTGGTACATCTTTCTCACTTTTTTTCTATTTCCAGTGAATTATCATCAGCATCAGATGCTGACTGTTAACCCTTCACTGATTTGTCTTGACCTGGTGAGTATTTTCAGAGTTTTCCATATTTCGCACTTCTAAATTTTATTTTTATTTAGAGATACAGTGTAGAACAGGCCATTCTGGCCCAACAAGCCACACTGCCCAGTAACCCATCTATTTAACACCAGTCTAATCACAGGACAATTTACAATGACCAGTTGACCTACGAACTACACAGTCTCAGGGAGAATGTACAAACTCCTTACAGATAGTACCAGAATTGAACTCTGAACTCCAGAACACCCTGAGCTGTAATATCATCACTATGCTACCGTGGTGCTCCAATGTTTTGGTGAGCAATCACATGTATTTCACCACATCAAGAAAGATGCGTTGCTTAAATCACATTTTAAAGTACAATGATAATTCAGAGGAGTCAGATAAGTACTATGAAGATAGTAAATAAACACTGGATTACATTCTTCATGCATTTCTGTCATCTGGGTGTACTTAATTTTGCATACTAGCTTTGTACAAAATATACACCGTATCTAAAATATTGTGCATACAAGTATTCTACCAGGAAAATCTAAAGCAGAGAACTAGGTAACATAGTGGCATATGGAATGATCCGGTTTTCTGACATACAAAACATAGGGTTTGTTCTTAAAGCATTCTGTATGTGAAAGGTGGTGTGGGGCCAATTTTTACAGAGCATTGTGATGATTTAAAATAGATAATGCTTCATGAATTTGCAATATACCTTTGTACCAGGGCCCAAACTAATTTCTTCCTTTTGTTCCAATGTGCAATCAGTTACTGAACGACAGCTGGCACATCACAAATAGAATGCAACCTGTTGGCCTCCCATTTTTTGAATCTATATTGGTGTATAATAAATAAAGAGAATGGTGGTTATCATTAACATCTTAATATTACACTAAGTTTTGAAAACTGCCTTCTTTGAATTTTCATCGCAACCTAGTCCAGATGCCTTAAGCAAAGGATTCAATGCTCCTGAACAGAATTGTGTTTGCTCTATGCATGCCACTGGGGTTACTTGACAGACAACCTGGACAAAATCATAATTTGAAAATTACACAAACAATTAGGGACCTCATCAGACTGTCCCATCCAGAATCCAGTATAAGCAGAGCCCTGTTGCAGGAAATGACATACAAGTGTAACAGCTGACAAAATTGATCAGAAGTGGTCAGAGGTCCAAAAATATTAACAACTGAAAAGAACATTTTTATTGCCAATTTGCAAGGTCAACCCACGCAATCACTATATGAATGATTGAATCTTGATGTGTACATACACACAGATGGATAAGTATATATACTGTATAGTCATTGATTTTATGCTGTTCTTTTCAACTGTTGAATTATGCTGTCTTCCTTTATCTATCTTCTCTCTCTACATCCCTTTCTGTGATTGGTGCACCTGCTGCTACATTGCACCACTATTAAATGGTCTTTCTTAGCCCAGATATCAGCATATTTTCTCATTCTTGGCTGCTTCTGCAAATGGGTCACAAAATGATGACACTTTGAAGCAGTTCTGATTAGGCAGAAACTTGTTGTCCATACTTAAAAGTGATAATCCCCCCATAATGCAAATCTGAAGCACCTATTTCTTTAATGGAACCTTTAGATGAATATCAAAGAGCTATTTACTCATATGTAATATTTTAATTAGATTGCATCCCCTATTTAACCCATCACGGACCCTTTGATGCTCTGTGTGTATTTAGTGTTTAGCCTCAGATGCGAGAGTTAATGAATGCCGGACCTTTTGATTTAATGAGAACTCTGCCTTTCCAGTTCGACTCTGTTTGCATCCCTTTATTCTCTTACTATAGAATTCAGTTAATTGAAGGAGTCTCTTACCACCACACATTAAGAAGGCCAAATTAGCATCCCTTCTCTGATTAAATAGCACAGGCAGACACTGGGTCTTTGAAGTGAAGCCTGCACTGAAGTAGACAACAGTGTTCTGAAAATGAGCTGATGGCCTTGTTATTAGGAGAAAATGCAGATGTGCCCCATGTGCTGCAAAATGCTTAATCTCTTAATTGATCACCTTCCGCACTATCCGTACACCAATGCTTTCCTTTTAAATTGGCAGCATATCAAAGTCACATTTTGGAAAATGAACTGGTTTACCTCATAAGATCCCCAATACACTCCATTTTCTTCTTTCACATATAATGTTCGCTCTAAATAATTGGCTTCCTTACATAACCATTTAAAAATTTCCACAGAATTATTTGCCAATTTTCATGATCACTGATACTTTTAAGAAGTGTTACCATGTATACTGTTAAGTGCCTTACAGTGAAAGGGAATCTTTTGATGTTTTGCTGATAAATAATAATGCAAATGTTTTTCCTGACTGAATATGTGCAATATGCACAAAACAAAAATCTGTGGAAGGAAATGACTAATATGCACCTGTGAAAAGCAAAGGCTAATAAATTTTATAAATTATGGAAACAAGTAGATACTTTCCAGGCAGGGTGTAAAACCGTGAACTTTGTGCGTTCTTTTCTTTGGTGAGACTGAAATTACCAGTGCCTCCCCAGCCAACCCACTGATTTGAGACCCATTAGAAATAATTCCACAGGAAGTAAATTATTTTAAAACATGGTGTCATGGATCCTTGTTAATGTACTGATATTATTCACAAAGCAGCCCTCAGATAAACATGAAAAAGCGTTAGAAGTTACGATAGAAGCATTACACCTTAGGGTATAATTGGATGTTAGAATATGGAACTGAGTCCATGCCATTACTCAAGTTGGAGAAAGCAATGTACAAGTAATGTCAAATAATATCAAGAAATGAAACTGACAATAGCAACAACTGTCTAAAATAATATAGCCAATTTACTAAAAGGTGATTAGTTCTTTTAATTCAGTAGCATTATTAGCATAGTTATATAAGGGAATGACACAAAAGTTGAAAACTTAGACTGCAAACATGCTTTTCCAAATTCATGGTGATGGGGCTGAGAGGGGAAATTGAGGGAGCTGGTTAGGAAATGATGATTAGAGGTAGGTAGATGTCAATTGTGTTCCTATAACCTTTATTCATTAATCTAAGGATCACATGTCAATAGTGCTCAACATGGTTGGCCATCTTCAATGTCCTGTGCTTATGTTTTAATTGTACACATTCTTTAAAATTGCATAGTTTGACATATATTGTCTCTTCTCAATCCCCCTACCAAATTAAATTACTTCATATTTCTACTTGACAACTTTCATGAATTTTTCTCTGTCCTCTTGGAGTAACCACTTTCCTTGCCATTCATTTCCTTTCTCAGCTTTGAGACATCTGCATGCTTTGAATGATGTCCTACATGCCAAAGGGCAATTAAGCCATTGAAATTTTTAAAAAATCTTCCTGATACCAACTTTAGAATCACTTTTGCATACTCCACCACCATTTTGCCATGCTCATGTCCTCTGATTTAATTCTTTTCTAAGGAGCACCACAGGTAAGTTGTTACAGTTTCCATCTGGCAACAACCAAGTAAGTAATGTTAGTGCATTGTTATCTCATCTAATTTCTTTGTGACATCCAAATTCAGTGTGAGTTATCTGATGCTTATTAATTAGACAGACAAGAAAAAATACTGTGATGAAGTATCTGCAAGCATTACCTGAAATTGCATATTCAAGAAAGGAGAAGAAAAAGAGAAATACTTCAAATCTGTGTTAGAGTAAAGCTCCAAGAATCTGCGGTCTGATTATTTGTAAACCCTGTTAGTTCAGCATTGGACTCATCAGTTGCTGCTTCCTAAGCTTCCTCTAAACTGGCCTGGGTCCCATTTACCTAACACTGTGAAACTGACCAAGGCTCCAGTTCCCCAACACCCTTTAAACTTCCTTGGTTCACTGGAAAATGTGTTAAAAAAAACTTTGTAGATTCTGAAAAAAATTGCAAGTGTGTTGGGGTATTAATAATACCATCCTTTAGTCTGGAAAATCCACCAGTGAGCCACCAACAAAATCCCAAGTGTGTTGATTACTAGAGTTTTACAGTGGTATTTCCATAGTTCTGTGATAATCATATTGGTTTTATTGAAGTCTTTATCAATGTGGAACACATCTGTAAGCAAGTATGCTATTGCATCGGAGAGAAAACAAAGTTGGAATATTTACGTTTGTGAGTTTGGTCTAAACTTCAATTAATATCAAATTCATTCTCAAACATGGAGGAATTAAAAGAACAATGGAATTTTTATAGCTATGTCAATCATTAACATTTCTCTGACAGCTATTAAAAGGATTTACATCTGATTAATCTATTTCTGAGTGCATCAGATTTTCCCCTTTAACTCCTCAAAATAGTTTTAATTGTCAAACCCAGAATATCCAATGTGACTCATCAGTTACAATTTCATCTGTAGATTATTAGTGGATAACAAATTAATAGTTATCTTAAATATAATTATTGTGGTGTAAGATATTACTAATATTTCATAATTGAAATGACATTATGTACAAGTAATACACAACAGGACTGCCGAAGGGTCTCGGCCCGAAACATCAACTGTTTACTCCTTTCTATAGCTGCAGTCTGGCCTGCTGAGTTCCTCCAACCTTTTGTGTGTTGCTTGGATTTCCAGCATCTGCAGGTTTTCTCTTGTTATGCACATGTAATTTGCTTACAAATTCAAAATGTAGGGGAAAGGTTGACATACAAAAATGGAATTATAATTAATTATGATTAGTTAACAAACTGATAAATTACAAAGATCATTAAATGACAGGTAACTGTTCTAACAAAATTGCAGCTAATAACAAATTGCAGTCTTGTTTTAGCCCATGATACCAAAATTTGACAATCAGCAGAAAAATAAAGGGGTCCTAGATAGAAAGTGAATCCAACTGAAATATTGAAACTTAGTGCGATAATTAAAGAACAAAAAATAACAATCTGAAGCAATGAGAAAGAAAATGGAGTCTCCTTCTTAGGCATTCCCTGCTGAGTAAAGCATTAATTCTAATAAAGAAATATTTGGAAATGCATTAGATAGTCTTACCACTTTATATTACTTTATGTGGCAAGAGCACACCATCAAGTGCAGAATACTTAAAAGTCATTTACAAAATTTCCTGTTTGAAAAGGCAAATTTTCAATGTCTTTTTCATCATTAAACAGTACTGAATGATGTGATGTAGCCATATTTGAATGATAGCCACAAATTAAACGTCTCAGAAAACTATGTGTCTTTACTTCAAATTTATCAAAATTTTGACATTTTTCTCTCTCGTTCCTTTCTCTCAGTTCAATCATGCCTTCTTCCTATTTTTCTGATGAAATGCTCAAATATGCAGTAGTTCTAGAAAGACAAAGGTGCTAACTTTCAGTCCAAGCTAAAATGTAAATGTAAATCCAACTACCAACAACTGTAACTTCAGTGAACAGCGTTGTATTGATGAGTGAATATGCTCTGGAGAATGGAGGTGTGGGGTGTATGAAGGGATTATTTTGGTCTCTCAATAGGAGCAAATTTCAACCTGTAATATTTTTTCCATTACCATTTTGTTAATTCAATACAAAATAAAGGTTTTGAAGATCCTGGACTCTAATACAAAATTAGATAATGCATCACCCGGCTAGGGGTTAAAGTGTATAACAGCCACCCAGGGTGAAACTGCCTTTGCTGTATTTGAAAATATATCAATAAAAGCCATAAATCATATAAATGACCACATTCTCAACTCTTTTTGCTGTCTGATAATTATAGTAACAACAATTTATTGAAGGTTCAGTTACTATCCTTTTTATCCTTTGAATTCATCCAGACAATTTAGTTATTTTCTTCCTTTGCAGATGGCTGTGATACAAATAGGCAAGAACTGATCTTTAATTGTGAAAAGCTTTTTAGATGTAATGGTCATCTTTATGTTTCTCCAGTAAACAGCACTGCCAGCTCCCAGTCCTGTCTTTATTACAGGATTATAAAAAGCCACCAATCTACCATCAGATGCTCAAAGCTGAAGTCTACCCCTAGTGAGTGGTTCAAGCTCTGAATAAAGCCATTAATAAAAAAAGTGTATTGCAAGTGAGCTCCAAAGAAATCTTAACCAATTTATTTAGATTTTTATTTTACGACTATTAAGATACTTTAATACTGATTGTTTAATCAGTGTTAGACAAAAGTAATGTAACAACATGATGGCTCTGATATTTATAAGGAGACCAGATATAGGTAATGGGAACAGTAAGCCACTCAGCCTCTTGAACTTGCTGTGATATCCCACAAGATGTATAAGATCTTCCACCCTGTCCAGTTTTGCGCTCAATAGCATTTTTTTTGGGTTTCTCTGGATTCCAAAACTCAATTTCTGTTCGAATTGCACTCATCCACAGAACATCCAGAACTATGTAGCACTGATCATTCAAAAGGTTCATAATCGTCAGAGTGAAGAAAGTTGTTTCTGACCTCAGTCTGAAATGTTTGACGCCTTATCCTGAGTTTATAAACCATGGTTCTAAGTCCTCCAGCCAAGGAAAAGACAAGAGATTCTGCAAATACTGGAAATCCAAAGCAACGCACACAAAATGGTGGAGGAACTCAGCATGTCAGGCAGCATCTATGGAAGGGAAGGGAGAACATCCAGGGTGGGTGGGGTCTTTGATTATGCTGGCTGTTTTTTAAAGAGAGCGAGAGCCGTAGACAGAGTCAATGGAGGAGAGGTTTATGTTCATGATGGACTAAGGTGTTTCAACAATTTGCTGCAATTTCTGTGGTATACTGTATCTGGATAGCAAGCTTTCCAATGATATTGTTTGTTATGTGCCATATTGTATGACGTGGGCAATCATGGACTTTCTGTAACCATGATTGTTCTTGGCAAATTTTTCTACAGAAGTGGTTTGCCATTGCCTTCTTCTGAGCAATGCCTTTACAAGAAGGGAGACACCTTACACCTCCTTTGATCGAGACCTATCTCCACCCTGCCACCCCTTCAATGATATGGGGATGTAAAATATAGAAAGAGTAGAAAGTTCTAACAAATAAAATGGCACAATAGCATTTTGGTTTATGATTTAAATTGTTGCTTAGGAACCAGTCAGAATGAGAGATCATCTGGCATTGACTGTGAAAGCCCATTCTAGAAGGTATACAATGTGGGAGAGGGGGGTATCATGGAACAGTACATGATTTTAATTCATCGTCAGTTCCCCTGAAAAGCTGAAGCAGATTTGAGCTATAAGGAGGAGCTGATATTGTCAGGTAATATCTACAGCTTTACTTAAAGTAAAATAAAACTTATAGAATAAAAAATGGAGGGCTATGTGCGAGGAAAGTGTTAGATTGATATTAGAACTTGTTAAGGTGGCAGCACAGCATTGTGGGCCAAAGAACCTGTACTGTGCTGCAGCATTCTATGTCTCTATTTTAAACTTCTAGATGCAGTTGACAGAACTAGTAGATAACAAGACCAGATGTCAGCCTAACTCCATACTTTGGACTTGTGTAAAATTGCTTCTGTGACAGAACTCTTTTTTCTCATTTCTCTCATCACCCCCGTGTTTGTTGACCCTCCAGTAGATGTCATTCTAGAAATGCCTTAATTTTTTTCACTTCATTATCCATTCCTAAGTGTCTTTTGACATTAATTTGAATAAAGCAAAACTCTGTCTCATGAACACGCTTTGACAATCTTGCCTTTTACATCCCGCAACAGAATGAAGTTTATTTCTCATGGAAATGAAATTAACAAAGTTGCCTAATGAGATTTTCTATACCAGTCCACCAATGCAAAGATCTTTCTAAGAGAAAATGGCTATCAATTTTAAATCAAAGGCAATGTTGTCCTTTGGAGCTGCACCATGAATGAAATGATCAAAAAAGAGCCATTGTTGATAAAAGCCACGAGAGAATGGATTTGAACCCATACTTCAACTAAACTTTAGGATCCTAGAAGGTCACATATCTTAAAAATGGACTTGGGACCAGCTGGGTAGGCACTGTGGTCAGCATGGATTTGTTGGGCCATAGTGCCTATATCGGTGCTCTTTGACTCCATGACTCTAATTATTGATTAAAAAGCTTAAATGATAAATGTTTAGATTTATTTCAATAACAAAATGAGAAGTATGCAACAGACACAAAATGCTGGAGGAACTCAGCAAGCCAGGTAGCATCCATGGAAATGAATAAACAATCAACATTTCGAGCCAAGACCCTTCTTCTGGACTGAAAAGGCACCTCGGCCCGAAACATTGATTGTTGTTCATTCATTTCCATAGATGCAGCGTGACCTGCTGAGTTCTCCCAGCATTTTGTGTATGTTGCATTGGATTTCCAGCAATGCAGACTTTATTTGTGTTCATGCGAAGTATACAGCTATTTCTAATATTTCTCCATATATTTTAAACCTCTAAATTAAATTTCAATGTGTTTCATTTCACAAAGGCAGTGGAGGTGAAGTTTGCTTTATGATAAACTCATTGTGGTGCAAAAACATGCTGGTTCTGTCTCCGTCCTGCTCAGCTGACCTAGAACTTCTAGCGGTCAAGTGTCGTCCATTTTATCTGCCAAGGGAGCTTTCCGCTATCATCCTGGTAGTGATGTACCTTCCATCTCAGGCCAACGTCAGGCAGGCTCTGGAGGAGCTGAGCAATGTAATCCGCAGGCACGAAACTGTGCACCATGATGCCTTCCCTTTCATTGCAGGAGATTTCAACCAGGCCAGCTTGAAGAAGTCTCTGAACAACTACCACCAACATATCACCTGTGGAACCAGTGGAGCCAACACACTTGACCACTGTTATGCCATCATCAATACCCACACTTTGTAAAGTCTGATCACCTGGCTGTAATTCTACTCCCAGTATCTAAACAGAGACTAAAGACCATGGGACCAATGTTGAGGACTAAAATAGTATGGGCAAAGGAGGCAGAGGATTGCATATAGGAATGCTTTGAGTCCGTGGACTAGACAATATTCAGAATTCATCTTTGCATCTGAATGAATATGCCACAGTTGTCACTGACTTAATAAAAACCCTAAGTGGATGAGTGTGTGCCTTCCAGAACATATTGGGCATACCCAAATCAAAAGCCATGAATGGACCAGCAGATTTGTGGTCTGCTGAGGACTAGATCTGTGGCATTCAAGACCAGTGATCCAGAACTATACAAGACATCCAGTTATGACCTACGGAAGGCTACATTAAGAGCGATAAAAACAATTCTGTTTGAGGTTAGAGACAGAATTAGGTGCATGCCAGCTCTGGCAGGGTTTGCTTGCCATTACTTCCTACAAAGTTAAACCTAACATCATGAATGACAATGATGCTTCACTTCCAGCTGAGAGCAATGCCTTTTATGCACACCACTGATTCTTGAGACTTCGGGGAAAATATGCCCCACTAAGAAAAGAGCTAATTTCATTGAAAATGATTAACATTTTCTTATTTAAAATATTCATGGTTGGTCATCTGAGGGTCTTCTGCACAAATGCAACATTTTTTCATATGTTTGTTTTTAATTTTATAAATTATATGATTATATGATAGCCTCGTACCCACAAAATCAGTTGTCCTCTGACAAGAGATTATCATTTCATTTTGATAAAAAAGGTGTGAAAAAGTCATTTAAAATGTATAATATATATGCCGGATGAAAGATTAGAGTGAAAAACCTCTAAAACTAAAAGCAGTGAATTTTCAACAATGTTTAGTTTTTGTCAACACCATCAGATATTTACAAAAAAGCAATAAAATCAGGCGACCACATGGTCAACTATATTCCTGAGGACCCCTTTTCCATCCTCCACATCTGCTAAATGCAACAAGGTCAAACAAGCTCCTGTAAGTTTGCTATTTTTTCAATAATTTTTACATATTTATTGATGTTGCTACTGTCACAACCATGATGTGTCAACACTGTCTCTTTTGTATTGAAAGAATGATTTTAAATTATGACATAAATTTATGCATTTGAAGTAGAGGCCAGAGGCAGCTAGCAACCCGAGGGAAAACAAGATGGCTCCTGTATACAACTCATGCATGTCATGTAAAAAAGTGTGTTTTGTCACCACCGTCAGGTGTTCTGTCTGATGGTGGTGACACGTAGTTTGGTGGTGGTGACAAAAACATCCAAATCATCCTGAATGGAGGCTTGAATATAATTTATGATCACAATAAATAGTAATATGGCTTGTAATGTTTTATTAACCTCTTTATAATATACACAATTTCCCCTTTATTTCTTCCACACACAGGCCTACAATATTCCCTTACTATATGTATCCCCAATGACTAAAACCATAAATGAATTTAGTTGCACCATTTCATAATCATTTTATAAAATTTCACCAAATTAAACATAATTAAATTCATAAACAACAGGAATTCTGCAGATGCTGGAAATTCAAGCCACACACATCAGAGTTGCTGGTGAACGCAGCAGGCCAGGCAGCATCTGTAGGAAGAGGCGCAGTCGAGGTTTCAGGCCGAGACCCTTCGTCAGGACTAACTGAAGGAAGAGTGAGTAAGGGATTTGAAAGATGGAGGGGAAGGGGGAGATCCAAAATGATAGGAGAAGACAGGAGGGGGAGGGATGGAGCCGAGAGCTGGACAGGTGATAGGCAAAAGGGGATACGAGAGGATCATGGGACAGGAGGTCCGGGGAGAAAGACGGGGGGGGGACCCAGAGGATGGGCAAGAGGTATATTCAGAGGGACAGAGGGAGAAAAAGGAGAGTGAGAGAAAGAATGTGTGCATAAAAATGAGTAACAGATGGGGTACGAGGGGGAGGTGGGGCCTTAGCGGAAGTTAGAGAAGTCGATGTTCATGCCATCAGGTTGGAGGCTACCCAGATGGAATATAAGGTGTTGTTCCTCCAACCTGAGTGTGGCTTCATCTTTACAGTAGAGGAGGCCGTGGATAGACATATCAGAATGGGAATGGGATGTGGAATTAAAATGTGTGGCCACTGGGAGATCCTGCTTTCTCTGGCGGACAGAGCGTAGATGTTCAGCAAAGCGGTCTCCCAGTCTGCGTCGGGTCTCGCCAATATATAAAAGGCCACATCGGGAGCACCAGACGCAGTATATCACCCCAGTCGACTCACAGGTGAAAGTGTTGCCTCACCTGGAAGGACTGTTTGGGGCCCTGAATGGTGGTAAGGGAGGAAGTGTAAGGGCATGTGTAGCACTTGTTCCGCTTACACGGATAAGTGCCAGGAGGGAGATCAGTGGGGAGGGATGGGGGAGACGAATGGACAAGGGAGTTGTGTAGGGAGCGATCCCTGCAGAATGCAGAGGTGGGGAGGAGGGAAAGATGTGCTTAGTGGTGGGATCCCGTTGGAGGTGGCGGAAGTTACGGAGAATAATATGTTGGACCCGGAGGCTGGTCGGGTGGTAGGTGAGGACCAGGGGAACCCTATTCCTGGTGGGGTGGCGGGAGGATGGAGTGAGAGCAGATGTATGTGATTAAGTTGATAGTGGAGGAAGGGAAGCCCCTTTCTTTAAAAAAGGAAGACATCTCCTTCGTCCTAGAATGAAAAGCCTCATCCTGAGAGCAGATGCAGCGGAGACGGAGGAATTGCGAGAAGGGGATGGCGTTTTTGCAAGAGACAGGGTGAGAAGAGGAATAGTCCAGATAGCTGTGAGAGTCAGTAGGCTTATAGTAGACATCAGTGGATAAGCTGTCTCCAGAGACAGAGACAGAAAGATCTAGAAAGGGGAGGGAGGTGTCGGAAATGGACCAGGTAAACTTGAGGGCAGGGTGAAAGTTGGAGGCAAAGTTAATAAAGTCAACGAGTTCTGCATGCGTGCAGGAAGCAGCGCCAATGCAGTCATCGATGTAGCGAAGGAAAAGTGGGGGACAGATACCAGAATAGGCACGGAACATAGATTGTTCCACAAACCCAACAAAAAGGCAGGCATAGCTAGGACCCATACGGGTGCCCATAGCTACACCTTTAGTTTGGAGGAAATGGGAGGAGCCAAAGGAGAAATTATTAAGAGTAAGGACTAATTCCGCTAGACGGAGCAGAGTGGTGGTAGAGGGGAACTGATTAGGTCTGGAATCCAAAAAGAAGCATAGAGCTTTGAGACCTTCCTGATGGGGGATGGAAGTATATAAGGACTGGACATCCATGGTGAAAATAAAGCGGTGGGGGCCAGGGAACTTAAAATCATCGAAAAGTTTAAGAGCGTGAGAAGTGTCACGAACATAGGTCGGAAGGGATTGAACAAGGGGTGATAAAACAGTGTCGAGGTATGCAGAAATGAGTTTGGTGGGGCAGGAGCAAGCTGAGACAATAGGTCGGCCAGGACAGGCAGGTTTGTGGATCTTGGGTAGGAGGTAGAAACGGGAAGTGCGGGGTGTGGGAACTATAAGGTTGGTAGCAGTGGATGGGAGATCCCCTGAGCAGATAAAGTCGGTGATGGTGTGGGAGACAATGGCCTGGTGCTCCTTAGTGGGGTCACGATCGAGGGGTAAATAAGAGGAGGTATCCGCGAGTTGTCGCTATGCCTCGACAAGGTAGAGGTCAGTACGCCAGACTACAACAGCACCCCCCTTATCGACGGGTTTAATAATAAGGTTAGGATTAGTGCGGAGGGAGTGGAGAGCAGAGTGTTCCGAAGGAGTGAGGTTGGAATGGGGACAAGGTGCGGTAGAGTCGAGACGGTTGATGAACGCAGACTGGGAGACCGCTTTGCTGAATATCTACGCTCTGTCCGCCAGAGAAAGCAGGATCTCCCAGTGGCCACACATTTTAATTCCACATCCCATTCCCATTCTGATATGTCTATCCACGGCCTCCTCTACTGTAAAGATGAAGCCACACTCAGGTTGGAGGAACAACACCTTATATTCCGTCTGGGTAGCCTCCAACCTGATGGCGTGAACATCGACTTCTCTAACTTCCACTAAGGCCCCACCTCCCCCTCGTATCCCATCTGTTACTTATTTTTATGCACACATTCTTTCTCTCACTCTCCTTTTTCTCCATCTGTCCCTCTGAATATACCTCTTGCCCATCCTCTGGGTCCCCCCCCCTTGTCTTTCTTCCCGGACCTCCTGTCCCATGATCCTCTCGTATCCCCTTTTGCCTATCACCTGTCCAGCTCTTGGCTCTATCCCTCCCCCTCCTGTCTTCTCCTATCATTTTGGATCTCCCCCTCCCCCTCCAGCTTTCAAATCCCTTACTCACTCTTCCTTCAGTTAGTCCTGACGAAGGGTCTCGGCCTGAAACGTCGACTGCAGCTCTTGCTACAGATGCTGCCTGGCCTGCTGCGTTCACCAGCAACTTAGAAGAGAGTAGAGGATGGGAAGATAAAAACTATCAGTGATTTGAATGAAAGGGAAAAGAGGAGTAAGAGAAAGGTGTGGAAACGTAGACAGCAAGAGTCAGAGCGTAAGAGAAGTGGCCCAGAACACCCAGAAACTCCCCCAGATAGTCCATTGGATCAGACTATACAGGAGCCAGCTCGCAGTAGGCAGTCTATAGCAGGGGAAAGGGAAAGAAAGAAAACAAGAGCAAGATACTTGAGAGAGATGAAAGCTTTGAAAAATGTCCCTCCAACAGTGGGTTTCCAGAGAACAACCTGGAACTTCTTTGCCACTTCACATGGGAAGGGAGCTCCAGATGGCAATGGGAGAACCATGATAAGGACTGCAGACAGCCTTGTACTACGGGGGAATGACATTGTTGGTGGCAAGATCTTCCATGAGATGGTTCGGAGAAGCCTTTGCAGTACTCAGCTCTATCATATTGCTGAAGGTGACATGCAGACATATGATGCACTCCTTTCTCAACCACTAAAACCTGTACCAGCAATGAGGAAAATCCATCAGGTCATACCTCACGGAAACAGCATCCATTGTCACGTTTCTGCAGTGAGCCACAGATGTGTCAGTGTTTCAGTCCAACAACATTTCAGTTGACTGAAAATACACACGCTAGGGTGCAGGCTGAGGAGAATGATGGCCCTACCACAATGGGAAAGAACAGAGGGCCTTTGGCAATGCTGATGGAAGAAATGGAGCAGGAACCCCAGAGTGGTCCTGACGACACTACGACAGATATATCTGCTGGTGTCATTAATTGTGGAGATTGGCTTGCAGTCATTTATGACCAAAATTGGTGGTTAGCAGAGGCTGTCACTGTGGATGCTCATCATCAAGATGTTCAAGTGAAGTTTTTCCATCCTCATGGGCCCAACACACGATTCCATCCAAAACCAGATGGAAAGGATATGTGCTTCGTAGCAGTTGAAGATATTCTGGTCAAACTGATGGAGCCATCATCACTGGGTCATGCAAGCAGGACGAGGGAGATCTACCACCTGTCTGCTGAAGTCATGGACTTCATAGAGGAGGAGCATATTAATCGTCTACTTCCTGATAAAGCTGACTGAACGTTTTCGAAGATTTTCAAGCCCAGAAATGGATGGATTTTTTTTTTAGTTCCTGGTGTGTTTTCTGATGTTTATGCTTAAACATTGCAGTTGGACTGTAGTTTTTATTTTGCTGTTTACTGTTGTTGTTAATATTTACAGAAGGATAAAATGTACATGACAAATTGTTATTTGTTGTACCAAATTGTTAAATAAAGTTGTTAAGCAAGGAAGCATTGACTTGAGTGGTGAAAAGGTTGGAATTGTTTGTTGTAATTAGGCCACTGCCACCACCGTCAGGTCTCAGTCACCACCGTCAGATTAATTTGTTTTAAATTAATACGCTTAGAATCTGTTCCTCCAGAACAGTTGATTTATTAAAGTAATTGTCTTTTTAAAATTAAAAATGTGTTTTTATGTCCAAAATTGTTATTTTATATATTTAATGCTAATGATAAAAGTTGCATGATGTAAGAGTTTTTAAAGGAGTACACGTGAGATAGTATAAAAAATGAACAAAAGTGAATATTCAACATTTAACAGCATATATGTGTACCTATGGTGTAGACACAATGACTTAAAAGCTCTAAATCTATATAAGACAGAATAATTAGTTTTTTATTGTGTCTGACCGTGTTGACAAAAACTAAGTAATGACAGGAAAAACACATATTTTATGAAAAAATTACAAAATCAGGAGGTTGCACTGAAATATTGCCTGATTGCTGAGACCTTGTTCTATAAACATATAAGTTTAGATTTCTTAACATTTAATTTTTTTTCTTTTCAAAAGTAAAACCTCTTATCCAAATTCTCAAGAATCAGTGACATGTTGAAAGGGAGAATAAAACTACGCCTGTGCGAATCCCTCCAGCATCTGGTGATCCTGTGACCTTTGTCTTGGGCCTCCAATGCCAGAACATCTTTCAATAAGGTGAACCCTCACAAGGCATCAGGCCCTGATAGTATACCTTGTAGGGCACTGAAAACTTGTGCCAACGAACTGATGGGAGTGTTCAAGGATAACTTCAATCTCTCACTGCTGCAATTGGAGCATCCCAATTGCTTCAAAAGGGTGACAATCATACCAGTGCCCAAGAGGAGCAGGGTGAGCTGTCTAATGACTATCACCCAGCGGCCACTCACTTTTACTGTGATGAAGTGCCTTGAGAGGTTGGTCCTGATTAGAATTAACTCCTGCCTAAGCAAGGACCTATTGCTACAATAGGTCTACAGTGGTTGGAATCTCACTGGCTCTCCACTCAGACTTGACTCACCTGGATAATAGTAATACCTATGTCAGGCTGCTGTTTATTGACTGCAGCTCAGTGTTCAACACAATCGTACCCTCAGTTCTAATCAACAAACTCCAAAACCTGGGCCTCTGCCACTGGATCCTTAACTTCCTCATTAGCAGACTACAGGCTGTGCGGATCAAAAATAACATCTAGTTAACAATCAACATTTGTGCACATCAACACTGGAGCACCCCACTACTTAACTCTCTCTGCACCCACGACTGTGGCTGGGCACAGCTCAAATGCCACCTATAACTTTGCCGATAACACAACTATTGTTGGCAGAATTTCAGATGTTGCGGAGGCATACAGGAGCAAGCTAAATCAGCTGGTTGAGTGGTGTCGCAAAAACAACCTTCCACTCAATGTTAGTAAGAGCAAGGAATTGATTGTGGACTTCAGGAAGGGGAAATTGAGGGAACGCACACCAGTCCTCATCGAGGGATCAGCGGTAGCAGAAAGGGTGAGCAATTTCAAGTTCTTGTGTGTCAACATCTCTAAGGATCTACCCAGGGCCCAACATACTGATGCAATTACAAAGAAGGCATGACAGTGGCTATGCTTCATTAGGAGTTTGAGGAGATTCGGTCTGTCACCAAAGACACTCACGAAAAGATTACTCTGCCATCGCAGTAATCTGCGGCAGAGTAGTAAGGCTTTGGCACAACAGGTCTTCAGCAAGAACAGGCAGAGGAAAGGGAAGTTCATTCCTTATTTCTTATTTAACTCGAGAGAATAGGAGGTATGTCTACAGAAGCAGTGTTCCGTTTTGGGTGTCTAATGTGGGATTTCCAGGAGATTCCCAGCCTCCCCGATTGCCATATCTGCCCCAGGTGCGTCAAGATGCAGCTCCTTAGAGACCATGTTAGAAAACTGGAGCTGCAGCTTGATGACCTTCGGCTTGGTACTGAAAGTGAAGCAGTGATAGACAGGAGCTACAGGGAGGTAGTCACCCCAAGGCTACAGGAGACAGATAAATGGGTGACTGTCAGGAGAGGGAATGGAGAACATCAGATAGTGGAGAGCACCCCTCCGGCTGTCTCTCTCAACAATAAGTACTCCTGTTTAAGTACTGTTGGGGTGACAACCTACCTGGGGGAAGCAACAGTGGTCATGCCTCTGGCAATGAGTCGGGTCCTGTGGCTCAAAAGGTAGGGAACGGAAGAGGGTGGCAGCAGTGATAGGGGACTCGATAGTCTGGATGATAGACGGGTGATCCTGTGGATGCAGAAAGGAAAAACATGGATGGTAATATGCCTCCCAGGTGCCAGGAACCGAGATCTTTCTGGACATGTCCACAATATCCTGAAAAGAGGGTGAGCAGCCAGAAATCGTGGTACATATTGGTACCAATGACAGTGGTAGAAAAAGGGAGGAGGTCCTGAAAACAGAATGCAGGGAGTTAGGAAGGAAGCTGAGGAGCAGGACCTCAAGGAAAGTAACCTCAGGATTACTGGTGTGCCACGTGACAATGAGGATAGGAATAGAATGAGGTGGCAGATAAATGTGTGGCTGAAGAATTGGAGCAGGAGGCAGAGATTCAGATTTCTGGATAATTGGGACCTCTTCTGGGGCAGGTGGGACCTGCACAAAAGGGATGGGTTGCACTTGAATCCAAGGGAGACCAAAATTCTTCCAGGTAGATTTACGAGAGATGTTGGGAGTGGTTTAAACTAATATGGCAGGGGGATGGAAACCAGGATGACAGAGCTGAGGAAGAGCCAGCAGGTTTACAAGTAGATGATGGGTGTAACATGAATACAAGGAAGGACAAGCCAATGATTGGGTACAAATGCAGACACAGCAAAGAGTTAAATTGTACCACAGAGGCAAAATTCAAAACGGCAAAGAATGTAGGACTGAAGTTGTTGTATTCAGAATAAGGTGGACAAATATGTGGTGGAATTAGAGATTGGTCAGTATGGCACTGTGGGCATCGCTAAGTCGTGGCTGAAAGAAGACCATAATTGGGAGCTAAACATCAAAGAATATACTCTGTATTGAAAGGATAGGCAGGAAGGCATAGGCAGTGGTGTGGCTCTGTTGGTAAGAGATGGAATTACATTTTTAGAAAGAGGTGACATAGGGTCAGAGAATGTTGAATCTTTGTCAATTGAGATAAGAAATTGCAAGGGTGAAAAATAAATATTATGGGAATCATATATAGGCCTCCAAATAGTATCTAAAATGTGGGGTTAAGATTGCAAAGGCAGCTGGAGAAGGCATGTAATAAAGGTCAATTACAATTGTAATGGGGGACTTCAATATGCAAGGGGATTGTGAAAATCAGGTTGGTGTCGGATTGCAAGAGAGGGAATTTGTTGTGGTCCTACAAAATGGCTTTTTAGAGCAGCTTGTGCTTGAGCCTACTCGGGGAAGGACTATCTTAGATTGGGTGTTGTATAATAACCCAGATCTTATTAGGGAGCTTAACATAAAGGAACCATTAGGAGTCAGTGATCATAATATGTTTGAATTCATACTGCAATTTGAGAGGGAGAAGCATAAGTGACATATATCAGTATCACAATCGAATAAAGGGAATTACAGAGGCATGAGAGAGGAGCTTGTCCAGGTAGATTGGAAGAGGATACTGGCGGGGATGATGGTAGAGCAGAGCTAGCTGAAGTTTCTGGGAATATTTCACAAGGTGCAGGATAGATATGTCCCACAGAGGAGGAAGTTCTCAAATGGCAGGGGTAGGCAACTGTGACTGACAAGAGAAGTTAAGGACTGCATAAAAGCCAAAGGAAGGGCATATAAGGTAGCAAAAGTGAGTGGGAAGTTGGATAATTGGGAAGCTTTTAAAATCCAACAAAAGGCAAGTAAAAAAGCTGTAAGAATGGAAAACATGAAATGAGGGAAAACTAGCCAATACTATAAAGCAGGATACCAGAAGTTTTTTTTTCCAGTTACATGAAAGTAAAAAGGTGAGAGTTGATATTAGACATCAGGAAAATAATGCTGGTGAGGTAGTACTGGAGGCCAAAGAAATGGCAGATGAACTTAATGGGTACTTGGCATCTGTCTTCACTTTTAAAGACACTAGCAGTGTGCCAGAGGTCCACGAGTGTCAGTGAGCAGGAGTGAGTGCCATTGCTATTAGAAAAGAAAAAGGTGCTAGGCAAGCTCAAAGGTCTTAAGGTGGATAAGTCACCTGGGCTAGATGGACTACATCCCAGAGTGTCATAGTGCGGACCCAAATGCAAGACACAGACACTGAAGAACTAGGAACTGGACTAGAATTAGAGACGAAAGCAAAGGGAAGTGGGGAAGAAAGAACGCTGGACATGACACAGGCCCTGGGCGAGACAAGGATACAGGGCCTGGGCTAGGATTTGACTAGGATAGCGGAACCAGGACATGGAATTTGGAACTAGGAGCCTGGGCTTGGACTCCGAGCCAGAGACTGGACAAGGACCTGAAACCTGGGTCTTGACTTGGGCTCAGACCCCAGATCTAGGTGAAGACATGATGAGGCTTGGGTTCTTCGAGGCTAGGGTACTTCGAGGCTTGGGTATGGACTCCAAGACAGAGACTGGGCAAGGACCCAGAACCTGGACTTGACTCAGGCTCAGACTCCAGAACTAGGCAAGGACAAGACGTGGCTACAGGACGAGGAGTGGCAACATGACTGGACGTGAGACTCCTGGGCAGGACAAGGGAACCCCAGCACAGGACGAGGGAATCCCAGCACCGGGCTGGGCAAGGTACTCCTGGGCTGGGTGAGACACATGGACAAGACAAGAACACAACGCCGTAGCTTGGACAGGACAAGGTTCTTGGATCGTGACTAGGACTGGACAAGACCCCGAAGCCTTGACTAGGTCGAGGGACAGACGGGAACGCAGAGCCTTGGGTCGAGGGACAGACGGGAACGCAGAGCCTTGGATCGAGGGACAGACGGGAACATGGAACACAGAGCCAGGACCTCTCCTTGGGTACAGGACATAGGGCCAGGACTCATTACACAGAATGCAGAATACAACAAGACAGTTATCAACACTAGGTAACAGCAAACAGCCAGACCTGCCTAGCAAAGGCATGGATACAGAGACAGTTCAAAACAACAATAGAAAGATCCTTATCTTGCTCCAGCAATTGAACTAGACAGCAGTGCAGGCAAGGGTTACAGGCCAGGCAAGGCTTCAGAAGGAAGAGGAACAGAAGGGATTCAGACAGAGGATATGGATAGGAACAATCCAGCAGCCAGTGGCTGAAACCTGAAGCTACTTATGAGGCCAGCCAAACGAGAATCAGCTGCCTCAACAGAAACTGGGGAAAACCGGAAAACGTGGAATAAGAAACATGGGCCGGACCATGAACCGGAATGCAGATTTCACTGACTGGACCATGACACAGAGTCCTGAGAGAGGTTGCTGAAGAGATAACAGATGCATTGGTTATGATCTTTCAAGAATCACTTTATTCTGGTATGGTCCTGGAGGACTGGAAGATTACAAATGTCACTCCACTCTTTAAGAAGGGAGGAAGGCAAAAGAAAGGAAGTTATAGGCCAGTTAGCCTAACCTTAGTTGTTTGGAAAGTATTGGAGTCTATTATTAAAGGTGAGGTTTCGAGGTACTGGAGACAAATGATAAAATAAGTCAAAGTCAGCATGGTTTCTGTAAAGGGAAATCTTCCCTGACAAATCTGTTAGAGTTTTTCGAGGAAGTTACAAGCAGGGTGGACAAAGGAGAGTTAGTGGATGTCATTTACTTAGATTTTCAGAGGGCATTTGATAAAGTGCCACACATGAGTCTACTTAAGATAAAATCTTATGGCATTACAGGAAAGATACTGGCATGGATAGCGGAAAGGCTGACAGGCAGGAGGCAGTGAGTAGGAATAAAGGAGACCTTTTCTGGTTGGCTGCCAGGACTAATGGTGTTCCTCAGGGGTCAGTATTGGGACGCTGCTTTTCCCATTGTTTGTTAATGATTTGGATAATGGAATTGATGGCTTTGTGGAAAAGTTTGCAGATGATACAAAGATAGGTGGAGGGGTAGGTAGTGCTGAGGAAGCAATGTGATTGCAGCAGAACTTGGCCAAATTGGAAGAATGGGCAAAAAAGTGGCAGATGGAATACAGTGTTGGGAAATGTATGATAAAGCATTATGGTAAAAGGAACAATAGTGCGGGCTGTTATCTAAATGGGGAGAAGGTTCAAACATCAGAGGTGCAGAGGGACTTAGGAGTCCTTATGCAAGACTACTGGAAGGTTAATTTACAGGTTGAGTCTGTGGTAAAAAAAGGCAAACGCAATGTTGGCAGTTATTTCAAGGGGAATAGAATATAAAAGCTAGGAGATAATGCTGAGCCTTTATAGGAAATAGTCAGGCTGCACTTGGAGTTTAGTCAACAGATTTGGGCCCCATATCTCAGAAAGGATGTGCTGTCTCTGGAGTGATTCCAGAACAGGTTCACAAGAATGAAGTGGTTAACATATGAGAAGCTTGTGGCAGCTTTGGGCCTGTAGACTGACTGGAACTTAGAAGAATGCAGAGGGATCTCATTGAAACCTACCAAATGTTGAAAGGACTAGATAAGGTGGATGTGGAGAGGATGTTTTCTATGGTGGGGCTATCCAGAACTAGAGTACACAGCCTCAAAACTGAGGGGAGACCCTTTAGAACAGAGGTAAGGAAGAAGTTTTTTTAGGCAGAGAGTAGTAAATCTGCAGAATACTCTGCCACTGACCGTGGTGGAGGTCAAGTCCGTGCGTATATTTAAGGTGGAAATTGATCGTTTCCTGATTGGTCAGGGCATCAAAGGATATGGTGAGAAAGCAGCTGTATGGGTTGAGTGGGATCCTGGATAAGCCTTGATGGGCTGAATGGCCTAATTTTGCTCCTATATTTTATGGTTGTATGGTCATACCATGGAGAGCATTCTAACTAGTTGCATCACCATCTGGTATGGAGGGGCCACTGCACAGGATCGGAAATACCATAGCTGCAGAGAGTTGTAAACTCAGTCAGCTCCATCATGGGCACTAGCCTCCCCAGCAGCGAGCACACCTTCAAAAGGCGATGCCTCAAAAAAACAGCATCCATCATTACGGACCCCCATCACCCAGGACATGCCCTCTTCTCATTGTTGCCACTCAACATTTCAGAAACAGCTTCTTTCCTTTCACGATCAGATTTCTGAATGGACAATGAACCCATGAACACTACCTCACTCTTTTTCCTCTCTTTTTCCACTACCTAATTTAATTTTTCTATGTATTTATTGTAATTTATAGTTTTTATTATTATGTATTGCATTGTGCAGCTGCTGCAAAACAACACATTTCGTGACATATGCCGGTGATTTAAAACCAGATTTTGATTGTGATTCATGGATACAGACACGTAATTGTTGATGAGGTCTTTATAAAATTAAAAAGAGTGGCAGAATTTCCATACCAAAGGAATTAAAATAGCTGCAAGGTAAGTTAAACTAATTTGATTATTTGTTGTGAGTTGTTTTTAACATGTGCTTCATTATTTAGGTAATACCTTAATGTGGCTGAATTATTTCTTTATATTTTCACTGAAAAATATATCACAATTGTTTTCAATATGTTTCAAGACTAATTCAAGTATACCTCATTCCATACTGGAGTTTCAGCATGCCTAAATGGGTTCTGATTAAAGTGTGATTAACAGGTAGAGAGTGATATCATTGAGTACTATTTTGGAACTTAAAGGAATGGTCATTATTTGAATGATATTTGCAAAATCATTCATGTTTTCATGCATGTATGCTTTATCGTAAACCTGCTGAAGAGATGGAAAATTTATCTTGAAGCTGAAAATTGGAACTTTTAAGGAGATAAAGCTGAAGTTAAAATATTTTGGAAACCAGCACGTGGTTTGTACATATTGATGTCTTATTCTGATCATTATAACCACTGTTAACAGAATAAAATGCACCTTTCCTGACCCTAAGTGTTCCAAACTGCTTCATGTTCAATGATATGCAACTGGATACAATATGATAGCTTTCAAAATGACATTAAAAGACAGCAATTTTAATCCTATTTGATTTTATATTGACATCAAGCTAGTGAATTTAATGAATTTAAAAGCATGTTCTGAGGCTTATACAATATTATAGCCTTTAAATGATTGTCTTTTTCTGAGTCATAATTTGAATTTTGTGATTAGAATATATTCTCTAATACTATTAATGGTTTGACTGCAGGGAGACATTATGCAGACAGAGGAGATAAAAAAGATTGACTGTGTTGAAACAGATTGTGAGCAACTCATAAATGTCAAAACCCCAGCCCATGTTATTTAGCTTACTGGCAAATAACACACATAACAATATGTATGGTACAATACAACACATTATATATGTTATGTAGAGAATGTTTCATAATATACTGTATATTATACATAGGATAACACATACAGTATAGTTAAAAAGCATATACCATATAATTAAGATTACATTTACCATATATTATAGAAAATACCATATACAATATATACTATGAAGAGAATAACACAATCTAATTTTTCTCCATGTTTGAAATTCTAGTTAGTGAATTATTCAAACTTTCTAAGAACACAATTAATGTAGTGAACACTGTAATAATCTGGAGCATAGTTTCTATCAATAATAATGCGTAATAAATAAGTACGCATTATATACAAAAATCCAACACCGTGTTTCTTTGTACAGGGTTTAGCTTAAAACCTTATCACTGTGTTTTAAAGTTACGTTTACATCAAACTGAAGGGAAATCGGTTGACAACAGATTGAATTCAGATGGACTTTACAAAGTTAATTCTGTATCTGTTAAATGCTTAACTGCAGTAGGCAATGGTTTAAAAACTATCTGCTTGTAAATTATTTTATAACATCAATATAACTTAAAATTGTTGACGAGATGCATTCTACAAGTGCTACTGAAGAGTTAACATTAACAATATAGGTAGCATCAAGATTATTTCAACCTAATGTATTTGACATAAATATTAGATTTTCGTTAGTTAACTATATACAGGAAAGAGCTTCAGATTTGGAAACAATCCGAAGCTACGGTCGGGCGTTTGGCGCGTAAGGTCGGTAGGGTTGCTGCAGTCTTTGCCCAGCCCCTCACAAATCCAACAGTCTCAAAGTATTTCCCGTGTGAACAATAGCTCTTTCTGGTGTGTTTCGGGATTTTAAGTTGTAATCTAATTTTACGCTATATGTTCAGCAGAGCAAATATCATCGTCTTCGATAATATCCACATCATCTTCGTGGCTCTCTAACAAAAAGGTGTTCTGGCTGCTTAAAGACTTTATCTCTATGGAACTTTTCGGATTTATTTCCGTCTCACTGACACTGGAGTCGAGGCGCTGGTCGCCGGTGGGTGAGTTTTTCTGACCGTGATCATCCCGAGACTTTCGTAATTGTTTTTTATGCTTCATTCTTCGATTCTGGAACCATGTTTTAACCTGGAAAACACACCAGCCAGAAGCACAAAAAATTTAACCGGAATGAGAACACCACTGACCCAAGTGAGTTTAAAGATGAGCCCTGGCGCACGATATTGTTACAGAACGACAATATTACTGTCGGGCAAGGACGACACTAACAGCTGTTGACCATAGGATAACATTTTAAAATAATTCCTCAAATCAACGGACTGATTCCCAAATATAAATTTCGCAAAGTCAAATCAAATGTGTTTCCGTGAGGCTTATAAAAATATTCGAAGTGACTTATTTCTGTAGAAATATAACTATGTTTTTAACTGGAATCTATATATAATCTCAAAAGATTAAAAACAAATTGGACGCTTTACGACCGGAAGGTCTATTCAAATAATATTTATTTTAAAAACAGAAAGAAAGTCACAGGGAGCACTTTTGTTTCTACAGGTGACTTGTTATTGACTCGTTATTGAACTAGGTGTAGTGAATAAGCCGATACTAGTGAGTATCTGTAAACATGTTTTAATCAAGGATAGTCCGTCACTCCACTCTGCATCATTTTCACTTGATAGACAATATATCTTCACTACTACAATATCTGCTCACTGCTGATTCTATCCGAAAGTATTTTGATTTGGGAAATAGCCCTGTGTCCTGGTTCCATGAATTTAGGCGTGGAATTTACAATATAAAGTTTTAAGTGATGGCAAACGTGTTTGGATGCGCTTGAAGGAGAAGAGCGCACTGAAGCCTTGGGAGAGGGGTGATTTCATTGATAGTATTAAGAGTTTGGAGTTAAATACAACTCGGCCCCGTAGGGACATAACTAACGTAATCAGTCGACTCACAAAATGTGAAATGCCCGAACTAAACTTCATTCGAGGCTGTAAAACATTAGTGAGTTTATTTGAAAACCTCGATGTTTTCATCTCTCAGAGTATGTCTTACATCGATTGGGTCGATTTTGTGTAATTAGATTATTTTGAAAAATGCCAAAGGGCTCTCTGTATCAACCAAAATACATTTGAGTCAACGTGGCTTTATTCTCAATTGCAATCACCCTCTCAGCTGTACCTGGGTCTCCGAGAGACTCAGCGCTGACGCCAGTTCCACCCTTTCCGGGGTTGACAGATAGCGCTGAATCTCGAAGCGTTTCTCCAGTCCCGAGAGCTGAGAATCCGAGAAGACGGTCCGGGCTTTCCGTCGCCTGCAGTGTTTACCTGGGAGTTCAGGGGGATGTTGGAAGAGAGCTGGCACGTGCATCCCTACTGATAACAAGGGCACAATGTTTAACATGAATGTTTTCTCAATTCAGCACTCACCGTTATCACAGATTCCTTTGCGCGATAAAATATCCCATAGTGGCGGGATCAGCGGGCTGCCGAATAGTCTCCTCTATCATCACCATTTGTCCAAGAATTCTAGTGGGTGTTTACTAAGGGCAGATGTTTCGAATTACCCCACTAAACAGCACCATCAGCAGCCTTTCTACTATAGCAGCAACCCAGTGGAACGTTTCCCTATTTATAAATTTCATTAGAGGTAGATTGAAAAATCAATGACTATCTCATTAGACGCCAAGATCGTACGAAAATAGCAGAAGCATTTAACAGCGTAAATCGTAAACATTTGGCTATTTACTCGTTAAACGATTACTTCTGTAAAACGTCTTTTCATTGTAAATTTTGAATGCTACTCAAAATGTTCGTTGATGTGATTTCTATATATTAACAGGACAGCCTTTGTGAGATTGGGCTATCTATTTAAAGAACGGGTAAATCTTTGCCAGTCGAAAGTTCTGATCATTTCCGATTCTGTACTGATTCATGGTAGAACTGGCGTTTGTTTTGAATCCTTTGGTGCAGGGCAATAAAGGAGGCTTGTATCAGACCGTCGCCGCAAGGCACTGTAATGAATAACGACCGTGATGGCCTTTGCTGTATATACCTGATTTTTCCGTACCCTATTAAAACAACGAAATGTGATGTAGATCTCTGAGATTTGTTTATATGGACAACAAAAAAGACGTCGTTAATGGCATATTGACACCTCCTTACTCGTCTGCGAAAATCCACTATGAAGTTTTAAAATGTTTACATTTTTTTTCAAACGCTGGTTTTGCTTTGGGTATTGAGATAACAGGTAAAATCGGATGTACCTTTAACAGCTTTGAACCATTTGACGGTTTAAAATAATCTTTATGTTTTACAAAGATTACGGTTAAAACACAAAGTATATCCTGAATTATTTTAAAATTCTAGAAGGGGATGAAGTCTTTCAAAGCATGAAAGCACACTTTTGTCCTTAATCCTTAAGACATAAATTGACATATAGATAAAAACAAAAACAACAGGAATTCTGCAGATGCTGGAAATTCAAGCAACATACATCAAAGTTGCTGGTGAACGCAGCAGGCCAAGCAGCATCTATAGGAAGAGGCGCAGTCGACGTTTCAGGCCGAGACCCTTCGTCAGGACTTTGATGTATGTTGCTTGACATATAGATATTTATGTTTGCCAACTTCCCGAATGTAAACCGGGGTTGATTGTACTTCGATTAAAAGATGGTCGTTATATATTTTATCCATCATTATATGTTCCAGAGCAACTTACAACTCCCACTCGGCAGTTTCCTAAATATTCCTAAATATCGATTTCAAAGTAGATACATACATGATATACGGTTTGTCTGATAAACGTATCTTCAAACCTCCCACTTTGAGCATGTTCTGCTATTTACCCTCAAGCCTTCATGGGCCGGGGACATTTGTTTTGTTTGATAGCGCTCCTTGCAGCGTTGAATTGTGCTTTAAAGGTGCTAACTAAAGTTGCCGAGTTATTGTGGAAGTCCAGATCAATAAGCGGTAGATTCAAAGAGTTGTAGAACAGCGAAGTGGGCCTCTCGGCCCATCTCGTGAGTCCCGACTTTTTTGTCCATCTACCCTAATGTCATTTATACGTATTAGGACAGTATCCTTCTATGCCCTGCCCATAAAAGTGTCTCTCGAAATGCCTAGTAGTAGGCTAACAAACTAGATAAATTGGCATGAGTCTGCCATTTACAATGTTAATAACCATTTCATATATTTAATAGAAGAAATTTATTGGTTTCATTTTACTCTAGATAATTGCAATGGATTTTAGCAATATTTCAATGTTAATGTCACTTAGAGTAAGATGAAGAGTTGTTAGAGCTCAGTTTTGGAAACCTGTTTTATATTTTATTCTGGAGAAAAGGTACAGTTTATCTAGTATATGTTTTATAGGATTATCTAGAAAATATAATGGATGCAAGTCCGAATGCGGGAGAGGGAGAGGAGTTTAATTAGTGTTTAAATTAGCTTAACCCCTCAAAAGAAATTGCAAAGTAACCGAGAAGAAAATTGTGCCGTGCTAATATCCCACCTGAAGCTGAAGTTTGAAAAGACGTAACTAAGCGCATAATACGTATAACCCCTTAAAAGAAACTGTAGCTGAAGCTTATTTATTTAAAATATGTTTTAAAAAACAAGGCCTTAAGCATTAAAGACCACAATACATTCAGATTTCTTAATGAAGTGGTGATTAACAGCTCTTTAAAATGAGTATTTTATTCCCCGGGTTTGGATAAAACAAGTGTGAGTTTGCTAACTTTCATTCATTAAATAAATTGATAGAACTGTTTATTTACCCGCAGTCGCTCAAGGTTCCATTACAGCAAAGTAAATCAACTTTAGCAAGGATTCCCCTTTAAAACAAAGTCTTCTAAAGAAGAAACAACTATATCGTGCAGTTTGAAATAAAAGTTTAAAATTTAACCCGCCAAGTTTAAATTAGCAGTATGACAGATAGGTTAACATTAAAATCCATTGCATTCGCAAAACCATTTTAACATTGCTCCCATCGCATAGGACTTAATCATGATCAGAATACTTGATTAAATATCCTTCACTTATATCACAGTGCTGTCTAAAACTTTCGTTACATTACACTGGTACGCGGTTTCATATACAGTATCGACATGAGCAATTGCAACCTGATTCCCAGTGGTCGGAATACAAATGTGGAATGTTTGTAGGCTGCCAAAATGTATATTTAATGTGTTCAGTTAAATAATAGGAGTGGGGTAACCAAATAATCGTAAAGTGTGAATGTTTAGACGCTGTCTGCTTGCATGTTCAGCGATGACGGCGCTGCACATACCGAGAAATACATTTTAAAGTTAAAATTCCTCTCTCGCCTTCCCTCCACTGATAAACACAACCTTTTACTGATTTACTCGAACTTATAAACTAGCAGACGGACTTACCAGGCGATGTGAGAAAGTAAGGGTGATGATGCTCCGGTTTGTGGAGTGGGTGATGAGGATGAGGTGCCAGTATCGTCGGTGTTGGCATTATTGGGTATCCATATTCTAGCAAAGGGACACGGGATGCCAAGGAACTGGCATAGGAAACGGGAGGGGCTTCTCTCACGGGCTTGGGTTTGTGGAGTAAAATATCTTCGATAAAGAAAGACGTTGGCCGCTGGGCAGAAACCTGGTGTATCGGGGACGTAAAATTCAGATTCATCATTCCAACTTCTCTGACTGGCAGTCCAAAGAGGGTTTCTTTCGTTTTATGTTTGTGCGTGGAAACACCACTAACTAGTCCGACTGGTCTTTTATTGGCGAGACTCTTATTTTAGATGCAACAGGTTTGTAGGAGGCTGAGAGACTATTTACTGAAGTAAAAGATTTGCACTTCTCAAGGGAGTATGACCGCGATTAACCAATGGGGAAGCTCTGGGCGGAGGATAGGAATCAATGACTCTGCTTGCTGGGCATGTTGGCGCAGGTAGCGTTTTTTTTATCAGGAGCTGGCCCGGGTACTGAAAGAAGCGTGTGATGATACACATCAATTATAATAATTACTGCAGGCGCTTTGCGTTTCATTTAAACAAAAAAGTTACTTTATAAGCAAAAAATAAGTATGTTATCATTTTCTAAAATATACCCCATCCACCAACCAGGCACATGTTAATTGTTCTTTTGTGATTCAAAAATCAATCTAACTGTATAAGAGCAAGATTTTGTAGACATACCCAACAGGTCGACAAATTTCATTTAGAAGATAAATATGACGAGTAGTGGTTCCATGAAAACTCTTCTGTTCTCTAGACAGATATGACCAGATATGGTAGCTTGTTCGCCATCTCCGAAGTTTCTTTCCTGTAGCTCAATAAAACTGACTCCGGTGCAATACCCTAACTGTTCCTGCACAACATCCGTTAAAATAGACCTTTTTTTTGCTCTCCATGTTCTATTGGTAATTCTTTAGTCCGTTCATATGTTTATATTTATTTTAATTTGATTATTGACGTCCGCGCTAATTGTTGATTGTTCATGGCTGTTTGTGCTATTGTATGTAAATTGTTGGTTGCTGTTATGTTCTCCGTTGTGGCAGTGCTGTGTTTTATGCTTGGCACCGAACCACAATAAAATAATGGTACGTTTCACATACAGGCATTAAAGTGATTCGGAGTCAGTTTTCCAGTGTCTGTGATCGAACAACATTAAAATCAATAATTTCGTATAACTGGCATCCCAGTTTGTGGTGGAGCTGGTCTGCTTTTCTCAGACCACGTATGCTGTACAGCCTGCTGGATATTTTGGAATTCTCTTTTACTTTTGACTTTCAGTGACTGTTGTGTTTTGTATCCCCAAGTTCCAGAATTTGTTCTCTCCTTGTCTCCGTGTCTTCCTTCATTTCCTTTTATCTACGCCTTATAGAGAGCAACGA
Organism: Mobula hypostoma; assembly: GCF_963921235.1. NCBI lineage: Eukaryota > Metazoa > Chordata > Chondrichthyes > Myliobatiformes > Myliobatidae > Mobula > Mobula hypostoma. The sequence goes on along the minus strand of NC_086129.1, from coordinate 32,252,226 downwards.
TTAAAGAACCCTTTCTCAGCAGCGCACCATCTTTAGTGTCCGTTAATTTTTGCTGGTCTCTACTCGATCTCAGACAGGTTATTTTATCCTCTTATTTGCAGGTTTGAATTTCTGGCTCTGACCAAAGGTCATCGACTTGAAGTAGTTACTCATATAGGCTACTCCGAAAACATCTCCCACTCTCACCGACCCTACAACTGAGAGCCCCGCAAGGACAGGGAAACATCAGCACAAAAAGCTGATGGAAACATATCACCATTCTTTCTGGATCTAAATCCCTGAAATTCTTACCAACAGCATTGAGGGAGCACCGTCATTGAAAGGACCAATGTGGTTTACGGCAGAATGAATGGGGATAGATAATAAATTGCCAGACACATCCACATACCTCTATAATGGATTTACAGTAACAATTCTGCATCACTTGTTGATAAACGAGAATGAAATCCCGTTCGGTGTTCTGTATTTCCAAAAGTTATGCACTGACCAAGGCATGAAAAATCTAACGGGCAGCTTTCAGATAAATGAGGACATAAGGGATGCTGGAATTCGAAGCAAAAGAAAATCAGAACTGCTGGAGGAAGTGGACAGTCCGTGTTTCAAGTCTAAGTGTCTCGGGTTCTTCCAGAGGTTGTGAAAAAAAAAATGCTGGAAGAACCCGAGTCACTCAGACTCGAAACATGGATTGTCCACTTCCTCCAGCAGTTCTTTCTTTTCACAACTTTCGGATAAAGAAAAATGTTTTAGGATATGAAGTGTTATTTGGCGTCGCGCGCGCGTGCGTGCAACGGGGATATAGAATCATGGAATGGTTATAAAATAGGAGGCCATTGATCCCATCATAAACATCCCAGAGCAAGTTAACAGCCCCTCACTCTACCCCACTCTTCGCAAACGTGAAGGCTACCTCGTCACCCACCGCCACTACGTATATAGACAGTGCAATTTAGATCCCAAACCTTAGGTTGCAGAGACAAGTTATTTTTTCTTGTGTTACTTTTAAAATTCTTTTCTTTTATGTGAAGTTTAGTCCTCGTACTCGACCACCATCGCGAACAACTACCCAAACTATTTTATGTAATAGCGATCCGCCGGCTAACTGTCCATATGTAGTGGAAGCTTGACCGAATGTCCTCAATGTTACAGAGATGAAAGGCAGATTTGTGATAGTAGGTCTGAAACAAAAACTTCCCAAGCACTTTTAATTGATTGGAGTTTGGTGGTGGTAGGGAATGTAGTGGTGGAGAGTTTGTTTTTTTTAAATTTTACTTATGCTGAACTTATTTTGCATCCGTCAGGGGTGTCGGGGTGTTTCCAGGTTTCTGAGTAAGAACCGGACTTTAATTCCTCTCTTTATATTAAGGGTCCCAGTAATGTCAATCCTTGTTTATAATCGACAGCATGAAATTACAATTTGTTAGGAACCAACTGAGTAATCAGATCCTGAGCCCAATGAAAGGATGTGATACTACTTCCAGTTGAGCAAAGAGCTTCACATCGCATTCCCGTCGCGCGAAATCTACCACCTACTCTACTCCAACGCCGAGTCCGTGGTGTACGGTGATGATGCACTGAGTGAATTGCACACTTTAAATTTACACTTCGATTAAGACGATGATAATAATCCTGACAACAACAGAAAAATAAACTTTAACGAAGATCCCTTTGTCATTTAGAGTGCAAAATGTAGCCATCGGGATAATATCCAAACGGGTTGCATTATATTATGTGCTCGTTCGGGACGGGGGTTGGGGCGGTTTTGCCCATTTTACAGCGTCAGCTTGCCCTCTTCGTTTCTTTGTTCGAGGTGAGTGTCACCACACGAGTCGGTAAGAGCACGGTACAAACCGCCGAAGTTCCTGCGAACTTCATCTTACAGGAAACCTTAATTTAACTTTGAAAGGTTCTAGGTCAGTACCTTAGACCACTTCCAAGATCTTAACATTGTTTGTCGCAGATTTTTTTTTTGTCATGCAAGTGCATTATTTTGTATAAATAACTATTTTTGAAGTAAATATATATTTGGAGATTTTCCAAGAAAAAAAATCATTTTTATTTTGTACTTTCTTAGATCGCGACTGATTTAATTCGCTCTCTCTCCACACACACAAAAAAAAACATTCTGAACATTTTGGCTGCTTGCAATTTATCCCGTTCTCGAATCTTCTCAGGTGAAGCTGACCTACAAATCGATCGATTTATCTGCGCTAGATACTCTTAAATCTCTAATGCATAATACGAGACGCCCCTTCACTTAACCTGAAGGGATCTACTTTGTTTCAATATGTGTTTTTGTATGTCTATCCTATTCAGTAGATTTGCGGTGTTTAATTTTACCGAATCTATATGCCTACTTCTTTACCCTACATTAGATCGCTGGACTTGAACATGATCGAAGCGATGAGAAAAGTTACGAATTATTTTTTCATCAAAAGCTTAACCCCGAACCACAGTGATTAATTGCATGTTCCTGTGCCAGACCCTTCTTTTATTTATTCTTCTCTCTTTTGCTCATGTTTCTTCCTCCTTGCGCGGCAGCGCTAAATAGAGCGGCGGATAATTTCAGCTCATTTCCCATCAAATTGCGGTAATTATTGACATTAAGCTCGGGAAATTTACGAGAAGGTACTTCTGGTCCCTCTCCCAGTGCCCGCGCTAATTTGCTGAAATCGAGTTGCCATCACAGTTTCAATCTTTTTATATTAATGCGGAAAGTGGTTGAACAGTGGCAGAATTCTCGCAGCCCATGCTATTAGATAATTAGGGAGGATGTTAGAGAGGGAAGTGCTAATCCTTGGGCACGAGGACAGCCTTTCCATCCGATCAGGCAGGTAGAACAAATTAATTTCTGGAATCAATTAGCGTTAAAAGACTCGCCAAGTGCGAGTCACGTCTTCCATATGTATGAGGAGAAGAATGAAAATCTAAGGGAGCACGGTGCGCGTAAACAAGAATATTTCATTAAGTACATACTAAGTTGTCTACAAGCACAGTGCAGGCAACTTTTGGATGTTAAATGTAAGAAGGGTTTTCAGAGTCTGAGTCTGAACATCAAATGAATCAAAATAAATTCATGTCTTGTCACATCACAGCCTATACGTTTGCATTCATATTTGTGTAGGATTATTTATCTTATCTAGTGTCTTGTCTATCCTGCCAGTTATTCTTTACACAGGCAGCACTGATGTTGACCAGGATCATTGAAGCACACACCGCGGCAAATAGTTGTGTTGGGGGGGGGGGGGTTGCAAATGGGAACTTAAACGAATTAATGGCGATGAAATGGTCCTAATGTAGAGCTCGGCGATGCCGTCAAAGCTGAGAATAAGAGGTAAGCGGCTTTATTGTCCATCTCATCAAGTGAGACGTCTGCTGTAAGGCTTTCAGATCACAGCTCCTATTCTCCTAAGCGCCACAAGCTTCTAAGAAGCTTCTGGGATTAATGACAACTCTAGATGCCCATCCTTCCAGTTCACTGAAACAATGCAACAGGTAGCCTTGGTCAGATCTGCTTTCTCCAACCTTCCATGTAGAAATCACCTTTTCCATACAGATTTAAAGCGTAGTCCAATTACGCCCAAAGGTGGAGAGCCCTGCTGACCGATAAAGTTGTTCCACTTCTCAAATGAAATAAAGAGGCACGCCTCTCTCTATCTTCCTTTCAAAGTATTTAGTTGCTCAATTGAAGCAATTGTTCGAGTTGTTAGCAGCATTAACTGCCGATTTCTTATTCATTTAAAATCTCTGCTATGTGTGATAATGGAACTGGGGAGTGGGTAGGTTGCTGGATCAGTGAACCGAGGTTCACACTTCTTTTCTGAAGTCTAGTCCGCCATTTGACACACGATAGAAGGCACTTCAAGACTCACAGCTGTTCACAATCCGCATATTGTACATCGATACTAATTGCAACAGATTTGGTGGAAAAAATATCTCCACACAATCGGAGCAAACGCGCTTAAAGGCAACAATGCGAGAGGTCGCGACTCCATCTGGAAGGTCTGAAAACATGATTATGTTTTGGGTAAAAGGCACTAACCGAATGACATTATACATTGAACTTGAAGAGATCCCCTTAATCTCTAATTGCTTTATTTCACTGTGAAAGCGAAATTCGTCACTTGGGGTAAGAAAAGCTCCGTCATTATTGAAAGACCAGAAAACAAAATCACTTGTCAGAATGTAAACGCTGTCGAAAGCCAATGATGTTTCTCAATAATACTTCTGCTACTTGTATACACTTCCGTGGCCTCCAGACATTTGAAGCGGGGGAACAGGGCAAGATGTCAGCTTTGTCGGAACCTTTTTTTTTTGTCAGGCTTGCTGAGTGCTTTACACAGTGCGATGTCTTATTAGAAATACAAATGCGTTTCATAAAGGCAAAGATGTTTCCCCGGCCTCTGCTCCAGCCCTTAACGGTGCCTTGCACATATCCCTTTCCTGTATGTGTGAATCTCGAGAGGAAATATTTTAACGTCTTGCTCTATAATTTACTTGGTCACAAAACTGAATAAAATAATTCATTATTCCAGCTCAAGCATATTTTAACTAGAATCTAAAAAGAACGAGTAATTTTCTTGTCATCTACTGAAATGAAAATGGATTAAATCTGCAAGATTATTTGTCCAGACGTAATTCACGTAGTTTGCTTCGCTAACTACCTGCTAAATTTACTATATATACACCATTTCACTTACATATGCACACGTGTACCTGTGCTTACATCAGGCTTAATTTTATGTAAATTATGTTGTATCATGCTGAATGCAATTAGAAAGCATCGACGTTAATCTATTTCGATATTGTAACAATGGCTATGGTACAGAAGTACTTCGTTGACTGAATAAAGCTTTGGCAGGCGGTGGGATTGTGAGCATGATGCACATTAACGTATGCAATATAGTCAACATTAAAAATAGCTTTGCTCACATATGTGTTGTCTACATGCAGTAACACAAGTGCAAGCTAAGAAAGGGCTGTTTCAACACCAACATTTACAGTGAGAAGTAGTTTGCAAGATTTTGTGTGTGTGTGTTCTCCATAAATGAATAGAAAGGCAGAGTTAAGTACTGGATTAAAGAGGAAACAACTCTGTTCCCTTTTGTGACTGCTACAAACCAGACAGCAGTGCAAAGCAGACCAAGGCCACACTCAGCATGGAGCAGGGTTGGCCAATAGTTCACCAATCCTCATCCCAGATGTGTTCAGAGGGATTTGGTACCATTATACTTGATTACAAGTTGGAAGGTTTTTTTTTCCAGATCAGATGAACTGGCAGATAAGCAAATGAAGCTCCAGAGGGATTGCAGACAGACAACCGGCCATCTGCAAGAACAGGGCAGGAAGGGTGGAAATAATACAGCAGATCAACAGTAAATAATCCCTCATTTGCTGGGGTGAATTAATATTTAGTGATCAGCTATGTGGTAATACATTAACTAAACACATCTCTGGCCAGTTTTCCCAATCAGAAACCAATTAAATAACTTGATGAAAGTAACTCATTCTTGATGTTGAAGACTATTGTCAGAATTTGGCATTACTGACATTGCAGAAATCAAAGGTTATTTAGCAGAGTCTGCCCATGTTTGTGTTTCTATGTTCGCACAGGATGACTCTGAAGTATAGTTTTGAATGAGGATGGTTCAATATTCAGATGAAACAACCAATGATTTTGCCCTTTCATCCAGGTTGCTCTAAATGTCTACTCTTTAAAAATGAGGCACCACAACTTCAACTGTTAATTCCTCTCTATTGATGCTGCCTGATTTGCTGAGTTCCTCCACCATTTTGTGTGTGTTGCTCAAAATTTCCAACATCTGCAGAATCTCTTGTTTTTACAAAATTGTATATGTTTTGTTGATATATTTAAAACTGTTATCATATAAAAGGAGAGAACTGGTAAAAATAAAATAATTGAAAATAATTGTAACTCTGTATCCCTGTAGCACGTAAGGAAACATACAAATCCTATCACAAAAGTGGTGAGCTCACCTAGACATGGAGAGTGCAGATAAGTGATAAAACAAGGGAGTGATTGACAAGCAGGGAGTGTGTATGTGAGGTAGGTTAGACATGATAATTTCATGTGTGATTTCTGCACAATTTTACTGTATTCATTCTGGTAAGAACTTGGTTACATTTGCTTTTCATTATCTCTCTGCTCAGGAAAGGCTTGAACTTCAGAAATATTGTCATCGATGGGTTACTTACTTGAGTACAAACTGGTGCATTGTACAGTCCCTTTTCAGAACATTTGTCAGCCAATGTCTCTCTTCTCCCCCTTTTGGAGGTTTTGAATTCAAATTTAAGCTTATCAACACTGCACAAAAGAAGATATTTATTTGGCTATAAATGTAACAGAGAATTATTGGATGACGACCTATCTGAGGACTCTATTCAGATTCATCTAAACTGAGGGACTGAAGAAGGGAAGGAGTGAATTAATTATCTACTGTCAAATTTAAATCAAGTGATCAAATCTTGGCATGACAATTTTCCTTCCAAAATTATTTATTAAGATATTTAAATTGGTTTACAAGTGCAAGGAGAAATAACTGCCATGCTTCATCTAATAAATAAAGTGCATTAAGTAAATTAATTTCTTAAACTATGGTTAGTATTGCAGGGTGACTGTAGGGGACTTCTGTAGTGCCCTGTATTTCAGATGCAGGAAGGTTTTGACTTAACTGATATGCAAACAAACAGGATTAACCAATTCAACTCAGTCCATGGCCTCCCCTTCTGCCACAATGAGGCCATACACAGGTTGGAGGAGCAACACCTTATATTCCATTTGGGTAGCCTCCAACCTGATGGGATGAACATTGATTTCTTAACTTTTGATAATTGCCTTCACCTTCACCAATTCCCCATTCCTGTTTCCCTCTCTCACTTTATCTCCTTACCTGCCCATCACCTCCTTCTGGTGCTCCTCCCCCTTTTCTTTCTTCCATGGTCTTCTACCTTCTCCTCTCAGATTCCCCCTTCTCCAGCCTTTTATCTCTTTTAACTTCTCAACTCTTTACCTCACCCCTCCCTCGCTCCTCGTTTCAACTATCGCCTACCACCTTGTACTTCTTCCTCCCCTCCCCCCACCAGCTTACTCTGACTTCTCATCCCTTATTCCAGTCCTGATAAAGGGTCGCAGTCTGAAACGTTGACTGTTTACCATTTTCCATAGACGCTGCCTGGCCTGCTGAGTTCCTCCAGCATTTTATGTGTGAGGTTTAACCAATCCCCAGTCAACCACATACTAGTGCAGGGTGCATTTAAAGGACAGCCATCAGCCTCAAACCAACAGGTAAGTTCCAGCCATGAGGAGCATATTCACAATGCCTAATTCTTGCTTTCTGGTTAGGACCTTTGGAATGTTTGGATATATGTAAAAACTAACTTGGATTTGAGGAGGGTGGTTTTGATTAAGAGCAGAAATGGCCACTTTTAGCACAAAGAGGGCTAGATAGGTAAAGCTGAGGGATTTGACATTGACCCTGGAAGGCTATTGTGTGCTGGACAGAAGGTGAAATGTTCTTCATTGACCTTGCATGAGGGCATTGTAAGAATGCAGGAGACCACAGACAGGTAGGTCAGATTGAGAATGGGAAGGAGAATTAAAGTAATAGGCAACAAGAAATTTAAGGTCACCTCTACAGACTGAAGTCAGATATTCACCAAATCAATCGTCACACTGCATTTGGTTTCTGTAAAATAGATCACATTGTGAACACCAAATTCAATACAATAGATTGGAAGAAGCACAAGTGAATCACTGCTTCATATGGAAACTCTTTTCATCCCTGGGTGGGGTGGTGGGAAGAGAAGAAGTGAAAGGACAATTGTTGCATCTCTTGCAATTTGGTCTGTTCGGCAAATGAAGTATTACCCTTGATTATGGAAATGCATAATTGGAAGTTATATGGCCCACCTTCTTTACAATGCTTTTTGGCACTTGTTTCTAAAGATAGTCTCCATCCCTTTTCTCTCTTCTACCTAATGCCCACTCCCTCCCTATCCCCACTCCAGCTCACCAAGTCTAACATTTTTTTCTGGTTGTGGCTTAGTCTGAAGCATTCATCCTGCTTTTTTTTTCTCCTTCCATTCACTAAGCAGAAAATCCTAAAGGCTGAATGAATGTACCTCCAGTTTCAAGGACTTCTTCTATCCAGCTGCTATAAGATTATTGAATCATTCCCTAGTACAACAAGATGGACTCTTGATCTCACAATCTACCTCGTTGTGATCTTCCACCTCACTGCCTGCCTGCACTGCACATTCTCTGTAACACAACACTTTATTCTGCATTCTGTTATTGCTTTACCTTGTACTACTTTAATGCAGTGCTGTAATAAATTGATCTGTATGGACATTATGCAAAACAAGATTTCCTTTGTACCTCAATACATATGACAATAACAAACTTATTTACAAATTGAGTTTTATGTCTTTGAGTGAATCACTGTGGATTAAAATTCTATTCCAATGACTTGTGTACACAAAACCTAGGTTAATTTGCTCGTGCACTACTGAAGTAGTGATATGTGGTCAGAGGAATAGCTCTTCAAACAAGGCTTTAAACCTAGGTCTCATTCACTTCTTAGGGTGAACGTAAAATAGTACATAGTATTATCAAAAGTAGACTTTCTCATGAAGATCACACTGCTACAGATGGGAGCTTGTTTTGAAAATCTAGTGGCCACATCTCTTGCGATAATACTCTTCGGTCAGAATGTATGTCATTGACTGTAAAATACTATGAGTCATCCTGGGAAAGTCATGTTAGGTCCAATTTGAATTCAGACTTTTCTTCCTTTCTCTTTTCCTTTCATTTTATTTATCTCATCTCCTTGCTAGTTCATACTCACTGAGGCTTCCATCCTTAGCCAAGCTGTTAGCAATGAAGCCTCCTTACCCTTTGAGTCCATTATGCACAGTTTTTTTTGTAATAACTTTGGAGGAATTATTGTCAAGGATATGGCATATTCTATTAGGTTGTCAGGAAATCTTCCAAATTAATTAAACAAAATACACAGAAGCAATATATTCATTGAACAGTTAACTAATGTTATTTGCATATACGATAATAACTGACTCCACATTTTTGTTCCTATTTGAGAAAAATTAGGGCTAAGTTATTAAAACACTTTATTTTATTATCATCTTTACAATGCCTTAAGGTTGTTATAGTTGGTAGTGGTTTGGGGACAAGCTCTCAATGGCATGTGCCTCAAATAGCCTCTGACAACTAAGACCAGCTCCTGGCCTTCATGTGTGGCTTAGCTACTAAGCCTGACGGAACCGTTTCTACCTACAAGAGAAGGGGAAAAGGCGGCTACTAGTGCCTTAAAACCATTCAATTTGGGCAGATGGAACTCATCAGCCACGGTTGGAAGCTCATCTAGGAGAAGGAAGACTCTGATCTCAATCATCCGCAGCCTTGCATCTATACCCACTCATGGGGAAAGCTTCAGGAGTAAACCCCGAGGGAAAAATCCGGAGCTGGAGTCCCTAAGGCAGTCCTACATTGAGTTGAATGGTGATCGGCAACTCCTGTGATGCTGCTGGAACCAAACTGTATTGGTCTCTGCCGTTCCTTTGGGTTCATCAGATGTTTGGAGAGGGGGAGCCTGCTACATGGGCAACCGCTTGCTCTCCTTATCATACCGCCCAGGATTGTGTATCTAGACAGCTAGGATGCAATATTTGTGGTCAACTCTGACCGTCAGAGGCCCTCACCTCACTCACAATGCCAGGGAGCGGGAAACGCAGAATCAGATATCGCTGTGATGATTGTATGTTCTAGTGTCAATTGTTTGGTGACAATAAAGTATAAAGTAGTTGAGCAAATGAGATGAAGAAATGATAAAGTCAATCATTGTAATGGTATGTCGATCGTGCATTTTTTTTAACATCATTTCATACCAGGGAACAATATTTGGTACTTAATAAGCAAGAAGTCGTCCTCTGCTGTAAAGGGACAAATATATTTATGTATTTTTACACAGACATTTATATACTGATATTATCTTTTAGTGATCTATTGGAAAGACTCAGAGAATGTACATCTTTTTGCTTTTAATCTTTTATCCCTTTATTTAATTACTTATTTAGAGGTGCAGCGCAGAATAGACTCTTCCGGCTGTTTGAGCTGCACTGCTCAGCGATGCCCAACAGCCTAACCTAAACGTGGGACAATTTACAATGACCAATTAACCTACTAACCAGTATGTCTTAGGCTGTGGGAGGAATCTGGAGCACACAATGGATACTCATGCATTCCATGGGGAGGACGTACAGACACCTTACAGAGGTCAACAGGATTCAGCTCCAAGCTCCGACACCCCAAGCTGTAATAGCGCCGCACTAACTGCTACACTACGGTGTCTGTTTCTCTTCATTAAAAGAAAGCCAGATGTTTAACAAGTGTGAGTTCAAACCAAATCCCAAATGATAACCACTGTAATGTAAAAGAACAAAGTCTGCAATTTTCTTCTGTGACATTTCAATTAACATTTCACTAATCTATAGAAAAAGTGGATTGGAATTTATATCCATGCATGGAACTCTGTAAATAATGGCTACAAATATCTATTTTGTAACCTAATATTTACTAATTTTAACTATTTTTAATATTTTAAATATTTAATATTTGTAATCCAGGAAGTGGGAAGCACAGAATCAAATATCGCTGTGATGATTGTACATTCTAGTACCAATTGTTTGGTGACAATAAAGTATAAAGTATAAAGTATAACTAATGTAAACCAACTTATTAAATTACATGAGTACAATGAAATCAGTACTGTCAAATAATGCAGGTTAAATTTGTGAAACCTCATATATGCCAACAATATCAATACTTGAACTTGCTCTGAGTTACCCACCATAAGAAAGCTGACTCCATTGTCAAGTTCAATGGCAATGATGACAATGAAGCTTTGTAGAATTAACACATTCTATATTAATACTGGGACAATGATAGATGTAATTATGATTATAGTATGTTATTACTAGTGGGTTTCAGTCAATAACAAAAGAATTTACAGAAGAATGTCTAATGATTTCACAATCTATAGTGAGGGTCTGTTAACATTTCAGTGTTGGAACTGCAGAAAAGTATCTAAAAGTTATCCTTGGGGAGCAGTCTAGATTAGGTTAGCCTCTGCCCCTTGATGAGTTATTTTTGTTTCCCTAATGAATATTTCTGTTAGGGCATTGATCCACATGTTCAATATTTGGAGGATTTCTGAAAGTATTATCAGCAGGCAGCATATAAAACTCAAGATTTTTAAGAGTTTCTTTGGAGATTTTATTTTAATCACAGTTCAGTCGTTTGTTCAGCCTTTGTCAGAAACTAGTTCACACAAACACTTAGGCTTTAGAAAAGAGTGTGGTGTTAAACATAATATGCTGAGCACCAACTTTCTGGTAATCATAGAAAAATATGCTTAGATGTGTACACTGTATTTAAATGAGTTGGGATTTCTATTCACTGTGAATGGTTTAGTCCAATGCAATGTGAGGAGAGACTAGTGAGAGCTTTAGTCTCCATGGGTATCAATATAATGGGAATGGATTGTAAGCAGTTGGGATCATCAAAATTCAATTAAATGTGGATAGCTGGAATTCAGTGTGATGGAAAGTAGTCTGATCTGCAGAATTAGGACTGTACAATTGGAATGAAAGGACAATAGGTCTTTGAAAATTTAAATAATGCCAACTAATGAAAAATAATTCTGAGCTTAATTAGTGTGACGGGTTAAATTGTGATCAAAAATTGAGATTAAGCCCTATATTTTTAAATAATATTGAAATAATATTCTATTTCATGTGAGATAAAACTTATCCAAGTGTATATTTGTGAATCTTTGTGATGAAAACTGCTAAAACTCATTGAACTCTTACTAGTTTACTGATATTGTTTCAGTTTTATAAACCACTTTCCTCACCTGATATAATTTATATGTGACTCCAGTTCTACAGAGACTGCTAACTTCTTCTGAAGTGACCTTGCAAGCCACCTACTGCATCAAAGTGTTTAGTCACCCTTTCAGAGCAATAAATGGACAATATATGTTAGTTTTGACAGACAGTCACTAAACTTAAATTAAACAAAACAAACCATTAATAAATATTAATGAGTAACAATCCAGTAAAATTTTAGTTCTGCTTAAAGCTAATAGATTTTCAAGGAAACTTTATTACGTAAAATAAGGTGGATGCACTAAATTCAAATTAGTTTCAGGTTTTGCTATTTCTAATATAAGAAGCATGTACAAAACACTAATATTTCTCCATTATTTTACTATTTTGAAGAAAAATTCATGCAACATTCTTGAAAGTTTTTGAGATTTGTTTGTCCTTTTGTAACTAGTTCTCAAATGAAGTGATTAGAAAATCTGTAGCCAAGTCCTAAAAGTACAGCTTTAATTTGCTTTAATTTCTACCTACATTTCACTAACTTGTCTAGTTAAGAGATTAAAAAAATGCCACTTCATAACATGTGAGTTGATGCAAAGTGATGGTCCAGTATATTATTCCATCTCTTAAGGTGCAGTCTTGGGTGTTAGCGAGGATTTGAGTTTTGCGGGCTCTCATGCAAGCGATAGGCACACATGTAGAAGATACCTAAGAAAGAAATGATGTGATATATTTGTGTTTTCTATTCAACTCAGCATAACTGAAGGATCTAGTGAGGAAAGATATAACACTGAATAAAATTCAGGTAAAATTTGATATCAGAGGCCAAGTAATTATAATGTAAACCGCCAACACAGAAATCTTAAGTTCACTGTGACCAATTGAAATCAATTAATTTGAGAAATCAAAAAAAAAGAAAACTATTGTAGTCATTGTAAAATACAATGAGACTGTTAGTATTCTTAAGGAAGTTTATGCTGTTATAAGACTCTTAAATGGACCTCTTATTAGATGAAGGTGATCTCCTGATTTCTCAACCTATCTCATCGTGGCTCTTGCACTTTATTTGTCAACCCTGTAATGCATTTTTCTGTAACTGTAACACCACAGTATATTCTGCAATCTATAAACACAAGAGATTCTGCAGATGCTAGAAATTCAGAGTAACACACACAAAATGCAGGAGGAACTCAGCAGGTGAGCGGCCTGCGGCTCAAAATGTTGACTGTTCATTCCTCTCCAATAATGCTGCCTGGCCTGCCGAGTTCCTCCAGCATTTTGTGTGTGATATTCTGCATTATTGTTTTTCCTTCTGTACAACACTGATGAACCTACATATGGAATGATCTATCTCAGAGGTTCCCAATTTTTTATATCATCGGCCAATGCCATTAAGCAATGCCCTAATCTATCTGGATGGCATGCAAACAAATGCTTCATATTATGCCTCAGTACATGTGGCAATAATAAGACAATTAACTGATCCAACGTCCACTGTATGCAGAATGTGGCTGATATGTAGGCACTGGATTGCAGGAGCATTTAAGAAAAACAAGGTATCCCTGCAAAGAAGATCAGATGACTGAAAAAAAATGGTAGACCTGGACCCACTGCATTATATGTTCTTACTAGATGTGGTAATCATAGTATGAGCTCCAGCTTCCACATAGCAATATTTTTTTCAGTTTTTACATATGGTCACTCTTGCCCTGGAAATGCAGATTTTCTGATTCAAAATTAGGTAAAACCTTGTATATTAATTATTTGCGCATTTGCTGCAACAATAGGAAATATATGGCATGTTTTGCATTTCCCAGAAATGATTGTCCTTTATGAGATTTCAATATACAGCAGGCCTTCAGATCTTTTGCGCAGTGCGGCAATAAATGATAGCAAAATGAGGTTTTTTGGCTGGAACTGTTGATGGTGGAAGGTTGATGCGGCCAGTGATTGCTGCCAGATTTGCTGTTTGCAAGGTGTGCTGCTACCGACGGAAAAAAAAACCAGCCTGGAAGAAATTACATTATCTTTTACAGCTTTCATCTGCTTAAGGCAGCCTAACCAGCTCTTTAACATGTCAATCAACTATTGAGAAAAAGATAGATGAATTAATGATTTGGGTTCTGTCTAACATTTTGTTTCAAAGAAGAGTAAAGTGATGGATACACTGATACAATTCTTTCTTCATTGATTTTCCCAGCTCTTCATATTTCTATCATTGTTAGATTTGTGCCTTTTACTTACTACTTCCCTTCATCTCTTCTGCAGTTGAAGTGAAATTGGGTCATTGTTTGTGTTCTCAGTATCACATAAGCATGCATTCAGTAAAGCCTATTGTTCCTTGTAGAGTTTTATTACACATAACTGATACATTATCAGTAACATTTCTAAACTGAAGCCACCATTAATTTCAGCAAATGTTATCAAGCTGCATTTGATGTGATTTCAAAGTAATGGATGACCAGCCTAGATCCTCTACAAATATCCACGGCTGTGATTAGTTGTCTAAATCCTCCCCCATCTCCACAGCCTCCTCATTTATGTATTTTTATTTCATCAACCCTGACTTTCTGTACATCCTCAGTTTTTATAATTTGTCAATAGATATCTATGCTTTTGAGCTGGATAGATCCTAAATTTTGAGATGATCTACAAATTCAAGCTCTTGATCTTCTGCATTAATATCATCTCTTGTGGCTCTTTGAAGTAGTTTGTTTAATGACATCCCTAGGAGGCACTTAAAGAAAACTCATTGAATCAGTAATGTGTCATGAATCTGACTAGTTTAGTCATAAAGTCATTAAAGTCGTGGCATCATATAGCACCCAGACAAGCTCTTCAGCCCCCCCACAAGCCCATTCTGACCAGCAAGTACCCATCTATGTTAATCCCATTTACCAGCACTTGGTCTTTAGCTTTGGCAATGCAAATATTCATCCAGATGTTTCTCAAATGTTCTGACAGTATCCTCCTCCTCCACCCTCTTAGGCAGTGCACTCAGATTGCACACATGCTCTGGGTGGCTGAACAAATTATTTCTTAGATCCCTTCTAAAGCACTTTTCTCCTCTCCTTCAATCTATGCCTTCTCAACCCAGGGTCTTATGGGCCACTTGCTTAATGGTATTGGTCCATGGCATAAAAAAGGTTAGAAGCTCCTGTCTCAGATATTTGTGCCATGGGGAGAAGTTTCTTATTATGCAGTACATCTATTTATGGGATTATTTTACCTTTCCAAGCTATTAGCTTTATGAAGAGCTGAACAAGCTTGGATTACCACTCACACAAAGTGAGGAAGAATTCAGCAGGTCAGGCAGCATCTATGGAAATAAATAAACAGTTGACGTTCACGCCGAGACCCATCTTCAGGAGTCCTGAAGAAAAGTCTTGGGCTGAAATGTCGACTGTTTATTCATTTCCATAGATGCTGCCTGACCTGCTGAGTTCCTCCAGCATTTTGTGTGCGTTGCTCTGGATTTCTAGCATCTGCAGAATCTCTTGTGTTTATGCTTGGATTGAGTATGTATATTTTTGCAACTTTCTGTTGGCCACCAAAGTGATTTTCAGAGTTGGAAGACAAGGATTGTCCCATTCTTCTTCTCATCTATTTCCACACTATTGACACTACCTTATACTCACAGTCCTTCACCAACATGAGAAAAGAGATATCCCAAAATTAGCAGAATAGAAAAGCTAAAGCAGTCATAATATTTCTTTAGGCTTATTTTGAAATGGCAGACTGATGGAACCATTTGCCTCTATATAATTGTCTCATCATTGATTAGTACCAAAATGAGCCATACACTTTAGGAAGGATGCACATCAATCTTTATTAAGGTAACTTATCTCTGCCGGTTCAGCATAATTGATCTCAGCTCCTCTGTACTTTGGAGGGAAAGATCATCCAGTTCCAAATCCTAATTACTCTCCACTGATGTGTGTGTATGTGTTTGTCTGCATTGATGTGAAGATGATTAGATGTGACTGTGGTAGGCCTCCCTGGTGAAATGATTTGCCAGCAGTCACCATTGCAATCTATGCACAAAAAGCCACACTACTTCAGTGTCAACAAACAACTATACCTCTCTACGTTCGTGTGAAATCTGCATTTGTTAATTAATAAAAATGTCAATTTTTAGTGAGAATTAGTACAAAGGGAGCCACTTCTCATATAACACAATATTTTACCTGCAAAGAATGTGAGCACCACAGCCACCCATCCAATGATATACGACCAGGAGAAGCGCCAATTGCCATAACGCTTACCATAATAGTTTACTGTGACACCTGTATAAATAGCCATGGCTAGCAACACAAATAAAGCTGCAAAATAAAAAGGGTATAGCTATGGTAATAAAAGTTGAGACTTTTCAGAACAAAAGTGTCAGCAGTGTAACAGGTCAAAACCATTTCAATACTTACATGAAATAAAGTACAAGATGCCTGCAGCAAAAGTTCTATCAAATTTGGTGAAGGAAGAATAATGTAGGAATGCCATGAAGCCAATAATGATTCCAATGAAGCATGCCAGTAAGGAGAGGATCATGAATACTCTGGTGGCATCCCAGTAGGCTAGAATAATAAGATAAACAAATTATCATTATATGTCAGCAAAAAAGCAGTGTAATTTCTACTTTAATGAGGGAAGACAATAAAGAGCAAACAAGAAATAAAGCAACAAATAGATTCAGTTGTCTCCTCTTCCCTCATCAAAATGTTATGTGAGATCATGACCTTTGCCGTACTGAGTGGAAAAGTTATCACGTGGATACCTTCGTGTGGCTCTCGCAGGATAGACAGCATGAACAAGACATTCCCGCTAATGCCAATGGTTCAATTTGTTGCATTTATGTTGATAGAAATTTAAGAGTCCTTGACTGCAGCAAGCACCATTGCAGAGAAAGCAACTGCCTAATCTAGGCTGTAAGCATAGCACAGTGAGGATTTACAAGTGATTTATTTATCAAGAATGCCATTAATGTGAGATATACAAGGTTAGTAATTCATTAATACATGCCTTAATAATAAGCAAAATATAGTAACAAAGTTAAATTGCTTATTTGCTGAACGGATGTCTGCTGGATATACAGTTACTATAACATGCCCTTTGGTGTTCTTTGGTTATTAAAACTAGTACAATGAACATTAGAATTTTTTTTTCATTTTATCATATTTCCTTTCTGACATAGATGGAGGCCATTTAGCCAATTGAATCTACACCAGCACTCAGAGCACTTCCTTGTACTCCAAGCTCCTACTATAACCCATCCTCTGACACTCGCCCATTAACCCGTGATTCTTTTGCCACCCATTTACACCAAGGATAATTTGGATTAGCAAATTAGTCCAAAAGTCAGCATGCCTTTGGGACGTGGGAGAGACCTGTGCACCTGCGGAAAGTCACAGAGAAGATGTTCAAATTCCATACAGACAGCATCCACGGGAAGTTATTTCATTCCATGGCAATAATACATGCTTGAGCACTGAAGCCATTTTTTTCGGAAATATACTTTTTTTTTTATTAAGATAATTGTTGAATGTTTGAACCCAAAGTGCAGACTGTTAATTAGCAAACTCTGCTCAGAGATTGTAAATAAAATGCCCTTAGAATGATTAATAAAAAATGTAAGGAATGTAGTGAGTGTTGAGTAAGTCAATATTATCCAAACATAAAGAGAAAACACACTCAAAATATTACCTGAAATACTCTGGACATAATTTCACTTTATTTCAATGCATTTTTAAATTATTTTCATAAAAGAAAACAATCATTTGCCGATTGAATTATCTGTTTTGCCAATCAGTGTCCTAATGTATTAGCTCATGAGATGGATCTGCTTGGAAATTCTGGCTTCTCCTGTTCCAGTTTTTTGTTTCTGCGCTCTCCAGATGCCCCTCCCACTCTCTCCTTTCCTTCCATCTCTTCATGCTTGCCTTCAACTATGAAGTTTTTGGTGTGACTTTCAGCTCTCTGTATATTACTGAGTGCAGTCTCTGTGGGGTAGTGCCGTATCTCTAAGTCTAGTGTTTTCTATATTTTTTTGTTGCTCATGCATCCATCTCTCTATATGTTTGTGCTTTCTCCATCTTCTTAATGCTATCTCTTATTTGAGGGCTATTTTTCAAACAATTTTTGAAAATATAATTTGAATATCAACTGTGATCAGTTCACTTTGGAGACCTCAGGAACTGAATCAAGCGATGATTCTGTCTCCAGCCTTAACATCTGACCTTTGGCAAATCACTGTTAGTACATACAGTATTTCTCCGGTTGTTATGAGCTGTATCATTGGCTTCATTTGATCTCCTTACCAACACTGTCTGTGTGCAGGTAGCATTTCCCTGGCACACAATATCTCCACAGGCCTTGGTGCATAAAACTGCCAGAATGGCGATACTGCATCCAGTAATCTGTTGCCGTGGAAACAACAAGTAGGATGTTGCCCACACCAGCACAGAATAAACCTCCTCCCATAAAACTATACATCTTGTTGGCAATACGATCTGTAGAAGGAAACACATCAAAATGTTCAAATTATTATTCACTTTCAATATTTTGAGCTCCTAAACCAATTAATAAATCAAATATCCATTTGTTAAGTTGGACTCAGTGCAATGATGTATTAAAAATTAGCTGTTCCAGATCACAGGGAGAAAAAGTCTTCATTTTCTCTTTTATTGACTGTTGGAGTGTCAAGGATCAACTGTACCAGGAGGTATGTTTTCTGTGACTTTCAAAGTACATACAGCACAGAAATGGGACCTTTTCGCCAAATGGTCCATGCCACCTAAGATTCCCATCTACGTTAGTCCAATTTGCCTGCACTTGGCCCCTATCCCTTTAATGATTTTCTATTCATATACCTGTCAAATTACCTTTTATATGTTGTTAATATACTTGCTTCCTCTGGCAGCTTATTCCACAGTCTGACCACCCTTCAGTTGTAAAAGTTGTACTTCAAGTTCCTATTCAGTTTCTCCCCTCTCACCTTAAACCTGCACCCTCTAGTTCTTAATTCCCCAACTCTGAGGATGGAAAGGGTGCTCTCACCCCAGCCTACATCCACATGATTTTACATACCTCTATAAGATCAATCCTAATTTGCCTATGCTCCAGTGAAAAATGTCCCAACCTGCTCAAACTCTCTCCCTCGAGCCCCAGCAACACCTTCGTAAATCACTTCTGGACTTTTTCCAGCTTAATGTTATCTTTCCTGTAGTAGGGTGACCAAATCTGAACAAAATATTCCAAATTGGTCTTAAAATTCCTGTGGCCATTCCCTATCACAAACATGGCAGAAACCTTGCCCTGGGAATGCTAGGAAATTGCCATCATGTCCACAACTGTACTTGGATAATCTTACTGAACATGGGAGGATTCCCATGTTCCTTTAGCAGAGTGGTGGTCCAAATAGTTTGAAGAAAATGACCATTTAATTTCTTCTACTCAAATGCTTTTCCTTAAAATTCTTTGGTAAATCTTCTGAAATTTCAGCTGAAGCATCTTTGGGGAATAAAGGGAATAAAAGATATTGTTATGAGGGTAATAGCTTAATATAATTAAGGGCATACACAAAATTCCAAAGGGCCTTCTCAATAGAAATTGAATGGAATTCCAGAGAGTTCAAATTGTTGTGATCATATATACTTGTTCTTTGGTAAATTGATTCAATTAATTTTGCTTTCATTGATCCTATCAGGAGAATGGGGCTGATAGGGATAATTAATCAGGCACGATGGAATGGCAGAGCAGGCTCAATGGGGCAGGTGATCTAATTCTGCTCCTATGTTCTTTATCTTATGGTCTTATATTTACCCAGAGTTCTATCATTTCTTTTTCTCCGCAACATTTATCCCATTTTCTGTCTCTATTTTTACCATCCATTCAGGTAGGGCATTCCAGATCATAACAATTTCGTCTGTAAAATAAAGCACCATTGTACCCCTTCTGGCCCATTTGAAAATCAACACAGTTGATTTACGTGGTTACTAACCTTGACCAGCAGAAACACTTACCTGTTATTCATCAAAGTCATCAGTGTTTGAACATCTCTAATAAGCTTCCTCTGAGCTGTTCTCTCGGGAAAACAACATATCGTCTCCACTGTTTTGGTCCCTCATCACCTCTCATTTCCCTTTGGCCTTTGTGTATTCAAATGCTGTAAAGTATTTGTCTATTTATACTCCTTATCTTCATAATTACCGACCGGTGGTGTCATGGCATTAGCACTGGACTCCGAGGCAGATGGTCCTGAGCTCAAGTCCGGCCAGGTCCCAACCTGGTCCCGCATAGTATCTTGCCAGAAAGACGCTACAGACAACTACACTATCCATAGGGTCGCCGTGACTTGACGCCACTCAATAACAACAACAACCCTCATAATATACAAATTGCTAGAGGATCTCAGCGGGTCAGGCAGCGTCTATGGAGTGAAGAAACAGTCGATGTTTCAGGCTGAAGACCTTTATGATTTGCCTTCTTTCCTCAGCTTGGTTTCCTACCATATCATGAATCTTAAAATTGGTCTAGACTTCCTTTCCTGCTCTATTTTAATGCTTTACTTATCCACGAGCTCTAGTTGTAAATTCTTTTTCTTACCACCTCATAGAAAGAATGTCAATTTCCTCCCCAAATATCTAACGCTATAGTCCTGTACTGTTCAATTACTATGTTGTCTAGCCATTTTCATTTCTGTCCATCCGGCTACATCCCCTTACATCTTCTTCCAGCTTCTCTCACAAATGATTGCATCAAATCCTTTCTTTAACTGTCCTAAATATCCTCAGATGCTCTGCCATGTCCAACCTGAGCTAATATAGACAATACATACAAATATTTTCCCATTATAGTGAAATTTTGTTTTGTCCAGTAGACAATAGAACGACATGAGTACATCAATAATATTTTAAATATAAAAATAACATGTATTCTTGAGTACGTCTTATGGGATGCTCTCAAGAAAACATATTTAAATATTAAAGACATAACAAATTCAAATTCAAAACTCAATGACAAACGAATAGTTTCAAGAAAATAAATTTCTGATTCACCTGATGTAGTAAAGATCCCATCAATAAAATTTTGACTTTGTCTTAATATGTTGATTGATTTGCAAAGCAAATAAATGTCTCTTTAGTGCATTTTAAGTAATTTTTTCATTAGCATTTCATGTGAAATATTGCAGAACAATTTCCCCTGATCTAATTTTTCTTCTAAATTGTTTAATTGTCATAAAATAATGGATTTAACAGGCAGATTTCAAATAATATTTTGCTCCTCAAAGACGGGTTACCATCAATAAACTAGTATATTTAGGATAATGGGGAAGACATAGACTACAGGAAAATTAAAAGTAAACATATTAATTTGAGAAAGATAGAACAAAACTTCTGTCAGACATAAAAATAAATACTGCTATAAAAGTCATGTTATTCTAACAGTATAAAATAATATATTAACCATGGATCAAGTTGACTGAACTCTTTCTAAAAATGAGGTAACATAGACTCACTTCCTTGCATTCCTTATTGCTCAATGTACTGTGTTCTTTTGCTAAAATACTAGAGCAAATATGTTTTTGAATGTAATTGTTTCAACTACAGGACAATTAATGACCTAAGTTTTTTTGGTTAAGCTTTAAAGGTCGGATATTGGAACAAATAAATCATCATTAAGCAGATTGATAACTCTTTTGCGAATTGAGGATTATTTTGCAACCAAGGTGCCAAGAGCTCCCTGCATGAATATACAGTATATAACATCTTATTACAATGCATGTTGATTGGGACAGATTTCAGAGAGAATCTGATGTAAATGTAAGAAACTTTTTTTCTTAAAACAATTCTTTATGGAAGTGTTATACCTGTAGAGTTAGTGATATTCGGCACACAACTTACTCCCGAAACTGTAGTTATTTAGACTTGCAGTGAATATGTCCTACTCCTGTAGTAGATTCGAGTTTGCAGAATCAGAATTATATTTATTATCACTGATATTTGATGCATGTTGGTTCTCGATATGATTAACTTAACCATGGCTCTCTTTAAAGTTAAATGATACATCCAGGTATAAAACATTTCCATTCAAATGAATTTCTGAGTACAGGAAACATTATAAAGTGAAATTCCAAATTTATATTTAGAAACAATGTGTTGATTTCAATGGAAACTGCATGAAATGCTCCTACCTGTAGTACTGCCACTAGTGTTGATCCAGCCTCTGGTACAGTTCTGCAGTCCCGTAGCCAGATATCACAAGCGCAGAGCAGGCAGAGTTAATCCTCAGCAGAACTATGTCAGTAGAGTTAGAAAAATAATCATAGAGAAGTGCATCACGTGAAACAATTGTGCTCACTACAATAAGCGGCATCAAACAGACGATTAGCTAGAGCCAAGTTTGTAAAGGCAGGAATTTGCTGAATACACACTGACATTGACTGAGTCACATGCAGTAAGGAAGGAGATGATGGGTGCAGTTTTTCCATTCAAACTTGATCACTGTCCAATGCAGATAAAATTGAATATAAACTTTGGAAATAATGCTTTTATAATATCATAAACACGATCAGAATGAGAATCTGGTTTAATATCACTTGCATATGTCACGAAATTTGTTGTTTTTCAGCAGAGTACAGTGTAATACATAATAAAAACTGTATTATAGTAAGCTATATATATAATTAAATTCAATAAGTAATGCAAAAAGAGAGGGAAAAGTAGTGAGATAGTGTTCATGGGTTCATTGTCCATTCAGAAATCTGATGGCAGAGGGGAAGAAGCTGTTACTAAAAAGCGGAGTGTGTGTCTTGTACCCCCTCCTTGATGGTAGCAATGAGAAGAGGGGTCTTCGGTGATGGCGGTCCTTAATGATGGATACTGCCTTTTTGAGGCATTGCCTTTTGAAGATATCCTCGATACTGGGGAGGCTAGTGCCCATGATGGAGCTGGCTGAGGTTGTAACTTCCTGCAGCTTTTTCTGATCCAGTGCAGTGGCCCGTCAATACCAGATGGTGATGCAACCAGTTAGATTGCTCTCCACAGTGCAACTGCAGAAAGTTGTGAATGTCTTTGGTGACATACAAACTCTCCTCAAACTCCTAATGAAATATAGCCACTGTCATGCCTTCTTTGTAAATGCATTCATATGTTGTGCCCAAGATAGATCCTCAGAGATATTGGTACTCAGGAACTTGAAGCTACTCTCCCTTTCCACTGCTGATCCCTTGATGAGGACTGGTGTGTGTTCCCTCAACTTCCCCTTCCTGAAGTCCACAATCCATTCCTTGCTCTTACTGATGTTGAGTGCAAGGTTGTTGTTGCAACACCACTCGACCAGCTGATCAATCACACTCCTGCACGCCTCCTCGACACCATCTGAAATTCTGCCAGCAATAGTTGTGTCTTCGGCAAATTTATAGATGGCGTTTGAGCTATGCCGAGCCACACAGTCATGGGTGTAGAGAAAGTAGAGCAGTGAGCTAAGCTCACATCCTTGAGGTGCACCGGTGTTGATTGTCAGCATGGAGGAGATATCATTTCCGATCTGAACTGACTGCGGTCTCCCAAAGAGGAAGTCAAGGATCCATTTGCAGGGGGAGGTACAGAAGCCCAGGTTTTGGAGCTTTTTGATTAGTACTAAGGATATAATAATGTTGAATGCTGAGTTGTAATTAATTAAGAACAGCCTGACATAGGTATTACTATTGTCCAGGTGATCCAAGGCCGAGTGGAGAGCCAGTGAGATTACATCCGCTGTAGACCTATTACTATGAAAGACAAATTGTAACAAGTCCAAGCCCTTGCTTGGGCAAGAGTTGATTCTAGCCATGACCAACCTCTCAAAGCACTTCATCACAGTAGATGTGAGTGCAGTTGGGTGAAAGTCATTGAGGCAGCTCACCCTGCTCTTCTTGGATTGCCGTCCTTTTGAAGCAGATAGAAACCTCTGACTACAGCAGTGAGAAATTGAAGATGTCCTTCAATACTCCTGCCAGTTGGTTGGCACAGGTTTTCAGTGCCCGACTAGGTACACCATCAGGGCCTGACACCTAGCAGGAGTTCACCCTCTTGAAAGATATTCTCACGCTGGCTTCCAAAACAGAGATCATAGGATCATTAGATACTGCAGGGATTTGCACTGGTGTAGTTTTATTCTCCCTTTCAATGCATGCATACGAGTTGTTGAGCTCATCTGGGATTGAAGCATCACAGCCAATCACGATTTTAGGTTTCACCTTGCAGGAAATAATGGCCTGCAAACGCTGCCAGAGCTGACGTGCATCCGATTCCATCTCTAACTTCAATCAGAATTATATTTACTCTCTTAAAATAACCTTCCATAGGTTGCACCTGGGCTTCTTCTATAGTTCTGACACTGAAGGTAAATATGGAAATATTATAAGTTTTATTATTATTCTTAAAATATTAACTGCGCCACCCCCACACCCTTCAGAAGTGTTGCTTAGAACCTGATCCAACAATATTATATCATTAATCTGTTTCAAAATCAATATGGGAAGAAATGACAATATTGTGGAGAATGGGGGTGAGATGGAAAATAAATCAGCCGCAGTGGTGCAGACTCAATTTGCCAAATGTCCTAATCCTGCTCCTGTGCTCTTATGGTCTTATGTCAATGTGCTCACACACAGCCATAGATGACACAGGGGAAAATACAGGAATGTGATTAACAATTAATCACCTAACTAAATAAATAGAACCTATTGTTATAATGTTATTTATAGAATTAAAGTGATTGGTGAACATCATTTTAACTGTTAGCTGATTGGCTTGATAAGAGTAAAATAGCATACTTTGGCTATTGGATGTCTGTTCATTGGAGGCCAATGCTTTGGCATTTCATTATCCACAATTTTAATTGTAATTATCTTGTAACATATCATTTTGTTGCATCAACACCCTGGGCATACCCTAATCAATTAGCGGTTACATTTAAACATGCAGTTTGTATTTAATTTATTCATTTGATAACATAAGTAAGCAGGTAGGAAAATAGGTACTGAATTTAATTTAGGGATTAAATTTAATTCAAAAATTGCATATTTGTATGAAACTAGTTTGTAAATGTTTTGGAAGGGCAATCAATTTGTGGTTATTCAAGGGGAAAAATTACTTGAAGGGTACATAAAAAAGCCATAAAGAATATATATTAATTCTGTAAATAAGCAGCAAATTGGACAAATCACGTGCAGCTTGGCATGTTTTGATAGCACCATCAGTAATTGGGTACAGATGTCCTTGTTCCTTATTTCAGTAAAGACACAAATGGGCACTAATTGTCAGCTGAATAGACATGGAGATGAGGCAGGGACAAGAGTGCCTGCATATATTAGAATTTGAACAATAAAACTACTTGCTAAATGCAGTTGATTCCTACTGAGGCTGCAGTTCCATTGAAATGAGCCGGTATTACTAACTAGAAAATATCAATTACGGTTACACAAAGACAAAAAAGGTTTTGCAAACACCATATAAAACAGAAACAGATAATCTGTGCAGCATTATGCAAAGCAAATAAACTTGCATTGTGCAAATGAATCACATACATGGAATTAAAGAACAGGAATATTTCTTTAATTGTGAGAGACCTATTTTAAACATCAACTTGTGATTCAGGTGCTGAGTATAGGACAAACTAATTCTCATTGGCATTGCACTCTTTATGAGAAACTGCCCAACTCCAGAGTTTACAGTCATTAAAGAGGTTTTAAATTTGATTTAGGAGCATGGTTATGTATATGGTTGAAGCTATGAGGCTGATTCTCTTTAAGATTCAATTTAACAACACTTGAAAAATAATGCATGACAAATTGTACAACAAACTGAGAATGATGTAGTTATGTGGGGAATTATAAATGATGAAATCGGGTATTGTAACATATATCATAACATTGAAACATTCTCAATTTCTTGTATAAAAATGAAGAATATAGTCATGTGCAGATGATACATCAAATGTGTTTGCTTTATATACGTTGTACAACAAAAATAGGTTGTAGATATTCAATACTGTAACCACAAAGTAATACAAAATTAATACTGTTAATATTATATGAAATTTCAAACTAAATTGGATTAATTCTTACTTTTACATAAACTTAGAGGTAGCAACTGTGGAGAGGAGTGGAGCAAGCATTTCTTTGATTATATGCTTGTTCTACATAATTCTTAAACCATTGTTAATATGTTCATTACCCCTAACCTCAACATTAGCAATGTTCATAACTTAATGGAGTGAAACATAACACTAGATGGTGCCATATTATGTTCACTCCTCTGATGTGTACTTGTAAGGCCAGTAAACCTTGAGAAATCAAGAGCAATCCTGTGTTCAAAATATGGCTCACTCATTAACGTGACAAGAACTAAAATGACCATGCTATAGTCATTTTAAAACAATGATAATGTATGAAATGACTTAGTATAGACCTTGCTGTTTCTGTGGCATAGAATGAATAGGGTTGCATTAACAGAAACATGAGAAGGATAGGTGCTATGGAAATGCTTTCAGCTGTTGGAGTGAGAACATATTACGTTGAACATTTCTGGCATGGTGTTAGGTCATAAGCCATCAATCTCACTACAGATTTGAAGAGGGAATCTATTTATGATTTGAAAGTTGTATCAAATTGTCTCCTTTTCATTTGACTATAATGTTTGAGAAGCTGTGTGTTCCATTTTGTTTTAATGTATTCCAAAATGTTTCAGTAGGTTTCTTGTGATAAAATGACTATTTGACCTTGTTATTTCACCGCTCTGCTGATTGCTTTACTGTATTTTCCATTATTTCTCATCCTCATATTTATTGTCTTTGAATCTTAGCAGCATATTGAGCATTATTATAGTTAGAGAAACATGACTATGGAAAGAACTTATTCATCCACCTTTCTTGACGCCAAATAGTACATTTAGCTCTTTCCATTTCTATACCTACCCAAGCATCATACTATCCTCCACTTCTGTAAAGATTTTAGTTTAGCAAATGCTTAGTCATAATGATATGTTTCTGTGCATTTGTGATTTTTTTGTGGAATATTTCAGAGTTTATGAATGTGGCACTATACAACATTTATTGTATTATTCTTCTGTTGTATGAATCAAACATTAAGGTAATAAAGCTAAATGGTAAAAACTACATCGCATAGTCACAGATCATTTTAAATATATTTATATAAGAGATGTAGGCTGTGCAAACCAGATTTGCCCTCGATAAGGAGGTGGTGAGCTACCTTTTTAAACCACTGCAGTTTTTGATGTGAAAGAAAACCTAGAAGGCTCTCAGTGAAGGAATTCCTGGATTTTGACCCAGCATGGTAAAGAAACAGCGATCTATTAACAAGATGGTGAGTGGCTTGGAGGGCAACTGCCAGGAGGTGGTGGTCCCCATGCGTTTGTTGCTCTTGTCCTTCTAGCTGATAGACGTTGTGGATGTGGGGCATCCTGTGGGTTTGGAAGGTGCTGTCTGGGGCGTCATTGTCATAATTGCGGACACTGCCATGGAGGCTGGGCACTCTTGTAGGCAGGAGGTTGAAAGAAATTGACAATCATGCATGTGAGAATGCATATATTCTAGCCAATCTGAGTTTCTTTGTAATTGTATTTAACTCCCTTCCTTTTATTTCAGTCATGTCAAGTCTTGACTGAAGCATAGCTTCAAGCAATGCTCCTTGCTTACCTTGGTCTACGTTCTGTGAAAGAAGATTAGTGATTTAGTCAGACACTGTTAAAGGAGCAGCATTTAGGAGAAACAAGAGAAAATATGCGGATGCTGGAAATCCAAGCAACACACACAAAATGCTGGAGGAACTCAGCAGGCCAGGCAGCATCTATGGAAAAAAGTACAGTATTAATTTAGTTCTCAGGTACTGCTTTTGAGCTGCAGTGATGATATTAGCTTACAGTTAGTGGCCGTGTTGACCAAGTGTTCGTTATTTTCCTTTGTTCTGTACAGTTTTTATGAAAACTGAGTGAACTGTTCAATGAGTTCCTCTGTGCTTGGGCCTTCACTGAACTCATGTCAACCATGGTTTCTGCAGTGCATCCTGCAGATGGTACAAACTGCTGCTAATGTGGTTTGGTGGTGAAGTGTGTGAATGGTTGAGGTTGGTGTGCCCACCACGAGGGCTGCTCTGTTCTGTGTGCTGTTAAGCTTATTGAGTGTTAAGCTTAAAGTTGCAAATGGAGAGTACTGCATCAGATTTGAGCCTTGTCAGTGGTGAACAGGCTTTAGAGAGTTGGGAAGTAAGTTATTCACGAGAGGATTCCAAGTTTCTGATCTGTTCTTATAGCCACATTGTGCATATAGCTACTTCAATTTAGTTCTTGGTCAGTGTAATTCCAATGCTATTGGAGAGCAGGTTCTATCACATGATTTTTAATGCAGTAACTCCTGTGGAACTGCCCTTCTGTGGACATTGGATGAGAACAGGTTTGAGTTGTAAAATTCCCTATGAACAGGAAAACCACGGACTTTAAGGTTTAGAAATTGAATTAAGCCACACCTATTTTTCAGACATGAGTGGTCTAGCTAAGAACCTGTCATGGTTCGGATCGGGGTCCCTTTAAATTTACTTTGTTTATGTTATGATCCAGACCGTTGACTCCCTGTTTCCCTTTGGTTCCCTGTTTTCCTGTGTCCCTTGGCCTTGGTGATTGGAGGCAACTAACTCTCGGCTGAATCGGTAGTTTATAGTCTCCGGCTTTCTGCCGTTCGGTGCAGGAGCGTCTGCAAAGTCACCAAGGTACGGCGTGCCAAAGTCATCTGGCCGGAGTAAGCCTTGTCTCTGCCTGAAGCGAGTGCCGGTAATTTGCCTTTCCTCACCGGAGCAACCCTGTCAAGTTACCTCGCCAAAGCGAGCCTGCAAAGTTTCCTCACCGAGGTGGGTCCGTCACTTAACCCGCCGGAGGGAATCAAGAACCACTGTCGACTGTTCCCAGGCCGAGCCGAGAGCTCGCCACTACCTGGGGGCTCCAAGTCAAATCCTGGCTCCGGGGGCATCCAAGTTCCGAGTCCAGTCCTGGCCCTGGCAGCATCCAAGTTCCGAGTCGAGTCCTGTCCCTGGCGGTCTGTGATTCCTGTCCTACCCCGCTGTCTGAGTCCCTTCTCTGCCCCTCTCACCTCTAGCCCTTGTCTGCAGCCCTTGCCTGCACCTCAGTCTAGTTCTATTGCCGGAGCTAGATAGGTACTGTCTGGTGTTCTTTCATTTCGGTCTTGTCCTCGCCTCCGTGGGGTAAGTCAGGCCGTCTTGCCATTGCCCCGTGGGGGACCATGTCTTGTCTTGTCTTGTCCTCGCCTCCGTGGGGTAAGTCTGGTCGTCTTGCCGTTGCCCCGTGGGGGGTTATGTCGTGTCTTGTCTTGTCCTCGCCTCCGTGGGGTAATTCAGGCCGTCTTGCCGTTGCCCTGTGGGGGGTCATGAGTCCCGGCCCTATGTCCTGTACCCAAGGAGGGATCCTGGCTCTCTGTTCTGTGTGTGAGTCCCGGTCCTATGACCTGTACCCCAGGAGGGATCCCGACTCTGTGTTCCGTGTCTGTGTCCATGGTTCCATGTACCTGCTCCCCGAGACCAAGGCTCTGTTTTCCATGTTCCTCCTCTCCCTAGCCCATGTCATGTCCATGCCTGGTTCTGGGGTCCAAGCCCGAGGCAAGACCCAGGTACTGGGTCCTTGCCCAGTCCCTGGCTCAGAGTCCATACCGTAGCCTCTTCGCGTTGCCTCTAGTTCTGGGATCCGATTCCGAGTCCTAGCCCGGACCCTCGGTCCCAGCCTAGTCGTAGTCCTGAATCCTTGTCCAGTTCGCTATTCCTGCTCCTGCCTTGCTCTCCTGGTATCGAACAATAAACTAAATCTAATTAACCTCACAAGATGTGTCTTGCATTTGGGTCCACCCTTGCTCCCGATGCCCTCCTTTGTGACAGAACCATTGTTTAGGTCTTTTAGTTCCCCACCATTTACAATTAATGATGTATACTGTGTCTATTCTGGGCTTACAACAAATTTAAATTTTTTGTCTTGAATATCCCGGCATCACCCTTACTGAATTGTATACATAACCAATATACATACCTACCTGAAGAAAAGTTTTAATGTCTAATGCATCCGTCAGTTTCATCCTTTTATTTAACACAAGTAGTTTACACTCATACAATCCACACAATTATTTTGTCCTACTATTCTCATTTGGGAACTAAATCGAATAGTTTGTTTCTTCTTTTCACCTGTATGGTCATTTGATCAAAGCCATTTTAGAAGGATTTGTAAATGCTACCTTCTGGGAATTGCAATCCTCCCAGAGTCAAAGTTCAAAGTAAATTTATTATCAAAGTACATATATGTCACTATATACAACCCTGAGATCCATTTTCTTGTGGGCATAGAATAATAACCTTACTAGAATCAATGAAAGACTGCACCATCTTGGGCGTTCAACAAACTGCAAATGCAAACATAAAGAAATAATAATAATAAATAAGTAAGCAATAAATGTTGAGAATAGGAGATGAAGAGTCCTTGAAAGTGAGTACATAGGTTGTGGGAATAGTTCAGGAGTGGGGCAAGTGAAGTTGAGTAAAGTTATTCCCACTGGATCAAGAGCCTGATGGTTGAGGGATAGTAATTGTTCCTGAACCTGGTGGTGAGTCCTGAGGTTCCTGTATCTTCTCCCTGAACAGAAAATGAACTGGGTGGTGGGGTTCCTTGACGATGGATGCTGCTTTCCTGAGTTAACGCTTCATGTAGATGTGCTCAATAGTGGGGAGGGCTTTACCCGTGATGGACTGGGCTGTATCCATTACTTTTTGTAGGATTTTCTATTCAAGGGCATTGGTGCTTCTGTGATGCAGACAGTCAATATACTCTCCACCACACATTTATAGAAGTTGTCAAAGTTTTAGATGCCATGCCAAATCTTCACGAAGTCTTAAGGAGGTAAAGGTGCTGCTGTGCTTTCTTTGTAATTGCACTTACATACCGGGCCCAGGACAGGTCCTCCGAAATGATAATACTGAGGATTTAAAGATACTGACGCTCTCCACCTCCAATCCTCTGATGAAGACTGACTCATGGACCTCTAGTTTCCTCTTCCTGAAGTCAATAATTAGCCCCTTGGTCTTGTTGACATTGAGTTGTTGTTGTGGTACCATTCAGCCAGATTTTCAATCTCCCTCCTATATGCTGGTTCATCACCGCCTTTGTTTCGGCCCACAACAGTGGTGTCATCAGCAAACTTGAATATGGCATTGGAGTTGTGCTTAGCTACACAGTCATAAGTGTAAAACGAGTAGAGCAGGGGACTAAGCACAGAGCCTTATGGTGCACCTGTGTGATGGAGATTGTGGAGGAGATGTTGTTGCCAATCTGAATTGACTGGGGTCTGCAAGTAAGGAAATTGAGGTTGCAATTGCCCAAGGAGGTATTGAAGTCAAAGTCTTGAAGTTTATTGATTAGTTTTGAGCGGATGATGATAGTAACTGCTGAGCTGTAGTCAATAAAGAACATCCTGATGTATGTATCTTTGCTGTCCAGATATATACTTTATCCTTTATTGTCGTCAAACAATTGATACTAGAACATACAATCTTCAGAGCGATATTTGATTCTGCGCTTCACACTCCCTGGATTACAAATATTAAATATTAAAAATAGTTAAATTAGTACATATTAAAAATTTAAGTTATAAATCATAAATAGAAAATAGAAAAATGGGAAGTAAGGTAGTGCAAAAAAATCCGAGAGGCAGGTCCGGATATTTGGAGGGTACGGCCCAGATCCGGGTCAGGATCCATTCAGCAGTCTTATCACAGTTGGAAAGAAGCTGTTCCCAAATCTGGCCGTACGAGTCTTCAAACTCCTGAGCCTTCTCCCCGAGGGAAGAGGGACAAAAAATGTGTTGGCTGGGTGGGTCGTGTCCTTGATTATCCTGGCAGCACTGCTCCGACAGCGTGCGGTGTAAAGTGAGTCCACGGATGGGAGATTGGTTTGTGTGATGTGCTGCACCATGTTCACGATCTTCTGCAGCTTCTTTTGGTTGAGTGAAGAGCCAATGAGATAGTAGCTACTGTGGACCTGTTGCTCCAGTAGGCAATTTGGAGTGGATCCAAGTCACTTTTCAGGCAGGAGTTGACATGTTCCATCACCAACCATTCAAAACACTTTATCAATATGGATGTGAGTGCTACTGGATGGTAGTCATTGAGGCCGGCTACGACATTCTTCTTTGGCACCAGTATAATTGAAGCCTGCTTGAAGCAGGTAGGTACCTCAGTCTGCCGAAGCGAGAGGTTAAAGATCTCAGTGAGCAGCACTCCAGCCAGTTGATCAGCACAGGTCTTTAGTAATTGGCCAGGTATCCGATCTGGGCTGAAGACTCTTTATGGGTTCACCCTCCTGAAGGCTGCTTGCTCATCAGCCTCAGAGACTGAAATCACAGGATCATCGGGGGCTGTGGAAGTTTGTAATGGTTCGTCCAAGTTTTAATGGTCAACATGAGCATTGAGCCCATCTGGAAGCAAAACCCCGTGCTTGACTATGTTGCTTGATTTAACTTCATAAGAGGTAATAGCATTCAAGCCCTGCCACAACTGTACTGCTGTCACTGAGGTGTTGTAACATCAACTAGACAGTCAGCCAAACTCCATTCAAAAATGACATGAGAGTCAGAGAAAAGCCTCCCAACTCCTTGGTTTTATTTCAGACTCAATGGCATGACATAGTCAGTAAGGAGTGAAACTGAAAAACAACAAAATACAATGCCATCACCTCGCTGTTCCATTCACACAAGTAAATATACACAGGTAAGTAAGAACTTAACTCAGTTTCCTGCAGGTAAATATTTTAAGATTCCAACAAGTAAATACTACAAATAAATAGTATGTGTAAACTATTAGCATCTAGGTTAGAGTCTAATAAACCCTAAGTAACATTCTATTTCAGTAAAACCTTACTGATAACTTTAGATTAATGTCTGAACAATATAACATCACCCTACAAACAATGCTTTTGCTGGAGAAACAACACTGGAAATGACCTAATAAAGACCTGAAACAGCTCATTTCAAAATAAAAGGTGAATGTGCTTAATCACATAGTAAAAACAATCCAAAGGGCAGAACGACTACTGTCGAGCATCCTTCATTCCACTGAGGCTCACTGTTGTGGGAAAATATTAAATGTGTCCTGTAAATGCTGTTTAAGAACCAACAAGCTTATCTGGAAAGATTCTGGTATTAATATTGAAATTTCTGTATAAATAATACAGTATGTGGCACTGACCATTTGAAAATAAGTACAGTCTTGTTAGCATGCACACACCATTGTCATTCAAGTTTAATACCTTCAGCTGCACAGTAGATAACACCTGATCTCAAACAACAATACTGTGTTTACTGTGATATTAAGTATACAGAGAAGTGTCTGGTTTGCTGAATTGCTACATATTTTATATTCTACGTTACAGCATTGTAGAGAAAAGTAATGTCAGCTTATAAATACAACTGTTGGACAAACCTTAGGATGTTCAACAATAACAATTTCCAAATGTCCCACTTTCAGATGTGCTGTTTACCTGTGTGTGATGCCCATCTCAGAACCTTACCCAAGACCAGATATTATCGATAAATGTTAAATTTAATCCTGTATTGAAATACTGTGACAAAAATGTAAAAACTCCAAGAAAATAATGTAATAGGTAGTCATTTAATATTCCTTTTACTTGATAATGGGTGTCCTTTTGGCTCCAAAAATACAATGAAATTTAGCATCTTTTCTAAACGATGAGCACAGCTTTGTACAAGAAATCCAGCTTCCAGTTACATCAAAGGCTGACGAGAGCCCTCATGGTTTTTTTTCTGCAGTACCTTAGGCTCCAGAAGAATACAATGAACTATATCACTTATTAACCTTCACATGCTGCATTATTTTATTAAACTAATTAGTGGCAACTTTTTCAGCCTTCAAAGATGAGCTGACAGGAGATGACTGAAAATAAAAGTAAATACAAACCCTCTAATGCCACTAATTGCATTTGCAAATTGAATTCTATAAAATAACATGCTTTTCAGTGGAGCAGAAAATACAACTTAAGTGACAAATTATTGTAAAATGTTATGCATTTTATTCACGCTGCCAAAATATTAAAAGTGTGATTATTCAATATTCCTTTTTATTTGCTTTTATGAACCAATTAAAATGGTACATTCAACTAAATAATGAGTATGATCATCATACAGTGTAAGATTATTAAAAGCACTCATGCCAGATAAAACACTGAAAAAGAAGTACAGAGCTAAATGAAACAGTTATTGATTAAACAGATGATAATGAACACCTGCACTGGAATTGCACAATGGTAAACCCATTAAAGGAGAGGGTGGGATTATTACAAGTTACGGCAGATTTGCATGGCCAACCTGATCAAGGGGACTGGAGTGAGGAAGAGGCTCCATTTCATGCTGACCTGGAATTGAAATAATGCTGCTTTTGGCAGCAGGTGGGAAATTGGTGTTCCATGATGTAAATCAGCCCTGCAGTTAAGTCCACCTGGTTTGAACCTCACACTTCATGAAATCGGGTTTTGCACCTATTGGCTTTCTGGGAGTGAAGTCCATTTTTGAAGTCCATAGATCCTGGTGTGTCTTTACGTCCTCACAAATAAAGTATGTCTCCGCAGTCACAGAGCGCCATGGCACAAAATAGGTCTTTGAGCGAAAGCTCTGACTCAGGCAGTGTAAGTTACCAAGTGGATCTCTGAAAGAAAGTACCGACTCAGGGTGTGAAACACTGCCAATTTGTCCTGTCCATGAGTACAGGATGCCTCTCTTAATGAGTAGAAAATTCACATACCCTGCCAAACAGCAGCAAGAAATTTACCCGGTTATTTTATGAGCATTATTTTATATTTTAATTGACTTTAATGGAGAATGAGATCTGAAATTATGAATTTGTGTCAGTTGATGTCATTGGGTCAAGCATGAATATCATTACTGTAGCAATGTTA
This sequence comes from Mobula hypostoma, assembly GCF_963921235.1. Lineage (NCBI taxonomy): Eukaryota > Metazoa > Chordata > Chondrichthyes > Myliobatiformes > Myliobatidae > Mobula > Mobula hypostoma. Next base: position 32,217,301 of record NC_086129.1, on the reverse strand, counting down.
TGGAGTTTGTTTGTGTGATGAGTATTCTCAAAGTGTTCCCTCAATGGGAACTGAAAGCCTGAATACTGTATCAAGCCAATGTATTGATTGACACTGTCCTCACTTTACGTACACTGTTTATTGACCTTTTATGCCAAAGGGAGCAACTTCACTTCGACCACTCTGTCTAGTCCTTTCCTGTATTTAAATACCGCTATCAGATTTTTTCTCAATCTTCTCTATTTGAAGAAGAACAAACCCAATTTCTCCACCCTTATTCTCATTAAGTCTGTCATTCCTGGCACAGTTCCTGTAAGTCCCCTCTGCTCTCTTTCCTCTTTCTATTTACAAAGCCTAAGATCTAATGCACTTTTTTGCTACTCTCTCAAACTGTTCTACCAAATTCAGTGATTTGAGAATTTTATATTGCCTCTCTTCTGAACAAAATATAATGTATTATACACAAATATCCCAGCTATTGATTGATCATACATGTGACCATGTTTGTCGTTCTAAGTGCTATAAGCCCATTTTTTAATGTTTAATGAATGCAGACAAAAATTCTCATGGTCACACCGGCTTGCAAACCATTTTTCTCTTGAGCAGCCATCTCAGGTGTTCTTTTAACTTCAAACTGATTAGTGCTTGTAATTTACATTAAGAACTGGAGACTGGTTCTTGTTTACAACAGGAAGCTGAGCAAGGAATATCTATTAGAAGTTTAACTTTGTCACAAACAACTCTGACTCTTTGGAAAGGACATGCTACTGTGCTAGAAAGCTGAGTTTAGCAATAAGTCTCTCAGGTCCGGGAAAGTGTAGTTAGATCTATTAAACCTGATCCGATTCTGATTCTGATTCTGAATCGGTCATAATTACTTTGCAAATATTCATAAATTGTAAGTTGGTAAGATGCATGTTATATATGAATTGGCCAGGTAATAGTTTCTGCTCATGATGTTAATTGTTGGCCTGATTGCTGTTTAGAGAATCAAGATGACATTGATTTGTTTTACATTTTCTTTTGCTTCAAGTCTGTTAAGGGGATATTGTGGTGATGACACCTTGCTGCTGGCTATAGGAGGGTCAAACTCAATAATTTTAGTCTTATTACAGACATCGGGAGAAGATAGGAGATTGGGGCAGAAAAGACTCGATGGGCCAAATAGCCTGATTCTGCTCCTATATCTTATGGTCTTATTTCTTCTCACTTGCTTCACTAATCTCCATGTTTTCTACCCCACAATTTACTCAAAGAATAAGAATTAACCCAACATAGTTTGAAAAATCATACAATATTAACAGTATTAATTTTTGTACAAATGCTTCTGCTTAATGGCAGCCTCCTTGCATATCAGCCAGGCATTTTATTCTTGCATTGTAAGTATCTGGTGTCTGGGTCAACTGGATTTGTAAAACTTGCCTAATTTAAGCAGTGTTTGCACCTCAGGAGTGTGTGCTTAGCCCACTGATCTACTCTCTCTATACCCATGACTGTGTGGCTAGGCAGAGCTCAAATACCATCTATAAATTTGCTGATGGTACAACCATTCTTGGTGGAATCTCAGATAGAGATGAGAGTGCGTACAGAAGTGAGATATACCAGCTAGTGGAGTGGTGTCACAGCAACAATCTTGCGCTCAACATCAGCAAGACGGACGAGCTGATTGTGGACTTCAGGAAGGGTAAGATGAAGGAACACATACCAATCCTCATAGAGGGATCAGAAGTGGAGAGAGTGAGAAGCTTCAAGTTTTTAGGTGTCAAGACCTCTGAGGACCTAACGTGGTCTAACATATCGATGCAGCTATAAAAAAGGCAAGACTGTTACTATACTTCATTAGGAGTTTGAAGAGATTTGGTCTGTCAACAAATACACTCAAAACCTTCTATAGATATACCATGGAGAACATTCTGACAGGCTGTATCACTGTCTGGTATGAGGGGGTGGGGGGCCTACTGCACAGGACCGAAAGAAGCTGCAGGGGGTCGTAAATTTAGTCAGCTCCATCTTGGGTAATAGCCTACAAAATACCCAGGACATCTTCAAGGAGCAGTGTCTCAGAAAGGCAGCGTCCATTATTAAGGACCTCCAGCACCCAGGGCATGCCTTTTTCTCACTGTAACCATCAGGTAGGAGGTACAGAAGCCTGAAGGCACACACTCAGCGATTCATGAACAGCTTCTTCCCCTTTGCCATCCGATTCCTAAATGGACATTGAACCCTTGTACACTACCTCAGTTTTTTTAATATATATATTATTTGTGTTTTTGCACATTTTAAATCTATTCAATATTGATTTACTTATTTATTTACTTTTATTTATTCTTTTTTTCTTCTCTATTATGTATTGCATTGAACTGCTGCTGCTAAGTTAACAAATTTCATGACACATGCCGGTGATAATAAACCTGATTCTGATTCTGATTCTAATGGATTTGTTAACTTGCCAAAATTAGGGGACTTAACAAATACATTAAGTTGAGAAAGAAATTAATCTGGAAGAATTTCACAACTTCTGCAGAGCACCATCTCATGCTTCCTCTACCCTGCTGCCAACCCCATTAACACACTTGTTTCTATGTAGCTGCACATTGCTGGCTTCATGAATGTTCATTGTCTGATTACCAAATCACACATCAAGTGGTGGCAGCAGACACTTGAATATAGTTGCCTCTTCATTTGAACTTGAAAAAATAAGTGAGCAATGAGCTTTCTGATCCACACACTGATTCAAGTGAAGAATAAATCAAATGTAAGCAGGCAATGGGTAAACAAAGCAATCCTGTAAAATGTCCTTACAGGTAACACACACAAAATGATGGAGGAAGTCAGCAAGTCAGGTAGCATCTATGGAGAGGAATAAAACAACAAAGTCTTGAGCCGAGATCCTTCATCAGTACCCATAATGCTGCCCGACTTGCTGAGTTCCTCCAGCATTTGGAGTTCATCTGGATTTCCAGCATCTGCAGGATCTCTTGTGTTGCTGTTGTACATATTGGAAGTGTAGCTTTCTTCCACCTCTTATATGTATGTAAGGCATCACAGGATCTGACTGAACCTGAACATCAACAACTATTTTTTTTTATGCTGAATCTGACTGATTTAGTAAATTTTTCCCAAATTGTTACCTATGATCCCTCAACTTCCCTATTCTTGCACTTAACTCATGGGGCTGTAAAGATCCAGTATTGCTGGCCTGAGACATACAACCACATGATCTCACTGTGGTAGAGCCTCTGGCAGCTCTATGCAGAGGTCCTGCCTCTGATAATGTCCAGACCACCAACAAAGCACATCTTCTAAATTTGCCAGCTGTAAATCTGAAAAAACATTAGGTGTCTCAACACTATTAAAGTTGAAGTAAATAATTAAAACATGTTATTAAAAACAAAACTTACAGATAATTAACTTGAAATTAAAACTTTTAAAGAATTTTCTTTAAATTATCTTACCTTCTCATAGAACATAAAACACAGAATAGTACAGCACAGTACAGGCCCTTCGGCCCACAATGTTGTGCCGACCCTCAAACCCTGCCTCCCATATAACCCCCCACCTTAAATTCCTCCATATACCTGTCTAGTAGTCTCTTAAATTTCGCTAGTGTATCTACCTCCACCACTGACTCAGGCAGTGCGTTCCCTGCACCAAACACTCTCTGAGTAAAAAACCTTCCTCTAATATCCCCCTTGAACTTCCCACCCTTACCTTAAAGCCATGTCCTCTTGTATTGAGCAGTGGTGCCCTGGGGAAGAGGTGCTGGCTATCCACTCTATCTATTCCTCTTAATAACTTGTATACCTCTATCATGTCTCCTCTCACCCTCCTTCTCTCCAAAGAGTAAAGCCCTAGCTCCCTTAATCTCTGATCATAATCCATACTCTCTAAACCAGGCAGCATCCTGGTAAATCTCCTCTGTACCCTTTCCAATGCTTCCACATCCTTCCTATAGTGAGGCGACCAGAACTGGACACAGTACTCCAAGTGTGGCCTGACCAGAGTTTTATAGAGCTGCATTATTATCTCGCGACTCTTAAACTCTATCCCTTAACTTATGAAAGCTAACACCCCATAAGCTTTCTTAACTACCCTATCTACCTGTGATGCAACTTTCAGGGATCTGTGGACATGTACCCCCAGATCACTCTGCTCCTCCACAGTACCAAGTATCCTGCCATCTACTTTGTACTCTGCCTTGGAGTTTGTCCTTCCAAAGTGTACCCCTCACACTTCTCCAGGTTGAACTCCATCTGCCACTTCTCAGCCCACTTCTGCATCCTATCAATGTCTCTCTGCAATCTTTGACAATCCTCTACACTGTCTACAACACCACCAACCTTTGTGTCGTCTGCAAACTTGCCAACCCACCCTTCTACCCCCACATCCGGGTCGTTAATAAAAATCACGAAAAGTAGAGGTCCCAGAACCGATCCTTGTGGGACACCACTAGTCACAACCCTCCAATCCAAATGTACTCCCTCCACCACGACCCTCTGCCTTCTGCAGGCAAACCAGTTCTGAATCCACCTGGCCAAACTTCCCTGGATCCCATGCCTTCTCAAAATATATTCCTACAAATCCTTTTTAACTCCAGAGCCCAGTATCCTACTCTGATGTGTATTTAATATTTAAGTAATATTTGGGCAATCTTGCGATATATATACGATATATATAACGATATATATATCGTTTGATTAAGCATTCTTGTACATTTCCACATTTGAATAATGCATTATGAGTTATACATATAAATGCATGAATTGCATACGTCATCACGCTTCCACAAGATATTTGTGCACTTCACTTAAAGTAAACATGAAGCTTGACTCACATTCCTGGACACTTGTGTCTTCCTTTGAATTAGTTTAATGTTTTGAAGTTACAAAACATAACAATGGCGATGAGGTTTTTTTAAAAGCCAAGACAGCTATTAAGCTGTTGAAATGCAGCAAGAGACGGTTGAGTTACAAGTATTGTGCAGGGAGATGGAAAGGAAGATATGATAGAGCTTTTTTTTAAAGAAAAAGCAGAAAATGGAAGAATTCAGTGTTCAGGGAATTCAGAGTAGCTGCTGATGATGATAATCACAAAAAAAATCCAGAAATAGCTGGCTACATTGGAAATATGTATACTGAGCTAATTTAACAATATTATGAAACAAATGAAATAGCCAATGAGAAACAAGTATCAATTTTGCTGAGTTCATTGGGTTTAAAGCCATATAGTTTGCTTTGAAGTTTGACAGCTCCAACTAAACCATCAGAAATTAACTTTGCTCATATTGTCAAAGTAATGCAGGAACATTTAGAACCCAAGCCATTGTTGATTGCAGAATGATTTAGGTTTCACAAGCAGAATCAAAAGGAAGGAAAGTCCATTTCAGTGTACGTGGCTGAATTAAAGAGGTTGTCTGAACATTGTTAGTTTGGTAATGGTCTTCATGATACACTATAGATGGCTTAGTCTGTGAAATTTTACAAGAAAGCATTCTAAAATGGCTCCTAACTGAAGCACAACTTACATTTAAAAGAACAGTTGAAATCGCTTTTTTAATGGAAACTACAGACAGCGATGCAATTGAGTTGTAGTCGGGAATGAAAGTGAGTGTGAACAAAATTGCAGCGTCTAAACAGAAACCGGCCTAGCTGAACAAATTGTGTTACTGTTGTGGCAGGGGCTCACATACACTAGACCAATGCAGGTTTAAAGGCAAAACTTTCAAAAAATGCAAGCAAGTATGGCACATACACAGAGCAAAATTGGGCATAAATGAACTGCACTGGGAAGAAAAGAGATAACAATTCAACTTGCATTTTCAAAAAGAACACTAATCTGCAGGCTGCTGATGAAAAAACTGATAATGATGAAAGTGATACAGGACTGTGTAGCCTTGAGATTTTAAATGTAAAAACTAACAATTGACAAGCAATATTGCTTACACCAGAAATGAATCACAAATTCATTAAAATGGATTTGGACACTGTTTCAGCCATTCCAGAAAATGAAGTTTGAATGGCATTTTAAAGATTCTAAACTGAAGCTTGCGGATATCCGACTGAGAACTTGTGTATACTGGAGAAAAGATAACTCCTGTAGGAATGACATCCATAACAGTGAAATACAACAACAAACAAGCCACAATGAGCTTTTATGTGGTAAATACAGGAGGACCAGCATTGCAGGGATGTGATTGGCTGAGACAACTATAACTTGATTGGAGATCCATCCACAGTTTTCATGCCACATCCGCTGTAATGAAGTCATGTGAAAACAAATTAAGAAAGGTACTGGATGGTGCCACAACTGTCTCCACGTCGTACACTGTGAACCAATGCCCAACAGAATGCAAGTAACAACCTCTGTGCGTCTGGTTGGAGAGCGGATTGGACCAAGGAAGGACCATGCTGCTCAGAGGAATCGTGAAAATGATGATCGCACTGGTCCGACTACAACAGTTTTTGTTGGCAACATATATGAGAAAGCATCTGACATGTTAATCAGGCAGTTACTTGCAAAAATATGGCTTGGTTTTAAGCTGGAAGAGAGTTCAAGAAGCTTCAGGAAAGTTGCAAGCATACAACTTTTGTGAGTTTAAAGAACCAGAATCGGTTCTACATGCATTAAGGTTATTGAATGAACTTCAAGTGGAAGTCAAAAAGATGCTTGTAAAAGTAGGTGCAAAGACCAATGCCCAATTGGAGGAATGGAAGCCGAGGAAGAAAGAAGTCAATGGAGATACGAAAACAAAAGATTCATCAGATGGATGAGGAATCTAAGAGGAGAGATCGGATCGTAAAGGGAACAATAGAAGGATTAATGAGAGAATACTCCAGTGAACTAAATGTACCTTCCCAAGATGAAGATACACAAACTAGAAGAAGAAAAAGGAAGGAGAAAAAAGATGTCCAGAGTTGACAGAACCACTTCCTGCAGTCTCAGAGTCAACTCCTACAACCACCAGAGAGGAGGTCCCCAGAACCTGAGATTGTTTCTCAGCCACAAGTCATCCCAGCTGTGAGGGAAGACGGTACCCCACAGGAATAAGAAATTATCCAGCGCAATTAAATCTTTAGGCCTGCATTGGCCAATTTAAAATTTACGACTCTGTGGTTGTCGGTAGAAAGTAGTTGTGTAATATAGTATACCGTGTATATAGTTGAAATGCATTATCAATTGAATTGAAGTTTATAGTTAAGTAGAGAGGGTTGTTGTGTCTATAATTCTTAAGTAATATTTGAGTAATCTTGTAGATAGTTTGATTAAGCATTCTTTTCTGTTTAAATAATTAATTACAAGTTATATGTATAAATACACGAATTGCATATGTCATCACGCTACCACGTGATGTGTGCACGCCTCATTTAAAGTACAGTAAACACGAAGTTAGACCTGCATTCCAGGACACCCCTGTCTTCCCTTGAATTAGTTTAATGTTCTAACTCACTCCAAGTCTAAACTGGTGAAGTATCCAAGAGGAAATTCCCTGGCATAATACTGGGGGTGGAGGGATTTCAGCAAGTTTGGATCCTGCCACATGAGGGCGGGGGTAGAGCAAACTGACAGATCAAACTTAATAGCATCTTCATGTGTTCAGCATTTGATATGGCTTGTAGGGAAATCCTGTGTTTATTACAGATTACATGACTGTATGCCGGGAATTTAGATTAGATTAGATTCAACCTCATTGTCATTGTGCCGAGTACAGATACAAAGCCAATGAAATACAATTTGCATCTGACCAGAAGTACAAAAGAATAGTATTATTTATAAAATAACTGCGAATAAAAAGAAAGTGCTACAGCATACAAATATAAAAGTACTGAGACAGTACAATATGGGTGCAATACTGCTTAGCGCTGTGATGTGAGGTTCAGCAGGGTCACAGCCTCAGGGAAGAAGCTCTTCTTGAGCCTGCTGGTGCGAGAATGGAGGCTCCTGTAACGCCTACTGGATGGGTGGAGAGTAAAAATTCAATGATTAGGGTGAGATGCATCCTTGATAATGTTTTTCGCCCTGCCCAGGCAGCATTTGTGGTAGATGTTCTCAATGGTGGGCAATTGGGTACCGTTAAGCTCTGGCATTAGCTAGTAAAATTCCAAAACAAAAATCAGATGAGATGTAAAATAGGCAATCTGTTGTGCAATCGTCCAATTTACTCCATAGTATGGTCAAGATCAAATCGATTTTACTTGACACTTAAGTGACATCAGCATACTAAAATATATTTTGACCAATCAGCTTATCGATTACACTGAGTAAATGATAATCTCAGATCAAATATAGAAATTCAGCCCATCAGATTCAACTAAGTTAAAGCTCGAGCTGCTAGAAGTTAAAAGCCCACATTTAGTGGGCTGAGGCACCCAGATTCCCTACAGAATTGCTCTTTTATTATTCATGTTATGAAACTCGCACGGAATTTAACTGAAGGTGTACAGCTTCAATCAAAGAAAAATTAACATCAAAACAGCTAATCTGAGAGTTTTCCAATTAGGAGCTGAAATGAGCCAGATGGTGCAGTATGAAATCTCCAGGATTTGACGGCATTGTCAAGTGTGAAAAAATACATATTTACCTTATTTAGAAAGAAAATAAAAGTGTCAAATGAATAGAAGGAGCCTTCTTTTTTCTCTATCCTGTGTGTTTGGGTAGTTTTTTGAACAATAACTATCCTGAAGCTCAAAGTCCAGAAGTAGGTTCAGTACATGCAATAGGCAGAGACCAATGGAAACCTTAAAAGCTGGGACCAGAAATAAATGTAAGCAAGTCAGTAAACAAATACTTAAAACATTTTACACCTTGCCCAAGGATGACCTGCAGGCTAGCAGAAGAAACGAGCAGCTTACACCTCCTTTGAATTTCCACCCCGCCACCCACTGAAGAGACTAGCAGTGTCAATCACATCAGTCCTGACAGTGCCCCAATCACAATGAGTAGCTCCTCAGGACAGTTGACAACACGGGAGAACTTTGTTCCTTGCAGTTCAACCTCAACATAACATCTTTTCCTGCAAGAACTGTAGCAAAACCAGCCTACAGCAACTGCAAATATTGTAAATGATTATTATAAGCAAAGAACTGAAGTTTGAACTATAGATTACCCCTTTCACTCCAAATATATATAAAAAGTAAAGAGAACACATGTTGCCTGCCCAAATAACTTGCACAATTATTACCAACTGTAGATGATTGATATCAAATTTTATTTGAAGCATCAATTTTATTTTTAGCTGTATTCATCTTTGACTGGCTCCTTTGATTATTGGCATGCCATCCTTTTAGCAAAAGAGTTTTTAAGTTGGTTTAGAGGGAAGGTAATTGGACAACCTGCTCCAGCTTGCTCTTTTATCTCAGGCTTTGGTTAGGCTCAGATAATGGGATCTAATCAGCAGCTGCAGGGAATTGCCAGAATCACTGAATTCTGTATCGGCCTTACTTTATTGCAGTATTCAATGAATAAAGTGGATTAGCTGCAAGATCAATAACCAAGTTTCGAAATTGCAGCTGCTACTCCATGCTCTCCTGGTTTAAGGACTTTTCATTTATGTGTTAGAGTTTTTAACCTGTCAACACCACAATGAACAAAGTGCAGATTAGGGTAGATAAAATAACTTGAATTAATTTGAACATAGTTAAAAGAAAGACTTCATATAGGTGCCCCAAAGCACCTTACACTCATTGAAGTACTGAGTCATTAAAGCATTATCACTATTTTAATTTGGAATGCAGTACAGGGAGACTTTACAAGCAATAATGTGCCCACAAAGGAAGACGATTGTTTTGGAGGCCAATCACCTCCATCTCAGGATGATGGAGTAGAATTACTTCGGGCAGTATCATAGAAACAATTTGCTATTTCAACAATGCTCTTCAATCCACTCCCTACACCCTTCCTTGCCTGAGTCAGAATAATGTTAGAAGCAGAGATGATCACTGAGAAGTGTACAATAATGCTCCAATAATCCAGAATCCAATGTTTCAGGAATTCTGGTGGTTCAGCTTCTGGCACACTCAGTAGTCCAGGATGTGAGCTTGAGGTCTGGAGTGAAGTGGGCTTGTAAGGTGGGTTGGGTGTGTGGCTAGAGCCAGGGTCCAGAAAACTACTGGTTAAGACCATGAACAGGTTTGTGGATGCAGCTGGGAGTCCAGAGCAAAAATGTATTTGCTACTCCCTTTAAAATTTCTGTGTTCACGGAAAATATATGATATTAATGCATAAATTTTTTTTAAAAATGTGAAATAGAAGTAGACATGCAAAAGACTATAGATACTGGAATCCAGAACTTGATGGTTCGGGCAGCATCTGTGGAGGGAAATGGACAATTGATGTTTTGGGCTAAGACCCTTCGTGTGACTGGTCCAGATGAACTGAATCCACAAGCTATGGATTCACTTTCAAGAACTCTACAACTCATGTTCTCAATATTTATTACTTATTTATTTAATATTATTATTGGTTTGTCTTTTGCCCACAAGGAAATGAATCTCAGGATTGTTTATGGTGACATATATGTACTTTGATAATAAATTTACTTTGAACTTTGAGATGAAAAGGCTCAACCTGAAATGTTGACTTTCCTAACTGATTGAGTTTCTCCAGCAATTTGTTTGTTGAAATAGAAGTATGTTTGGGTATTCATAGGAAGAAGATCCAATAATCACAATAATCAGCTCATCCAGCACCATCAAAGTCCCAAGGGTGTTAGATTATTGGGCTTTACTTTGTTCAGATAATAAGGCGGGCCTGCCTGCTCACTGAGGGATGTGGGTAATCATAAGGCTTAGTCTAAGAACTGGCAGGTAATATTCATGTCAACTGCATGTAAAGCAATGGTCTTCTCCAAGAGGAATCTAATCAATTTGAGATTCATCTTCTCGGAGTCCCCACCATCAATAATTTAATTGTCATAATTGGCCAGTTGATCAGCTGGACTTGAATACTGAGGCAATCAGAGCCTGGATGTTCTGTAATGAGTGACTTCTCTTCTGATTCATACTTACTTACTGTCCATTGTGCCACTGGCATTTAGGGCAGCAATGAAGGCTCTCCATCTCTGTCTGTCTTGGTCATCTTTCTACTGTTGTACACAGATGTAGAAGGATTCTTTATTGCTGTTTCCGTAATAGTATGTTTTGACCAGTCAGGGTTCTTATTCCTGAGTTGAACACCCTTCCCCTCCCCCCCAGCCTGGAGGAATGGCAGATCAGCTTAGTCTGTCCTCTACCCTTTGACCTGTTTAGCATGGGTGACCCTACTAAGAACCAAAGCATAAAGCCCTGACTCCAGCCAACATAGCTCTCTGGGTCACTGAGACATGTGAGCCTCCAAACCACAAGGTTGTGGTCCTCTTGGACGCATCTTCTAATTCTACAGAGATCTTATACCATGCATGAGGTGAATGATAAATGTGATTGAATATTCTCCAGTTGTCTGGAGAAGCTCACCTCCAACTGCACACAAGAATCTTAACACCATTCACGATAGAGTGTCCCAATAGAATGGTATCATATCCATTTCCTGAAGTATTTATTTCACTCACACTTATATTTCATAGTATCTTCAAGATAAACTCACCACAAAGTTTTTTATTGGCACCTCCCAGGTGTTTCCTGAAGCTTGTGTGGGATCACAGAGGTTCCCTCTTTCATTCACTGGAAACCTTATTATTCCAAAACCTTTTTATTCAAATTCATTTCCTTTTTAGGATGCTGACAACTCTGGTGAGGTGGTGGAAGGGCAATTTCATTAACATAAGGGAAAACCTAGTAAAGGTAGATTGGGAGCAACAACATGCAGCTAAGTACACAAACTTGTATCTGCATATTACGAAGTATTCAAAGGAGAAATAACAAGAGTTCAAGGCCAACATGTTTCAGTAAGGGTAAACCCATGAAGCATGTAATTGGTGTAGGGAACTAATGACAGGGGAGGCCAGTAAAGACAATAAACATTCATATGAGGATAGCTTTAAAAATAAATTAGAAAATTTCAAAGAGATCATGAGGAATCATTGGTAGACATTGGTAAATCTGGAGATGTTACAGATCCTGGACCTTGCCACATATTAGAATTGGTGAAGTACCTTCAGCACATGACTGTGGTAGTTTGGTTGGTGTCTGGCATCATCCTAAGGCTAATTAATGGTGGCAGTAACTGTTGTTCATGCCAATGATACCCATAAATTTTGAGGAAAAAACCCCAATGTGATTTTGTTTTGATATTGAGGGATAAGTATTGACAAGAATATCAGTGAAAACATGCCTCTTCTTCATCTTAAGTGGGGCATGTAACAGCCATCTGAGATGTTCTCAGTTTGCCACCTCAGGAAAAGAAAGCATCCTTTGGTTCTGCAGTGAAGCATCCATCTGGTATGTGGGCTCAGGTCATCTACAGTGCAAATTGAATCCACAAGCTTCCTAACTTAGATCTGAGGCATAGCTAAGATCTCTGAGGAAGGCATGTTGTTAAAACCATTTAAGGTTCTAATGTTGTCAACACTAAGTCCAGGGGACTTGATTTTGAGCTTCAACTCAGAGTTGACTAACCGTATACCTATACAGTTATATTAAAAGCTCTGCCACTCTTGATTTTGGAGTTTTATTTCACTGCCATTTCACATTCCAAATAGTTTGGAGAAGATGAACAAATGCAATGAAAGAGAGAGGAAATAGTTCTTAAAATGCTCCAGGAGTGTTTCAGGGGGAGCAGTTCTGTACTTAGAGAGTGAGGATGATTAATTCCATCAGATTTATTGATCCATGAGAAAGTCCTGTTCTTTGAAGGAGACGGAGCAGTACTCTGACTCAAAGGATAACAATCTCATTTCTAGATCTACTGGTGCTTGGTTAAAATCCTACACCAGAGAATAGTGCACTGAAGTCTAGTTTGCTATCCAGTGTGATTTTTGAGAAAGTCCTAAATGATTGGGCAGGATGCAATGAAAAAGGGTCTCAGCCTGAAACATCGACTGTTCATTCATTTTCATAGATGCTGCCTGACCTGCTGAGTTCCTCCAGCATTCTGTGTGTTTGGCACTGGGTGCAACGATATTATGGATAATCCAGAGGACTGGACTAATAAGTTGCTGATATGGTGCAAACCCCGTCCCCAACAATTTATATTTAAATCTAAAATTCAGGAAACTTGAAAGAAATAGTAAAACTATTAAGACAAACAGTAATAGATAGCTGGTCTTTTTCCCAGGATCGAAGTGTCTAATACTAGGGAGCATGCACTTAAGGTGATAAGGGGAAGGTTCTTGGGAGATGTATGTGGTTATGGAGAGAGTGGTGGATACCACGAATGCACTGGCAATGATGGTGGTAGAAATACTTAACAGGCTATTAGACAGATACACGAATATGCTGCGATTAGAGGGATATAGACCATGCTCAGACAGAAGGGATTAGTTTAATTAGGCATTGCCACTGTAACTAGTTTGGCACTCTACCTTGGGCCATAGGCCCTGTGATATCTGGAAACCCACACCAGGTCAAGCAGTATAACTGGGGGCAGAAACCACCTCCATAGTTTGAGTTAAGCACCCTCCATAGAACAGGAAAATTATGCTTAAAGTGCAGAGAAAGAAGGGGTAAAGCTAGCACAGGGGATGACTTTCATAGTCTAAAGTTGCCACCAATTTGGAGACAGAGAAAGAAAATGAAACAAAATGAAAGGTACAATCACATCCATGAAGGGGGAAGGTGGAGGAAGATTTGCCCAAAATTGTTAAATCTAATATTAAGTCCTGTGATGTACCGAAATTAGAGTTGAGATACTGTTCCTCAAGATTGTGTTGGACATCATTGTACTGCATGGTAACTTGCAAAAAAGACATAAAACATAGAACTGTACAGCACAGTACAGGCCCTTCGGCCCACAATGTTGTGACAACCTTTGAATCTACACCACGATCAATCTAACTCTTCCCTCTCACATAGCCCTCCATTTTTCTATCATCGATGTGCATATCTAAGAGTCTTTTAAATGTCCCTAATTTATCTGCCTCCACCACCAACTCTGGCAGCACATTCCATGCATGCTTTGTGCTCTGGGATGAGTTCAATTGATAATGTAAAATCCTCTTAATACATCTACCATTAAGAAATAATTGGTTTAGAATTGTAGCAGACTGGTATATGTGGATTAGGGAAAAAACACAAATGTTCTTGATTATATATGTGCGAGCAGTGAGCAAGCACTTTTGTCCTTGGACCGGAATCATGATCGGTGCCAAGGACCTCTATGAATCTCCAGCATCATTGTAAATCAGAGTCCTCGTTCAGAAGAAGAGATTGAGACTTTCTATTGTATTAGTTATTCTGTATTCTGTTCAAGAGTTGTTGTTTTGATAATCCCTTGAACCACTGAGTAAAAAGAAGTGGGACTTGTTCTTTTATCAATAATTTTACATGCTGTTTTGGACTTTGTGTTTTGTTTATCTTTATTTGTTCTTCATATTATATTTATTATACTCTAAGAAAAACAACTTTGTGTTTCTTCTCCCTCATTAATAGAAATGTTTCTGTTGCACTCTTATATTAGCCATTTCCTCCCTGGGAAAATGTCACTGGCTGTCCATTCTAGCTATTCCTCTTATCATCATATACACTTCTATCAAGTCACCTCTCATCCTTCTTCCATAGAGAAAAGCTCTAACTCCCTTAACCTATCCTCATATGACATGCTGTGTAATCCCAGCAGGATCCTGGTAAATCTCCCCTGCACCTCCTCTAAAGCTTCCATGTCCTTCCTATAATGAGGCAACCAGAAATGAACACAATATTCCAAGTACGGTTCCATCAGTGTTTTATATAGCTTCAACATTACCTCATGGTTCTTGAACTCAGTCCTCTGACTAATGAAGGCTAACACACCATATGCCTACATAATGACCCTATCTATCAACTTGTGCAGCAATATTGAGGAATCTATGCATGTGGACCCCAATATCCCTCTGTTCTTCCACTACTTCTAAGAATCCTGCCATTAACCTTGTGCTCTGCCTTCAAGTTCAACCTTCCAAAGAGTACCACTTTGCACTTTTCCAGATTGAACTCCAGCTGCTAATTCTCAGCCTGATCAATATCCTATAGTAACTTATGACAACCTTCTTCACTATCCACAACAGCACAAACCTTCATGTTATCTGCAAACTTAGTAACTCACCCTTCCACTTCTTCATCTAAGTCATGTATAAAACTCACAAAGAGCAGGGATCCCAGAACAGATCCCCAAGGAACTGATTTGGTCACTAACCTCTAGGCAGAATGCACTCCCTTTATTACCACCCTCAACAATGTGGTCTCTCCAATATCTTTCTGGTCTCTGCAACTATGGAGATGCAATGCTGAAACTCTGTTCCTTTAAATTACTTTCCAACAGGAGGAAGAAAAAAATCTGATACAATAGGCCGTAATTATAACTTATCCTAGAAAGAAAGCAATTTAATATTTAACAAGACCTTATTTAACCTTGTGCGAAAAAGTTTTTGTGTTTTGTTTTATTTCAGACAAGAAAAATAGCCACCAATTTATTTCTTGGCTTTTTCTCTAATATAGTCACTTCTTTTTTGTTTGATTTAACAGAGGAAAATGTATTTCCAATTATGTCTGCTCTGCTTACAAAGTTCAATGTGACCCATTTTTAGTAAAATTAATTTAGTGCTGATATAGAGAAAAGGAAACAATTTCACTATCTACTCTGCAGAACTAATGGAAAAGGCATACAGACAAGATTTTCTGCCATGTTGTTCTACTACATTAGCAATAAAACCTTCCACTTAAATACTTAAATGAATATATCAAGAAACTAATTCACCATTTGTGATCCCACAATCTAAGTAGAAGCCTCTTTAATTTTCTCCATATTTTGCATCATTTCCAATTTGAGTACACATTAGATTGCACTGTGAAACAGCAGACTGAAATTGCAACACTTAAGTCCTTTCATTTCCCTCGTAATTAAATAATTGAAATTCTTGTCAGTGCCAGCGCTTTAAAGATGATAAAAAATTGCCTTTTTTATTTTGATTTGAGAGTTGCCAAGATTCTTGTTGTCAATGCCTGTCAAAAATGGATAAACACTCTATTCATCTGCTTCTGAAAGGTGTCCTGGAGTCATTAGCTTCAGAACTGATGGGAGGCATTTCTCATTGCTCCTCTGGTGTGATTGCTTTGCCTAATGTTTTGCAGAAATAGAACCATCCACTTGTGTTCCATTTCCTTCCACCACAGGGCAGTCCATTAACACTGCAGCTTTCAAATTTCCCATTATCCACCTTTGAAAAGACTCACCTTATACCACTTTTATTTCTCCTTTTAGTTAGCAGTCTTATAACTTAAACCAATTGAATTGAGTTAGCTTTTAAATATATGATTCATGTTGCTATAACAATGTGGAAACCAATGTTAGAGATGTTTCCATTTTCTTTAAGGTGAGTAAACTATTTATTGGTAATCAGTATAGACTGTTCAGACTCACTCCAGCTCTGGGAAAAAAATATAGAGCGACACATGATTTACTGAGTCCTGTATTCATACAGTACAGAAACAGGCCCTTTGGCCCATAGAGTATGTGCTGACAATTTACCATACAATAATACATTTGTTCCAGTTTTGAGGTGTAAGGTGAAAGAGAAGAGATTTTATAGGAACTTAAGGGGCAAGTTTTTCACCTAGAGGGTGGTTAGTATATGGAATGAGCTGCCAGAGGAAGTGGCTGAGGCAGGTTCATTAACAACATTGAATAGATACTTGGGCAGGTACATGGATAGGAAAGGTTTGGAGGGATATGTGTCAAATGCGGGAAGGATCTTGGCTCGAGACATTGTTGTTGTTCTGTTCTGGGCTTTGTGGCACATCAGGTGGCAACCTTGCCATTTCTTTAGCATTATTATCTGTTTTTTAACAAGGCCGAGTTGCTAGCTTGACGCTCAACTAACCCGGGACCATTTGCCTCAAAGTCCGGTGTAGATGCCACTACACTACTGGCCAGCTATTGGCTTAAAACATCGATTCCCTATTCCCCTCCACAGATGCTGCCTGACTTTCTGAGTTTCTCCAGCATTTTATGTGTGTTGCTCAAGATTTCCAGCATCTGCAGAATCTCTTTTGTTTATGTGAGCAAATCAGATGAGCTGAGATAGAAATCTTCATTAGGTTGGACCAGTTGGGCTGAAGGGACCGTTTCTGTGCTGTATGTCAATGTCATCGTGGCTATCGCTCGAGGTCGAGGATGATGGTCTTTGTTCTGACCAAGAGGCCCACAGAGCAAAGACGCCTGTGCGTGTATTTGTTTAATGTGTACTTGATGTCGCACTCCAAGAAGCACACGATACTTCACAAATCAACCAACTGATTCCAATAACATGGAAACCATGACGACTGGAGCTGATGGATTTGTTGCAGCCTTCATCCTCCTTCACAGCCATTGAGTTCAAAGTAACTTTGTCCTCCTGTTCCACCGTTGAGGTCTTGGTTGGATTGTTCTTTGTCAGGGACCTCACCCTGGACCTTACCACCATGGGTGACCCTACCAGGAGCATAGCTCCAGACGGCATTGCTCACCGGATCACAGGACCACACAAGCTTCTCCACCATGACAAGCTGACAATCCACAGAGAAGTGTGCTGTATGACTCTATTAGGCATGAGGCATTGTTGGAATTAATACAATTAATACTATATCAATCCCACTTGAGCGTACATTCTTGGAAAATCAGAATGACAAACAAAAATTTTAAAGTGATAAAGAATTGACTAAATTTAGCCAGTTGTGTGCCTAGAAGGATCAAATACACATGGGGTACCTTGAGATAATAGGCCCAAGTACTGTATTTCTACATTTGCTGGCAATTCAGTATAGAAATTCAGGGGATATCTTCCTTGCCAATCAGCTTCCTGCTGAGGTCAGAGGTGAACTGGATGGTAATCGTCCCTCTGGCCTCTTGCTCAACAGGTAGGCTCACCATTTAAGGATCCTGAGCTGAGGGACAAGGTGCCTTACATCTGTATGGCAGGTATCACTTGTGAAGGTCATTTGTGTGAAGGGGAGTCACCAAATTTAATTGGAAAGTTAATTACTGCTTTATTTTCTTTACTCTTTTGTATTAATGATTCAATCATAATAAATCTAGGTATTTTACAGAATGCCTTCAATATTTCCAATAAAAAGAGCCTGAATGAAGTTAATCTTTGATAGTCAAATAATTCAAAGGGTTTTGAAGCAGGAAGATGATAAAAGACTAACAGAACATCCTGGGATAAGGACCTCAAGTTTCACCACCTGAGGCCAAGTCATCACACACAGCTTGCCCTGTGCCTGGGAGCAGTAGCCAAACCTCCATTTTATTGGTCTCACTGGGCCACAGAAATTAAGTGTTGTCATAGGACAACACTAGAACAACCGTACAAGGTGGTATTGGATCAGATACAATCTTAATTGTCAACATTTCTAACAGCATTTATTTGCTCTTAGCTCTTATTATTAGATCTACAGTCAACATACTCCTTGAAGTAGACTTGTATTTCAAATTATTGAATAATTAATTTGGGCCTAACAATCTCTAGTAGAAGAATCTTGTTCTCAGGGTTCTTGCCAGTGCAGCACCTTTTTTGAGCAAGGCCAACATCCATGTAATATTAGGCTGGGTGGAATGAAACAGTAGGCTAAGAAAACTCTGCGACACCAATAAAATGAACAGTACTTTAATTTTTGTGTGGTGTTAGCTTATAATTTAAGAATGCCTTGAAGTGCAGCCTGCTGTGAATTACAATAAGTTTGAGTTCTAGCTCAAGTTTATTGTCATCTGACTGTACAATACATATACACAAACAAATGAAACAATGTTCCTCCGGACTATGGTGCACCCACACAACATATATATCACACACCAAAATATTATACCCTGAATAAGTTAATAAAATATAATTCAAAATGCATGTAATAAAGCGCAGCGCAGGTAAATGGTAAACAGTGAGCACTACAGTAACCAGCTCACTGTCCTACTGAGGAGACCTTGGTGGTGGCAGGGTATTCCTTAGTCTCACAGCCTGAGGGAAGAAGCTGTTACCCAGTCTGGCAGTCCTAGTCCTGATGCTTCTATATCTCCTTCCTAATAGTAGTGGGTCAAAGAGATTGTGGGATGGGTGGGCCACAATGCTTTGGGCCCTTCATCTGCAACACTCCTGGTAAACGTCACAAAAAAGGGGGGAGGGAGACCCTGATGATCTTCTCAGCTGTTTTTACTGTCCTCTGTAGGATCTTACAGCCCGATGCCTTGCAGCTTCTATAGCACACAATGAGGCCGCCAGACAGAACACCAGTCTCCTATAGAAAGTTGTTAGACTAGGGGCGAGGAGCCTCAATATCCTCAGAAAGTGTAGGCACTGCTGTGCCTTCTTGACTAGCGAGGAGGTGTGGTGGGTCCTGGTTAGATCATTCGTTATTTGCACACCAAGGAACATTGTGCTCTTCACTCTCTCTATGGTAGAGCCATTGATGTGCAATGGAGGGTGGTCAACCTGTTACTTCCTGAAGTCCACAGTCATCCCTTTTGTCTCGTCCACATTGAGGCCCAGGTTGTTGTTCTCACACCATTTGACAAACCTCGCTACCTCCTCTCTGTATGCCGACTCATCATTGTTGCTGATGAGGCCAACCATCAGCGAACTTGATGACGCAGTTTGAGTTGGATCTGGCAGTGCAGTTGTGAGTCAGCAGCGAACTAAGCACACAGCCCTGGGGGTACCAATGCTCAGTGTGATGAAACTTGAAGTGTTGCTACCAACTCAGACTCACTTGGATCTTCCCATCAAGAAGTCCAAGATCTTCTTACAAAGTGGGGTGTTGAGAGTCCCAACAAGGACAGTTTACCCATCAGCCTCTGAGGGATAATCATATTAAATGCCGAGATGAAGTCGATGAAAGTGTCCTGGCATATGAGGCACTGTTTCTTAGGTGGGACAGCATGGAGTAGAGAGCCACTGGCATCGTCAGTGGACCAGTTTGAGCAGTAGGTAAACTGGAAACGGGTCCAATGTAGCTAGAAGGTAGGATTTTATGCTATCCATTAACAGCCGCTCAGCACCTGACCAAGTATGTTGCCTGCCCTGGAGCCTTCTGTGAGTTTACCCTGGCTGGAGTCCTTCTCACCTCAGCTGAGGCCAGGCATGGTGCCAGCACCTCAGGAAGAGAAGGGGTTTTTCTCAGTGTCACATCATTCAATTGGTCAATGCATAGACAGCATTCAGCCTATCAGGAAGGGAGGCCTTGCTGTTGTTGCTGCGTAAGGTGGCCTTGTAATCAGTTATGGTTTGTATACCTTGCCACATGCACCACATCCTTGGTGTCAGGAAGGTGTCTGTAGGTAAAATGCAGATGATCTATTTTCAAACTATTTGGAAATCCCAATAGTTCAGCATCTGTCTCAGCAAGTTCCTGTGCTTCCTTTAATATACCAAGACCCTGGTTCCTGCACTCCCCAGTAACGATGACAATCTCAGAATCAGAATCAGGTTTATGTGACGTGAAATTTGATAACTTAGCAAATTTGTTGATCTTGGTGCAGATCAGATTCCATCAGGGTTGTTGAACTCTAGGTACATGATGAAGAACCATTGTCAGCCATGAACAGGATAGCCAATCCTTACAGACGAAGCAGCTGAATATTTATGCAGTTTAGAGGGACAGAAAATATCTGCTTGGGTGTTATGATTCAGCTCCAGAATTCTATTCAGGTGAGTCCTTCTATGTTATCTTTAGTGGCACACCCTTGATTTTATTTCCCCGCCCCAGAGTTCACATCTGCTGCTATTATTTCCAATTTACGTGCGGAACAGTGCAGCACCAGTAGTTTGGTCCTCCTTATTTTAGTTCACTTTAAGCCTTTCTACCACTTCCAGCAGTGATTCCAGTTGAGTATTGCAAGCTTAAGAGCTCCATGAAGAGACAGGTAGCAATTTGTCCACAGCCCTGGTAACCATGGCAGTTTATGGTACAACATTGTAATTTGTACATACTAAACTCACAAACTTGGCAACCCAAGGTCCAATTTACCCCCACATCACCATGTTAGTGCACATTTTATGTAACTCTGAATTTCCATTCCAAATGTTACCCAGTTAATAAGGTTTGAACCAATAAGCTATTTCAGTCTATTCTTTGAACTACAAATGTTATTTTGTTTTGAAAAGCTCATCTATACATTTAATTTCAAGCTATACATGCCATATATCTGTATACAGTGACATATGAAATACCAGTAAGTAAACAATGGTCAGTTTGTTGCTGCCTCATATTAGCCCCTCAGATAATCCTTACTGACTGCCTGTAGATGGGAAGATAAAATGAGCACTTAATTTACTCATAGTTTATAACAAATACCTTCTCTTCAAGATTTGATTAGGTTTTATAAATTATTGTTCTCAGTTTTATTATAAGAGCAACTTATTGGGTTCAAATTGTTCTTCCACACTGTTATCCATGAGAGATTATCGGCCTGGGAATCATGACGATTTCCTCTTGTTGCCTTGCCTTCTTAAATTGTAACTATTTTTAAAAATAACTGCCTATTGATGGGGCTACAAAGTGGGGATATCTTGATAGATGCATTCACAATGCTCCCATTTCTCCTGTAGTCATGTAGCCCATCAGAAATACACTTCCACATGGGTCATTAGTGAGCAAGAGTGTTGTGTCTGATGTTCAGTGAATCACAGACTTTAACCTTGTTCTTTTTCTTAATTAACCTGACACTTAGGAAGTGCAGGAATCAAAATCCATTACTCCAAAACCGATGCTGTTTCATGCCAAGCTCTATAGTGGGAATGAAAGTGTGACATGTCTTCACGCCAGGCTAGGCTCAACATACATGGTGCTTAATTGAGTTCTTGCTGGTAATTTACTACTTCTAAATGAGCAAGAAAAATGACGGCTTCAAGTCTCATCTGCTTGGACAGTGAGGGGGAAAATGTTCCCAGAACAACAAGAGAGCAATATAATCTAGGGAGAATTTTTTGGGATTTTGTTCGACGTGATGGAGCTTTGTGTGGCTCAGCACTACTTGGTCCTATCACAAACAGGAGAAAATCTGCAGATGCTGGAAATCCAAACAACACACACAAAATGCTGGAGGAACTCAGCAGGCCAGGCAGCATCTATAGAAAAAAGTACAGTCAACGTTTCAGCCTTAAACGTCGACTGTACATTTTTTGTACAGATGCTGCCTGGCCTGCTGAGTTCGTCCAGCATTTTGTGTTTACTACTTGGTCCAACCTGGTTAATTGGACTATTTTTGAAAAATAGCCCATATGCGAGATTAGCTTTCTGCTGAATAGGCAGTTATGTGTAATTGCAGTGACAAATCCCATGCTCTGTCTTAAAAAACTGCAACAATTCATTTTCCTTTAATTTGCTTTTATTTAATGGTGGCGGCGGGCGAACCGGGTTCATTTCCCGCTGCTGCCTGTGAGGAGTTAGTACATTCTCCCCGTGGTGCGTGTGGATTTTCTCCGGGTGCTCCAGTTTCCTCCATCAGTCCAAAGACACACCAGCTGGGAGGTTAATTGGTCATTGTAAATTGTTCCATGATTAGGCTAGGGGCCAGTAGGGCCTATTCTGCACTGTATCTCTATAAATAAATTAATAAATATGAAGTGGATAATGTTAACCTAACCTTCCCATTACGAAATCCATGAAATCAATTGTGACACCATGTTTACTGCAGCGAGGAGGTGTGTAAAACCTTGAAGAATCATTGTCTAGAAAGTTAAATTAAAGTCATTCCAAGCCTCCATAAGATTGTTATTTTCTCAACTTTCATCTGCCACCTACATGTTGCAAATGATTTTCTATTAAAAACTTCTCCTTAGCAATGTAATACTGATTTTTTTTCATGATACACTGATGGTAAACACTGGCATCATGCTATAATGTTAACTAAAATATATTGTATCTGCGTCTGATGTTTAATGTCGATTGAGACGTGAAACACCCACAAGATGGTAAGTAACAGAATACCTAGACCCCAGCCTTACAGAAAATTCAAGGCCTATTTTTTTTCCAGCTTGTGCATATGCTACAGCAGTACTCTGAGTATTTCATAAAATCAGTAGGTAAGGACGAAAAAAAAATGTTGGATGATAAAACTGAAACATTTTATCCCATTTATCTCTGTCACCACAGAGATGAGAAACAATAGTCACATAGGTGGGAAGGTGTTCCTGAATCAAGGAACTAATAAGAAATGAGATGTGACGAGCAATGAGGTTTGAGAATTATGAGGTTTAAATACAGAGGTGTTGGGCACCAGGTACTATGACATCTCTTGGCATCCTACCTTACAAATTCATCATGGTCTGCTCAAATTATTCCTTTAACTTTGGGCAGCCCACGACTATAAAACCAACACATGTCCTTTAAAGTTCTGTCCGATTAACTATATGCAAAATCATATTCGATTTTGTCCTTGTTGCTGGACAAATGCTAAATAGAATGCAAATCTGTGTCTAAAGAACACTTTTAACATATACCCTTATGTGACTTTGTTAGAAATATGAATACTGTATGTCGAATCAAGTTATTGTCAGCATACTTTTTCTATTTTTAATGTATTTCAAAGAAAGTCCAGAAAAAGTCCACCAACTCCCCACAGAGAAAGAATGATTCAGATTTAAATATATATCAAAGTTCATAGTTCTTAACTAGAGACCAAATAAAGAAATCAATTGAAATACTGAGATGTAATTGTTGAGTTTCTTTGTACAAATGAATTAAAGAAGTATTATCTTTTTCAAACCACTGCATCATTCCCTTCGTCAGTGTATAAGTGACAAAAAGGCAGCTGCTGGGGTTCCTATTGATTCAATCACAGTATCACTGTAGTTGAACAGAAGGGGAGTTTCTGGGTCACTAGTGATGTACTCAGTGGTGCGATGATCTTACAGAACTTTCACAGCCGCTGCTCAGAGGGATCGAAGCCACCCAGCTATGCCTAAGTATATTCCTGACGTCTGTATTCAAGAAGAGAATCTCTGAAGAACAAAGCTTCCTGCTGGGGGGATCAAGCCCCACTGATGGGAAAACCAAGTGGAAGTCAAACGCCCAGCACTCTCTCTCTTACACTTCACTATCCCTTTATATGTAACTAATTCTGCAGATGACATGTGACAGGATTTGAACAAGCACATTGTGTTAGAGGTTTCTGATGTTAGGTTGTCTAGTCTCAAGTAACAGGAGTGTATATTTTAAAACTTCATTGAAAAATGGTTCTTGTAAGATATAAATTGAAAATAAGATTCTTGGTGTACATTAATAAATCTGATTTATTAAATACACTGAGAAAAATGGTCACAAAACAATTTAAATTCATCTCACTTGTATTGGTTTGGTGTTCATTTCACATATAGAAGTAAGAAGACGTTAATAGAATGATGAACCACATAGAGAATGCAATAGGTTTTCAGTGTAAGTAGTATGAATTACAACAATAACAGCATTAGAAGAATACAGCAGGTCAGGCAGCACCTTTGGAGAGAGAAGCAGAATTCATATGGTCATGACATTGATTTGGAACAGGAAGCAGAGATAAAAGATAGGGACAAGAAGATAGGTCTACAATAAAGTGGAAAACAGGAAATGGTAAATATCAACTCAAATGATGGTGCAAGGCATTAGTGTGTCGTAGTGGATCAAGAAATAAAGTAGGGTCCTACAGTAAAAATATCATCTAAAAATGGTAAATTTAAGGTAATGCCCAGATGGCTGAATTGCACTTAATTTGCTACAGTACCTTCAGTCCCCAGTCTGAACATTCTCAGGTGTATATACTGTACACTCAGTGTATATATACTGTACACTCAGTGTATATGTTTGTGGTCTTCTGCTGCTGCAGTCCATCCACTTCAAGGTTCAAAGCGTTATGCACTGAGACTTGCTCTTCCTCACATCACTGGTGTAACACATGGTTATTTGTGTTACTGTCACCTTCCTGTCAGCTTGAACCTGTCTGGCCATTCTCCTCTGACCTCTCATTATCAAGGCACTTCATCCACAGAACTGCTGCTTACTGGATTTTTTTTTTTGTTTTTCACACCATCCTTTGTAAATTGTAGAGACAAATGTGCATAAAAGTCCCAAGAGGTCAGCAGATTCTGAAATGCTCAAATCACCCTGTCTGGCACCAACAATCAAAGTCACTAAGATCACATTTGTTCCCCATTCTGATGTTTGGTCTGAAAAACAACTGAACCTCTTAACTATGACTAAATGCTTTTATGCATTGAGTTGCTGCCACATGATTGGCTGATTAGATATTTGCATTAACAAGTAGGTGTACAGGTTTATCTAATAAAGTGGCCACTGAGGAGACAAATTGTATATTAGAAATGGTATCCACTCAGATATCTGTGCTACTATGCTAGGAATCTAGGTGCCAGGAACTTAGTGCAGATCCCTCAGTAATGAAATACCCCCATACCTTGGTATGGAGATGATTGCCTTGCCTTGGTGTTAGACAGGCTGGGCTAAGCTGTGTGACAATTTAGTAGTGAGGTGTGGGTCCCCTGGCTACCCCTGCTTATGTGTAGAGTGCAACTGTGGCTAGAGACTGTCACAACTGCTCAAGATCAGCCTGGCCCTTCAAAGTTCTCAGTGGTTGTATGATGTGATGACAGTTGTTTTCTCCCCTCCCCTTGTCTCCTCAGCCCAGGTATTTCTCTGTAGTAAGAAGTGCAAATATTGTTACTGGGAAGAAACCAGGTTATTTGTATTTCAGATTTCCAGCAACTGCTGCACTTTGCAAATGTTTTAGATCCAATGGACTTTCTGGCTGGTTGCTTGAGCTATCAGCGACCAAAGAACTGATTGTGGACTTCAGAAGAGTTAAGATGAGGGAACACAAAACAATCCTCATAGAGGGATCAGAAGAAGAGAGAGTGAGGAATTTCATGTTCCAGGGTGTCAGTATCTCTGAGGATCTAACCTGGTTTCTAATTGATGCAACTATAAAGAAGGCAAGACAGTGGCTATACTTCATTAGGAGTTTGATTAGATTTGCTTTCTCACCTAAAACACTTGAAACTTCTATAGATGTACCATGGAGGGCATTCTGATAGGCTGCATCACTGTCTGGTATGGGGCGGGGGCCACTGCACAGGATCCAAAGAAGCTACAGAAAGTTGTAAAATTAGTTAGTTCTATCATGGGTAGCATCTGTAGACATCTTCAAGGAGCATGCTTCAGAAAGACGGCATCCATTATTAAGGACCCCCATCACCCAGGACATGCCCCCTTCTCATTGTTACCATCAGGAACGAGGTACGGAAGCCTGAAGACACACACTCAGCGATCCAGGATCAGCTTCTTTGCCTTTGCCATCTGATTTCTAAATGGACATTGAACCTATGAACACTACTTCACTTTTTTATTATTTTGGTCTTTGTACTATTTTAAATTTTACTATTTAATATACATATATATATATATATATATTTACTGTAATTTACTGATTTATTATTCTATATTTATCATGTATTACATTGCACTGCTGCCACTAAGTTAACAAATTTCACAACATACGCCAGTGATATTAAACCTGATTATGATTCTGAACCCTCTAGCCATCACCACTACCAAAGGAAGATCCAATGGATAGTCTCAGACTGTGCTTGAATACTACGGTATGATAAACTCACAATCCCAGTTTGCCTACATCAAAAGAATGATTAAAATACAATGGAAAACACTCATGATATAATGGGTTGGTAGTTGTTATGAAAGTTTAATCTTCTCAATTCTCTGCCTACCAATCTCAAAAGTCGTTGTTTTATAAATCATTTTGGCACTTTTTAAAACTTCTGATTTATCTTGCTGAGGGCCTTCATTTTGGCTAACCGTCCTTTGATCTGTAGATGGAAAACATCAGCAATAGTATCCAAACAAACCTGCTGTGCTTGGAATCTGATGCATATTTCTCTGATTTGAACTTCTGCAATAATGAAGTCATTTCCTCTAAATCAGTGCTCTTTTATCACCTGGTCATTAAATATCATTTGAGTAGACTGCGGTAAAGGAAGTAGTTTGAGGACTCCTCTTAAACAGACTGTTACCAGTAGGTTTGACTGACCACTATGCATTGTCATCATACCAGTTGATCTGAATTGTTCTGTGAAATATTGAAAGATTACATCAGAAGAGTGTATTGAAAGCTTCTTAATTAACTAGACAAAGAATAGCCCATGTTATTCTTTTCCCAGAACCAAATACTTCTTAAGCTCTGGAGTTGTACTTTTATGGAGCTTTGTCTAAAAACTTGCTGTGTAGATTAGGGATCTGAAGAAGAATTTATTTCTCACACAGAGGGTGGTTGCATTCTGGAACACTCTGCTTGAGAAGGTGGTGAAGGCTGGTGATCTCAGAATATTTAAAAAGCATCTGAGTGTGCACTTAAATCACCAAGACAGAGTAGGCCACTGACCAAGTGCCTGTAACTGGGATTTGCTGGTATTGCGATGCACCTGATCATCCTTAGCTGAAGATCCTGTTTCTATGCTGTATGACTCCATAACTATATTAAATATACCATCTTCATTAATACCTTAATACCTTGTGTTAGCAGGACACAATCTTCCTACAATGAATCTCATTCCCAATATATTTTCTTTCTGATTGCTATCTATCCCTGATTAATCTGTCTTTATAAGTTAGTCCATCAGAATTTTTTTTTATAAGTCATATAATTTGCCAATTACTGATTTGGGGCAATAAATAAAAAACAAACAAACTGAAGACACTGAATTGGAAAAAAAAATGGATCTGTAACTACTGAGCAGGTCAGGCAGCATCCATGGAGAAAGAAAGAGAATTAACGTTTCAAGATGAAGACTAATGTGTCACCT
This sequence comes from Mobula hypostoma, assembly GCF_963921235.1. Taxonomy (NCBI): domain Eukaryota; kingdom Metazoa; phylum Chordata; class Chondrichthyes; order Myliobatiformes; family Myliobatidae; genus Mobula; species Mobula hypostoma. The sequence goes on along the minus strand of NC_086129.1, from coordinate 32,189,424 downwards.
TATGTTGGGTTGAATTTCACTCAGTTCTCTACGTACCTAACCAGTAACCAGTACATTGATAATTTCCCAGACGCAGGATCACTCTGTTTAATCTCTATAAAATGTTGGTTGAGTCACAGCTGGAGTACTGTAATAATTTCAGACTTCACTCAACATCGCCAAATGTGATGCCTATCCATACTAATCCCATTTACCTGCATTAAACCCAGATCTCTCTAGTCCTTTCCTATCTAAATACCTGTCCAAATGCTTTTGAAACTGTACCTGCCTCTGACAGGTCTGTCCATATAACCACCATGTTCAATTTGAAAATCTTGTCCCTCAGATCATCAAATTCCTTCCCCTCACCATAAACTGATGCCTTCTCATTTTAGTCTCACTCAGCCTATAAAAATGTCTATCTACCGTATATTATCTATGCCACTCATAATGTTATAAACCTTTATAAGTTCACTCCTCACCCTCCTACATTCCAGTAAGAATAAACCCAGCCTATCCAATCTCGCATTATATCAAAGTGTGCAGTGTTTAGAACTCACCACCCAAAAGTGCTTGGATTTACTCTTCATGCACTGTAATAGACAAGGCCAAAGTCCAATTGCGATTAGTATAGATTGTATGTTTTACTGTTCACAAGGGCATTATGGGCCAAATGGCCTCCTTTGGTGGTGTCATCTTTCATGATTTTCCAATATGGTGCCAACCTGTGGTCTCCATCAAGGTCACAGCTCAGATTTAGTTGTATTCCCACTCTGACCTTTTATCTCTTCTCACCTGCTTATCCCATCCTCCTGGGTCCCCTTCCCTGTCCTTTTCTCCTATAGTTCATTCTTCTCTCCTATCAGATTCTTTCTTCTCCAGCCCTTAACCTTTTCCACCCACCTGGCTTCACCTAAAAACTTACAGCTAGCCTCCTTCCCCTACCCCACCTCTTTATTCTGGCATCTTCCCTCTTCCTTTTCAGTCCTGAAGACTGAAATGTTGACTGTTTATTCATTTTCATCGATGCTGCCTGACCTGCTGAGTCCCTCCAGCATTTTGTGTGTGTTGCTTTGGAGTTTAGTTGCTATTTAGGTTCATGGGGATGGTTTAGAGGATAGAGAGGGGAGTTTGGAGTCAGGCTAGGGTTTAGAGACAGGAATGTGGGAGAACTAGAGGTCAGGCTGGAGTCTAAGCCTGCATTCCACATTTGAAGGGCAGTGACACGGATGTGGAACTAGGGTTGCCAACCTTCTCACTCCCAAATAAGGGACAAATGTCGCAGTCAAATCCCGGGACACTTGTGTTTACCCCGAGAAAGACTACCATGACCATGAAGCCTTGCGCGGGCACCTGTGTGCGCATGCGTGATGTACCCATACATGACGTGCGCATGCATGTACGTGCCGATTTTTTTCTACAAATCGGCTTTGGCTTAATCTTCCCGATTCTGATACACTGTACATACATTATTTCTACTTTATATAGGCTGTGTATTTATCATATCATTGCTGCTTTTACTATATGTTAGTGTTATTTTAGGTTTTATGTGTTATTGGTATGATTTGGTAGGTTAGTTTTTGAGTCTGGGAATGCTCAAACATTTTTCCCATATAAATTAATGGTAATTGCTTCTGCGCTTTACGCCATTTCGGTTTACGAACGGTTTCATAGGAACGCTCTACCTTAGCGGGGGAAATAGGGACAAGGGCGGCCCCGTATGGGACAAAACAATTTAGCCCAATATACGGGATGTCCCAGCTAATACGGGACAGTTGGCAACCCTATGTGCAACATCCATGGTCAGCGAGATGTCAGTGGTTTCTGGAGTCGGAGTTCTTTGCGGGAACGAAGAACGAGGTCCAATAATCCCCTGAGCATGTGAATTGATAAGACCAGAGTTCGGGGCCTAGTGTTTATGGTCCCGTCATTAGTGAGTCTGGAGTTTGACGCCTAGTGTTCGGGGTCCTGTCAGTGGTGAGTCTGGAGTTTGAGGCTCATGTTCAGCAAAAGGCAGGTCCTGGGATCAATGCTGTGGCCCAAAGGTTGATTGGAATTCCGGAAGTCAAGGCCCATTATCCGGAAACTTGAGGCTGCAAATCTCTGCAAGTCCGCTGGGCAAATCAAAACCCAGTGTCTGTGAGCCTGAGTCTGCTGGAGGCTGGAGGCTGGAGGCTGAGGATAGGCTGTCCTGAGTTTGGAAGACTGTGTATGTGCATAGGTGGGTGAGGGGGGTGGGGATGGAGGCATGGGGCTTGTTTTCCTATTACTATTTTGTTCTGACTGTTGCATTCTGTGTTCTGCCGAGCATTGTTGGCATGTTACATTGGCACAAGAACATGTGGTGACACTTGCAGGATGCCCCCAGAACATCCTCAGGTGTGTTGGTTGTGAATGCAAATGATGCATTTCACTGGATGCTTCAACGTACACGTGATGAATAAATTTAAATCTTGAATCTTGATCTATTCTCCACTGAGTAGCACAGGAAAGAATGGAAATAAAGGGTTCAGACCGGAGCATGACTAGTTAAAAAGCAAACGCAATAAAACTTTTTGACGACTCAACTGTCTAACATTCAAGGAGCTATTTTCCTTTTCAGGTAAAACATAAACTCTCTTTATAAATAGTTTTAATCATGTTTTACCTTGCTGTACGTAATGTAACAATGACTTCTCCATGGATTGTCACCTTGTCGTGGTGGAGAGGCTTGTGTGGTCCTCTGATCCGGTGAGCAATGCTGTCTGGAGCTATGCTCCTGGTAGGGTCACCCATGGCGGTAAGGTCGAGGGTGAGGTCCCTGACAAACAACAATCCAACCAAGGCCTCAACGGTGGAACAGGCGGACAAAGTTACTTCGAACTCAATGGCTGTGAAGGCGGATGAAGGCTGCAACAAATCTATCAGTTCCAGTCGTCGTGCTTTCCATGTTATTGGAATCAGTTGGTTGATTTGTGAAGTATCGTGTGCTTCTTGGGAGTGCAACATCAAGTACACGTTAAACAAATACATGCACAGGCGTCTTCGCTCTGTGGGCCACTTCTTCAGAACGAAGACCATCATCCTCGACCTCGAGGGATAGCAACGATGATAACAATGAACAATCAGACGTAGTTTTATACCAAAGTAATTCAGTGCAAAGCTGGATTGAATGCCTATTAACTAATTCAGAAATAGTGAGACCGATCTACCCCTTCATATGGTCAATTACAAGTAGAAATTACTACTTAGAGAAAGATTCATTAATTCTCCTTCTCGGAGTTATTTTTATTTTCTGTCATGCTGGAATTGTTTTGGTCTGTATCATATTGTAAGCCGTTATCACATTCTGCCTTAAGGTTATAGAGTAGAACCAACCCAACATGATTAAATAATTTCATGAGGGAGGCAAGAGGTTAAAACAAATAGAACTATGGTATATTGTTATTTTACTTTCTTGCATATTTAACTCCTTTCCATTTTAGAGGAAACAGTTTTTGCAAGTTTTGTTCTAAGGTAGCCTTAAAAGTAACAACATATTGGATCATCAAAATCAGGGACCAAAACCTTTTTACTACTCCAAACACATTTCAATAGATGTTGAAAGGGCATTTACATTAGTCCCTGAAGCCAGTAACACCCTGCCTAGTGTCCCAGAACAATGGGGCATCCAATTAAAAACTGGCAGCTAGAGGGAGGTCTGGGGAAGCAGGTGCAATTGGTTGCCTCTTGTGCTTACTTCTTGGAGCCATTTTGTAAAGGTAAAAGGCTAACTATTACTTGATTGCAGCAGCTGATAAAATCCTCAGTATGGCCAGCTTTCTATTAATTGCCTCAGAAACCACCCAATTCTTTTATTTGTCAGCTAACATCTCCAGGTGAGTTATTTCATCAGGGATAGTAGTAGATTGCTTGAATAGAGGCTAAAGGGTTTTATTGATTAAACATGTGACTGTCATTTATGTTGTAGAAGAGGATTTGGTTGGACATTTATTCTGAATCCATTACAATAATGTTAAGGAGGAGCAAATTCAATAAGAGGAATAGGTTTTATGAGCTAAACTACACTGAACAACTGGAGTGAGGTGGGTAAATGTACACATACTGTATGTATTATAAACAGCTGTTAAATATGAAATCTCTTGCATGACTAAAATATCTAGAGTAAACCCAATAAACAGCTTAATTAGCATTTAAAATGGATAAGTGGATAATTGTTTTGAGTTAGGTGCTTCTGATTTGAGATTGCAGATCTTGCAAAGTATAATCCATCTGAAATTCTTCAGTGACTGGTTTATTTCACAACATGTTTTAGTCTTGGGTCTACAGCTGAAAAGTGCAGTGGTGCTTGAGGGCTGAGGGATTATTAACCATTGCACACATCCCTTTATGTTGTGGAAAGCTTGTGAAAAATGATAAAGTGAGTCTGGGCTCAAGGTTTTGTTCAGGGGCTGGGAGGTAGAGCCAAATGCTGTGAGCCAGGGTGGTGACTGAGGCTGCTGTACCTTGGGCTTCAGTGCTGGAGGAGCAAAGCACTGGGTCTGAAAATTAGGACTTTTGGAGGGGGTGGGTGCAGATATCAGTGCTTTGGAAGGGTCATGATTGGAGATTGGGGGTATCCAGAGCACAGGATAAGGGGTTCAGTGTTTTGGAATCTGAGATTGAAACTGGGAATGGGAACCATGTCTATGGTTTGGGACATCAGAGGGAGTGGAAGTCAGGGAGTACAGGGAATGTGGTTGATTGGTAAGAGGGAGAGGGATTGGGGAAAACGGATCATTGAGGAGTTGCGTGGTGTCGCGGTGGACAAGAGGGGCTGGGGCAGTTGGCTTAAGGTGAACAGGTCCATTCCAGTCAGATTGGGCTGCGACTTGTTCTGTGAGGATACCTTTAGTAAAAAGGCAGTGAAGGAGAATGGTGATTGACTGACCCAGATCATGTCATCAGCAGAGGGATGATTCACAATCAGAAGTGCCTGGTCAGATTTCTGGAGTGGCACAATTTAATCCAGAAATGATCACAATCATATTCCACCACGTAAGTGGCCTCGTGGGAAGAAGCAATTCATGCCTGAATGTAGTGACAGCTAGATTACTTTCAGCTAGCTACTGGTAAATAACAATTGCGCCACAACAGTGCCAGGCACCGATTATCTCCAACAAGACAGAGTGTAACCACTTAAATTGATAGTTATAAGTATTGCTTTCACTGAATCCCTACCTTCAACATCCTAGGAATAACCAGTGACCTGAAGCTAAATTTCTGTAACCATATAAACAGTCTGGCTACAAGAATAGCTCAGAGGCAGAGTATCCGGCCACAAGTAACACTCTTGCTGACACCCCAAAGACTTTCCACCATCTACTGTGATTGAATACCCTCCACTGGCCTGTATTAGTGTGATGCCAACATTCTCAGAAAGATGACACCATCCAAGAGAAATCAGTCTGCTTGAGTGATACTTGAACAAGCACCTTAAATGTCAGGGTTGCGTTGGATACCGGTTACAAACTGCACCAAAATTACTCATCTTGGCTATTCCCACAGTATTTCCTGAACACTAGGAGGCCCATGAGAACACCAAAGATTTTCAAAGACTAACTTTTTGGTTCATATGATATAATTATGATGAATTATCAAACATTAGCAATACTAATACCCCCTCCCACTTATCCTTATCACCCCTTTTCTTCCTCTCCTTCACCTACACCTTCTGCACATTGGTCACACATACATGCCCCTCACCATCCCATCTACCCATCCTAACTCTCTTGTTTGGCTCCATGCCTCATCTTCCTTTCCTCTATATGCAGCCTGCTATTGCCACCATCTTTCACCTCCCAGCCTCAGTCGCTATTTGCACTCTGACCTCTTTCTCCAGCCTATCACTCCTCCTTACCTGGATCCACCTATTGCTCGCCAGCTCTTGGCCCAACCCTTTACACTGGCTGTTATGTTTTGTAATGACAAGGCATTCAACTAATTCAAATGAAGATGCAGGAATCCAAAAGGTGGGTGTAACTTCTAGTACACATAGAGGCGTGAACATATCATGTGGTAGCGTGATGATGTATGCAATTAATATATTTTTACGTATAACCTATAATGAATTACAGTTTGTATTTAAACAAATGAGAATGCTTAATTACTCAAATATTATTGAAATATTAAATACACAACATTACTTCCTGCTAAGCTATAAACTCCAACTCAATAAGAGATTGCATCTCAACTACATACAGTATATTATATAATAGAATGATTATATACAGATATTAGATTGAGGATACGCAGTCCTCTTTTATTGTCATTTAGTAATGCATGCATTAAGAAATGATACAATGTTCCTGCAGTATGATATCACAGAAACACAAGACAAACCAAGACTAACAAAACTGACAAAAATCACATAATTATAACATATAGTTAAAACAGTGCAAAGCAATACTGTAAACATCAGTGAACTTGAGACCAGGTATCCGGAGGCTTTGCTCATTACAGCTGGGGACTTTAACCATGCCAATCTCAGAAAGGCGCTGCCAAAGTTATACCAACATGTCTCCTGCCCCACTAGAGGCCCGAATATACTTGACCACTGCTACACAGCAGTCAAGGATGCCTACCGTTCCGTCCCACGACCTCACTTCGGAAAATCGGACCATCAGGCCGTACTCTTCCCGGCTTACAAACAGAAACTGAAGCAGGAGGTCACAGTGTCAAAAGTAGTGTCGCGTTGGACGGAGGAAACGGATGAGGTCCTCGGTGACTGCTTTGAATTGGTGGACTGATTAGTATTCAAGGACTCGGCAGCTAACCTCGATGAGTATGCCTCAGCTGTCATGGACTTCATTTGGATATGCACGGAGGACCGTGTGTCTCGCAAGACGATCCGGGTATTCCCTAACCGGAAACCTTGGATAAATTATGAGGTCAAGTCCCTTTTAAAGATTAGAGCTGCGGCTTTTAGGTCCGGAGATACCAGTCGCTATATGGAATCCAGGCGTGAACTCTGGAAAGCCATTAAGGGCGCCAAGAGGCAATATCGAGCCAAGTTGGAAGCCCAGGCTAACCAGAGGGATGCCAGTAGACTATGGCAGGGTCTAAATGAGATCACTGGGCGCAAAGAAAAAACTGGGAATATCAATAACTGTGGTGCTTCTCTTCCTGACGAACTTAATGCATTCTACACAAGATTCGAACAGAAGAGGAGCGTCCCGCTCCCTCCGGATGAACTGGACCTGGTGGTATCGAGGTTCATTGTCACCAAGGAGGACGTTAGAAGGGCCTTCCTGAAGATAAATCCAAGGAAGACAACGGGCCCAGGTGGCGTCCCGGGACAGGTTCTCCGGGCCTGTGCAAGCAAGCTAGCTGGAGTGTTTGCTGACATCTTCAACTGCTCCTTGCTTCAGTCTAAGATCCCCTCATGTTTTAAGAAGGCAACGATAATCCCAGTGCCGAAGAAGAGCAAGGTGGCATGACTGAATGACTATCGACCTGTGGCTCTGACATCAATTGCTATGAAGTGCTTCAAGAGATTGGTTATGGCACACATCAACCACAGCCTACCGGTCAACCTCGACACTTTGCAATTCGCCTACCGGAGCAACAGATCAATGGCAGATGCAATGTCTCTGGCCCTACATTCCTCCTTAGAACACCTGGACAATAAATACGCATACGTAAGGCTCCTTTTCATTGACCACAGCTCTGCCTTTAATACCATCATTCCAAATAAACTGATTCCTAAGCTCCAGAACCTGGGCCTTAGCACTCAGATCTACAGCTGGATCTTCAACTTCCTCACAGACAGAACCCAGGCTGTAAAAATAGGGGACAAGCTCTCCTCTACAATCACTCTGAGCACCGGTGCCCCACAAGGCTGTGTACTCAGCCCCCTGCTGTACTCACTGTACACCCATGATTGTGTAGCCAAGTTTCCATTGAATTCAATATATAAGTTTGCTGATGACACAACAATTGTAGGCCGTATCTCGGGTAATGATGAGTTTGAGTACAGAGAGGAAATTAAGAACCTGGTGGCATGGTGCGAAGACAATAACCTATCCCTCAACATCAGCAAGACAAAGGAATTGGTTGTTGACTTCAGAATGAGTAGCGGACCGCACGACCCAATTTACATCGGTGGTGCGCAAGTGGAACAGGTCAAAAGCTTTAGGTTCCTCGGGGTCAGTATCACAAATGACCTGACTTGGTCCAACCAAGCAGAGTTCACTGCCAAGAAGGCCCACCAGCGCCTTTACTTCCTGAGAAAGCTAAACAAATTTGGCCTGTCCCCTAAAACCCTCACTAATTTTTATAGATGCACCGTAGAAAGCATTCTTCTAGGGTGCACCACAACCTGGTATGGAAGTTGTCCTGTCCAAGACTGAAAGAAGCTGCAGGAGATTGTGAACACGGCGCAGCGCATCACACAAACCAATCTTCCGTCCTTGGACTCACTTTACACCGCACGCTGTCAGAGCAGTGCTGCCAGGATAATCAAGGACACGACCCACCCAGCCAACACATTTTTTGTCCCTCTTCCCTCGGGGAGAAGGCTCAGGAGTTTGAAGACTCGTACGGCCAGATTTGGGAACAGCTTCTTTCCAACTGTAATAAGACTGCTGAACGGATCCTGACCCGGAACTGGGCCGTACCCTCCAAATATCCGGACCTGCCTCTCGGTTTTTTTACACTACCTTACTTTCCATTTTTCTATTTTCTATTTATGATTTATAATTTAAATTTTTAATATTTACTATCAATTTGTAATTCAGAGAGCGAGAAGCGCAGAATCAAATATCGCTGTGATGATTGTACGTTCTAGTATCAATTGTTTGGCGACAATAAAGTATAAAGTAATTTGATAAAGAACAGACCATAGGCATGGTAAAAAAAAGTCTCAAAGTCTCTCGAAAGTCCCATCACCTCACGCAAACGGTAGAAGGAAGAAAAACTCTCCCTGCCATGAATCTCCAGCGCTGCAAACTTGCCGATATAGCACCCTGGAAGCACCTGACCACAGCCCACTCTTGAGTCCGCCCGAAAACTTCGAGCCTCCGACCAGCCCTCCGACACAGAGCACCATCTCTGCCGAGTGCTTCGACCCCAGCCCCGGCAATAGGCAAAGCCGAGGATTTGGGGCCTTCCCCTCTGGAGATTCTCGATCACACAGTAGCAGTGGCAGTGAAGCAGGCATTTCAGAAGTTTCTCCAAATGTTCCTCCGTGCTTCTCACGTCTGTATCCATCAAATCAGGATTATGCATGGTACCCACTTAACAAATACCGATATTCACAGCATAGAAATTTTTTAAATTCGTCCTGTTCAGGTATAAAGATTTAGTCGCAATGGAGGATTTCTTACTCTTGTGGGATAATGTCTTTGTTGACAAAGTCTCCACTCATTCTTCTAAGCTCCAAGGAATACAGTCCAAGAGCGGACAAACGTTCCTCATATGTTAACCTTCTCATTCCCGGAATCATTCTAGTGAATCTTCTCTGTACCCTCTCCAACGTCAGCACATCCTTTCTTAAATAAGGAGACCAAAACTGCCCACAGTACTCCAAGTGAGGTCTCACCAGCACCTTATAGAGCCTCAACTTCACATCCCTGCTCCTATACTCTATTCCTCTAGAAATGAATGCCAACATTGCATTAGCCTTCTTCACTACTGACTCAACCTGGAGGTTAACTTTAAGGGTATCCTGTACAAGGACTCCCAAGTCCCGTTGCATCTCAGAACTTTGAATTCTTTCCCTATTTAAATAATAGTCTGCCCATTTATTTTTTCTGCCAAAGTGCATAACCATACACTTTCCAACATTGTACTTCATTTGCCACTTCTTTGCCCATTCTTCCAATCTATCCAAGTCTCTCTGCAGACTCTGTTTCCTCAGCACTACCGGCCCCTCCACCTATCTTCGTATCGTCAGCAAACTTAGCCATAAAGCCATCTATTCCATAATCCAAATCGTTGATGTACAATGTAAAAAGAAGCGGCCCCAACACTGATCCCTGTGGAACACCACTGGTAACCGGCAGCCAACCAGAATAGGATCCCTTTATTCCCACTCTCTGTTTCCTGCCAATCAGCCAACGCTCTATCCACGTATGTAACTTTCCTGTAATTCCATGGGCTCTTATCTCGTTAAGTAGCCTCATGTGTGGCACCTTGTCAAAGGCCTTCTGAAAATCCAAATATACAACATCCACTGCATCTCCCTTGTCTAGCCTACTGTAATTTCCTCAAAAAATTGTAATAGGTTTGTCAGGCAGGATTTTCCTTTAAGGAATCCATGCTGAGTTCTGCCTATCTTGTCATATGCCTCCAGGTACTCCGTAACCTCATCCTTGACAATCGACTCCAACAACTTCCCAACCACCGATGTCAAGCTAACAGGTCTATAATTTCCTTTTTGCTTCCTTGCCCCCTTCTTAAATAGCGGAGTGACATTTGTAATCTTCCAGTCTTCCGGAACCATGCCAGAATTTATCGACTTTTGAAAGTTCATCGCTAATGCCTCCACAATCTCCACAGCTACTTCCTTCAGAACATGAAGGTGCATTCCATCTGGTCTGGGAGATTTATCTACCTTTAGCCTATTCAGCTTCCTGAGTACTTTCTCTGTCGTAATTGTGACTGAGCACACTTCTCTTCCCTGCCACCCTTGAGTGTCCAGTATACTGCTGATGTCTTCCTCAGTGAAGACTGATGCAAAATACTCGTTCAGTTCCTCTGCCATCTCCTTATCTCCCATTACAATTTCTCCAGCATCATTTTCTATCGGTCCTATATCTACTCTCACCTGTCTTTTACTCTTTATATACTTGAAAAAGCTTTTAGTATCCTCTTTGATATTATTTGCTAGCTTCCTTTCATAGTTAATCTTTTCTCTCTTAATGACCTTCTTGGTTTCCTTTTGTAAGGTTTTAAAAACTTCCCAATCCTCTGTCTTCCCACTAATTTTTGCTTCCTTGTATGCCCTCTCCTTTGCTTTAACTTTGGCTTTGACTTCCCTTGTCAACCATGGTTGCATCCTTTTTCCACTCGAAAATTTCTTCTTTTTTGGAATATACCTGTCTTGCACATTCCTCATTTCTCACATAAACTCCAGCCACTGCTGCTCTGCTGTTTTTCCTGCCAGTGTTCCTTTCCAGTCAACTTTGGCCAGTTCCTCTCTCATGCCACTGTGATTTCCTTTACTCCACTGAAACACCGACACATCAGATTTCGGCTTCTCTTTTTCTAATTTCACAGTGAACTCAATCGTGTTATGATCACTGCCTCCTAAGGGTTCCTTCACCTCAATCTCTCTAATCACCTCCGGTTCATTACACAATACCCAATCCAGTACAGCCGATCCCCTAGTGGGCTCAACAACAAGCTGTTCTAAAAAGCCATCTCGCAGACATTCTACAAGTTCTCTCTCTTGAGATCCAGTGCTGACCTGATTTTCCCAATCTACTCGCATGTTAAAATCCCCCACAATTATCATAACACTGCCCTTCTGACAAGCCTTTTCTATTTCCAGTTTTAATTTGTAGTCCACATCCCTGCAGCTGTTTGGAGGCCTATAAATAACTGCCATCAGGGTCCTTTTACCCCTGCTATTTCTTAGCTCAACCCATAAAGATTCTGCACCTTCCGATCCTATATCACCTCTTTCTAATGATTTAACATAATTTCTTACCAATAAAGCCACACCTCCCCCTCTGCTTACCTTCCTATCCTTCCGATACACCGTGTATCCTTGGATGTTCAGCTCCCAGAGATATGCATCCTTTAGCCAGGTCTCAGTGATGGCCACAATATCATACCTGCCAATCTGTAGCTGTACAACAAGATCATCCACCTTATTCCTTATGCTGCGTGTATTTAAGTACAACACCTTAAGACCAGTATTTGATACTTTTCGCTTTGATTTCACTGCAACTTTATTGCACTGCAACTCATCCCAATGGCTTCAAATTTGCCCCATCACCTGCCTGTCTTTCCTGACATCTTTACTGCTCACTATCTTAGATCATAATATTGAAAAGAGATAATTATATTATTACAAAAAAAATCTAAACCCGCCCCCACTACCAGAAAAACCAGCTGTTAGGTTAAAAAAAAGGAAACGATCCTTAACATATAGTAGAACATATTATTTGCCAACATCTGTGCTTAATAGCAAATCAAAGATTATGAAAATAATTCAAAAAAGGTTCCTACAATGTTAAAAAATCCTTTTTTTCCCCTAAAGTGTTATATCTCAATGCACGGAGTATAGTCATAGTCATACTTTATTGATCCCGGGGGAAATTAGTTTTCGTTACAGTTGCACCATAAATAATAAATAGTAATAGAACCATAAATAGTTAAATAGTAATATGTAAATTATGCCAGTAAATTATGAAATAAGTCCAGGACCAGCCTATTGGCTCAGGGTGTCTGACCCTCTAAGGGAGGAGTTGTAAAGTTTGATGGCCACAGGCAGGAATGACTTCCTATGACGCTCAGTGTTGCATCTCGGAGGAATGAGTCTCTGGCTAAATGTACTCCTGTGCCCACCCAGTACATTACGTAGTGGATGGGAGACATCGACCAAGATGGCATGCAACTTGGACAGCATCCTCTTTTCAGACACCACCGTGAGAGAGTCCAGTTCCATCGCTACAACATCACTGGCCTTACGAATGAGTTTGTTGATTCTGTTGGTGTCTGCTACCCTCAGCCTGCTGCCCCAGCACACAACAGCAAACATAATAGCACTGGCCACCACAGACTCGTAGAACATCCTCAGCATTGTCCGGCAGATGTTAAAGGACCTCAGTCTCCTCAAGAAATAGAGACGGCTCTGACCCTTCTTGTAGACAACCACAGTGTTCTTAGACCTGTCCAGTTTATTGTCAATTCGTATCCCCAGGTATTTGTAATCCTCCACCATGTCAAGAAATAAGGTGGATGATCTTGTTGCACTTTTGCAGATTACTGGGTATGATGTTATGGCCATCACTAGATCATGGCTGAAGGATAGTTGTAGTTGGGAGCTGAATGTCCAAGGTTACAGATTGTATCAGAGGGATAGGAAGGTGGTGTGGTTCTGCTGGTAAAGAATGGCATCAAATAATTAGAAAAATGTGACATAGGATTTGAAGATGTTGAATCCTTGTGGGTTGAGTTCAGAAATTACAAGGGTAAAAGGACCCTGATGGCAGTTATATACAGACCTCCAAACAGTAGCTAGGATTTGAACTACAGAATACAATGAAAAATAGAAAAGGCATGTCAAAAGGGCAATGTCCTGGGAGATTTTAACTTGCAGGTAGATTGAGAAAATCTGATTGGTAATGGGTATCAAGAGAGTGAATCTGTTGAATGCCTATGAGAGGGCTTTTTAGAGCTGCTTGCTGTTGAGCCTACTAGGGAATCAGCTATACAGGATTGAGTGTTATGTAATGAACCAGAGGCCATTAGGAAGCTTAAGGTAAAGGAACCCATAGGAGACAGTGATCACAATATGATTGAATTCAATTTGAAATTTGATAGGGAGAAAGCAGTCTGACACAGCAGTATTTCAGTGGAGTAAAGGAAATTCCAGTGGTCTGAAAGAGGAATTGGCCAAAGTAAATTGGAAGGAGATGCTGGCAGGGATGGAGCAGAACAGCAATGGCATGAGTTTCTGGGAAAAATGAGGACGGTGCAGGATAGATAAACAAAGAAATACTCAAATGGCCAAATAGCACAACTGTGGTTGATAAGGGAAGTCAAAGCTAATATAAAGGCAAAAGAGAGGGCATATGACAAAACAAAAATTAGTGGGAAAATAGAGGAAGCTTTTAAAACACACACAAAGCAACTAAAAGAATTATTAGGAGGGAAAAGATGAAATATGAAAGCAAGCTAGCAAACAATATCAAGGTGGATAGAAAAGGTTTTTTCAAGTACATAAAAAAATAAAAGAGATGAGGGTGGATATAGGACCACTATAAAATGAGGCCGGCGAAATAATAATGGGGGACAACGAGATGGCATTTGAACGAAATGAGTATTTTGCATCAATCTTCACTGTGGAAGATACTAGCAGTGTCCCAGGTGTTGAATGGTGTGAGGGAAGAGAAATGAGTGCAGTTACTATTACAAGGGAGAAGGTGCTCAAAAAACTGAAAGACCTAAAGGTACGTAAGTCACCTGGATCAGATGAACTGCACCCTAGGGTTCTGAAACTGGTAGTGGTAGAGATTGTGGAGGTATTAGTATTGATCTTTCAAGAATCATTTGACTTTGGCATGGTTCAGAAGGACAGGAAGACTGCAAATGTCACTCCACTCTTTAAGAAAGGAGGGAGGCAGCAGAAAGGAAATTATAGACCAGTTAGTCTGACCTCAGTGGCTGGGAAGATGTTGGAGTCAATTATTAAGGATGAGGTTATGATGTATTTGGACAAGATAGGACAACGTCAGCATGGTTTCCTTAAGGGAAAATCTTGCCTGACGAGCCTGTTGGAATTCTTTGAGGAGATTACAAGTAGGATAGATAAAGGGAATTCAGTGGATGTTGTATATTTGGACTTTCAGAAGGCCTTTGACAAGGTGACATATGCAAGGCTGCTTACCAACTTAAGAGCCCATAGTATTACAAGAAAATTACTAGCATGGTTAAAGCATTGACGGATTGGTAGGAGGCAGCGAGTGGGAATAAAAGGATACTTCTCTAGTTGGCTGCTAGTGATAGTGGTGTTCTGCAGGTGTCGTTGTTGGAACCGCTTCTTTTTATGCTGTATATAAATGATTTAGATGATGGAATAGATGGCTTTGTTGCCAAGTTTGCAGATGATATGAAGATTGGTGGAGGGGCAGGTAGTGCTGAAGAAACAGGAAGGCTGCAGAAGGACTTAGACAGATTCGGAGAATGGACAAGAAAGTAGCAAATGGAATACAATGTTGGAAAATGCATGGTCATGCACTATGGTAGAAGAAATAAATGTGCAGACTATTTTCTAAATGGGGAGAAAATCCAAAACCCTGAGATGCAAAGGGACTTGGGAGTCCATGTGCAGAACACTTTAAAGCTTAACTTGCAGGTTGAGTTGGTGGTGAGGAAGACAGATACAATATTTGAATTCATTTCAAGAGGTCTAGAATATAAGAGCAGAAATGTGATGCTGAGGCTTTATAAGGCACTGGTGAGGCTTCACCTTGAGTATTGTGAACAGTTTTGGGAACCTTATCTAAGAAAAGATGTGCTGGCATTGGAGAGGGTTCAGAAGAGGTTCACAAAGATGATTCTGGGAATAAAAGGGTTATCATACAAGGAACGTTTGATGGCTCTGGGTCTGTACTCACCGGAATTCAGAAGGATGAGGGGAGATCTCATTGAAACTTTTCAAATGTTGAAAGACCTAAACAGAGTAGATGTGGAAAGGATGTTTCCCTTGGTGGGGGAGTTTAGGACAAGAGGGCACAGCCTCAAGTTAGAGGGGTGCCCTTTCAAAACAGCTGTAGAGAAATTTCTTTAGCCAGGGGCTGGTGAATTTGTGGAATTTCTTGCCACATGCAGCTGTGGAGACCAGGTCGTTGGGTGTATTTAAGGCAAAAATTGAGAGGTTCTAGATTGGACACATCATCAAATTTGGACTAGGGGAAAGAAATGAAAGAGGTGAGAAATGGGTAGAATGGTACAAGATGAATAATCAGGTCATTACGAATACCTACTTTAAGAACCATCCGAGACACTTGTGGACCTGGAAAAATCCAGGTGATAGCACTAGAAATCAAATTGACTTTATTACTATAAACCAAAGATTTAGAAACTCAGTGACTCAATGCAAAACATATCCAGGTGCAGACTGTAATAGTGACCATAACCCAGTAGTATGTCATGTAAAAGTAAAACTTAAAAAAACTAAAGAAGCAAAAACCTGAACAATCCCTTGACGACTTGCAATTAATTAAAGAAGAAAGCTTAAGACTAAAAATAACAATTGAAGTAAGGAATAGATTTCAAAGTCCAGAAATAGAATCTGTTGAAGATGATAGCAATCATGTAGAAATGAAGTTTAACTCTCTAAAGGATGCCTTGGTAGAATCAGCAAAGTCAGTGATTCCTAAAAAAGAAAAAAGCACAAAGAATAAATGGATGACAGATGAAATCAAAAATTTAATGGAAGAAAGGAGACGGAAGAAAGCAAATCCTATAGAATATAAGTCCTTAGATAAAAAAGTTGAAAGCTTATGTCAAAAAGCCAAAGAAGAATGGTTAAACCAGGAGTGTGAGCAAATAGAAAGAATCCCTATTCCTGATCCAAAAAGGTTACATAACAAATCAAGAATATCACTGGTAAAAAGCTCCTCTGTTCTTCAGGTGGATGTTTGAAAGCAAAGGACGGTACCATTATCATGGAAAAAGATGAGATTATGAACAGATGGACTGAGTATATTCAGGAATTGTTTGAAGATGATTGAGGTGACAAACCAGAAATTAAGAAAAACATTGAAGGTCCAAGTATCTTAAAATCTGAAGTTCGTAATGCAATAAATAAGATGAAGAAAGGAAAGGCAGCAGGTCCTGATGAATTAGTAATAGAACAAATTATCGCCCTTGAAGATTATGGAATTGAAAAACTTACTGATTTAATCAATGACATTTATGAGACTGGAATAATACCAGAAGAGATGAAAAAAATCAGTATTTATCACTCTTTCTAAGAAAGCTGGAGCAATAGAATGTGAATTACATAGGACCATAAGTTTAATGAGTCATATCACCAAGATACTTCTAAGAATTTTGATGACAAGAGCTAAAATTAAGATACAAGCCGAAATAGGCAAAGAACAATGTGGTTTTGTGAAAGATAAAGGTACAAGAAACACAATATTGATGTTAAGGATACTATCAGAATGAGCTATTCAAGGCAAAAAGATGAGTTTGTTTGTTTGTTTTATTTACTGCACAAAAGCATTTGATAAAATGAAGCACAATAAGTTATTTGAAATATTACAGAAAACTCTAGATCTAGATTCAAAAGACCTCCGCCTAATCAGAAATCTGGACTCAGAACAAACTGCCGCTGTAAGAATAGATGGAGAAGTGAGTCAGTTTACGAAAATCAAGAGAGGCATTAGACAAGGGTGTGTTTTCTCCCCTGACTTAGTTAATGTGTACAGTGAGACAATATTACAAAAAATAAGAGACATCTTGGGAATCAAAGCTGGCGGTGAAAAATCAATAATTTCAGATATGCAGATGACACTGTGTTAATTGCAAGTACGGAGAAAGAACTACAAAACTTAACTGATATAATTGTTGAAGAAAGTGCAAAAATGGGTCTATCAATTGCAAAAAGACAGAATGTATGGTGATATCCAAAAAGAAGGCGAATCCTATTTGCAGGCTGAGAATAAACAGGGAAGACATAAAACAAGTACAGAACTTTTGCTACTTAGGAAGCTGGGTGACATCAGATGGCAGGTGTGACTTGGACATTAAAAGAAGAATAGGGATGGCAAAAGACACCTTTACGAGAATGAAGAGTATACTGACCAATACTAAACTACGCATGACAACCTGCCTCAGAGTACTGAAATGTTACGTTTATCCAGTTATGTTATATGGCTCAGAATGCTGGACAATATCTAGTAACATGAGGAAATGAATTGAAGCAGCAGAGATGTGGTTTTTGAGGAGGATGCAAAGAATATTATGAATGAAATGAATATGTAACGAGGATGTCATGAAAGCAAACACATAAAGAGAAATAATGTATGAAATCATGAAAAGGCAACGTAACTTCATTGGACATGTGATTAGGAAAGAGGAGTTAAAATGCACGGTAATTATGGGAAAGATTGAAGGGAAGAAAGCAAGAGGAAGATAAAGACAAATGATGATGGAGACAGCAGCCAGAGAACTGGAAATGAATACCAATGAATTGATCCACTTGACCCGAAACAGGAGTGTGTGGGCCATGGCAGTCAAAGCTCAAACTGGGCACGGCACCTGATGATGATGATGATGATCAAAGGTCACAGGAATAATGCCAGGGAGTGGGGCTGAGGAGGGTAAGAAAGGATCAGCCATGGTTGAATAGGGGAGCAGACTCGATGGGCCAAATGGCCTGACTCTGCACCTATGACTTATGCTGTTATGGTCTAAAGTACCATTGGGTCGAGCAGTAGATCAGTGTACTGTGGTGAGGTAGTACATACATTGAACATTATAAGATCACACAAGACAAGAAGGGATAACACTCTACTTATCTTTCATCACTGTAGTCACAGTGGATATGACCTGTGTGGTGAGTTCGTTGTGGGATAATCTCAAAAGAGATTGGGAGTGAGACATACAGAATTCAGAACTGCCAATATGCTCAAAGACAAACAAGATGAGAGGCATGATTGCAGAGGGGTTATGAGTCAAAGGAACTCTCATTGAAGAAGGCTAATGACTGCATCTTAATGTGAGCAAACAAGAGTCATTAAAATATCATGAATGACAGGAAAAGTAATAATGGTGAGGAGGGGGAGGAGAGGGAGGGAACGTCGACTCAAACCATGAGAGGCCTGCGTCGGGCATTTTCATGCCTTACAAGGCGCAGATTGGAAGTCTGTGTGGGGTGCCACTCCTAGCACAGACTAGAGCAATGTGTGATTAAGTGCCTTGCTCAAGGGCACAAACACGCCGCCACAGCTGGGACTCGAACTAGCGACCTTGAGATCACTAGACAAATGCCTTAACCACTTGGCCACATGGCCAACACAATGGTGAGGAACTGGGTGCTTAAAGAAGTCAGTCTTGAAGTGAACTTGGAGAAAACAAAGGAAAGATGGAAGCAACATAAAGTGACAACAGATCATGAGCTCGTTGAGCAGAAATTTTGGACTAAATGGGAGGTGCGAGGAAGGGGAAGTTATGATGGAGGTGGCTTTTAAGGATAAAAGAAAAAAAATATGAAATCATGTTATTGGAGAAAAGAATGTAAGTATTTGATTATGAAAAGCATGGATGCATGGATTGAACTAGTTCTCCAGGACATGTAATAAAATCTAAAGGGAGGTATGGTCAGACATAATGTGTTCATCACACACTGGGAATGAATGAGCTTGAGTTTGAAGAAGCAGCTGATTCATTTTCCATGATGCAGTATCTGAATTGCAACATTGGCGGTAGGAGTAATCGACAGCAAAATCTCTTGCTGTCAATAAGTACATCGAAATATACCCTTAACAGTAAAAATTCTGAATACCATTCTGCTAGGAGTCTTGACTTTATGTCAAGCAGAACAGAAATCAACAATTTTACCTTGAAATGGCACGAATCACTCATAACCTGGATATTGGATATTTAACAGATTCTTACTGTCACCGAAATATACTGTAACTGCAGTATAAATAAGACTTAAAACATTTTCTCTCTTACAACCTAAATAACTGCAACAGCTGTAACACATTGTTCCAGACTCATTATAATTATTTTTCTCTTTACTAATGCTGTTGTTTAAAATGTTTTCTTCGACATCGCATTATTTAATGGAAATGAGTTCCCTCTTGCATTGTCTCTGTGGCACTGATTTTGAAAATATGGTGCTCTACAATGCATCTCCAGGCTTTGAGTGGAAAATAGAGCTTATTTCCTTCCTATGACTGTAATTTGGCTTCCAATTTTAGTGCCCTTTGGCAGCTAGTTTAATTTCCTCTGAATAGTATGTATATAATACTTCACAATTAGGCCCTTATTAGCCATAATTTCCTCCATATTTGTCACTGTAACCTGCTGTTAATTTATAATTGCCTTGATATTTGCTTTCATTCCGAATTCAATCCTCTGTTCTAACTGTAGTTGCCTGGGCAAAGTATAAATTGACTACTTCAGTGCTAATCAGAGGCCAACAGCCAGTAATTATTGCATTTACGATTCAGACTATTCAATTAGACCCTATAGAACCCCATGCACTTTACCTGGACTTCTGATTACAAGCTTACTAAATCTGAATTGCAATTGCATGTTGTGTTACAATAATTCTGAACTGAGGTTGCATATATATAGTTAATGTAGATTTACATTTTGATTCTTTATAAGCTTTATTTTTCAACAAAGTAGTTTTTAATTTGCCCTAATCTCACTGTTTCTGGTAACCTTAGTCAAAAGTTAACTGGAAGGATGAGAGCCTTAACTTAAAAAGGCTAACATTCACAGTTACATTCATAAACATACATAAGTTGTCATTTCTGCACTAGATAACTAAGTGTACTTTCTACAGAAGATACTTAATAGTCCCTGTGAAATATACTGTAAATTGAATTAAAAGCATTCCAAATAATTACCGCATTTACAATTCAGGCTATTCAATTAGATCCTATAGAACCCCGTGCAGTTTTTGGCTGAAATGAGTCTCCCCCAATCATATCCTTCCTTGGCTTTCAAACTTCACAAGTTCATCAATAGAACCTTTATTTTAGCCTGTTGATGGAGATAATGGGGGATTGTTTGGGTTGAGACTGTTGAAAGTGTGGAGATGGGGGGAATAGAGAGCAGAACGTGAGATGGTGAAGTGGAGGTGAAAAGAAGATATTCTGTGGATTGTGAGATGGACACAAGGTTTGGGTAGCAAACTGGGGAGATAAGGAGATTTATAGCTTTAGAATTGAGAAATATAGTACTTATTTCCAATGTGATCTGTGGTTTAGTTAGCAGTACATTTGCATCTACTAGCTGGTGGTGTAATGGCATCCACAATGGACTTCGAGGCAAGTGGTCCCGGGTTCGAATCCGACCAATTCCTTGCACGCCTTCCATCCGTGCTGGGTTGAGTTTTGAGCTAGCAACTTGGCCTCGTAAAATGCAAAAGAAACGGCAAGGTTTCCACTTAATGCACCACAAGGCGCGGAAAGAAACAACACACTCACTTCCGAATCTGAATCAGAAGGTTATGGGTCAAGTTCTGCAAAGTATGAAGAACAAATCTTGATAGAACTTTCAATCAATTGTTGAAGGTGTTCTGCACTGTCATAGGGGCCTGCACTCTTGAGGTAGTGATTACACTGTGCACACACTTGTACATCTCTCTTTGAAATTGCTTTATACTTTGTATCAGTTTTTGTATGGTATATTCCCCCTGAAAGAGTTTCTCTAAGAGTGCGCCCATTGGAGTGCATATACAGCAACATTCTCTGCCCTCTTTCACCTCTAAAAACAAAGCAAAACTGAAGCACACATTTTCAGTCATATATGAAAATATAGCCAAAAACTGCAGAATTCTCTACCCTGGCAAATTGAGAGCAAATTCACATATGGAGGAACCCCACACTATTCAAATCAGAAGGATCATTAGAAGATAAGGTTGCTCCTCAGAAACCTGTCCACAGTTGATATGGATGTTTTTTTTAAAACTAAAGCTTCAGTACAGTTCTGTCACATTTAATCCATAGGTTTTCCAAAGCTAAAATATTTGTGAAGGTTATTTGTGAAACTGTACAACAAATAGCGCCACTCAGAGTGTTCCAGAGGTACTGCAAATAAATGGTTCTGTTGAAAGTAGTTCGGGCTTTCCACAGTGGCTCTGATTAGGTGAAAATGCCACTCCGATTATTTTGCTGAGCAAGTGGAAACCAGTTAAGTCACATATTTTCAAAGGATTGCTTTTAAAGAAAATCTTTTTTTTTATGTTCGCCAATTTCTATGGGCATCCCCAAACCAGCTAAAATAAAAGCAAAATATTGGAGAAAATCAGGTTATTCAGAAACTCGGAGGGAGAGAAACAGAATCCTCACTTCAGACTGATGATTTTTCTTTAGAACTACAGCAGATTACTAACCAATTTAAGATCAGAAGGGATTA
Organism: Mobula hypostoma; assembly: GCF_963921235.1. Lineage (NCBI taxonomy): Eukaryota > Metazoa > Chordata > Chondrichthyes > Myliobatiformes > Myliobatidae > Mobula > Mobula hypostoma. The sequence goes on along the minus strand of NC_086129.1, from coordinate 32,167,647 downwards.
GCATTCATCTGAGGTCTGGAATAGTGTAATATAAGTAGATTCACAAGTGAACAATGCTACATTTCCTTTACTTGCACACATTATAGGGAGTTACTTTGACTTTAATCAGTAGTACAAAATGTGCCATATTAGCTTAAATGCTCATTGAACATCTTTTACTGACTGATGTTTCCCTAAAATAAAACTGATGTTTAACAAAGGAAAAAAATGACATGTGAAGAACCAATGGAAAATTCGGTGATCTGGGGTCAGTGCTGAGGAGCAGTGAAAATAGAAAGCATAGGGGTCAGGGAAATGGGCACTGCTTGTGAAGGTTATCTTAAGCAGTTTGTTCACTAATACAGTGGCCACTTTTTTAGCTACACCTGTACACCTTGTTAATGCAAATATCTAGATAGCCAATCACGTGGTAGCACCTCAATGCAGAAACACATGGTCAAGAGGTTTAGTTGTTGTTCGGACAAAACATCAGAATGGAGAAGAGGGGGAATCTAAGGGACTTAGATCTTGGAATGATTGTTGATGCCAGATGAGGTGGTTTAAGTATCTTAGAAGCTGCTGATCTTCTGGGATTTTCATACTCAATGGTCTCCAGAGTTTATAGAGAATGATGTGAAAAACTAAAACAACCGAAGAGTGGCAGTTCTGTGGGTGAAATTGCCTTGTTAATGAGAGAGGTCAGAGAATGGCCAGACTGGTTCAAGCTGACAGGAAGGCAACAGTAACTCAAATAACCACACATTACAACAGTGGTATGCAGAAGAGCATCTCTGAACGCACAATATGTTGAACCTAGAAGTGGATGGACGACAACAGCAGAAGACCACAAAGGTACACTCTGTGGCCACTTTGTTAGGTAGGAGGTGCTTAATAATGTGGCCACTAGTGTAGATGCCGCTTTGTACATCATTAATTATCCCTAAACTGGGAAACGGTTCAGAGTCAACCCTAATGGCAAGTCTGGGGTGCTAACCAGACTGGGTGAAGGTGGTGGGATGGGTTGTGAACAGCAGTCAACTCATCACTATTAATTAAACCAGTTTGTCTTTTAATTGAAGGTGAATTCCTCAGCTGCTATGTTGCTGTTTGAGCTCGTGTCTCTGAACTGTTATCCAAGCTTTGTAACTGATTCATGATGGCCTTCTCCTTGAGTCACTTTGTCAATGACTTTCCACATGTTGCAAAAGAAGGATTGGGATTGTTCACTGATGGCCTAGACCATCCTCGGACAATTTTGCAATTACAGCACATACAATCCAGACATTGATCACCTCCATCAATGAAAGGTCCAACTATCTTCTGAATGGCGCTTACTCTCTTTTGTCTTGTTCCAATGGAGGCAATGTATTTTTTGTAAGTTTTCAATTCCCCTAGTGTTATCAGTGTTGCATTCTACATCCTCCTCCTTGAATAACTTTGTTTTGAAATTGTACAGATATTGTGAATATTATAGTCATCATGATGTTTTACGATCTGTCTCTCACATAGTCATTAACTCTCAGACTAGGGGCTGTATTGACTTGACTGTCCTTTCTAATCAGTTTCAGTGAAATAATTCCTACAATTCTTGATCCATGCCAGCAGCTTTATGCTTCTGAATCAAGCCGCACCAGCTTTACCTGGATGAGTTAAGCTGGGCGTGTCTCCATACGCCTGAGTTAACATTTCACCCCATATTCAGTGAAGAACTATTCAGTACGGGCCTTTCATGCCCACATTTCTTTCCCCAGCTGCACTAGTCAAACTTATAGTTATGAATAGATCCCTTTTGAGCTATCACCTGTAGATAGTTCTATGGTTGAAATTAATCCTGGGAGGTGATGTATGGAGGCAACAAAGGACTGCTGACGATTGAATTTGACAGGAAGTATAGATGGAGCATGGAATATAATACAGGAGATGGGGTGTGCATGTGGGAACAGAAGAAGGTGGGGGGGGATCAGCAGGAGAGTGTATGGGTCTTGGGCAGATGGAGTAGTGATGGAGTCTGAGTGCGTGTAGGAAGAACTGGATCAATCAGAAAGAGGGGAAAAAAGAGCAAAAGGAAGCAGGTTACTTGTGGTTGGAGAATTCAATATTCATACTGACGGGTTGTCGAAGAAAGCCTGGGAATGATACTGCAAAGTAATTGTATGTGGTGGCATGAATTCTGAAGATCCGGTTTAGGAGTTAAATTGACTGGAAAGGGGGGATTGTGAGACACATCTGAGATGACAGATTATGGTCAAGACCAAGCAAAAATGGACAGAAACAGCATTCCAGGGAAGTTTAACAAACTTTGCACAGAGGCTAGAACCATTGTTCACTAATTTCCATGCATGGCTCAGAGGAACTCAATACAGCAGTTTTATGTAAAACCTCACTCTACTTAGAATGTTTAAGTTGACAAGCACCCCAAATAGAAAACAAATACCTTATCTGGAAACAGAATCATTGACCAAGGTTCCTTAGGGTGACGCTCTGGCAAATGGATCCACTAGTCTGGGAGGAAAACTCACATTTGTGGGGGCTGGAGTACCGAGAGACAGTGCCTGCTGTTGTTATCAATCTCTTCTTGTGAATAGAATGGTTATGGGAGAGACAATTTTCTGGTGTTTCAACAAGAGATAGAAACCGTCAGTTAAGTAAAATAGAGAGGATTAGGTGAACTATAAACCACAATGTGTGATGTATTCATAGGGCAATATGCAAATTGTAAAACAATATCCATTGGCAATGTGAATTTTAAAGGTTGTGATAATGTCAGTTGGAAATGGTCATTAAACATTCCCAAATATTGAACCTTGTGATTCAGTGGTAGTCAAGTAGTAAAGATTCAATATGAGAATACTTTCACCTTAAGCTGTGGAACATAGAATTAAACAAACCCCTCTTAATCTTTTATTTCAGAGTAGTGTAACATTGTAACTGTGAGGCAAAATGAGGAGCAAAGGTAAATTAAGGGTTAAATAATAGTGTAGTTAATATGTACATCACATATGTGCTCTGGTTTGTATGAAAAGGATTCTAGGTTTTCTAATAACCTGAGAGCATACCACTGAACTAAGTAGATGTAATTACCTTTTCAATAAGGTAACCTTTCTGTGCAGGAATGATTTAATATGATCAGCTATCAACTATCTGTTTGCAATTTGTAAAGGAAGATTGAGAACAAAGCTGAGCTGGACCAAGACATTAGGTTGGCAGATTCATGGAGGTAAGAGAGATTGTTTACCAGATCAGATATCTGCAGGAAAGATCGGATGGGAATGGAAGGCGAGTGTTACATTGGGAAAGAAGAAAGGAATTGAACAGAAAATGAGAAGTACAGAGCAATGTAGGTATAAGTTGTGATGTGTAACTGGGAGAATTTGCTTTAAGTGGAACCAAAGTATCTTGAAGCACATTTGAGAAGACATTGACTGCAGTCAAGAGAACACATCAAGAATGGATGGAAGTTGTGTTCTGTCCCAGTGGAAACACAAATACCAGAGCAGAGCTTCGCTGATGACCAAGGCAAGGGTGGTGAACCTGAGGCAAGTGTGCCCAAGATGATACGCATGCAGTCCCATCCCTTGATTCTATGAACCGCACCATAAAAGGAAGATCCATAATACTTCATTGCCGAATGAAGCAGTGAACAATTTTTTTTACAATGCAAGAGCAGTGAAATGTTTTCACCAGAAACATCTCACACTGGTTTGGCGCCTGCTGGATGGTCGCAAGAACACATCACGTTGGATGATAAATTTTGAAATTCTTGCTGATCTGGGTGTGTAGATAAGTTTATGGATAGTAAATAGTTGGGCCAGTTGGCATTGGTTTTGTTCTGCTTATTTTTTTTGGGTTACTGGATATTCAGTGATAATAATGGTAAATATATTGTATATATTATATATAGGAACATTGTATCATTTTTAATGCATGCATTTCTAAATGACAATCCATGAGGACTGAGTGTCTTCATAATCTAAAATCTAAAAAAATGTAATTTTCAATTGTCTTTTTAAAAAATTAACATTAATTTTTGAACAGGTTTTCTAAAATGCTTCATTTATTTCAACCTGTCTCTTTTAATAATAAACCAATGAATACACAAAACTCATCCTTTTCCTTTAAAATGTCCATAATTATTGTTACTAATTCATGAATCAATGATAACATCTGTTCAGAATTACCAAGGCACACAAAAGGATGTTTTAGTAGATTATCGCCAATTTGGGCGCACGTTCTGAAAAAGGTTCGCCACCTCCGGCCTAGTGCAGTTTTTAACTATTTCCTTTGTGTAGTACAATTTCATTAATCTAGCGTGTTCAGGATTTTGGTAAGAGCAGATTTTCCATCCTGAAGGATATTATTAGACAGTGGATCATTGGAGTTTTATTGTCTACATTGGAATAACTTAATAACACTCAGCTTCACATGACACATGATTCTGTAGCTTTAAAGTCCAAGTTGACAAGAACCCACATGGTTACAAACTCTAATTCATTTTCTCACCATTTTGGTTTTAAGAATGTTCTCCTCATAAACCTCTGTCCTCAGCTGTTACCTAATTCAGTCAGAACTATATGGCCCGAGCCATCCCTTAAACAAAATCCTATTTCATCTTTTCAGGCACCACTGGCTTTTTTCTTCTCCTCAGCTTCAAGAATTAAAAGCCTTCCTGCAATTCTCCTGTGATCTTGCGCCATTAGTTCTAATTCCTTGCTGACACCTCATACAGCTCTTGTTCTGCAGTGTTCTGTCTTCATTTCTCCTCCCACTCCAATTGCAGACATGTTCCTCCCTCGATAAACCTGACCTTGGCAACTGCCTACCAAAACACCTTTACTGAATTGCTGTGAAAATTTAAAATTTGTTCAGCTGGGATCTCATTGATTTTCCCTCTGTAAACTTTGCAGAGACATTAAATGGTTTAAAGTACTTTTCCCATTCCCCTTTCTTACTGATCAACATGTTACATCAGCAGGCATTTAACAGAAAGCTTTCAATATTCAGTTAGATGCAATTTCTGTCTCAGCTTTTAGGAGAAACGATTCAGGCATTTGTTCCAACATAATAGAACAGTGTAGGGAGTTATTGGTAAAAAAAAATCCAAGCTACCTCTTAACACAAGACTCCTTGCTGTTCAGACAGAAAACCCAGTGTCAATTAGCATACTTGAACTGTTCCGAAATAAAGATTACAAGAAAGACCAAACTCAGTAACAAAGCAAATTTGGAATAAGAAAAAGAATGCCACAGCATGGCAGCAATTAAGAGATGATAGAAAACTAAAAACTGGTGTTCAAATCGAGCTCGGCTCTGCAGGCTTTAATCAGTTTGTAGGTGTGTTCAAGGGGCTAATTGAGTGGCACTGTTAAAAGAGTCGATTTTTATCTGGCTGCTAAAGAACAGAACAATTGAAATGAACAGGTGATTTCCAAATACGGATCTATATTAAACTGTTAGAAATGTGTTGGCTGACAGAAAAATCAATAAAACTAATATGGGCCATGGAGTAGTGTTAAATCTAATCCATTAAAACTTCAGGCAGTTATCCAAGATTGACTTCTTTGGCAGCCTATTCTCCAGTTGTGCTGAACAACTTGGAGTTTGAGTAATAGCTTAATCTTCCCACTAATTTTAATGGAGTACAGAATGAGACAGCTGTAAAACAGGTGTTGGGTCCAAGTCAAGCCATTTATCCCTGACCAATTAAGTTATCATAAAACCGCTGCTATTAAACAATCACCAAGAATACTGAAGGATAAGGAATTTGGAAATTTCATCAACTCTTTTAAAGAGTGGCACCAAGGAACAAGGCAATAATTTCCACCACAGGACCGAGAGGCCTAATTTCGCTCCTATGTCTTATGGTCTTTTGTCTTATGGGCATAATGTTGATCCATCTGAAGAGAAGCTAGATAAACAAATAAGGAGAGGAAGATGAAGGCTTACGCTGATATATTTAGATTTTTTTTTTAGCGTGTCACACCAGACAGTCAGCCATTCTTGTCTGGCGCATAGTGTCAGGATTGGTCTCCTTTCAGATTAACTGGGTCACAATTTGAGCGTTCCTGACTCGACCTTTTATTTTACGAGGTCGAGTGGCTAGCTCGACGCTCAACCCGGCACGGATGGAAAGCGTGCCCGTGGGGTGGCCCGACTTGGATTCGAACTTGGGAGCCTTCGCTCCAGAGTCCAGCGCTGATGCCACTGTGCCACCAGCCGGCCATATATTTAGATGAGAAAAGAAGAGAGGAAGCTTGACTGGAGCATCAATGCTAGCATGGACAAGTTGAGCCAAGTGCCTGTTTCAGTGCGCTAGTATAAATCCCATGTAATCATAGAGTCATATAGCATGGGGACAGGTCTTTTGGCCCATCTAGTCCATGTTGATCAACATTCCCATCTAAACTGGTCCCATTTGCTCGTGTTTGGCCAATCTCTGTAAACCTTTCCTATTCATATACCTGTCTAAGTACCTTTTAATCCAATGTATGTAAAATCTGCACCCATGAATTGTGGCCCTCAGTAAGATCTAATGTTAACAATACATGTCAAACAGTTGCTAGTAGTAACTGTTGGGCTAAGATTACTTTAATGAAAAGGTTTGGGAAACCAGCAGGCTGGTTGTTGCTCTGAACTAAAGCCCTAAAGGAAGACTCTTTAATGGCTTATTTGTCAAATCTGTCATAAGTTTTGGCAGACAATCAGTGGATGATCAGGTTTGACCTCAAGGGCAGGTCCTATGCCTTTAATGCTTGTGAAGATCTGACTAAGTTTTGTGCTTGGTATTCCTATATTGACTCCATATTGAAAATATACCTTTACGCAAATTCATTGGCGAGTACTTTGTAAGAACAATGACAACAAAACTAACAACTTTCATTCTTATTATTCCATGAATCTGACTACAATATTGTTATTTCCATATTGGAAATCCTGAAAAGTTGTCAGTAATTCAGCACACTTGTACTGTTCGTCACTTTTTTCACTGCAGTCAAGGGAAATAGGCGGTGGGGTGGAGATACATCTCTACCAAAGGAGGCGTAAGGTGCACCTTCCCTCCACCAGCCTGCAGAACACCCTTGGGCAAGGTGAAGCACCTGCTTAACTCCACCCACCCACAATCAGGGTCACGTGAAACCATGGGAGCAGGTGGGGAATGGCCGTATGAGCAGCCGGAGCATATCACAAATCCTGGTTGTGTGACCATTGACGCCAGGCAGACAGTCTCTGAAGAGTATTGATAATGGCTGGGATCACCCATCTTGTAAAAACACTGCCCAGAAGAAGGCGATGGCAAACCACTTCTATAGAAACATTTGCCAAGAGCAATCATAGTCATGGAAAGACCATGATCACCCATATCAAATGACACAGCACGTAATGAATGAACGCACCAAGGGAAGTATGTAGAACTGACAGACAAACCTTCAGGTCAGTGACCTATCTTTAGACAGATCTTTTTGGTTCTGATGAGAGGTCATTAATGTGTTTTAATTTGTTTTTCTCTCCACAGTTGCTTCCTGACCTGCAGGGTAGGTCAAGAAATTTCTGTTTGCATTTTTGATTTCCAGCACAAAATAGAATCATAGGATCAAAGACAATTTATTTTGCAATGGAAGGCCATTCAGCCCATCATGCTAATGCCATTCAATTAAAAAGTCATCTGTTCTTCCATAGTTGGTCTTAAACTCTGTAGGTCACGTTTCTTTGAGCCTACACATGGACACTTCTTAAAATCTTTTGAGGGTTTCTGCTACCAGCATTCCTACAGACAGTGAGCTCAAGATCTCCAGTAACTACTAGGTGTGAAAAAAACTTCAGCTTCTCTACAGGATGAGGCTAGACTACCAGGTCCCTTAGTCCTGCACTGTCATTCAATGTGATCGTGTTAATCTACACAGGCTTTAACTCCTCTTCCATGCCAGCCCCCCATAACCCTCAATTACTTGATCATTCCAATATTTTCCAATCTCCACCATTTCGAATAATCCTGCCTCCTCCACCTTCGGGGATAGAGAAGTTCAGTGATTTGCTGCCCACTGGGGAAAGAAATTTCAATGCATCTCTGATATAAATGACAGGCCCCTTTTTTTGGAGCTATGCCCCCTTGGTTGTGATTTTTGGTGCTTGCATTACTTGGAATATCTTTCAGTAAATGGATTGGATTATTAAAAATAAATTGTATGCTAAGCAAATGAGGAGTTAAAATATTTGACCAGTTGTCCCACCTCAGTACAAATTTCAAGTAATTGAACTGAAACTAGATTTACTGACTTGGTTTGACAATATTATTTGGATGCCTGGCATTACAAGATAAAAGTTGACGAAGAGCTTGTATATTGTGTAGTGTGCTAACTCAAAACTATTTGCAAGTGAAATATGATTCATTTGTAACCTTGTTATAGGTTAATGATGAAGAAAAAGAAGTATAGGGCATTACAAAAACAAGGCACACATTCATCTAATATTATTGTCTCAGTACAAAGCCACTCAAATAGTTAGCACTGATGTATCAAACATAATGGAAGTGCCACTGTCTCTCAACCAACTGTGATCTGGAGTGCCAAGCTTGTAAATGAAGCAATGATTTAGCATTTTAGTGAGTGTGTTAGGGCTAATAAGGGACAGGGGCACCATAATGCCTGAAATATTTGTCAAATCACAAGTAGGCTGGCTGCAGCAGGAGAGTGTAATAAAACTAATTTCGACCACATCTCTGCCATTTTCCGGAGGAAGATGGGGGTCAGCATAGGTTGAGGCAACACAAAATGAGCAGCTGTCTCGTTGCTTATGGGAATACAGATGCAGGGCTTTGGGAAAGTGGAGTGATTTCCCCAGTAGTACAAATGCTACTAAATGTTTGTTTATAAATTGAAAATCTATATCTATATATAAATACACTGAGTCTTTATTTAATTTTTCCATTTCATGAATGCCCTACCAATATTTTGCCTCCATATTGAATTTTCTGCGCAGTAAATTACTTTTGATCTTAGTTATAATCAATTTCATTTTACTGACTACTGTTTAACTAAGAATTGACACAAAGTGAGGATATTGATTACCGTTTGAATAAATATTTAAGAGAGCATTTCTAAGTGGTGGAGAAACACTATAGACTGTCAAGGCACTGACTGAAGAAAATATTGATTGTCATTTCTTCAGTGTTTTATTAAGCAACTCTGGAGTAACTGTTATTAATGTAATTGCACCACAGTAGCGTTTTCCAAGTATTGCGTTATAAGAACAATTACCAGCTCCAAAACCTGGGCCTCTGTACCTCCTTCAACAAAGAATCCTCAGTTTCCTCACCGGAAGACCACAGTCTGTGTGCATCTGAAATAACATCTCCACCTTGCTGATGATGAACACTGGCGCGCCTCAGGGGTGTGCACTCAGCCCGCTGCTCTACTCTCTCTATACCCATGACCGTGCGGTTAGGCACAGCTAAAAGTTACCGACGACACAACAATTGTTGACAGAATTTCAGATGGTGACGAGAAGGCGTACAGGAGCGAGATTTATCAGCTAGTTGAGTGGTGTCACAACAACAACCTTGCACTCAATGTCAGTAAGACAAGGAGTTTATTGTGGAGTTCAGAAAGAGTGAAATAAGGGAACAGACACCAGTCCTTAAAGATGGATCAGAAGTGGAGAGAGTGAGCAATTTTAAGTTCCTGGGTGTCCATATCTCTGAGGATCTATCCTGGTCCCGACACATCGATGCGAAGAAGGCATGACACTGACTATATTTCATTAGGAGTTTGAGGAGATTTGGTATGTCATCAAAGACACTCGCAAATTTCTACGGATGTACTGTGGAGAGCATTCTAGCTGGCTGCATCTCCATCTGGTATGGGGGGAGGGGGCTACTGAACAAGATTGAAATAAGCTGCAGAAAGTTGTAAACTCAGTCAGCTCCATCATGGGCACCAGCCTCCCCAGCATCCAGGACAGCTTCAAGAAGCAATGTCTCAAAAAGGAGGCATCTATCATCAAATAGGGACATGCCCTCTTCTCATTGCTGACATCAGGGAGGAGGTACAGGAGCCAGAAGGCACACACCCAACAGTTCAGGAATAGCTTCATCCCCTCTGCCACTAGATCTCTGAATGGACATTGAACCTATGAACATTCCCTTACTACCTTTTTTGCACTACTCGTTTAATTTAACTGTTATATACTATGTATATGTGTGTGTATATATATATTCTGTAATCTACAGTTTTTATTATGTAATTTACTGCTGCTGCATAACAACAAATTTCATGACATATGCTGGTGATATTAAGCCTGATTCTGATTCTAAACTTTATTTTGAAAAGCATCACCAAACATTCACGAGGATGGAGTCAGCTATTAAAACTTTCTCATCAGTCCATTCATTCATTTAAACAGACTTATGTTATTATTAGGATAATACTTTTATGAAAAGAAACTAAATTAAACTGATCTGGAGATTCTTTCAGCAAGTTATATGGTCATCTAAGACAAAAACAGGACACCAGAAGAACTCAGTGTTTCAAGCAGCATCTGTGAAGGAAGAGGGCGTAAGCTGATGTTTCAGGTTGAGACCCTGCATCATGCCCAAGAGGGAACAGAAAAGACTGTCAAATAAACAGCAGTACATAGGGTGTTACATGATAGGAGAATCCAGATGGGGATGGGATGATGGGCAGATGGAACCTGGCGGGAGAGGAAGGAGGGGGGGCAGAAGATTAGAGGTAATAAGTGGAATCAGATGAGCTGCAAAAAATATCTAAGTTCCTTCATGGTCTGATTTGTTTTAGATAGTGCAAAATATGTTAAGCATTACACCACATTCAAATACTCTGAGTATTTGTTGTGTTTGTAATGTTCAAATGCTTAATATATTTTGACAAATAATATTACCTCAGTAATGGGGACTATCAACATAAATTTTGGCACTTAGCAATAATTCCCTACTTCCAGCACTATCAAATACAACTAATGGCTTTCATCTGCGGAATGTATTACATCTGTACTCATAGGTCAAAGTAACCCCTGGCCTCTAACCCCCACCTCTCCTGAAGACCATAATTGATCTTGACTTCTCTTGTCTGCATTACTTTTAAAATCTTGTATGTTTATATCATTAAATCCCACTTTCCATTGCTACACTTTTGGCTAGGCATTTTTTATTAGTCTGTAATATTGTTAATACCTATCATATACTGTATAATGGTATTTTTGCCAAAGACAGGTCCCAGTAATGCTGTAGTTGTAGACTGTGGCCACTAGATGGAATTTTGGCTCCACTGTATCATATCACTGTACCCCAATCTCTCAATCAACTTCAAGGGACACTGTTTACAAAAGATTGCATCATTTATTTGGACAAATGTGGTGAATTTTGCTTACTCTCCCTATGTTGATTACAAGCTCAATGGTAAGCCTAGCAAGAAATTTCTAGAACCATAAATTCATTTCTAAAGTTATTTGTTTATAGTTATATAATTAATTCTAACTTTTGTGCCTTAAACTGAAGATATCTTTTGTCAGAGGTGTTGCTAGTAATGTATCAATGGTATTAAGGGAGGCATGTGGAACTTATATAAACCAATTCATCTCTTCCATTTGATGGAAGCCAATTATGTCCATTAGGACTAAGAAGATGGTGTTTGCTTCCTCTTCTACCTACATGACTAATCATAAATTCTACTCAGTCTATGAGCCTGAAATGGAATTTCTTTTCTTTCCTTTTCTCATACCCACAGTCTGAAATCCAATGTTGTGAGATTCATCTACATCCTTAGGCAAGTAAAGGCAAAGGTTCTAAGTGAATTTCTTGTAAGTTTTTTTTTCTCTTTCTTTGTGTATTGGTACATAACAAGTGCGCTGAGACTGGGTTCCGAGTTAGCGATATGTTCTTTGTGTGAGATGTGGGAACTCTGGGAGGCCTCAAATCTCCCTGACAACTACATCTGCACGAAGTGCACTGAGCTGCAACTCCTTACAAACCATGTTAAGGAACTGGAGCTGCAGCTCGATGACCGTCAGCTCATACAGGATAATGATGAGGTGATAGATAAGAGCTACAGAGCAGTAATCACCACTAAGTTGCAGAAAGCAGATACCTGGGCGACTGTCAGGAGAGGGAAAGGGAGTCGGCAGCCAGTGCAGAGTACTCCTGTGGCCATTTCCTTCAGTAATAAGTATACCATTTTGGATACTGTTGGGGGAACAGCCTACCATGGGAAGCCACAGTGACCAGGTCTCTGACACTGAGTCTGCCTCTGTGGTTCAGAAAGAAAGGGGGAGAAGAGGAGTGGTGTAGTGATAGGGGATTCCATATTTAGAGGAGCAAACAGGAGGTTCTGTGGGCGTGAAGAAGAAACCCAGATGGTATGTTCCCTCTGAGGTGCCAGGGTCAGAGATGTCTCAGATTGGGTTTACAGCATTCTAAATAAGGGTGGTGAGCAGCCAGAACATATTGGCACCAATGAACAAGAATTCTGCAGATGCTGGAACTTCAAGCAACACACATCAAAGTTGCTGGTGGACGCAGCAGGCAAGGCAGCATCTCTGGGAAGAGGTACAGTCGACGTTTCAGGCCGAGACCCTTTGTCCTATTTTCTAAATGGGGAGAACATTCAAAAATCTGTGTGCAAAGGGACATGGGAGTCTTCGAGCAGGATTCCCTGAAGGTTAATTTGTCGATTGAGTCGGTGGTAAGGAAGGAAGATGCATTGTTAGCTTTTATTTCGAGAGGACTAAAATATAAGAGTAAGGATGTAATGCTGAGGCTTTATGAGGCTTTGGTCAGACTGCAGTGGGATCATTTTGAGCAGTTTTGGGCCTCTTATATATACAAAAAAGATGTGCTGGCATTGGAGAGAGTCCAGAGGAGATTCAAGGAAATGATTCCAGGAATGAAAGGGTTTACATATGAGGAGTGCTTGATGGCTCTGGACCTGTACTTGCTGGTGTTTAGAAGAATGAGGTGTATCTTATTGAAACATATCAAATATTGAATGGCTTAGTGGATATGGATATGGAGACGAATTTTCCTATAGTGGGTGAGTCTAGGAGCAGAGGGCTACAGTTTCACAATAGAGGGATGTCTATTTAGAACAGAGGTGAAGAGGAATTTCTTTAGCCAGAGGGTGGTGAATCTGTGGAATTCATTGCCATAGAGAAATGTGGGCCATGTCATTGAGTATATGTAAAGAAAAGTAGGTTCTTGATTAATCAGGAATCAAAGGTTATGGGAAGAGGATAGGAGAATGGGGTTGAGAAGGCTAATAAATTGGCCATGATGGAATCGGGGAGCAGACTTGATGGGTCAAATTGCTTAATTTTATCTTATGTTCAACTTTCTTACTAAATGTAGGTGGCAAGCTATCTTCTGATCATGTGTGCTTTGATTTTATTTTGATGAAAAGGAAGTGGTTTGTCTCATTTGTGTTGTTTAGGTAGAAAGGCATAAGTATTCTCAAGTATATAAAAGATGTCAGTCTTTTGTTTATGGTTATTCATGTTGAACAAGTATTGTCAATTCATATTAATAAACTTCGAATGAATATCAGGTCACATTATCTGATTAGCCTTGCTTTTCACTGAATAACAACTTTGAGTCACTATTTTAGAAGCATATTTAATAAAACTGGCTCTCGATTCGACCTTGGACTATCTGGACAACAACAATACCTACTGTATGTCTGGATACTGTGTATGAATGACAGCTCAGTGTCCCCCTCGATACTAGTCACCAAGCTCCAAAACCTGGGCCTCTGTACCTCCCTCTGCAACTGGATCCTTGACTTCCTTATTGGGAGACTACAGTCAGTGTGGTGAAGGGTCTCGACCTAAAACATTGACGATTTATTCATTGCCATAGATGCTGCCTGACCTGCTGATTCCTCCAGTACTTTGTGTGCATTGCTCTGGATTTCCAGCATCTGCAGAATCTCCTGTGTGCAGAAGTAGCATCTCCTCCTTGCTGATTAATCAACACAGGCAGACTTCAAGGATGTGTGGTCTTCCCAGTGCTCTACTCTCTCTACACCCATGATTGTGTGGTTAGGCACAGCTCAAATGCTATCTATAAATTCACTGTTGTTGGCAGAATCTCAGATGGTGACAAGAAGGCATATAGGAGTGAGGTAGGTCAGCTGGTTGAGTGGTGTCGCAATAACAACATTGCACTCAATGTCAGTAAGTCAGTAATTATGGACTTCAGGTAGGGTAAGTTAGGGGACCTCAAAGGATGAACAGCTTCAAATTCCTGGGTGTCAATATCACTGAGGATCTATCCTGCACCCAACATATTGATGCAATAACAAAGAAGGCATGCCAGTGGCTGTACAGGAGTTTGAAGAGATTTGTTATGTCACCAAAGACTCTAGCAAATTTCTGCAGATGCACTGTGAAGAGTATTCTGACTGGTTGCATCACCATCTGGTATGCAGGGGCCACTGCACAGTATCAGAAAAATCTGCAGAAAGTTGTCAGCTCAGCCAGATCCAGCATGGGCACTAGCCTCTCCTGCACCAAGGGCACCTTTAAAAGGCGATATCTCAAGAAGGCATCATTCATCATCAAGGACACCCACCATCCAGCTCATTAGCACCATCAGGGTGGAGATACAGTTGCCTTAGGATGCACGCTCAACATTTTGGGAACAGCTTCTTCCCCTCCATCATCAGATTTCTGAATAGTCAATGAACATTACCTCACTATATTGCTCACTTTTTTGCACTATTAACTTTTTTAATATATTGTAATTTGCCATAATTTTTATGTATTGCACTGTACTGCTTCTGCTAAGTAACACATTTCGTGACATACTCTCAATGGCTACTTTATTAGCTATCTTCTGTACCTAATAAAGTGGCCACTGAGTGCATGTTTATGGTCGTTTGCTGCTGGAGTCCATCCACTTCAACATTCGGTGATGTTGTGCCTTCAGAGATGCTCTTCCGCACACCATTGTTGTAACATGTGGTTTTTCGCACCATTCTCTGTAAACTCTAGAGACTGGTGTGCATGAAAATCCCAGGAGATCAGCAGTTTCTGAGATACTTGGACCTTCCAGTCTGGCAGCAACAATCATTCCATGGTCAAACAACAGGAATTCTGCAGATGCTGGAAATTCAAGCAACACACATAAAAGTTGCTGGTGAACGCAGCAGGCCAGGCAGCATCTCCAGGAAGAGGTACAGTCGACGTCAAAGTCATTTAGATCTCATTTCTTCACCATTCTGATATTTGGCATGAACAACTGAACCTCTTGACCATGTCTGCATGCTTTTATGCATTGAGTTGCTTCCATGTGATTAGATATTTACATTAACAAGCAAATATACCTGATAAAGTGGCCACTAAGTGTATGTCAGTGATAATAAACCTGATTCCGACAAACGGATTTAAGTTTCCTTCAAATGCAGCAGACATGAATTGGATATGTGTCTGATTAGGCCTCAGCAATACAGTAAGAGAATATTCAGACAGCTTTCCTTCCAGAAAGAACCAATTCTTCCAACTGCTCCAGAAATTCACTTTCATAATTTGGGCAGCCAAGAAATGTACTTTAAATCTGTGTGCAGAGTGTTTGCTATGTTTCAGTGAAAAACAGAGATATGTTACTGTTAGGTCATCCAATCAAAGATTTTTAAAGACCTTTTAATGAAAAGTCTTTGCGATTAGCTTTATTTGTCTTTGGTGCTTTGAAACATCAAGTGAAAAGTATCATTTTCATCAAATCAAATCAGCAAGTATTTTGCAGGGCAGCCCACAAGTGTTGTCATGCTTCTGATGCCAACATAGTAAGCTCACAACTACCTAACCCTAGCCCATAGGTAGGAATGTGAGAGGAAACTGGACCACCTTGAGAAAACCCAAACAGTAACTGGGAGAACATACAACTCCTTATACACAGTGGCAGGAATTGAACTCTGATCTTACAGGTCACGCTATAGTAGCATTATGTGAACCGTTACGCTAACATGCTGCTCCAATCAGACCTAAATCGCTATTCACACCAAATTCCTCTGCATTTGACATGATTCATTTTCAGTGCATAAAGCTATTTAATGAGAGTGCTTCGGATATCTTTGGAAAAGCTCCATTGGTTGGACAATTAAACCTTTAGTGATAGACTACTGCTATGAAACTTATCCATTTATAAATTACCAAAGTGAAAATTTCTTTTGTCATGAGGTAACATCCTTTAATGAGCAAGAAAATAACAAAAATGAGCAGATTCACATAAGTGTCAAGAAGTTTTAACTATTTCTCTAGCTGCTTTAATTGAAACCACAATGATTAAACAGAAAATATATGCAGTGGTTTTTAAAGCATTCAGAATTAACCTGACATTGAGACCTCTAATTGAACAATTTGGCTCAAATCTCATAAGAGGTATGCCCCAGTGTGAGGCAGTAGATCAAAAATCTAGGTTAAGCAGTTGGTTCCACATGAATGGACAATAATAACTGCATTAAGAGTGCAATATTTGCAGGCTGGTAAACATTCTTCCAAACAATGTAAAAAGATGAATAAAGGCAATCAAACATCAATAAATTGCTCAGAACTGCCAAATTATACACAACCTAAAATACTGTTAAATATTCTTTGTTTTCTTTTGTAAATTGGGCAGAATATATCAAAGGCAGTGATGCCATGAGTGATTTCAATTGAGCTTCTGTAATGGAAGTAGATATATCATATGGTAAGCTTCTTATCAGAAGTGAAAGAAAATTATCAAACATAGAGCCGATTGGACTCTGTTACCCAAGGCAGTAGAACACTATATCAAGGGGAAACTTTGCATAGTGAGAGCAAATTCTCATGAGGCAGAATCTTCAAGCCTGGCAAAACTAGCTCGTAACTACTTCTGTTAAAGACAATAATGTTTCAGTGTAGAAGGATGTAAAGCATACATTTCAATGATTTGGTACTTGATTTATGCTTACACACGGGTGTTATAAAATATATTTCAGCATTCAAGCACCACTGGGCTCAGCACAGGGTGCAAACAGCAGGAAGAAGAGAGATGCAAATGCAATTGACACTAAAGTTGCACTAAACCTCCCCATCAAGGGTAATAATGGATTAAAGGCCGCTGCGGAGCTGCAGTTTTCCAGTCAATATTCTTTATTTCCTCCATGACCCCTATTTCATCTTCTTCACATACCATTAGAAGGAGTCGATTTGCTGTCAATTGCCATCTCAGGCAGAGGCATTAATGCAGGCTCACAAAAAGACTACACACTGCATTATCACTTCACTCCCTTTCAAATTAGAACATAATGCTGGCTCCTCACAGCTTGTGACATGTTAACACTATCAGCTATTTGTTGTGATTGGGCTTAATACATTGTGTCTAAAGATTTCATCAGAGGTTTGATGATAGAAATAAACCAGTGCCCACTGGGAAATTGGACTGATTAATAGAATTAGACATTGTGTGGAATCAATAAAAAAGAGGTGGCTATGTGAGGCCCTTGGAGATTCAATGCTTCAAGGAGACTTCTGTCAACGCTCAAGAGCTGCCAGCCTCTGTTGTAACCTGGAATCGTGTGTGTGCTCAGCTAATGGAACCCTCATTTCTCTTCTGTTTAAAAAAAGCTAGGATCAGGCTTCTGACAACAACATTTCGTGTGCATCCTACAATATTTCCTCAGGCACATAATCGCGATTCAGAATAATGGTAATTTGCCATAAATACTAAGTTGCATTCTCTTTTTACAAAATGCAAAGCATTTTAAAATTAGTTTACTCAGGTGAGTTGACTTAATTTGGTTCCCAATTCATTTTGTTTCAATATCTATTACGTGGATTTCCAGCTGGCACATAAAAAATCCATTTGTAAGCTTCCATTGTATATTCTCAAAAATGACGAGAGGCTTCAACTTTCAAACCTGCTTGGCAACAAACTGTGGTTTAAGACTGAAACTGGATTTTGAAAAGTTCCTGAAAATGTGACGTGCAGAGTCTCATTAATAATGTACAATAAAAGCAGAAACTATTGGAAGTACCCTGCAAGTCAGACAGCATCCAAGGATGAGAAATAGTTAATATTTTATGTCCGGTATACTCCATTCCATTATATTACACTTGTCTTCAATTTCAGAACATCCATAAGTCCTTTATAACTAAGGATTATTTTTTGAGGAGTGATTGTTCTTACTATAACTAGTGTAAACAGGTATTCAGTACAACAAAAAGAAAATGCTGTAAGTATACAAGTCAGGCAACATCTATCAAGGATGAAGCTGATTACTGTTCTGACTTGATGTCCTTTCATTATAAAGCTCTGAAACATTTACTCTCGCTATACAGATGCTGCCTGACCTGCTGGTGATTTCAAGCCTTTCTAGTTTTCAGTTCAAATTGGTGCTATTTTGCTCTTGAATGGCTGATTAATTGGTTTTGATGGTTAACATTGAAGGATAATTTTTGCTGTGACTATCTCTATGTTCTCCTTTGTGTATTGTTATACTTTCTAGACCAACTTTAGTATTCCGTCTGATAGATAAGCACAAAATAGCCATGGATGAAGAAGTCAATTTAATAACCCAATAAAGTTCTAACATACCCTGTTGCAGCATTTAATTGTTGTTTATATTATGTGAGGAATTACTCCTCTTAAACTCTATATGAGGATATATTCCACAAATTGATTGCTTTAATAGGAATCCTAAATTGATTCTGAGTCTATTCCTATTGTTGAGCTTCAAGTCTCATTCCAAGATAACCATTTGATACCTCAATCTTGTACATTTGCATTAAAACATAGGACAGGCCCTTTGGCCCACAAAGTTGTACTGACCCTTTAACCGACTCAAAGATCAATCTAACCCTTTCCTCTCACATAGCCCTCTGTTTTCTTTCATCCAAACACCTAACCAAGAGTCTCATAAATATCCTTAAAGTATCTGCCTCTCCCATCACCTCTGGCAATGCATTCCAAGCACCAACCACTGTTTGCATGAAATACCTACCTCTGACATCCCTCCTATACTTTCCTCCAATCAGGTTAAAGCTATAGTATTAGCCATTTCCGCCCTGGGGAAAAGTCTCCAGCTATCCAATCTATGCTCCTTATCATCTTGCACACCTCCATCAAGTCACCTCCCATCCTCCTTTACTCCAAAGAGAAAAGCCCTAGTTCGCTCAATTATCCTCATAAGACAACATTTCTAATCCAGGCAGCATCCTGATAAATCTCCTCTGCACCTTCTCTTAAGCTTCCACATCCTTTCTATAATGAAATGACCAGAACTGATTACAGATTAATGAAGGTCAACACACCATATGCATTCTCAATCACTCTATCAATGTGCTGTAACTTTGAGGGATCTATGAACATGAACACAAAGATCTCTCTATTCATCCACACTGTATTTTGTATATACATAACCATGTATTCTGCCTTCAAGTTCAACCTTCCAAGTGAATCACTTCACGCTTTTCTGGATTGAACTCCATCTGCCGCTTGTCAGCCCAGCTCTGTATCCTATCACTGTCCCATTTTAACCCTTCACACTATCCAAAACTCCACCAACCTTTGTGTCATCTGAAAACTTACTAATCCATCCCTTCCAATTCTACAAGTTGTTTCTCAAAATCACATAAAGCAGGGATTCCAGAACAGATCTCTGCAGAGCACAACAGGTCACTCGCGTTCAGGCAGAATAAACTCCATCTACTACCACCTTCTGCCTTCTGTGGGCAAGCCAATTTTCCCTGGATCCTATGCATCCTAATGTTCTAAATAAACTTGCCATGGGGAACCTTATCAAATGCCTTACTAAAGTCTATATACACCACATTTACTGCTCTACCTTAATCAATATGTTTTGTCACTTTCTCAAAGAATTCAGGCTTGAGAGGCATGATCTGTCCCTCACAAAGCCATGCTGACTATCGCTAATCAGACTATACTTCTCCAAATGCTCATAAATCCTGTCTCTAGGAATCCTCTTCAATAGTTTGCCCACCACTGATGTACAACTCACAGGTCTATAATTCCCAGGGTTATCCCTATTATCTTTCTTAAACAAAGGAATAACTTTTGCCACCCTCCAATCTACTCCTGTGCCCAATGCAGATGCAAAGATCATCACCAAAGGTGCAGCAATCTCTTCCCTTGCTTCCTGTAGTAACCTGTCTGGCTGTGGGGACTTGTCAATCTTGTGCTTTTCAGAAGTTCACCACATCATCTTATGTTGACATGTTCCAGCAAATCAGCTTGTTCTATGCTGACTTCATATTTGTCAAAGTCCCTCTCACAGGTGAACACTGAAGCAACATATTCATTAAGGACCTCCCCTACCTCCTTCAACTCCAGGTACATAATTCTTTTATCCCTAATTGGTCCTACCCTCCCTCTGGTCATCCTCCCATTCTTCATTTACGTGCAGAATGCCTTGCATTTTTAAAATCCATTTCCATTGTGCATCTTCCTGAGTACATCCGTTCTCAATTTATGCTCTCAAATATAATGCTTCCTGCCTAATAGCATCATGATTCCTCCAATTAAATACTTTCCCACACTGTCTGCTCCTATCCCTGTCCAAAGCTATGATAAAGGTTAGGGAGTTATAGCCACTGTCTCCAAAATTCTGACCCACTGAGAGATTTCTCACCTGACCAGGTCCATTGCCTTGTACAGATCCAGCATGGACTGTCCTCTAGCTGGCCTGTCTAAATATTGGATCAGGAATCCATCCCAAAAATCCAACCCCATCTAAACCTTTTGCACTAAGGAGGTGCCAACCAATATTGGGGAAGTTGAAAATCACCTTTAACAAAATCCTTGGTATTCTTGCACCTTTCCAAAATTTTCCCTCAGTATCTCTCTTGATGTTATTGAGAGGTGTATGGAATTGCTCCAATAGAGTGATTGCTCCCTGTCTCTTTCAGAGTTCCACCCATAATGACTCAGTAGACCAGGGGTTCAACAACCAACAGCAGACAATCCCTCCACACCGTCCTCCTTTTCTGCAGCCGTGATACTATCCCTGATTAGCAATGCCACGGCCCCACCTCTTTTACCTCCCTCCCTGTCCCTTCTGAAACATCTAAACCTCAGAGCATCCAGCAGCCATTCATGCCCTTATGACAAACAAGTCTATCTAATAACCAGAATGTCATAGTTCCATATACTGACCTATGCTCTAAGTTTTTCACCTTTTGTTCCTGATATTTCCCACATTAAAATAAACATCCAACTGACTGCAATTATACCCTTTCTACTGCCTCCTTACTCACAGTCTCTCTACAGGCTGCATTTATCTTTACGCCAATTGCTCCATCCTTTGACCTATCACCCTGGTTCCCATCCCTTGCCAACCTACATAACTTAAACCCTCCCCAACAACTCTAGAAGATCTGTCTGCAAGGATATTGCTCTCCTTTGAGTCAGGTGTAACTTGTCCATTTTGTAAAGGTCATACCTTCCGCATAAGAGATCCCAATGATCAACAAAACTGACACCTTGCACCATACACCAATTCCTCAGCCGTGCATTCATCTGCCAGATCATTCTATTCTTACCCTCACTGGTGCGTGGCACAGGCAGCTATCCAGAGATTACCACCCTTGAGATCTTTCATCCAGTATCTCCTCAGACCAAATCAAATCTGACTCTAAGCCACATCTCAGACTGTGGAAATCAGTCTGGTAGCTCTTTCCTTTATCTTATGGCATCCAGTACTTGAATGTGTCTAAGAATAGTTTTTTTGAGAAATGGGTGTTATATTCAAAATGTCTCCTTACTAATGCACCAGGGAGCATTACTATTACCTCCACTGACATTTATTTGACTGTGCTCCCTCAACATTTGAAAATCGAAAACAAATCTATTGAGCAGTTCGAAGTCTGAAATAGAAGCTGAAAATGGTGGTTATGTACAGTGGATTGGGCAGCATTGGTGGGCAGAAAGCAGGGCTAATTTCAGCTCAAAGTTCTTGCATTACACATTTTTTCTTCAGTTTGTTTTCAGTTTCAGATAAAGTACAGAAGAGCTGAACAAGGAAGAAAAAGTATCTCTGATAAGGAGGGATCAGAATACCATAGTAGTCTCCACATCAATCATGGTCTGCACAATTGGAGATATTCCCTTTGCCTTATTTGTCACTGCCCCACCTCCTTCACTATCACCACACCAACTCTGGCCTTACCCTATTGGCATCATTCCTTTTTCCACATCTGCTGCTCCCCCTATCCCCTTCACCTTCTCCAAGCACCTCTGCAACAAAAAATAATGTTTTTATTCTTTCTGAGCTCTAATGGGTTTTCAACCATCATATTCTCACTCATCCTCCATTTCCATAGAGACAGTATAACTGAAGTTGGCGAGTGGTTCCAGCATTTTCTGAAAATATTGCCTTTGCTGTTTTGCACTGACCGGATGCTTACTGCCCAATGTACTGACACTCAGAATATTTCAGCTTCATTGTAAGCTAATTCAACAGCATTGGTGAAGTATAAAGGTGAAGTGCTTTCTGCCTGCAGTGTTTTTCTCCTCTCCGAATTAAATTTTATCCGACATTACACTGAGGTTATATAGATTTTTTCAGCACATTCCAAATTGTTACTTTGTCTCCTCTGATTCAACTTTCCAGGTATTTTGTATTAGTGGTTCAATGGTTCAAAGGTTCAGTTTAATATCAGAGAATGTATGCAGTTTACAACCTGAGATTCTTACTCCTCGCAGACATCCATTTAACAGAAGAAAACCACAAAGAATGAATGACAGAAAAATGTTAGAACCCCAAAGCCCCGCTCCTCCCTCCCATGCACTAGCAGCAGCAAAGCATTAACCCTCCTCCCCCTTGCTCCAGCAGGAAGCATCAGCACCCTCCACCAGCTGCCAGCGCCATGCAAGCAATAGCTAAGCCCCCAAAGAGACCATGATCTAGAGTCCATCAAAAACGATAGTCCAAAGCCCAGCATTTTGATATGCCACAGGCTCTCTCTCTCTCTCACTAATGAGCAAGAGAGAGCTATGACAGAACCCCAGCTACCTTGTAAAGAAAAGAAGAGCCATTAAAGAGAGGAACTTAAGCTGTTTCGCAGATGAACTCGAAGAAGTTGTCCTCTGGGGCTATCTTAGCTCTTCCCTCCTCATCTGCCAACTTAGCCACCTTGCATTCTGAACCTTGTCTGAAAATATGAAAAATAATCTTGGATGGAACAGTGGCAGTAACAAAGTGAAATATGGCACTAAAGTGGCAATATTGAAGAAGCTTTGAATACTAAAATAAATCAGTAAAATTAAACTCAAGAAAATAGTAGTTTTTGCACAGTTTTGTTGTCATCTTTTATTTATGGAGTAGTATGCTGTCTTCTGTTTTGTAGTTTGAATTGTGTAATTTGACAAAGAAATGTGCTTTTAACATTAGAGTTAAAGTGCACTGTTAAGATAGGGAAAAGTGGTTTGCTCTGCAGCTTTTGTGTGGGGAAATGGTGCATAAAGCATGTTAACCACTGATGCTAACGTCTGTAATACTGAGTAGAGAGAATTACAATTATATTCCATGTGACTGCATTACCCAACCTCTGTACATCAGTGAACTATTATCCAACCTTTTCATCATTTTAAATTATTTTGTAACCAGGCCGTTACTTTAGAAATTCTTTAAGTGCTACTTTAATTGGTGCAGCTTTTCTTTTTTTTTTATTGTTTCTTTTTGTGGCACAATAGGTGGCATTTTTTGCCATTTCCTTAGCATTTGTCTGTTTTTTTTATGAGGCCCTCAACCCAGTATGGATGGAAAACATGCAAGCAGCTGGCTGGGTTTGAACCCAGGACCACTGGCCTTGAAGTCTGGTGCTGATGCCACTACATTACTGGCCATCGGCAGTTTCTCTTTGCTTTGATCATAACTACAAATATCCTGCAAGGTTACTTCATTCATCATAACATCTTCATGTGACTTAGAAACTTCCTGCAGACTATATTTAAAAAATGGCAGTAACACGTCAAGAAGCACTGGTGCCCCCCAGGGCTGTGAGTTCAGCCCGCTGTTGCTCATGCTGCTGACTCGTGACTGCCCTGCCAAATCCAACTCAAAGTGCGTCATCAAGTTCGCTGATGGTTGGCCTCATCAGCAACAAAGGTGAGTCAGCATACAGAGAGGAGGTAGCGAGGTTTGTCAAATGGTGTGAGAACAACAACCTGGGCCTCAACGTGGACGAGGCAAAAGAGATGACTGTGGACTTCAGGAAGGAACAGGTTGACCACTCTCCATTGCACAGCAATGGCTCTACCATAGAGAGAGTGAAAAACACAAAGTTCTTTGGTGTACACATAATGGATGATATAACCTGACCCCATAACACCTCCTCACGAGTCAAAAAGGTCAACGTCTACACTTTCTGAGGAGATTGAGGCATGCAAGGCACCCCATCCCCATTCTAACAACTTTCCATAGCAGCACCATTGAGAATGTCCTGTCTGGCTGCATCGTTGTGTGGTCCAGAAGTTGCGAGGCATCAGACCGCAGGATCGTGCAGAGGATAGTAAAAACCACTAAGAAAATAACTGGGGCTTCCCTCACCCATTTGTGATATCTACCATGAGTATTGCAGAAGAAGGGCTCGAAGCATTGTTGAGGATCCCTACCCCTTACGATCTCTTTGACTCACTGATGTCAGGAAGAAAGTACACAGTCAGGACTTGGATTGCCAGACTGGGTAGCAGCTTCTTCTCTTAGACTTTGAGACTACTGCCACCACCGAGATCTCATCACTAGGACGGCGAGCTGGTTACTGTACTGTTGACTGTTTACCTGTGCTGCACACCACGTGCACTTTGAATGATATTTTACCAATTATATTTTATATTTATGGTAATATTTTGGTTTATGTGTTTTGTGTGATATATGTTTTGTGGCTGCACTGTGTTCTGGAGGAATGTTTTTTTACTTGTTTGTACATACAGAATAGTTCAATAGTTCCATTTAATAAATTCCATTTAAGAAATGTGTACAATATACATCCTGAAATTCTTGTTCTTCACAGACATCCATGAAAACATAAGAGTGCCTCAAAGGATATGACAGTAAAAATGTTAGAACCCCAAAGCCGCCCTATTCCCCCCTCCAACGTACAAGCAGCAGCAAAGCATCGACTTTTCCCCTCCCCCATTTGCTTCAGCAAAAGCCATCAGCCTCACCCTCCACCCACTAAGCAAGCAATAGCAAAGCTCCCAAGAAAGACCATGATCTGCAGTATAACAAAAACTAATTGCTAACCTGACATATTCGACATATCATAGGCTCTCTCTCTCCCCCTAATAAAGGGCCAGAGAGGTGTCACTCTTGAAGAGGGGAGACATAAACAAAACAACTTGCTGATTTGCAATGATAAAGTCTGCCACATCGCTTTTTTCCCAAGTTCCCTGACTAGAGAGTTGGCAGCAAACTCTCCCTCACCAACGAGAGAGAGAGAGAGAGCAAAATTTGCTGAGTACAGAGCCGCAACATCTGAGCCACTGTTCCCAATGTTCCATTTTCTCCCATGATGCTTTAGTTGGTGGCAATAGCATAGAGTCAGTTTTCCACAGGGCCGCAAAGACTCAGAACCCTGAAGGCACATGCATCTTCTGGGCCGCGTTGTCAGGTTTTCGCAAAGCAGCCGGCCGGTCTCTGACATCCACCCTGAAAAGGGGAAAAAAAGAGACATCGAAGGTAGAAATTAAGCTGTTTCTGCAAATGAGCTTGAAGGAGTTGCTGTTAACTGCTGTTGTAGCTCTGCCCTTTTTCAGTAGGTACAATCAATTGACAATAAACAAGAATTTGAATTTTTGTGTTTGAAAATTATATACATGAAATGGAAACCAGTATATGCTTTCTCTGTTAGTAGGTGGCTCTCCAATAGCGGATTTCCATTGTCTTCAACAAAGGCAGATATACAGTTTCTTTAAAGAGCGCAGAGCAAGCAAGTTGCAATATCCCATTGCAAAAGAATAGTTAACATGAGACATAGTGAGAGTGAACACAAGAGAAAAGAGGAAGTACTTGCACTTTCATTCCCCACTCAATCAATTAGAAATATCCACTGTTCAGATACTCACTTTGCTGAATCAAACTACCTGGTGTTTCTGCAGACGTTAAAATAAATGATATTTTGCAGTTCATTTCACCATATTCTCACTGGCTCAGCATCATTCAGTATTTGCAGTGATATAGTGTCCTCCAGAGTCCTTATTGTGTAATTACATATTCTTAACAAAGAAAGAAATTATCAGTTCTGCTGCAGAAAAATGTCCTCAATATTTGCAAAAGAAGTGGTTATCTGCAGTTTAAAAGGACTGGACAGGTGTATAGTTATAGATGGCTGTGGTCCGCAGATCCAGAAACTGACCCAAGTTTGATATACCAGCACACTCGTAGAGTAAGGAACAGGCTATTCAGCCCTTCATGTCTATGCTGAACAGTGGGCACCCATCTTTATTACTCTTATCTCCAGCTCTTAGTGCATTGCCATCTATACCCAGGTAGCTCAAGTGCTTGTCTGGATACTTCTTTAATGCTGTTAGTGACTCTGCTTCTATTTCTCTCTTGGGCAGTGTATTGCACTCTCTATGTGCAGCATCCAACATCAGGAACCCCCACCACCCAGTACCTGCTCTCTTCTCGTTGCTGCCGTCAGAAAGAAAGTACAAGAGCCTTAGGACTTTTACCACCAGGTTTTGGAACAGTTACTACCCTTCAGCCATCAGGCTCTTGAACAAAGGGGATAACTTCAATCAGTTTCACTTGCCCCATCATTGAAATATTCCCACAACCAGTGGACTCACTTCCAAGGACTCTTCATCTCATGTTTTCAATATTTATTGCTTATTTTTCATATTTTTTTAGTATTTGCATAGTTTGTTGTTTTCTGCACTCTGGTTGAAAGCCCTCGTTGGGCAGTTGTTCATTGATTAAGGATGAGGTTTTGAGGTACTTGGAGACTAATGATCAAAAAAAGCCAAAGTCAGCATGGTTTCTGTAAAGGGTAATCTTGCCTGACAAATCTATTAGAGTTATTTAAGGAAGTAAAAAGCAGGGTGGACAAAGGAGAGGCAGTGGATGTCATTTAATTGGACTTTAAGAAGGCATTTGATAAGGTGCCACACATGAAGCTGCTTAACAGGATAAGATGCTATGGCATTACATGAAACATACTGGCATGGATAGCTGAATGGCTGACAGGCAGGAGGTAGTGAGTTGAAATAAAAGGGGCCTTTTCTGGTTGGCTGCCAGTGACTAGTGGTGTTCGTCAGGGGCTGGTATTTAGACCACTACTTTTCACATTGTTTGTCAACGATTTGGATAATGGAATTGATGGCTTTGTGGCAAAGTTTGCGGATGATACGAAGATAGGTGGAGGGGTAGGTAGTGCTGAGGAAGCAATGCAATTGCAGCAGGACTTAGACAAAATGGAAGAATGGGCAAAAAAGTGGCAGATGGAATACAGTGTTGGGAAATGTATGATAATGCATTTTGGTAAAAGGAACAATAGTGTGGACTATTATCTAAATGGGGAAAAGGTTTAAACATCAGAGGTGCAGAGGGAGTAGGAGTCCTCATACAAGACTCCCAAAAGGTTAATTTACAGGTTGAGTCTGTGGTAAAGAAGGTAACTGCAATGTTGGCAGTTATTTCAGGGGGAATAGAATATAAAATGAAGGAGATAATGCCTAGCCTTTATAAGACATTAGTCAGGTCGCACTTGGAGTATTGTCAACAGTTTTGTGCCCCTTATATCGGAAAGGACGTGTTGTCATTGGAGACAGTCTAGAGGAGATTCACGAGGATGATTCTAGGAATGAAGGGTTTAACATATGAGGAGCTTTGGGCC
Organism: Mobula hypostoma; assembly: GCF_963921235.1. NCBI lineage: Eukaryota > Metazoa > Chordata > Chondrichthyes > Myliobatiformes > Myliobatidae > Mobula > Mobula hypostoma. Next base: position 32,139,850 of record NC_086129.1, on the reverse strand, counting down.
TGTACTGACTGGAATTTAGAAGAATGCTGGGGTATCTCATTGAAACCTACCGAATGTTGAAGGGACTAGATAGGGTGGATGTGGAGAGGATGTTTCCTATGGTGGGGCTATCCGGAGCCAGAGCACACAGCCTCTAAATTGAGGAGCGACCCTTTAGAACAGAGGTAAGGAGGCATTTTTTATCCAGAGAATAGTGAATCTGTGGAATGCTCTACCACAGGCTGCGATGCAGGCCAAGTCGGTGTGTATATTTAAGGCAGAAGTTGATCGTTTCCTGATCGGTCAGGACATCAAAGGATATGGCGAGAAGGCAGGTGTATAGAGTTGAGTGGGATCTGGGATCAGCCATAATGGAATGGCGGAACAGACTTCTGCTCCAATATCTTGTGCCTTATGCTCTTAGCGATTCTGTTATAGTTACTATTCTATAGATTTGTTGAGTATGCCCACAAGAAAATGAATCTCAAGATTGTATATGGTGACATATATGTACTTTGATAAATAAAATTTACTTTAAATTTTTGAACTTTGAAAGTTTTCCCTGAGAGCTCCTCTAATTCTTTTTTTTTTACCCCTTACCATAAATCTGTGTTCTCTCTTTTTCAGAAAACAGACTCTAAGTGTACAAGCTGTGAAAACCTGCTGTAAGGTAACTCAAAATTGTGACTTTTAATATGAAATGGATGCCAGCTGGGAGAGGGGGAATGAGATGAAGATCTGGTTTCTCAGACCAGTGAGAGGAATGAAGTGCAGCACTTGGTGTTAGATCAAAGGGAAAACTGCAATTCTGCTGTTAACAATAGTAGTGTTTTACCCGTGAAACTGCACAACCATGTGTACTACAGCTACGGTCAGTCACCAGAAGTCATCTATGGATTTACTCCTGTTACATTTGTTAAAGTATGTTGAACTCAGCTCATGCACTCGAAGATTAGCATACCTTATTGTTATTCATTGCATTATGGTTATTTTATTGTATTTAAATAAATGCAATTTACCAGGAATAAAGGAATTCTGGTTTTCTGCTGTTTACTAAAATCCCCGGCTAGGATAACTGCACAATTAGTCATCAGAATCAGATGTATCACCACAAACATAATTAAATTACTAGTTGTGTGTATACAGTGTGTAGAACAGAGGAGGATGTCAGTTCTACTTGGGTCACCTAACAAGGTAGGGCATCATAAATCTGAAGCCTTTTATGGAATCTGTTCCATAGAATCATAAAACTTTATGACTATCAAAATGGACTTTAAGTTAGCATCATTCCCTAGCTTTAGTCCATAGCTCTGCAGATTATAGTTCTTAGAGTTCTTCAGGTACATATGACAAAATGGTGAAGGTTCCTTCAACTTCATTTCCGGTAAAATGCTCCTATTTTCACTGAGAGATTTTTTTGTTCCCTCCAACAGTTTATGGTGCAACTGTAATGAAAACCAATTTCCCCCCGGGATCAATAAAGTATGACTATGACTATTATTGAATAATTTAAGTCCATAACCCCAATTTACTGACATCTGTGCCAATGGATCCAGGTCCTTTCTCTTAACTCAGTCTCCTTAATTCAGATGGAAATCACAATTCCTCTGTCCTAATGACATGCCTGCAAATCCTCTTTGCACCATAGTTCTATTACACCCTTCTCAGCAAGGTGACCAGAACTGTACACAGCAATCTAGTGTGGTTGAACTAATATTTTAAGCAGCTCTAGCCTATATTTACTGAAACTTGGAATAATGATTATTGTTTTCTATGTTTTGGACAATAAATGGACATAGCTTTTTTAAACGTTGGTATAGTTACAAAATTCTCACTTATCAGTAGGAAAGTTATTTCAACTTTTCTTTCCTCCAAAGCTATAAAATATTTTATATTCTGCTTCCCTGCCCAGGGTATTTCTAACTGCTTATGTGATTGTCAACAAAGAAAAACAAGGTAATTGAAAGAATCCTGTTATAAATAAATTGAATAATACTGTAAATATCAATTGTCAGTGTTGAATTGCAGTTACTTCAGTGCTGAATTGTTGCAGCTTTAATCCCAATAAATGGCGGGATGTTTGAGACTCATCACAGGAGCAGAAGTCCTGAACTTGCCAGCTGGACTCCTCTGGTGGTGCTCTGAGCTTGGACTCAATCTTTGTGCTCAGTGGTAATTCTGCAAAAATTTTATGCATACTGCAAAAATCCAAGGTTGCATTTCTTATTATTTTTCAGGATGTGGTGAACAGCCGGAAGACACTATTTATCTTGTGTGCATCTTGTGATGAGTAATATGCTAGACCCTTCAAAATCTGTGAAATTTAACCATGTTAAGTGGAACTGAAATCATACACACATTATATCTTTTTGAATGAAATTAAAGTGCAATTGAGTATCCTTCACCATCTGCAAAATCTCATAACCTTCATTTTATTTTTTGTGGTTATCAAACCTAATAAACCTTATGTCAGAGGCTTTCACAGTGAGGTTTCGACCCAAGCCTCTAGACTGAAATGTGGCGATGAAAAACATTAAGTCCCCATTGATATTTGGTCGTATGCAGCAGCAAATTGGGTGAATTGGGCACAGAGTCTGGCCCTGTGGCTTAGAAGGGTAGGGAAAGGAAGAGGATGGCAGCAGTGATAGGGGACTCTATAGTTAGGGAGTCAGACAAGCAATTCTGTGGACACAGGCAAAAAGCATGGATGGTAGTTTGCCTCCTGGGTGCCAGGGTCCGGGATGTTTTTTGATCGTGTCCACGATATCCGGAAGTGGGAAGGAGAAAAGCCAGAGGTTGTGGTACATATTGGTACCAATGACATAGGCAGGAAAAGGGAGGAAGTCCTGAAAGCAGACTACAGGGAGTTAGGAGGGAAGTTGAGAAGCAGGACTACAAAGGTAGTCATCTTGGGATTACTGCTTGTGCCACAGGACAGTGAGAATAGGAATAGAATGAGGTGGAGGATAAATGCGTGGCTGAGGGATTGGAGCAGGGGGCAGGGATTCAGATTTCTGGATCATTGGGACTTCTTTTGGGGCAGGAGTGACCTGTACAAAAAGGAAGGGTTGCACCTGAATCCCAGGGGGACCAATATCCTGGCGGGGAGGTTTGCTAAGGCTATTGGAGAGAGTTTAAACTAGAATTGTTGGGGGGGTGGGAACCAAACTAAAGAGACAGAGGAAGAGGCAGTTGGCTCACAAATAGAGAAAGCTTGGAGACAGTGAGAGACGGAGGATAGGCAGGTGATAGAGAAGGGAGGCGCTCAGACCGATGGTTTGAGATGTGTCTATTTTAATTCAAGGAGTATTATGAACAAAGCGGATTAGCTTAGAGCGTGGATCAGTACTTGGAGCTATGATGTTGTGGCCATTACAGAGACTTGGATGGCTCAGGGGCAGGAATGGTTACTTCGAGTGCCAGGCTTTAGATGTTTCAGAAATGACAGGGAAGGAGGCAAAAGAGGTGGGGGCATGGCACTGTTGATCAGAGATAGTGTCACGGCCGTAGAAAAGGAGGAAGACATGGAGGGATTGTCTACGGAGTCTCTGTGGGTGGAAGTTAGGAACAGGAAAGGGTCAATAACTATACTGGATGTTTTTTATAGACCACTCAATAGTAACAGAGATAGGGAGACAGATTCTGGAAAGGTGTAATAATAGCAGGGTTGTCGTGGTGGGAAATTTTAATTTCCCAAATATCGATTGGCATCTCCCCAGAGCGAGGGGTTCAGATGGGGTGGAGTTTGTTACGTGTGTTCAGGAAGGTTTCTTGACACAATATATAGATAAGTCTACAAGGAGAGAGGCTGTACTTGATCTGATATTGGGAAATGAACCTGGTCAGGTGTCAGGTCTCTCAGTGGGAGAGCATTTTGTAGATAGTGATCATAATTCTATCTCCTTAACCATAGCATTGAAGAGGGATAGGAACAGACAAGTTAGGAAAGCATTTAATTGGAGTAAGAAGAAATATGAGGCTATCAGGCAGGAACTTGGAAGCATAAATTGGGAAGAGATGCTCTCAGGGAAATGTACGGAAGAAATGTGGCAAATGTTCAGAGGATATTTGCGGGAGTTCTGCATAGATATGTTCCAATGAGACAGGGAAAGGATAGTAGGGAACAGGAACCATGATGTACAAAGGCTGTTGTAAATGTAGTCCAGAAGAAAAGAAGGGCTTATGAAAGATACAAAAAACTAGGTAATGATAGAGATCTAGAAGATTATAAGGCCAGCAGGAAGGAGCTTAAGAATGGAATTAGGAGAGCCAGAAGGGGCCATGAGAAGGCCTTGGCAGACAGGATTAAAGAAAACCCCAAGGCATTCTACAAGTATGTGAAGAGCAAGAGGATAGGATGTGAGAGAATAGGACCAATCAAGTGTGACAGTGGAAAAGTGTGTATGGAACCGGAGGAGATAGCAGAGGTACTTAATGAGTACTTTGCTTCAGTATTCAATATGGAAAAGGATCTTGTCAATGTAGGGATGCCTTACAGTGGACTGAAAAGCTTGAGCATGTAGATATTAAGAAAGAGGTTGTGCTGGAGCATTTGGAAAGCATCAAGTTGGATAAGCCACCAGGACCGAACGAGATGTAACCCAGGCTACTGTGTGAGGCGAGGGAGGAGATTGCTGATCTTCTGGCGATGATCTTTGCATCATCAATGGGGACGGGAGAGGTTTCGAAGGGTTGAGGATATTGTTCCCTTATTCAAGAAAGGGAGTGCAGGTAGTCCAGGAAATTATAGACCAGTGAGTCTTACTTCAGTGGTTGGTAAGTTGATGGAGAAAATCCTGAGATGCAGGATTTATCAACATTTGGAGAGGCATAATATAATTAGGAATAGTCGGCATGGCTTTGTCAAAGGTAGATGGTGCCTTATGAGCCTGATTGAATTTTTTGAGGATGTGACTAAACATATTGATGAAGGTAGAGTGGTAGATGTAGTGTATATGGATTTCAGCAAGGCATTTGCCAAGGTACCCCATGCAAGGTTTATTGATAAAGTAAGGAGGTATGGGATCCAAGGGAACATTGCTTCGTGGATCCAGAACTGGCTTGCCCACAGAAGGCAAAGAGTGGTTGTAGAGGGGTCATATTCTGTATGGAGGTCGGTCACCAGTGGTGTGCCTGATCTGTTCTGGGACCCCTTCTCTTCGTGATTTTTATGAATGACCTGTATGAAGAAGTGGAGGGATGGGTTAGTAAATTTGCTGATGACACAAAGGTTGGAGGTGGTGTGGATAGTGTGGAGGGCTGTCAGAGGTTACATCGGGAAATTGATAGGTTGCAAAACTGGGCTGAGAAGTGGCAGATGGAGTTCAACCCAGATAAGTGTGAAGTGGTTCATTTTGGTAGGTCAAATATGATGGCAGAATATAGTATTAATGGTAAGACTCTTGGCAAAGTGGAGGATCAGAGAGATCTTGGGGTCTGAGTCCATAGGACACTCAAAGCTGCTGCACAGGTTGACTCTGTGGTTAAGAAAGCATATGATGCATTGGTCTTCATCAATTGTGGGATTGAGTTTAGGAGCTGAGAGGTAATGTTGCAGCTATATAGGACCCTGGTCAGACCCCACTAGGAGTACTGTGCTCAGTTCTGGTCGCCTCACTATAGGAAGGATGTGGAAACCATTGAAAGGGTACAGAGGAGATTTACAAGGATGTTGCCTGAATTGGGGCCTTATGAGAATAGGTTGAGTGAAGTCGGCCTTTTCTCCTTGGAGCGACGAGGGATGAGAGATGACCTGATAGAGGTGTATAAGATGATGAGAGGCATTGATCGTGTGGATAGTCAGAGGCTTTTTCCTTGGGCTGAAATGGCTAGCACGAGAGGGCAGTTTTAAGGTGCTTGGAAGTAGGTACAGAGGAGATGTCAGGGGTAAGTTTTTTACGCAGAGAGTGGTGAGTGCGTGGAATGGGCTGCCAGCGACGGTAGTGGAGGCGGATACGATAGGATCTTTTAAGAGACTCCTGGACAGGTACACGGAGCTCAGAAAAATAGAGGGCTATGGGTAACCCTAGGTAATTTCCAAGGTAAAGACATATTAGGCACAACTTTGTGGGCCGAAGGGTCTGTATTGTGCTGTAGGTTTTCTATGTTTCTATGAATGGCATGCAGGTTGACTGGTGTCCCTTTGAGAGTGGAAACAACAGTGTCCATAATTAGAATGAGGATCAAATAAACTTGTGACTTAAACAACCAGTAATCAACATGTTTAGTTTTATGGAAGTTATAATGGGTTGTATTACCTGGCAGAGTTCCTTGGTGTCAAATCATAATTAGCTTGAAACAATGATAATCTTTAGCAACCAATAGATTCTGGACATGTAAAGTGAGTTCATTGCAAAGTAATCGTGTTCAGTAAGATGGTCATAATTAAAATGGATGCAATAGGAAGAAATGCAATATTATTTATGGAACATTATATGCTAAACTGGAAGCAGAGTTAAAGGTAAAATACTTGGCTTGACACAAGAATTTGAAGTAATGTATCCAAGAGTTCTTTCCTGGGTCCCAACTTTGATTGATGATTTGAACATAGACGTAACTAACATCAGAAGGTAACATCCAAATTTGTTAATGATTTGGAAATTTGCTCTTTTAGAGAGTGAATCCCACAAAAAGGAAAATGGGACCTAGGTGGTGGCTGCCAGTAATGGTGTGGGAGGGACAGTTGGGGAGCATGCTGAGTGGAAGTGACTGAACATTTTTTATTGTATTTATTTATTTATTGAGATACAGTGTGGAATAGACCCTTCCAGCTCTTTGAACCATGCTGGCCAGCAATCCCCATTATAACCCTAGCCAAGTGGTTCCCAACCTTTTTTATGCCACGAACCCTTAGTATTGAACAAGGGGTCTGTGAACCCAAGTTGGGAACCCCTGCCCTAGCCTAATCATTGGACAATCTACAATAACCAATTAACCTATCAACTGGTATGTCTTTGGACTGTGGGAGGAAACCCATTTAGTCACGGGGAGTACATGCAAACTATCTGAGGCATTGGTTCCTAAATATTTATTCATTAATACCCACAAAACCTGGAATCAAATAACCAAAGCATTGCAATGAACTGATCAAAAACAATGTTTCTTTCAATCCCTAACCCTAGCTTGATAAAGGTTACTGTCTACACTTTTGGGTGTGGTAATGGTTTTGGTCATGGTAACACAATGGTAAAGTTCTGCAGATTCTTCCCTGGAACTCTGGCATGTGGACCAGTGTTGTGCAGTGTTGGGCCTTACAAATAGATTGTTCTCTCCTTTTCTTGTATTCAAGATCTGGGAAGCCAAAATGGCACAGAGAATTTTTGAGAGGATGGCTGAATTTCAAACAAATTGACAGCAATCCCTTAGTTACTCTGTTTTGCAGATGAGTCAAGAGTCACCACATTATACAGGAATAAAAGTAAATTCATATGATCAGTATCTGGCAGCACATTGTTTTCTTAGAGTACAATTGTTGTCTTTTATCTTGGGTGCACCTTGATTTCCACATCCAGGCCCTATCAGTCATTTAACTTACAGGATGGGGGTGGTAAATGCAGGAATGCTTTTGACAGAGTCGCCTAAGTTCAAACATAGTATCTTGATATTCATTAGCGCTTCTCTAACAAATATTTGTCTCACTATTCATGTCATCTACTAGCCTGAATACAAGATTATACAATTCCCAGTACTCATGGTAAGAATGTAGTTCCTTCCTATGGTGTAGCATAGCTTTAAGTGCCTTGGATTGTTCTGCTTTTGCTTTTCACTTGAAGAAAGCTGATGCATTTGATTGGCAATTTTAGAGATGAGACCTATCTCAAGAGAAGAGTTGGCCATTTAAGTTTATTAAAGGCAGTATGTAAAGGCAAGATACATTTTCTGTGAATTTCCTTATATTGATTTCAAAATACAGTATTGAACTCAAAAAGGTCCTCACACCATCTACCCATTTATTCACTCACACAGGATGTTGGAGAATGAGCTCCACAGGTCAATCTCTCCCTGCAATTGTTGCCACCTGCGTCTTAACAGGCTGAACAGAATGGCTGAGAAATACCAGATAATGACTAACTTGAAATCACATTAACTAATCTATAACCAATTACTCAGCAGACCAGAGAACTGAACTTCTGTTTATTTTCCCTAATTCTGTATAAGGAAAATCACGCCTCAGAACAATAACTCCCTTGTTAGCCCTGACTGAATATGGTAAGTCATCATATGAAGAATTCTGGTATAGAATCCATATCTGACTCTTTGTAGAACAAGAAATTAGTGTTTCACAGAATTGTTGGCCTTGAAAGAGTAGGTAACAGAAGTTCACATCATTTAATTCCAAGCTTTTGATTCTTCTCAAAAGCATGATTTCCAGAGAGGAGGTCATCTCATTTATAATCTTTAAGCTTCTGTTTGTACATGGTGAGTGATGCACAAGCTATTTTTTCTGTGTCTAATGAATAAAGGAGACTCATTGTCCACAATTGTAAGGAATCACTAAACAGCAACTAATCCTCATTTTCTTTTCTTCAGTGGCAATTTCTGAAAGGGATGAGAAAGGTCTCACTGCTTAATCTAACTCCAGTTTCAATTAATTTCAGTTGTACATCTGATAGGTTTAGCCGAACCTTAAATGCTGAGCTTTGACTAATGATTGTCTGGCATCAGATAGCATCTAAAACCTTTAGCTCATTTGCTTCGGCAGGGATTAAGAAAGCATGAAAGTAATTATTTTCTGTTTTAATGAGGGAGGGAGGTTGTTGAAAACATACAGTATGTTTCATCTGGTCACTGTTACTATTTGATGCTAACTTTAATAACAGGGTATATGTGAGCAATGTTTAAGAATGTTATACAGATTATAGATATATCTTTACTCTGAGGCAGATGGCTGTTTCTCTCTTTTCTCTCTCTCTCTCTCTCTCTCTCTCGTGCCTCTTGTATCTCCTGTTTTTCTTGTATCTCTTTTTCCCCTCAACCAGTTCTCTGCCCCTTTCTTTACCTCCCTCTTTCAATCTCCTCCTTTCACCCATTTTCTCCATTACCCCCTTACCACCTCTCCCTCTGCTTTCTCTTGCCAATGTAAGCCAAATAATGTTTCAGATATACTAATCATTCAAGCAGGCTGAGAATTTGAATATACACATGTCTCTTATGGTCTTTGTGATTCACATGACCCATGCTGACAGGCCAAAGTCAGAACTTTGATTACTTAATGCATCCATCTCAATCCACGTATTTTCAGTAATTGCACATCATGTACGACTACATTGCTTTAAAATGCTATCTAACATGTTAAGCACCTGCACAGCTCCCCATATTCTGATGTTGTCCAGCCTTTTGCTCCTTTCCTGAAATATATTATCTCTGAGCTTTGAATCTCATGACTTGCTCCAACGAATGCGAATAATTTACTGTTAAATAGACAGCAAAGACATTTAGGTTATCGTATTTCCCTTCCATAATTCTTTGCAAATGATTGTGTCTCATTTTCCAATGCAAGTAATGTCAGAAAATAACAAACGTGGGGATTTTCCATCAGGCCACAATCTTTGCAGTCAGCATGCAAGAGGTTTGCATGTACCTACAAATCAAGGTCACAGGATGTTTTTTAACCCTTGCTAAAATTTAGAACTCGCCTTGGGCAGAGGGTGAATTTCATAAGTGCAGCTCATTGAAATATCTGGAAAGTAATTAAGCCAGGAGTTCTTAAAGGGACCGATAGCATCTTCTGGTTAAGATCGCGCCAGCGTACAACGCTCCCTCGATCAACATCTTCCAGACAACTCTCAAAAATGTCTTTTTTACTTTGTTTACATATGTTTTTCACCTTAGATGTGATTCTGAGACTGTTAGAGCCTGCGATTTACAGTTTGGAGATTGTTTGAGTGATCCAGTGCTTTGCTGACTGCAAGAAGATTCCGGGAAGTGAACACATACTCGGATGGCCTCAATGTGAAGTAACTTCAAAACAGCCCTCAAGCCATTGTTTGACTCCATTTCACTGGTTAAGGCATCCATTAATCGCCGATTAAAGCACTGAGGAAGATTGAGACATCGAAGCGTATGCAGAAGGCAAGTGAGAGTTCAGCACAGTCTGCCTTCCTTTTGATCACTGCTGCAGAAGGAGTCAGTGAACAGCCTATCGCTGCATGGTGGTTAGGCCTGTCTGCCTCGTATGGTGTCCGTCTCTTTTAATGAATGTGATGATATCGTCGGATGGTATTGCGGCTCTGCATTTATGGGTTGGACTTTTGTGATTTTGGACTGTGGACTTTTTCAGACTTATGGTTTTTATATTCTGTGTTTTTATTGCCCATTTCTTTTCCATTTTGTTGTGTGAGGGGAGGGAGTTTGGGGGTTAATGTTCTGTTAGTTTTTTGTGCGGGGGAAGGGTTTTTTTTGGGAATCGATGTTCCTGTTCTGTTTTCTGTGGAGCGAAGGGAGTTTGGGGGGGGGGCACGGTTGATGATTGGGATGCCATTCTTTTTTGTGCAGGGATGTGGGTTTGATGTTTCTCTCTGAACAACTTTCGTGTTCTTTCTTTGTTTCATGGCTATCTGGGAAAGACAAATTTCAGAGTTGTATATGGATACATGCTTTGATAATAAATGAACCTTTGAACTGCTGACATCTGCTTGGGAAACATGCTGTAGGATTTCAAAGTTAGGCAGACATAGATCCTTTGGTCCACCATGTCATAGTGATCTTTCTGTCCATCTGAACTAATCTCATTTCTCTGCATTAGATTCATAAATTTCTATGCCTATACCATTTAAATGCCTCTTTAAGCATAGTAATGGCATCTGATTCTACCACCTGCTCTGGCAGTGCATTTTGTGATAGTATTAGGTTTGCTGACAATGCAGTTCTAAACTAAAATGAGGAACTTAAGCCTTATCGGATATAAATATTTAATATGTTTGTTCACTTCCCAGTTTATTCTCCACAGTGCGTTTCGCTGCCAATACCCACTATTCAAGTGGTGGGTTCCCTCTCCCTATCAAAGATAAGATACTTCCAGCTAACAAAGTACTTGGAGATACAGTTCTTTTATTTTCAGTGAAACACATTTAAATCCAAACAACATTCTTAAAACAGATTTAAAACTCAGAGGATTTCTATTTTAGACAGTTCAAAATTACAAACCATTTCTAAAGCACAAAGAGTTTCCAAAACACAGATACAATTCCTTTAAACTAAAAGGACATACCAATGATGCAGATGAACAAGTCTGTTGCAGAAACCAAAGCCAGAGGAATGGTCTCCAGTTCACCCCATGTTTCTTTCATGCTCTTTGATGTTCCTTATCCTATTCCAAATGTGCCTGAATTGCTCTCTACATGTATGCAGTTCCTTTGCCACTTGGCTGACTTCACACATAATGATATTTCTTCAGATACTCTTTTTACACAAATGGTCTAAAAGCTTTTTAGACACAGATCTCAGGTACCCATAACAAATGCTGTGAAGCTAACTTCCTTGAGTACATAAAACTACCAACTTATTAATAGATCAGTTATTTGATATGCTAAATGGTACAATCCATCTGGTTTGCAAGCTTCCTTGAACTAAGCAACTTAGTCAGCTTGTCTGTTTTGAAACAAGTTAAATTAAATGACCCAGTGTCTTATACTGGACCTCTTGAGCAATTAGCTTCATGGTATGAGCCAGCAAGTCAGAGGCTCTGTACAGGTCTTGTTTACAAAACTGTTATCAAACTTCAAGCTGATTACTGCTTTCCATTTATATTTTAAGAACTGAAGACTGGCTCCTGTTTAAGACCAGAAATGAAACAATGCTACTTAGAAGTTTACCTACAACTGTTCGATCTTGACAAGTGGAGCTGCTGTGTTTAGAAAGCCAGCTTGGCAAAACATGAAACCCTCTGACAGAGGAAGTGAATATCCATCACAATTCTAGATATCAACTTAGTATTGCTATTGAGATGTAAAATAAGCATGAGTATTTCACAACTTTGTCATGCTTTATCTGCCCAGTGTTTGTTTTTGTTTATATTTCTGTCATCTTCATTTTTATACTTATTGTCCTCACAGACTTTCCTCTTCTGTGAAGTCTATAAAGGAGGACATACACTTGAGAAGAGCATGAAACATGTATGCTCATAAGATTGACAGGTAGGATCAAACTGGTGTTATTTGTAGCTTCTCCACCCACTCCTAGTTACTGCTGTCATTTCACCTCTGTTCTGCTCTGAATAGCTGCTGGTTCCTTTCCTCTGTGGTATTCTCCAATTCGTATTTGATGTACATCTATACAACACTGCTCATTTTAACATGAGTTGTATACCAAACCACCAACACCATGAGGTGGGTTCACATTACTTGTATTTTTTTTTTACATCATGATAGTTGGAGTTTAAGGATTAATTAGTTACTTTCTATCCCACCCACCTCCTCCCTGCATTCCCAAATGTAGAATATTGACCTTAATTGGGGATTTCAAGGATTAAATGGTGTTTGCTGAGTTGACCAATTTTACAGATAAAAAACAATCAACAGTTATTGGGTGAAGATAGAAGGAACCAAAGTTTAGAGTCCAAATGAGCAAAGAGGAAAAAAAAATTGAATAATCTGAATTGAACTGGAAAATGGTCAAAATCTACAGCAATGGAAGAGAGAGATTGGCTAATATTTTGCATTAATTTTTTGAATAACTGACCTCCTAATTGTTGTTTGCCTTGTCTTTTCCAGATGCTGTTTGACCTGATGTGGATTGTAAGCATTTTCTGCTTTTATTAAGGACCTAGCATTTGAATATTTTTGGTTGTCATTATTGTTTTGTTTATTTTCTCTGTGCAGCACTATTGCAGATTGGTGAAAGATGTTCTAATTCTGCTCTTTGTTAAAGGCAAGAACCCAGAGAGAGACAGAGAGAAAGAGCAGAGGGGAAGATCATCAATTCAGCCAAGAGAAATTCACAAGGAAGTGTAAATCAATTGCAGGGCTTTTATGTTAATCCTACAATAACCCATTTGTTTCTTCCCAGCATTTCCATCGACTCCCCCAAAATTACCACCACTCAGCTGCATATTGGGAGCAATTAAACAACCAATCAGTACTTATTTATAGAATTGTCTGATTCCTAAATATGGTGGTACTTCTGACACTGGCTGAAAGATTCCTGCAGAGTGTGCCTGAAACATGAAAAGGATTGAGACTTGAATGTTAATTAATAAAATTCTTTGTACATTATCTGCACATGAATCCTTGGCCAGTGGGCATTCACAAATATTACCAGCCGCACTGAAGATAACTGATTTGCCTCATTATGAACCTTTCACCCTAACTATGTTTTTCTGCTTTGTAATTGAACTTCTGCGAGTATTTTTGAAAGAGCCCCCTGTACCACTAGTCTGATTACAACTGCTTCAACAAGTCTGGAATTAATGACTATAATCTGGACAGAAACAGAAACCCTCATTGTGTGGATTTTTTTTGCCTATGGAGGAAAGGACATTGCTATGATTTAATTGCTGAAGATTTATTTCTTTTTGGTTTCTTTACGTATATGGATCTTAATAACACATGTTCTGATGGTTTCAATGAGACAAACAAGGTAAAGTATATGGAGTTAACTTCAAGCAAAGAGAGTAATAGAGAGTTTTATAATAATAGATGTATACAATACTGTAAAGGTGGGAATTATTCTAATTCATTCTGATTAAATAATAGTTGTTAATGGTCAGATTAGTTCAGAACAAAATGTTCCTATTATTATTAATTAATTACCTGAGCACTTCATGTAGGATATTACAGTAACAAATTTTCAATTAGAAAAATCGTTAAAGACTTGCACTTATAATAGGATGATTTGTCCACGTTTACTGCATGTATAAGATTGAAGCCTAGGCAAAGCACAAACATCCCATTAAGAATCGTGATTCTATTCATCCAGGATGACAGCTGGTCCATGTAAAATGAGCTACAATATCAAAATAGATCACTTTCTGGTACATTGCATCTGTGATGTGAAAACGGCTTTACTGTAGCACGATAACTGTGGTCTCTGGTGACATTAATGAAATTTTAACTGCATTTTGAAAAAACATATTCATAATGTTACTTGGAATATTGATCTAAGGCAATCTTGGCAACACATTCACCTCACTGCTTCAGAGTTGTTGGAGGTGTGCTTATCTCAGTAAGTCTCCCCTCTAGTTCTAAACCTTCAATATTCCTCTGAAAATTTTAGCCCATGTCTGAAGTCGATATTTTCCCCCCAAAATTCATAAGCTGATTTGCATTTTCAGATGGCTCCTGCCTGATTCAGGTGGAACATCCAACTACATACCTTTGAAAAACAAGATCTTGATGAAAACAGTGAAGGATTGAAAAGGGTGACAGTATGCTCTGCCTTCTTACTTCATTTTGTCAACTTTCTTCCCAACTGTAAGTGCAGATGGAAAGTTTGTGGCTAGTTTGAGTAAAAGAAAATTTGGGCTGGTATTACATTTGAGAAAAATTAAAAGTCTGCCATATGGAACTAATTTCATGAGCAAAATATCTTTTCTACTTCAAGATGAAAAGCTTGGGTGTGTTTTATTACATCCCAACATGGCATATTGTTGGTTACATCAATATATTCCTTATTAGTAATTTGATAAAGCATATTAAATATTTCAACCATCTCTTTAAATAATTTGCTCTTAGGATGCATCTGTGACAACCAAATATTTTTTAGTGTTTGTTCCACTAGAATTTAATTGATGCTTGTACCATTTCAACAGTCCCGTATCAGCTATGCACAAGCAAATTATTCCATTATTTAATAACTAACATTGTTCAGATGGACGCTGCTAGATGTCTTATTGTATTATGTCAAGTATATTAAATCAATGAGAATATCTTAAGAAGAAAAAAAGAGGGGAAGCAGTGGAAGTCTAAAACATCCATTACAAGTAAGCAGCTGCCAGGCTTAGAAGCAAGAAAAACGGAAATGGTTTCTATAGAACAGCCATTTTGAGAAGGGCTCCTTTGAGGTCAAATCGCTGCTCTCATGCCCTAATGACTATGCTTGCAGGTAATGTGAGCAGGCACTAAACTCACAGGAGGAGCATTCCACTCCAATGACTGCCTTTACTGCCCATTTAAAAAAACTAGTGATTTAAGAAAAAGGAAGAAGCTTACCTTGTCTTATCTTAATGCTGCTTTCCCTCTTCACTGAAAGGCTAGTACTCGCCAAAGTCCACATGTTGACACAATGACAGGGTTGAACCTGGGAGTTTTGCTTTAACATCTTACTCAATCCTTTGAATTTCCAAAATAGCAGCATTCCCTTCTATTGAGTGGAATTATCACCCCAAATGATCCTTTGGGCTTGAACCCACAATCTTATGCTTCAGTGTGAATTACTTCCTTGACTGCTGTAATCTCAAACACTTCACTTATTCTTATCACATTGTACAAATGCTGCTTTACTAGAGACTTCAGCCATTTCAAGTAAAAAAAGATTAATATCTATGTTAAAATATTGGGACAGGAACATAAAATAAAAGCAATGTTATATATTTGTTCATTAATGTCATAAACATTATTTTTTGAGTTGAGTAGGCAAAATATGGAATGCGAAAATAACAAATTAACAAATAAAATTGATTAGTATAAAGAGTCTGTTCAGAACCATCTAAGATAAATGAATTGTGTGTTTTAACTAATTCTAACAAGAAGCCCAACATGAACATGAATTTTAAAAGGATTCAAGCACATCACAGCCAAACCTAGGGTTAAAGATCCCTGTCAACCATCTGTATTAAACACGCAAGATGTAGATTTTTCTAAATTCTCTTGTGTATGCTTTGTGTCTTAAAAATAAAACATCTCCAATAGAAGCTGTTTTGAGACACAATGAAATCATTGTAATTGATTTACTTATTTTCAGTTTGTCATAATGGGGTGCTGGGGATGGACCCAAATGCAAGACACAGACACTGAAGTACAAGAAAAACAGGACTTGACTAGAGTAGGGACGTGACAGGATACAGGCAAGGAGCAGGGACAAGAATGCAGACTTGGGCTAGGGAAAGCAGGACCAGGACTAGGAACCGTGGACTAGGAGACAAGGCTTGGTCTCCGAGCCTGAGACTGGACAAGGACAGAGAACCTGGGTCTTGCCTCGGGCTCGGACCCCGGAACCAGGCAAGGACATGACATGGTTTCAGGACAGGACATGGCTGGGGTCTAGAGGCCCGAGCTTGGCTTGGGATCCTCGAGGCTTGGGGTCTTGGGTCTTGAGCTTGGCTGCGGGATCCTCGAGGCTCGGGTTCTTGGAGCTTGGCTGCGGGATCCTCGAGGCTCGGGTTCTTGGAGCTTGGCTGCGGGATCCTCGAGGCTCGGGTTCTTGGAGCTTGGCTGCGGGATCTTTGTCTAGAAATGCAGAGGCTGATAACTCAGAGACTGGAGCTGAGAGACAAACTGGGAACTGAACATCAACATAGAGCCGGGACTCATCCTTCGACAAGCCAGGACTCATCTTTAACACAACACAAACATGAGACAGGACAGAACATAGACATAGAGCTGGGACTTATCCTACAACAAGCCAGGACTCAACTTCATCTCCACACCAAGGTGGGACAGGTCTCTCTGTCAGGTAACGGCAGAACAGCCAGACTTACCCAAGAGGCAAGGACAAGACAAGACAGGTCCCCCTGCAGGGCAACTGCAAAACGGCCTGGCTTACCCCACGGAGGCAAGGACAAGAAGAGAAAAACACCAAAGAGCAACAGACAGTTCCATCTCTGCTCCAGGGAAGCTCCAAGTCTCAGTTTAGCCAGCAACCTCAGCTGGCTACAGAAACAACCAGATCCCTACCTAGCTTGGAGAGACTGGCAGCCACTCAGCTGGCCCAGGAAACAGCCAAATCCATACCACAGAGTCTGCTCCAACTACTGACAGCAAGGCTCCATGAGGGGATGGTTCCCCAACACAGCCTAAAGATGGCAATTGGCTGCTCTAGCCTTCCACCAGCAGGTTACTCCCAGGGGATCTTGACAAAACAAACCAGCAGCCCACACTCACTCCCAAGGCTACTTATATTGCAAGCCCAAAGATGGGAATGAGGTGCCTATGATTAACTCAAACAAGGGACAGCTGGAATACCCAGAGTCCTGAATCCACGGACCAGACTGTGAACTGGAATGTGGACTTCACGGACCGGACCATGACACAGTTAAGTATTCCTGACAGTTTTATGTAATGTCTAGTAATTATTTTAGCAAATTTGAAATTAAAAATATTGAAATTTGTCAGATGATTTATCAAACTACACAATGATATCTGCATGTTCACTTCTACTCTGTTGTATAATTATACACAATTATTTTGACTATAACCAAATTTCAAAATCTTCGAAGGGCAACACTGGACAACAATTTTTTTCAAAAGTATTGCTTCCTCAGAAATTTTGTTTGTTTATGATAGACTGCTTGCAGCTGAACACAAATCTAACGTCAGACTATTTGTATCACGTAGAAATATAATGTGTTTAATTACATAATGGTACTGACGCTTTGTAATAGTTCTACTATGCTAAAATATTTTGTTGATGATTTTAATTTGTACTTAGTGTCTGAGACTTCTCATTTAAGTGTCCAACAATAATCAGCCAGCATTGATGGATTCCAGTTGCCCTGATACCGTTTCTCCATGACTGCAAAGTCCTGGTGAAAGCTTTCAACATGGTTGTCACTGACAGCGCCAAGATTTGCAGGAAAGAAATCTAAATGGGAATGCAGAAAGTGAATCTTTAGTGACATGTTGTACTTTATGGTTTTGCATGTTATCAACCAGCTGAATTAGTTTGGTGCTCTGTACTTGCAAGAAAACATCCTTGAATGCCTTCCATGCTTTTTTCTCCAGTCCCACGAGAAGTTCACTGAATTACCTGTCATTATGACTTGTCTGATTTGTGGACCAACAAAAAATGCCTTCCTTAATCTTGGCATCAGTTATTCTAACTTAAGTTATGAATTGAAATAACAAATATCAGCGATTTTTAAAAAATGGTGCATGGCAGGGAAATTTCATGGTGATTTTCATGATCAGGAGCCTGAAATCCATAAGATACACCCAAAATTAGTCATGAAGCCAAACCTTTATTGTTCACTGTTATTAGATGCAGAAGTTAAAGATGAATGCAGGCAGAGGGTGTCATGATTATTGCAAAGAACTGTTAGTCTGGTTCAAGAATTGTAGAGTGAGGTTCCTGAATAATAAAAAGCAAGTTGCAGTGTAGTCAGACCAAGTTGGGGCAAATAAGCCCTCTTTATCGCAGGTAGAGCCCTTCCCACTATTGAACACATCTACAAGGAGCACTGTGGGCACGTGGCCAAGTGGTTAAGGAATTGGACTAGCTACCTGAAGGTCGTGAGTTCGAGCCCCAGCAGAGGGAATGTGTTGTGTCCTTGATCAAGGCACTTAATCACACATTGCTCTGTGACGACACTGGTGCCAAGCTGTATGGGTCCTAATGCCCTTCCCTTGGACAACATCAGTGTCGTGGAGAGGGGAGACTTGCAGCATGGGCAACTGCTGGTCTTCCATACAACCTTGCCCAGGCCTGCGCCCTGGAGAGTGAAGACTTTCCAGGCGCAGATCCATGGTCTCGCAAGACTAACGGATGCCTTTATTTACAAGGAGCACTGTAGCAGGAAAGCAGCATCCATCATCAAGGACCCCTACCATCCAGGCCATGCTCTTTATTCACTGCTGCCATCAGGAAGGAGGTACAGGAGCCTTAGGATCTACACCACCAGGTCCAGGACCAGTTATTACCCCTCAGCCATCAGGCTCTTGAACCAGTGTGGATACCTTCACTCATCCCTACACTGATCTGATTCTATAATCTATGGACTTACTTTTAAGGACTCTACAACTTGTGTTCTCAATATTTATCACTTATTTATTTGATATTATTGTTTTGTTTTTTTTCTTTTGTATTTGCACAATTTGTTGTCTTTTGCACATTGCTTGTTTGTCCATTTTTCTTCATGTGCAGTTTTTCATTAATTCCATTGTGTTTCTTTGTACTTACTGTAAATGCCCGCAAGAAAATGAATCTCAGGGTAGTATATGGTGACAAATATGTCTTTTGACAATAAATTTACTTTGAACTTTGAACCTTTGGATTTCATCACTGATACCCCAGGATGTTTAATGAGAGGAAGTATTCCTCGAACAGTTTTACAAAAACGTTTAATTAAGAGACTCCGGCAGGATGCTACAATCGCTATATGGAAATATCCCTGTACTAAAGAGATATGTAAAGCTAACCCTCATGGCAATAACATTTCAATTCTATTTTCTCACTCTCACTACTGTCAGAATAAATTGTGGTCTTAGAGTCATACAGTACACCAACAGGTCCCTTTGACCCATCATGTCAATGTCAGCCATCATGCCCATCAATACTAATCTCTTTTGCCTATATTGTACCCGTACCCTCCTATGCCTTGCCTGTTCAATTGCTTGTCTGAATGGCCTTAACAATAGTGATTTAGTGACTCAGGGTCTTTCTCTTCAGGGGTTAGTCTCCAGAGTGATTGTTGCAGCAAGGTATCTTTTTTATTGGATACTTGACAGACATTGGTGAGTTCTTTTTGCCAATCATACAGCTGTAAGTCCATTCCTCACACATTAACATCTGTGTTTCTCTAACTTCTTCAAATTTCTGTGGGCACTGTTACACAATTACCTCAACTGCCAGTTCTGTAATTATCAGAGTGTCTGTTTCATTTTTGCAATTTATAAGGCTACCCATTTCACAAGGTGTTAATTCTCAAAATATTTCCATTTGCTTCTCTGGATGGCACACAGTGAGATAATTCACGGTGCGATCCCAGCTCTGTCCTCACATCAATTCTGACCAGTTGTCCATTGCGTGGTCTTCCTTCCCTTCACTGTACTTTGTTGGTCTTGGCTTCTAACATCTTCCGTTCTAGCCAGAGCCTGATGGGTACTCGACATCTCTCCCTGACTGCTGTGAACCCTCCCTTTGATCCATGACCAACATGGTTAATGGATCACACAAGTTATCTAAGAAGGTAAATCCAAGCACAGGCAACATACCTTTGGAAGTTGTGGTACAACTAAATAGTGTACATTCATCAAATCCATTCAGTAACTACACTCAATCAACAGGTTTATTTAAGTAATTTAAATGCCACATGTAACTGTGAGGTAATTTCTCTTTTCTAAGAAATGAATAAACTTGATGAGGGCCTCCATCGATCACAGTTGACCATGAATGCTGTGTCCTAGCTGTCTGCATAATATGTGACCCTGTGCAGTGCGATAAGGAGAACAAGCTGTTGCCCATGTAGCAAGCTCCACCTCTCCACTGATGTGATGAACCCAAAGGAGACCGATACAGAGGCTATTTGAGTCCTTATGGTTCCTTAAGGTTGTTATAGCAGGGAGTGGTAGTGGGGGCAATCTCTCACAGCCAATTAAATGCTCCCAATAGCGTGAATAAAAGGTAACTAAATATTAATAACCCCACCCAACAATGTGCTGGATTGAGAGGAACAAATTTGTACAGAGATCGCAGACTGTTGCAAGAAACTTAAGGCTCTGATAGTAGCTGATTTAACTTTCCACATATTGATTAGGATTCGCACACTGTAAAAGGGCTGGATGGGAAAGAGTTTATCAAATGTGTTCAGAAAAGTTTCCTTAATTAGAATATAGAAGTCCCAACTAGAGAGAGAGTGATACTAGATTTCCTATTAGGGTATGAGACAGGACAAATGACAGAAGTTTCTGTAGGGGAAATTTTGCAACTAGTGAACATAAAGCCATTGCTTTCAAGGTAATTATGGAAAAGGATAGGTCTGGTCCTCAGGTTGAGATTCTAAATTGAAGAAAGTCCCATTTTGATGGTATCAGAAAGCATTTGGCAAGTGTGGATTGGGATAGGTTGTTTTCTGTCTAAGGTGTACTTAGTACATGGGAGGCCTTCAAAAGTTAAATTTTGAGAGTAAAGAGTTTGATTATTCCTGTCAGAATAAATGGCAAAGATAACAGCTGTAGGAAACTTTGGTTTTTGAGGGATATTGAGGCCCAGTTTAAGAAAAGGAAGGTAGAGCATAGCATGTATAGGCAGGCAGGGACAATTGAGGTACTTGAGGAGTATAAGAAGGAAATCAGGAGAGCTAAAAGAGGACACTAGGTTGCTCTAGCAGACAAGGTGAAGAAGAGTCCTAAGGGCTTCTACAGATATATTAAGAGCAAAAGGATAGCAAAGGTCAAAATTGCTCATCCAGAAGATCAGAGTGGTAATCTATGCAAGGAGCCAAAAGAGATGGGGAAGATCTTAAATGGACTTTTTGCATCTGTATTTACTCAGGAGATAGACACGTGATCTATAGATGTGAGGCAATGCAGCAGCAAGGTCATAGACTCTATACAGATTACAGAGGAGGGAGAGTCTGCTGTCTTGAGGCAAATTAAGGTGGTTAATTCCCCAGGGCCTAACATGGTGTTCCCTCAGACTGTGTGGGAGGCTAGTACAAAAACTGCAGGGGCCCTAGCAAAGATATTTAAAACATCCTTAGCCTCAGGTGAGGTGCTGGAGGATTGGGGGATACCTAATGTTGTTCTGTTGTTTAAGAAAGATTCTAAGAATAAGCCAGGAAAATATAGCCTGACATCAGCAGTGGAAAAGTTATTGGAAAGTATTCTAAGGGGCCGGATATATAATACAAATATTTGGATAGACAGGAACTGATTTGGGATAGTCAACAAGGCTTTGTGCATGGTAATTTACGTCTAACCAATCTTATACAGTTTTTTTTTTGAGGAAGTTACCAGGAAACTGATGAAGGCAAGGCAGTGAGTGTTGTCTACATGGTCCCACGTGGGAGGTTGGTCAAGAAGGTTCAGTCGATTGGCATTCAAGATGAAGCAGTAAATTGGATTAGACATTGGCCTTGCTGGAGAAATCAGAGAGTGGTAGTAGATGGTTGCCTCTCTAACTGGAGGCCTGTGACTAGTGGTGTGCTGCAGGGAATCAGTGCTGGGTCCGTTGTTGTTTGTTACCAATATCAATCATCTGGATGATAATGTGGTTAACTAGATCAGCAAATTTACAGATGACACCAAGATTGGGGATGTAGTGGATGTCGAGGAAGACTGTCAAAGCTTGCAGCAGGATCCGGACCAGCTGGGAAAATGGCCTGAAAAATGGCAGATGGAACTCAAGCAACATACATCAAAGTTGTTGGTGAACGCAGCAGGCCAGGCAGCATCTGTAGGAAGAGGTGCAGTCGACGTTTCAGGCCGAGACCCTTCGTCAGGACTAACTGAAGGAAGAGTGAGTAAGGGATTTGAAAGCTGGAGGGGGAGGGGGAGATCCAAAATGATAGGAGAAGACAGGAGGGGGAGGGATAGAGCCGAGAGCTGGACAGGTGATAGGCAAAAGGGGATACGAGAGGATCATGGGACAGGAGGTCCGGGAAGAAAGACAAGAAGGGGGGGGGTGTGACCCAGAGGATGGGCAAGAGGTATATTCAGAGGGACAGAGGGAGAAAAAGGAGAGTGAGAGAAAGAATGTGTGCATAAAAATGAGTAACAGATGGGGTACGAGGGGAAGGTGGGGCCTTAGCGGAAGTTAGAGAAGTCGATGTTCATGCCATCAGGTTGGAGGCTACCCAGACGGAGTATAAGGTGTTGTTCCTCCAACCTGAGTGTGGCTTCATCTTTACAGTAGAGGAGGCCGTGGATAGACATGTCAGAATGGGAATGGGATGTGGAATTAAAATGTGTGGCCACTAGGAGATCCTGCTTTCTCTGGCGGACAGAGCGTAGATGTTCAGCAAAGCGGTCTCCCAGTCTGCGTCGGGTCTCGCCAATATATAAAAGGCCACATCGGGAGCACCGGACGCAGTATATCACCCCAGTCGACTCACAGGAGACCTTCCTGATGGGGGATGGAAGTATATAAGGACCTCCTGTCCCATGATCCTCTCGTATCCCCTTTTGCCTATCACCTGTCCAGCTCTTGGCTCCATCCCCCCCCCCCCCGTCTTCTCCTATCATTTTGGATCTCCCCCTCCCCCTCCAACTTTCAAATCCCTTACTCACTCTTCCTTCAGTTAGTCCTGACGAAGGGTCTCGGCCTGAAACGTCGACTGCACCTCTTCCTAGAGATGCTGCTTGGCCTGCTGCGTTCACCAGCAACTTTGATGTATGTTGCTTGAATTTCCAGCATCTGCAGAATTCCTGTTGTTTGAGATGGAACTCAGTGCAGACAAGTGTGAGGTGTTGCACTTTGGGAGGACAAATCAGGGTAAGTCTTCTATGGTGAGCAGTAGGACACTGAGGAGTGCTGTAGAACAGAGGGATCTGAGAATACTGATCCATAATTCCTTCAACGTGGCATCACAGTTAGATAGGTTTATAAAGGGAGCTCTTTGCACAATGACCTTCAAAATCAAAGTGTTGAGTAAAGTAAATGGGATAGTATCTTGACTTTGTATAAGATGTTGCTGAGGCCTAATTTGGAGTATTTTGTGAAGTTTTGGTGACCTACCAACAGGAAAGATATAAATAAGATTGAAAGAGTGCAGAGAAAATTTACAACGATGTTGCAGGACTTGAATAGATTAGAACTTTATTTCCTAGAACGTAGAAGGTTGAGGGGAGATTTGATCGATGTATGCAAAATTATGTGGTGTATAGAAAGTGTGGTGATAATGTGGAACGTGCTGCTAGCGGAAGTGGTGGATGCGGGGTTGATTTCAACACTTAAGAAAAATTTGGATGAGTACATGGATAGGAGGGGTATGGAGGGCTATGGTCCAGGTGCAGGTCAATGGGACTTGTCAGATTAAAGTTTCAGCATGAACTAGATGGACTGAAGGGCCTGGTTCTGTGTAATAGTGTTCTAGAACTCTATGATTTCACGTTTACCTATCCTCATGGTTGCACTGCCACCGTCAGTACTGGAATATTTATTTGTGTTATTGCTAGGTTGTTGCACTATAACCGTAAACATGAGACAATAACAGGAGTCAAGGGATTGTGGTGGATAGTTCTGTGACAGTAGTCAATTAAAAATTGTCCAAATGGGTAGAAGTTTCAGGTAAATGAGATACACTAGCAATGGGATCCCCAGGAAATGTGCTATCCCAAGAGGGTTCACAAATCCATTGGTTCAGCTGTGGCCACGTGGGTCATCATGCTGAGAATTGTAAAACAAAGAGGTCACATAATCTGAGACACGGCATTGATCAGGATTTGAAATGTGAGGAATCCTAGAAGCTGGTGCAGTTGGATGTTTGACAGATTGTTTTTTCCCTGATCAATAAGCACTTGTTTGTTTTAAAGTCTTAACGGTTATGTTTCCATAAAGATTGTAAGATTGTTCTTTAACATAGTTTGTGAACAGTTCAACCCTAGAAGAGTAAGTCATTTATAGAACTGGTTACAGAACTGGGACGTAGCACTTACATCTACAGTGATGAAGTATTTTGAGAGGTTGGTGATGAAACATATCAACATCTGCCTGAGAAGTGTCTTAGATCCACTTCAGTTTGCCAACCGATCCACAGCAGATGCCTTTTCATTGGCTCTTCACTCAACCCTGAACACCTGGGCAGCAAAGGTGCGTCAATAAGAATGGTCTTTATCGACTACAGCTCAGCATTCAATACCATCATCCCCTCAAAACTAATCAATAAGCTTCAAGTCTTTGGCCTCAGTACCTCCTTGTGCAAATGGATCTGAGATTTCCTCACTTGCAGACCCCTGTCGGTTTGGATTGGCAACAACATCTCCTCCATCAGCTCAGGTGCACCCACAGGGCTGTGTACATAGCCCCCTGCTCTACTCACTTTACACCTATGACTGTGTGGCTAAGCACAGCTCCAATGCCATATTCAAGTTTGATGACAAACCACGTTGTATGCCGAATCAAAGATGGTGATGAATCAGCATTTAGGAGTGAGATTGAAAATCCGTCTGAGTGGTGCCACAACAACAACCTCTCACTCAATGTCAGCTAGACCAAGGAGCTGATTATTGACTTCAGGAGGAGGAAACTGGAGATCCATGAGCCAGTCCTCGTCGGGGGATCAGAAGTGGAAAGGGTCAGCAACTTTAAATTACTCAGTGTTATCATTTCAGAGGATCTGTCTTGGGCCCAGCACGTAAGTGCCATTATGAAGAAAGTATGGCAGCATCTCTACTTCCTTAGGAGTTTGCACATGTGTATTGTACACATGTACACTTCCATAGATGTGTATTGACTGACTGCATCACAGTCTGGTATGGAAACACCAATGCCCTTGGATGGAAAATCCTACAAAAAGTAATGGTTAAGGCCCAGTCCATCACGGGTAAAGCCCTCCCCACCATTGAGCATGCCTACATGAAGAGTTGTCGCTGGAAAGCAGCATCCATCATCAGGGATCCCACCACATGGGACATGCCCTCTTCTCACTGCTGCCATCAAGTAGAAGGTACAGAAACCTCAGGACTCACATCACCAGGTTCAGGAACGGATATTGCCCCTCAAAAATCAGGCTCTTGAATGAAAGGGGATAACTTCACTCAGCTACACTTGTCCCATCATTGAAACATTCTCACCATCTATGGACTCACTTTCAAGGACTCTTGCTCTCAATATTTATGTATTATTATTATTTCTTCTTCTTTCTTTTTACATTTGCACACTGCTTGAATGCCCAAGTTGGTGCAGTTCTTTCAATGATTCTATTGTGTTTATTGGAATGATTGAGTATGCCCACAAGAAAATGAATCTCACGGTTGTATGTGGTGACATATATGTACTTGGATAATAAATTTACTTTGAACTTTGAAGAAATGCGAACAATCTGTGAGTTTTAAATGTTGAATGAGGTATAGCAACATGTGAGTTAATTTTGAGATAGAGACAGAGAATCAGTCAGCACAGAAACAGTTCCAACTCTTCCATTCTGACAATGTGATTCAACGAGCCTGTATTTGGTCCATATCACTCCGAACGTTTCCTAACTCAGTACCTGTTTCAAAATCTTAAACATTCTAATTCTACCTACCTTTACATCTTCCTTTGGCATATACCCACCATCCTCTGCGTGAAAAAGCTGCCCCTGGGGGTGTGTGTGTGAGAGAGAGGTTCATGACCTCACTGTTGCTTTGCCTCACTTCTATAGGCTCTGAGTCCATCTCCCAGGTAAACACAGATGCAAAAAATCCATTTAAGATCTGCCCCATCTCTTTCGGCTCCATTCACTTTGATCTTCCAGAGGAGCAATTGTCAAATCCTGGGGATTTATCTACCCTAATTTGTCTCAAAATAACAAGCATCTCCTCCTCCGCTGTAATCTATATACAGTCCATGACCTCACTGCTGTGTTGACTCACTTCCTTTGGTCCTGTGTCTGGCTCCCGAGCAAAGCCAT
Organism: Mobula hypostoma; assembly: GCF_963921235.1. NCBI lineage: Eukaryota > Metazoa > Chordata > Chondrichthyes > Myliobatiformes > Myliobatidae > Mobula > Mobula hypostoma. Next base: position 32,113,449 of record NC_086129.1, on the reverse strand, counting down.
TTAATATTCCCCCATCCTTTTCAGGTCCTCACATAAATCACCACTCTGATGCTTTAGAGTTCTAATTTTGGCCCTTACTATCTATTTTAACATTAATGTATCTGTAGAAGTCCTTGGGAAGCAATGGATTTCCCCCATACTCATAATTCAAAACATTGTGAAACTCTTTAGCTTCATACTGTCTAAGTTACACAATTTGTTAGTGTACTTCAACAACTTCCAAAACTCTCTTCCGTTATTTAGATATCACCAGTTCTAGATGAACCTTGTTGGAGTTTGATGCGGTGAGTTCTCCTCCGAGTCCCTGAGTTATCTTGTAAGGCATATTTTTGTACGTTACTTTGTATACCTTCAGACATTGCTTAGTCCTTTATTGCCTATTTTACAGATATACGTAAGTCCAGTTCTTATCTATACATGGATATATTTGTTTAAATCCTTCAATTTTATGTGGGCATCGCTGCACAATGAACTGTTCTGTAACTATCGGAGTGTCTGTTAGTGCTTTTGCAATTTATCGGACTGTTGTAATATCTAAGAATATGCCTTAAATTCTCAACTTGTTCCTCCAAGTTAGGGTAAGTCATGTTTATGACCAGTGACCCAGCACAATCTTATGTAGGAGTACCTTTTACTTGTCAATCCCATACATGATCAGAAATAATGGCAGCCAATCTCATGGACCATCTGGATCCCTTGCCTTTGCATTACACACTGAAAGTACGGGGGCATTAAAATTTGTCCACTTCTGTTACAGTGAAGAATGCAAGCAAGTTTGCTGCATTTTCCTCCTGCATATGTCTGGACTTGGTCATTCCGTATGCCTTGGTTATATTACTGATCAGATAACTTTGACTCCTTGGATCCACATTCAATTCTGTGCTCAAATGCATCCACTATATTTCCAGTCCCAGCAATCAGAGCAGCAGTAACTTTTTAAAGGTTGCTTTAAAGCTAAGGACTTGTTATTTTTCAGTCCCAGCCATCTGATCAACAGAGTGAAGGAGTCAGTAGTGCTTAAGATTTGTTTACAGGTATACAGTAAAAGGGAAACAGACTTTAGCAGTGTGGCTATTATGGAGTGACTGTTTTGGTGAGTGGCCATGCCTGAGCTGTGGTTGAGAATAATTTTATTTTATTACTTAGCGATACAGTGTGGAGTAGGCCCTTCTGGCCCTTTGAGTCAGCCCAGCAAACCTCGACAACCCTGATTAACCCTAACCTAATCATAGGACAATTTACAATGACCAAATAACCTACCTGGTTCATCTTTGGGATGTGGGGGGAAACCAGAGAACATGGAGGAAACCCACACGTTCCACGGGGAGGGCGTACAGAGGCTCCTTACAGAACCGCGCCAGAGTCAAGTTCCGAACTCCGGAATGCCCCGAGCTGTAATAGTGCCATGGTAACCACCACACTACCGTGGTAGTCAAGGTGCTGAGACTTTGGTTCAAGAGTTTTCGGTGACAGGAGGTTGCGCAGAATCAGATAATGGCTATAAGTGTTTTCCATAGAATTGCTCTTCCTACATGAGTAGCTGGAATAGCAGTTAAGGTAGTGGCAGGACCAATGTAGCGTGCATGGTAACACACATCAAAGTTCTGGTGAACGCAGCAGGCCAGGCAGCATCTCTAGGAAGAGGTACAGTCGATGTTCAGGCCGAGATCCTTCATCAGGACTAACTGAAGGAAGAGTTAAGAGATTTGAAAGTGGGAAGGGGAGGGGGAGATCCAAAATGATAGGAGAAGACAGGAGGGGGAGGGATGGAGCCAAGAGCTGGACAGGTGATTGGAAAAGGGGATATGAGAGGATCATGGGACAGGTCTTTACCATCCCCTCCGACCTTCAACTGTCGGAGGCAGAACGCTCTGTCCTCAGTAAGGGCCTCACCCTTGTCCCCCTTCGCCCACGTCTCAGCGAGTTCCGTGTTTACCACGATGTGGAACTCTTCTTCCGCTGTCTTGGGCCTTTACTATCCCCTCCGACCTTCAACTGTCGGAGGCAGAACGCTCTGTCCTCAGTAAGGGCCTCACCTTTGTCCCCCTTCGCCCACACCTCAGCGAGTTCCGTGTTCGCCACGATGCGGAACTCTTCTTCCACCGTCTCTCCTGTCCCATGATCCTCTCATATCCCCTTTGCCAATCACCTGTCCAGCTCTTGGCTCCATCCCTCCCCCTCCTGTCTTCTCCTATCATTTTGGATCTCCCCCTCCACCTCCCACTTTCAAATCTCTTACTAACTCTTCCTTCAGTTAGTCCTGACGAAGGGTCTCGGCCTGAAACGTCGACTGTACCCCTTCCTAGAGATGCTGCCTGGCCTGCTGCGTTCACCAGCAACTTTGATGTGTGTTGCTTGAATTTCCAGCATCTGCAGAATTCCTGTTGTTAGCGTGCATGGTTACATCATCTGCAGAAGGCATCCAGATGCAACTTTTGACTGGTGGTGTGAAGGAAATGGAGCTGCAGTCTGATGTACTTTGGATCATCCAGGATGCTAAATGCATCATAGATTAGGTTTTTAGCAAGGTGGTCACACATAAGGTGCAAGCTGCGGCTAGTTGGGCGACCAACAGGTAAGTTAGAGAGGGTAGGCAAATAGTGCAGGATTCCCCAGTGGCCAGTACTCTTAGCAACGTATATCTATTTGGATACCATTGGGGTGGTGACATATCAGGGCACAGCCATTGCCAGGTCAGTGGCACTGCAGCTAGTTGTGAGCCTCAGCAGGAAAGGGTGAAGCCAAGAAAGGAACTGGTGTTAGGAGATACAATAATTAGGTAGACAGGTAGGAGATTCTGTGGTGATAGACCTTGGTGAACAAAGTCCAACTCCGCAGTCCAAATACACCACTGTGCAGCTGGGTGTTGGACTTCGTAACTAGCAGACCTCGGATGGACAGGATGCACAACCACTCCTCCCTCCCCGTCATCCTCAACATGGGCGTCCCCCAGGGCTGTGTGCTGAGCTGATTGCTGTACACCCTGCTCACATGTGACTGCACGGCCAAACACCCGTGTAATCACGTTGTCAAGTTTGCTGGTGACAGGACAGTGGTGGGGCTCATCACCAACAACGAAGAGACAGCCTGCAGAGAGGAGGGAGAAGAACCCAAGGCCTGAAGTTTCAAAGTCGTGGCAATGCACATCTTAACAAGCTGCATCACTGCATGCCATGGAAACTGCACTGTGGTGCACAAGAAGGCTTTACAACAGGTAGTCAAAACGGCCCAATGAATCACCAGCTCTAGCCTGCCAGCCATCTGGACCCACTGCAATTTGCCTATTGTCACAATAGGTCTGCAGCAGATGCGATCTCATTATCGTTTCATGCAGCCTTGGATCACTTGGACAGCACTAATATTTATGTCAGGCTGCTGTTTGTTGACTACAACTCAGTGTTTAACACAATTATTCCCACATTTCTGATCAAAAAGCTCCACAACCTGGGTAACTCCCGCTGCACAACTAGATCCTTGACTTCCTCACAGTCTGTGCGGATCAGAAATAACATCTCTATCTCGCTGATAATCAACTCAGGCGCACCTCGAGGATGTGTGCTTAGCCCACTGCTCTACTCTCTCTACATTCTTGACTGTGTGGCCAGGCACAGCTCAAATGCCATCTATAACTATGCTGACGACACAACTATTTTTGTCAGAATTTCAGATAGCGACGAGCAGGCATACAGGAGCAAGATAGATCAGTTGGCTGAGCGGTGTCACAGCGAAAACATCGCACTCAACATCAAGACCAAAGAATTGATTGTGGACTTCAGAACGGGTAAGACAAGGGAACATGCACCAGTCCTCATCGAGGGATCAGAAGTGGGAAGAGTGCTCAACTTCATATTCCTGGAAGTAAACATCTGAGGTCTATCCTGGGCCCAACATCGAGTTTGCTCCGCCATTCCATCATGGCTGATCCCAGATTCCACTCAACCCCATGCACCTGCCTTCTCGCCATTTCCTCTGATGCCCTGACCGATCAGAAAACAATCAACTTCCACCTTAAGTATACCCATGGACTTGGCCTCCACCGCAGTCTGTGGCAGCGCATTCCACAGATCACTACTCTTTGGCTAAAAATATTCCTCCTTCTGTCTGTTCTAAAGGGTCGCCCCTCAATTTTGAAGCTGTTCCCTCTAGTTCTTGATAACTCCACCATAGAAAACATCCTCTCCACATCCACCCTATCTATTCCTTTCAAATTTCGGTGGGTTTCAATGAGATCCCCACACATTCTTCTAAATTCCAGTGAGTACAGGCCCAAAGCTGCCAAATGCTCCTCATATGTTAACCCTTTCATTCCTGGAATCATCCACATGAACCTCCTCTGGACTCTCTTCAATGACGACACATCCATTCTAAGATAAGGGGCCCAAAACTGTTGACAATACTCCAAGTGCGGCCTGACTAGTGTCTTATAAAGGCTCAGCATTATCTCCTTTCCCCTTGAAATAAATGCCAACATTGTGTTTGCCTTCTTTACCACAGGCTCAACCTGTAAATTAACCTTCTAAGAGTCTTGCACGATGACTCCTAAGTCTCTCTGCACCTCTGATGTTTGAACTTTCTCCCCATTTAGATAATAGTCTGCACTATTGCTCCTTTTACCAACATGCATTATCATACATTTCCCAACATTGTATTCCATCTGCCACTTTTTTGTCCATCCTTCCAATTTGACTAAGTCCTGCTGCAATCGCATTGCTTCCTCCTACCCCGACACCTATCTTTATATCATCTGCAAACTTTGCCACAAAGCCATTAATTTCAAATGCTACATGCATTTAAATACAGCAATTTGAATTCAGTATTCTTTGATCTTCTGAATTTAGCCTCTGTGGTACAATTTAACTCTTTGCTCTGTCTGCATTTGTACCCAATCATTGGCTTGTCCTTCCTTATATTCATGTTACATCCATCATCTACTTGTAAACCTGTTGGCTCTTCCTCAGCTCTACCATACTGGTTCCCATCCCCCCCGCCATATTAGTTTAAACCACTCCCAACAGCTCTAGTAAACCTGCCCACAAAAGTATTGGTCCCACTCAGATTCAAGTACAACTCGTCCCTTTTGTTACAGGTCCCATCTGCCCCAGAAGAGGTCCCAATTATCCAGAAATCTGAATCCCTGCTCCCTGCTCCAATTTATCTGCCACCTCATTCTATTCCTAATCCTCACTGTTGTGTGGCACAGGCGGCAATCCCGAGATCACTACCTTTGAGGTCCTGCTTCTCAGCTTCCTTCCTAACTCCCTGTATTCTTTTTTCAGGACCTCCTCCCTTTTTCTACCTATGTCATTGGTACCAATATGTACCACGACTGCTGCTCATCCTCCCTTTTCAGGATATTGTAGACACACCCAGAAACATCTCGGTCTCTGGCACCTGGAAGGCAAACTACCATCCGTGTTTCCTTCTTGTGTCCACAGAATTGCCTATCTGTCCCCCTGATTATAGAGTCCCCTATTACTGCTGCCAGCCTCTTCTGCTCCCTACTCGTCTTACCTACAGGGCCAGACTCAGTGCCTGAGACACGGCCGCTGTTGCTTCCCCCAGGTAGGTTCCCCCACCTCCCTAACAATACTCAAAATGGAGTATCTATTGTTAAGGGGACAGCCACAGGTGTGCTCTCCACTAACTGATGTTCTCCCTTCCCTCTCCTAACAGTTATTCATTTATCTGTCTCCTGCAGCCTTGCTGTGACCACCTTCATGTCATTCCTATCTATCACTGCTTCACTTTCCCTAACAAGTTGAAGGTCATCGAGCTGCAGCTCCAGTTCCCTAACACGGTCTCTAAGATTTAAATAAGAAATGAGGAATAAACTTACCTACTTACCTTCCCTCCGTCTGTTCTTACCGAAGCAGGAATGCTTCTGTTGCATCTGCACCGTCCTCCAGTCAACAACTCCTATCGAAAAACTTCCTGCTTTTTAAAGCTCTTCACTGGACCTGCACGGGAACACTTCTGTTGCGTCTGCGCAGTACTCCGATCAATGACTTCTTCCTCCCACCTTCTTATTCTGACTTCGTCTCTCTTCCTTTCCAGTCCTGATCGTCGGTCCGAAACCCATTGTTTACTCTTTTCCATAGATGCTGCCTGGCCTGCTGAGTTCCTCTAGCATCTTGCATGTGATATTTGTGTGTTGGATATCCAGCATCTGCAGATTTTCTTGTGTTTTTCCTTTAATTAATTTTGTTTTAAATTTTGGGCAGAGAAACAAAATCATACATTAATAGTTTTTGAAATTATCACGGAACATACACTTTTTTTAACCTTTCATTACGAATGAGCAAAAATCCATAAGTGGTCTGTATGTGATTGGCATGGCGTTCTACATATTCTTTGTTGTGCTGAATGGCAAAGTCCAAGGTCATCCAAAATACTACTGTATTAGAATGGTTACACCAAGGCCCACTTACCCATTTTTACAACATTCTTCTCAGTCTAGGAATGCCTCTGTTTTTAAATTCTCACCCTGGTTATCAAAAGCAACCATGATCTTGCCAGGCACTTTTATCTGTAACTTTCTTCAGTCCTGAAACCTTCCAAAATCTCAGTGCTTCTCTAGGTCTGGCCTCTTGTACATCCCCAGTTTTCATCACTCCTTTGTTCATGGTTGTCCATTCTATTGCCTGGGCAGCTCTGGATTTCCCTGTTGAAATTTCTTGAACCCCTACTCCCACTTTAAGATACTCCATACCAACTGTACACATTTGATCACTTGGCCTAATATTTCTTCAGACTCTTGAGTCCAATTTTTCTTTTATGCTCCTGGTGTGATGAACCTGTAGCGGCTACTTAAAAACCAAACCAAAACTGCTGAGAGACTTATTGAGGGAATTAACACTGTATAATGCACTTCCAAATAACTGAGTTCCAAGTCAAAAAAGTACGTTCAATCTTTACTATGAAACCAGCAAAGACGAGCGATCAAAAATAGTGATAATGGAATTATCAATATTCATGAAAGTTTGCAGAATGAGTGATATAAGTGAGTAAAGAGAGCAGTCAACAAAAAAATATACATCCCTTGCTTCGTCTATCACTAACTAAACTAATGGCACAAAAGGTGCATATATGACTATACTAATTTACTTCTACCATGCCCTGACCTACATGACAAATTACTGTAAATTGTAATAAAAATGTGCACCATAAAATACAATACAGAAAGTGAAAATAGATACATTGCTCTTACAGTACCTTTGGCTCTTTTATTTTGTTAATGTTGGCATATAAATACAAGATACATTGCACGTTAAATTTTGGTCTGAATTAAAATGATCTCGACTATTACACTCACCTTCATATTGAAGGAGTTTAGTTTAAACTTTCTACGGTATTTAAACAAAACCCAATATTGAGTCAATAGCCTATTCCAACTGTTCCTTCAGCAATGAAGTATTAGCTTGACAGAAACAGCTAATGTTAAAGTGAATTTTAAAAAATAAATCACGCTCTTTCCCTTTTCCTATTCAATGCACTCTTATTAGCCTTCTATCTATAATTTAATCTTCAATTCTCATTTACACATTTCATTTTAAATTCCGAAATTTAAGATAAAAAATACACTGCACATAAAATTTTGAAATGTTCCATCTGCTCCTACTTTACATAAGGCTGCTGTTCTATATCTTTGTATTTTAATCTAATCTCTTCTGCTGTTGATTATTGCTTCAGTTAACTATAAACTCCAGTCTTCTATCTTATCACCCCAAGCCCAAATTGTTCAAGCAAGTCATCTCGGATGTCAGCAGAAATGCCCGCTGAGTGCAAAATGTACTCACTTCTGTTTCCTGACTTATAATTTCATTATCTGCTATTTTTTCATTTTGTCTATGAAACCTTCCTAACTGTTAGGTGACAATATGAGAATAAACAGAAAGATGCAAATGAAAATTGTCAACCTACTGAATTAATCAGTGATGTCTCTGTAAATGGGGTAACAGGAATCTCCATTTCTCAGTTGCCCTCGGAGTGCAGAGTGTTGTTTTCGGTAAGTGTCTGGGCTTTCATGCACAGAATCTGTGGGGATCTGTAGAATGTACGAACACTGGCCACTGGTTTAGTGGTGTGATATTTCTGCCAGTGGGATAGGTGGGTGCAAGGAGTACGACCCACAGAGCTCGAAAGCACAGAGGTTTGGCAATGGTCGGGAATGTGATTGGCAATTAAACTAAGGTGAATATTTCTACTATTTTTGCTATGAGAGTTCATTAGAATAAATAAAGAAAATACTTAAAGGTAAGTAGTACTTGGAATGGAACAAATCCATCTTGTGATCAGTATTATGAGGATTAACTAAAGAGAGTTTAGTGGTGTTTCGAAAAAGGATAGCTCAAAGCTGTGCTGTTTTCTAACTGGGCTATGAGAGAAGGTAGCTCCCTGGCAGCCAGGTGTGCAGGAACGTATCCAGCTGAAATTACTGGCAAGTCATATCTTGGAGCTGTCCTGGACCTTGAACTCAACACCTCCCCCTGCATCTGGATCCTTGACTTCCTGACCAACAGACCGCAATCAGAAAGGATATGCAGCAACTATCCTCAATACTGGTTCCCCACATGGCTCCAATTTCAGCCCCCTACTCTGTGTCCTATACATTCGTCCTGCACGGCCAACTTCTGCTCGAACTCCTTGCTAAAGCAGCCAGCATAATCAAAGGCCCCACCCATACCATTCATTCTTCCTTCCCTCCCCTCTTGTCACACAGATGATACATAAGCCTGAATGCATGCACCATCAATCTCAAGGACGGACAGCTATCCCACTGTTGTTAAATGACAGGATCCCTAGTTCAATCAGATGGACCCTTGACTTCAATTTACCCCGCTATATAGTTTTGTCTACATGCAGTGCTCTTTCTCTGTAAACCCTTTATTCTGCACTCTGATATTGCTTTACTTCAACGCACCATTGTAATGAACTGATCTGTATGAATGGTAAACAAGACAAGTTTTTTGCTGTACCTTGGTACACGTGAGAATAATAAACCAATTAACCACTTTGCTTCATTCACGTTCTTCAGGGTAAGATTTCTGCTGTCTTTACCCAGTATGCTGTCTCCAAAACTAGCAGTCTGATTAGCTCTTAAACATTATTTTTGAAGAGAGAGTCGAACTTCAAATGGAACATAGTCTATTACTATCATCTTCGATTGAAAATCAATTAATTAAAACTCGGAGTCAATTCTATATACGTGGTGATAAAACTGGGAAACTACTGGCTAATCAACTGAAATCGGCTTCGGTTAAACGCCAGATTGTTAAGATTCATAAAAATGATGGTACTCTGACGGTTGATCATGATGAGATAAACAAATCCTTTCAAGAATTTTATACTTCTTTATACCCATCAGAATTTCCTGATGACTCCACTTTAATGCACAAATTTTTAAAGAAATTGAATATTCCAAAATTACCACCTAATGAACGTTTAAAACTAGATGTACCTATTACGGTAGAAGAAATAAAAAATGCTATTTCTTCGATGAATTCAGGTAAAGCACCTGATCCAGACGGTTATACAGCAGAAATTTTAAAATCCTCCTCTACTATACTTTCTCCTTGGTTATGTAGAACCTTTATGGATGCAGTATCTATAGGTAAATTACCTCAATCTTTTTATCGAGCTTCTATTTCCCTAATTCTTAAAAAAGATAAGGATCCTACTGAATGTGCATCTTATAGGCCTATATCTTGCTGAATGCGGATTCTAAGATTTTTTCTAAAATATTGGCAATAAGACTGGAGAATGTATTACTTCAAATTATTTCTGTTGATCAGACTGGATTTATTAAAAATCGTTACTCCTTCTTTAATATTAGGAGATTAATGAATATTGTTTATACTTCTTTACCTAGAACTCCAGAATGCATCATCTCATTGGACGCTGAGAAAAAGATTAAAAAAGAACATTCTCTGCAACAGCTGAATGCCACTCTGGGTTACGTGGGGGAATGAGGGAAACGTGGTCTTGACTAAGATGCCCATATCCTCCATGAGCAATAAAAAAAAACAAATCCACCATCCATTCACATAATCCATTTGATACTACAACAAACTGAAGTACTGAAAATAACTCAAACAACAGGAATTCTGCAGATGCTGGAAATTCAAGCAACACACATCAAAGTTGCTGGTGAACGCAGCAGGCCAGGCAGCATCTCTAGGAAGAGGTACAGTCGACGTTTCAGGCCGAGACCCTTCGTCAGGACTCACGTCTCGGCCTGAAACATCGACTGTACCTCTTCCTAGAGATGGCTGCCTGGCCTGCTGCGTTCACCAGCAACTTTGACGTGTGTTACTGAAAATAACTTCCTTCTAACCTTTTAAAATTTAAAAACAGTAAAAATAAAAAGTTGGTTGCAAATAACATTACCTTCAAATTGTAAAGAAAATGGAATGAATATAAAGGAAAAGTACCAAGTAGGAGGGTTCATGAGCCATAAGGTCACAGCACCGAAGATAGGCACTAAGTCTTATCAATAAATCTGCCAGTGCACTGTTGAAGTAAAATCTTACTTCACTCTGCCCTCCCCTTAGATCACTACCTTCTTCAGGAGAAACACATCAGCTTTTTTGACTGCTGATATTCCACAGGTATGCTTTAATGTGATTTATTTTTTATCTATCTCTTAATGTCTACTTTTAATATTAAAACAACGGCATTCATAGTAATAACTGTGTCGAGCAATTGGAAAAAACAAGGTAGTATCAGTTTTTGTAATGACTGCCATTATGCTGATTAAACTGGGAATTGTAATCAATTGCAGCTTGGAAAAGTGTTTTTGCACATAAGCAGTACAGGAGAAAATGTCTGGAATTGTTTTGTTTGCGTTCATCTCAGTGTAAAATGGGTATCTAAATTTATTCAACAAAAAACGGGTATTTGCAAAGAAAATATAAGGTAATTCCTATAGTTTACAAAAGTATTCACAGACTCTTTTATGCATTTGTGAAAGATGCTTTAAAAGGGAGAGTCTGACTGGACATCCTTGGAACGTTCAAGACTATGTTCCAGCTAATGTGTGGTTCCTATTGTAATAACAAAAATCACAACCAACGTATACATAATGAGCTATATTGAAAAGCTGATGGGCTCTGTCTTGATGATTGATGTCATCAGTTCCATAGCAAGCCACCAGCCTTTACCCTAGGACGTTCATGACTTTAGAACACACATATTCAAACACTGAGATCCTATTATGAGTACAGATTCCAGCTGATAAACCTCGTCAGTACATTTTATGACAGGACTGTTTTGAGTCCAGATGTGGAACACCCAGGTACTAAAATTTCACAGCATATCCACTTGAATATGACCTTCTCAATTTAAGGAAATCTGAAAAAAGTAAACAATTCTCTGCATTCAATAAGCAAAGTTAAACCCGAGTTTAAAAAATTTACAGATAAACTAGTTTCTGAAAATTGCTGAATGCATTTTTAAGGTCTAATAGGTTTCTTTTATATTAAAATTTGTGTGTGTGGTTTGTATCAATGCGCTCCAAATCTCACATTTAAATACGTAATTCTCTCCAAAGTTAAAACAAAGTGGGGCAAGGATTAGTTAAAATCATTAAGTTGCTTTAAACTGTATAGTATTCGTGATATTTTTTAATTTTCCAGATTTTCAACATCTGCAATATTTTATGAACATTGGGTTTGATCAGATGTACAATTTAATGAAAACATGAGCCTTTCAAAAATAATGTAAAATAATGGGTTCAATTGTTCTCTGACCTTGGCAATTTACTTGCCAACTTTTCATCACCATGCGAGGAGACATCGTCAGTGCACTGTTGATAGTGGTGTGTCCTCTGAATGCGTGGCCTTTCTGTAAAGGTCTCCCTTATGCATGCTGATAAAACATTTTCAAGTAAATTGCGAAGATCGGAGAACAACTCAACCCAACCACCAACCACCCGGGTTACACATCTTCCGAATTATTTCCAAAGTAACGAACAATGATGCCAACTCATTTTATTGGATTGTTTTAGATCAAATTAAATGGTCCGCATTAGAATTTACTGGCTTTGCCTCTTTTAAGGGTTTTTGTTTTCAGCAATATTCCGTTTGAGGGAGCGGGACTTCTCTTTAGCAGGCTGTCTTGCCTTTCATCTCTCTCCTTTTAAAGATGGGCAGAGTGTTTTACGAGCTTAATGGTTGAGAGGTGTCTTCTAATCTTCTGTTAAGCCAATGAATAAGTTACTGTGCAATACATATTCGTCAAATGTATTTGAATGCCTTTGCATTGCAATTTTCAGCCTGATTGAAACTGAGAATTGAGGATCTTGTGGAAAACCTGCATGATCATTAGATACTGACAGTCTATTTTAATTTTCTTTTGAAAATGTATTTTATTCATAATTAATACAGTAAATATAATCAGTATGCATTTTCTCCGCTTTAATATCAGTTCAATGTTATCTTATAATGAGTCAATGAACATAAGAAATAGGAGCAGGAGTAGGCCATCCGGCCCATTGAGCCAGCTCCGCCATTCAATAAGATCATGGCTGATCTGTCCGTAAACTCAGCTCCATTTACCTGACGCAAACAACAGGAATTCTGCAGATGCTGGAAATTCAAGCAACACACATCAAAGTTGCTGCTGAACGCAGCAGGCCAGGCAGCATCTCTAGGAAGAGCTACAGTTGATGTTTCAGGCCGAGACCCTGCGTCAGGACTAACTGAAGGAAGAGTTAGTAAGAGATTTGAAAGTGGAAGGGGGAGGGGGAGATCCAAAATGATAGGAGAAGACAGGAGGGGGAGGGATGGAGCCAAGAGCTGGACAGGTGATTGGCAAAGGGGATACGAGAGGATCCTGGGACAGGAGGTCCGGGGAGAAAGACGGGGGGGGGGGGAACCCAGAGGATGGGCAAGGGGTATAGTCAGAGGGACAGAGGGAGAAAAAGGAGAGTGAGAGAAAGAATGTGTGTATAAAAATAAATAACAGATGGGGTATGAGGGGGACGTGGGGTATTAGCGGAAGTTAGAGAAGTCAATGTTCATGCCATCAGGTTGGAAGCTACCCAGACGGAATATAATCCTGATCCTGTCCCATGATCCTCTCATATCCCCTTTTGCCAATCACCTGTCCAGCTCTTGGCTCCATCCCTCCCCCTCCTGTCTTCTCCTATCATTTTGGATCTCCTCCTCCCCCTCCAACTTTCAAATCTCTTACTAACTCTTCCTTCATTTAGTCCTGACGAAGGGTCTCGGCCTGAAACGTCGACTGTACCTCTTCCTAGAGATGCTGCCTGGCCCGCTGCGTTCACCAGCAACTTTGATGTGTGTTGTCCATTTACCTGCCTTTTCCCCATAACCCTTAACTCCCCTACTACGTAAAAACCTACCTAACTGTATCTTAAATATATTTAGTGAAGAAACCTCAACCGCTTCCCTGGGCAGAGAATTCCACAGATTCACCACTCCCTGGGGAAAAACAGTTTCTCCTCATCTCCGTCCTAAGTCTTCTCCCCTGAATCTTGAGGCAATGTCACCTAGTTCTAACCTCACTTACCAATGAAAACAACTTTCCGACTTCTATCTTATCTATCCCTTTCAAAATTCTGTATGTTTTGATAAGACCCCCCCTCTCATTCTTCACAATGTCACTATGTTTCCTCAAAAAAAGCACCCATAAAGTGTTTGAAAGCCCAATCTTTCAATGTCCCATGGCAGTAGAATTCCTGACTGCAGGATTGTAGGATAAGAATCAAGAACACATTAGACCAGGCGTTCCCAACCCTTTTTTTTCATCCCATGGACCCCTACCATTAACTGAGGGGTCCATGGACCCCAGGTTGGGAACCCATTCATTAGAGGCATTGCTTCTTAAATCAGAGAAGTGAGGTCCATTATGTTATAATTACTGTTACCTCCATGATACTGGCTAATGCAGTGAACACAGACAATTGAAATTGGAGCCTTGATTTAGCTCAGTCCTTCATGGACATTCAATATACCATTTATAAAATGCGGAAGCATAAAAGTAAAAGTATTATCATTTTTAATTTGCTCTTAGATTTTTGGTTGACGTGGAGACATCTAAAGAGATACAAGGGCTTCAAGCAAGGGGAAAGATGGAGCAAGACCATTCATCTCAGTGTTTCTGGAGTCCTGAAATGCCAACATTTAAACCTCCACTCTCCAACGGTGTGATGTGAGTACCACATACTAAAAGTATCAGAACAAATGAGACACATAAAGCTGTATAAACTAAAACTTTGCTTTGTAGCCTCTGGTAAAGTTTTCTTACTAAATACTTCTCAGTGATGTTTTGGTAGATAGCAATCAGGTATTTTAAAAGTCAGTGGTCTTGATAAAGATTGACGTGATGATTCAGTTTAACTATTAATGTCCAACAGCACTTGACGTAACCCTGAAAGAGTTATCAAGATCTTTAAACATGAAGGACACTGGATTAAACATTCAGTTTGTTTATGCTGTTATTCACTTAACTCTCTGGAAGATAATCTATTATCTACAACTGCTTCATCTAATGGAATCCTTACCAACACTTAAGAGTGAATACAGAATGGATTGCAAGACTGTAATCTAATCAAAGGGTTCAGCAGACCTGATGTATAAACCCTGCAAAGGTAGAAGCTCCTCTTATTTGTGGAATTCCATAAGATTCATGTTTTATTTTCTATTTATACTTTTACAGAATGCAAGCTTCACTGTCAAAATTAATATTTATTCCCCATTCCTAGCTATCTTTGGGAGAGTAGCAGTGAGCATTTCCCTAAACTCCTTCAGTTCAAGTGGTAAAGTATTAAGAGTTCCAAGAATGATGATAGATGAATTGTGACTTATATTGTTATTCACTCACAGGACATGGGAATTAGTGTCAAAGCCCATTTAGTACCAGACACCTAAAGAACCAGAGGCGTATTTCCAAGTCAGATGGTTGGATGTACTTGAAGGGAATTTTTCAGGTGGTGAGATTCCTCTACCTTTGTTGATGTTGTCCTTTTAGATGACAGAAGTCTAAAAGTTTGGAAGGGGCTGTCAAAGGAGAGCCTTGTCAACTTACTACATTGTGCCAATCAGTTTTTTTGCTCACTTCATGCTGGTTGGTGTCCTGTAGGGTAAATGGCCACGTGGTTAAGCTTCTGCCCAGCTGATCGACACACCAGTAAGTCAAAGAGTGGAACATGAGAATCCTGACCTGAGGGGCCTGCTCAATTGTGGACAATTCAGAATCTGCACTGTCAAGAGGCTGCCCAACTAGAGATGAGGCCAACCAAATTTACTTTATTGTGAGGCTAAGATCTCCACAGATGCTCAGGCTTGGAAACTTGTCCTGAAATCCACTAGACCAGAGGTCTGAGAACAGCAACTTTCCTTTACTTGGTATCAATGACCTGGGCCAGAGTCGTATGGTCATGAGGAGAAACTATCCAGGTTGGATTTGTTTCACTTAGAACAAAGGAGAGCGGGGGGAGACATAACTGATGTAAATAACATTTTAAGTGGTATCGCTCGTTTTAGGTCGCAGCTGGAAATTCCAGTTGGCGGACCATTTCCCTCCACGCCGCTCTGATATATTGGGAAATCATGTACTCGGCAGGTAACAGCAGTGGTTTGCCTTTGCCTTCTGCTGGGTGAGTTTAAAGAGATCACCACCTCTTGCAGTGGATGATCAGGACGTCTAAGTGCCTTGTCATGCTCTTAGCACTCCACCAACGCCTGCTGGCCTGCCTTCTTGACCATTGGACCATTAATCGGTCTCTTCTGCTCAATCCGCCATGGCCAGACTTCACATGCTGGGATAGATAGATCCCCTACCTTACCGAGGGTCGAAGACCCGTTGGCTAGCCTCACCTGGTTTGGCCCGCCTGCCAAAACGGTTTACCGGGGTGTGGCCGCTGCATGTGTTACAGCTACCTGGAGCCACAGGTGGGAGCTGAGCGCCAGGTGGGGACCAAAGATGGACGAGCTGCCCTGAAAAAGGGCACGGCAGACCCCCCACCAGAGGTGCTACCTCTCCCTAGACACCCCATACACCCCTTAAGTGGTAGAGATAGGATAAAGAAGCAGGACCTATTGCTCATAGCATTGAGGTTGGTTGTTAGCAAAGGTAAGCCAAAGGTAGGAAGATTAGAGGAGAATTGAGAAAAAATATGTTTTACTTGACGAGTGTGAGAGGATAATAGAACTGGCAAAACTCATCACATTTCAAAAGTACCTGAAGACCTATAACATATCAGGTTTCATGAAGAACAAAGGGGTGGGATTATCCTAAAATCTATTCTTTGGCTAGCATGAATACGATGGGTTGAACAGCCTTCTTCTACACCATAACTTCAATGATTCCAGGATTCAAAAGTACACTGGAGAACTTCAAGCTTTATCTAATTCAGAAGCTTTATCTTCTGAAAATAAAGGAAAATCATAATTGCAGGAGGCCACAGATCTGAACATTTGTGAGGTACTTGACAATACTGATAAACATTGGAAGCTGTCATTTTAATCCCTTCTATGAAACTGCTGATCTCTCAATTCTCCACTGGATAATGCGGCTGTATAAGACATGCTTGACAGTCAAGGGGTTTTAGAAAGAGAAATTCATCTTTGAGCACCTTTGATTTATCTCATACTGACTGAAGCTATAGGCTTTATTCATCACTATACATCTGGTTTCATTGCATTTTCTATCTTAAGCACTAGGTTTAGACCTGACACAATACTTGTACTTAAAGTATAATTAGTCTACTCACTACAGTTTTGTAATTTATAAACTGAGGAACTAAATACATTTGAAAAAACTGCCCAATGATCTTGAGTGAAGAATATGAAAGTTCAACTCATCTCCAGGCTTTCATGAATTTGGGCCCTTTAATGTGGAATGGTTGTCCTTTCTCTGCAGGCAATTTTACAGCCACCCCTAATGGCCTTGAGTTCTTTTCTGCTGAAGACAAAGATGAAAACGAGAAGACCCTGGTTGTGAGCTTATTCAGAAAATCTTGTAACCTTTGTAATTTTTAACTACTGGAGTCCTATATCCAGTGAGTTTCCAAGTTTAGCTGTGCATTTTCAGCTAGCACCGCTCCCAACCCATCCAATTTCGGCACCTGCATCCACCTCCTCTGATCTTGTCTATGCAGTGAGGTAACAGGCTGTCTCGGAGTGTCCACACTTCATTTGCTGACAAAACTAAGACCTCAAACCAAATTGGACACTCACTAACTGTTGCCCTTTGTGAGCCATCCACCCAAAACCAGTAATCAAATTAAAAGTTATCCCAGTGCTTTGCTTTCACCTCACACAGATGAATTCATGAGCTGTTTTGCATAGAACAATAATTACATGAAGCTTCAATAAAATATATGATCAGATCAAATTTTGTTGACAATGTCGAAGGAAAGATATTAGCCTGGTCATTGGAAGATTTCCCAACATAGTACAATGGAATTTTTACCCAGTTTCTTTGAAAGTCTACAACTTTGCAAGCTGTAATGATAGATTACCCAAAGAAACTCCTGATTGAATAAACCTACTGTGTATAGTGAAAGTTGGGATTCTGAAAAATCAAAATATAAAATGAACATGGAGAATTAAAAACGTAAAATTCTGGTCAAGTATCATCTGTAGAAAGAGAAACTAAGCCAAAACTATTAACATTCTGATGAAGAGACTTTGACCTGAAATGTAAGCTTTGTTTTCCTTTCCATGGCTACTGCTGCCTGCATTGCTGAATGACCAGAGTTTTCAGTTTTATTTCAGAGTGCTGGCTGGGGCTGGAATAGCAGTCCAGGCACTGTTTCCTTCTATCTAATTCCTACCTGTGCACCATTTTCAAAATATATCATGGCTGGAGAACAAGAACATCAGAGTTATAGAGAGATACAGCACAGAAATCCACTCAATCTGCACTAACCATCAACCACGACTTACATTAATCTGACTTTAATTTAGTTTTTATTTAATTCTCCCCACAATTTCATTCACATTCCCAGATCTTACAACTCAACTACACAATAGGGGCAAGTCACAGTGACCAATGAAACTACCAGCTGACACAATTTTAGAATGTGGGAAGAAACCCAAGCTCCCTGTAAATAAAGCACAGGGAGAACGTATGAACTCCACACAGACAGCACCTAAAGGCAGGATTGAACCTAGACCTCTGCTGCTGCAGGGCAGTGAGGCTTGACTGGTTGTAGCCCTTTGTTGCCATTCTAAATTACCTACAAGAGCTTAATTCATCACAGACTGCAGACCAAATCAAGGACCTTACTATTGTAATTGAGTCAACAGCACATCAAGTGTTGTATTCATTACTGGAGAGTTTTATTGTGTTTTACGGCACTGGGCTAAAATAGATGTCATTCATCTTCTTTGCAGCAAGAGTTCGCCCAAGATTTTCCCAAATGTCCTTGCTCAAATTGGCAACACACCCCTCATTCGAATCAACAATATTGCAAAAGAGTATGGAATCAAATGTGAACTATGTAAGTAACACTATTTCTGTCTCTCATGAATTAATATACAAACGTTTGTAGATTCTGCCAATTTCCAGACTGTGATGTTTAACAATTCCTTGGAAATGCAACATATGAACATAGGCAGTGATAAGGGTATGCCCTGGGCTTTAGTTTACCTGTTTATTCCTGCATTTTAATTAATCCTAATTATATGCGTGGTTACTATATTCCAAGTGTCTGTGTAATAAAAAGGCAAACAATATACTGATTACAATATAGATCAAAATTAGAGGGAACACTCCAAATATTGTTTTTAATGCTGATAAATTTTGCAGAGAAATGTGAAAACAAGAATAATAAGCAATATCCAATATTTAAAATGGTCATAAGATAATAAACACCAGAAAGAGTTAGCAACACTAAAAAAATTATATACTTTTTATTTTGTTTAGGAACAATAACTAGAATTTCCCTACCTTATTTATAAATTGTGTAATAACAAAAGGGAATTTTCATTTATTAGGAGACTTACAATTTCATAGAAAAATGTAAATTGGGAGGAGGAATCGGTCATCAGAATTCTACTCTGCTGCATAATTTAGAATGATCAAGGATAATCTTCCATCTCAATGCCGCCTTCCTGCAAGATCCCCATTTCTGTATTTATCTCTGTCCTGAATATATTCATCAATTGATCATCAACTGCCTTGTAGGGTGGCAAATTCCAAAGATTCAGAATGCCCTGCACAAATCTCTCCTCCTCTCAGTTCTAAATAGTGGACCCATTCTTCTGAGACAATTAACCTCAGTTTTGGAATCAATAGCTGAAGAGAAATATCCTTCTCGAGTCTTTATTTCAATTGGAGCAGTGCTGATTCTTCTAAAACATGTAACATTTAAGACTGGTATTAAATCTCCTCATAAACTGCTTCCCTCATCTCAGAAAATTGTTTGCTGAGTGTTTGTTCCATTTCTTCCCAGACAAGTAAAAGCTTTCTTATAAATGAAAACCAAAACTGTACACAATATTCCTGGCATTGTCTCACCAGAGCTCTTCGTTAATGTCAAATAGTATTTTGTTTCTATTATTGGATACCAAAATTATAGACCAAATTACCCTCCTCGCTGTATTTTACCTATCAACCAACTCTTAGTCTGGACTAATATTTTTACCTGCACGAGTAAAACAACCTGCTGTTTTTGCTTTATGTGAGTTGTGGTTATTTAATACAAGACTTGTCTGCTATTTTTATTGTTCACTGTTATATTTTACTGTTCTTTAAATCCAACTGTCTAAACTATTATTGGGGAATAATAAGCTTACTCTTGCTAAAATTTTAGCATTATTCTTGCTAAAATATACCAGAGTATCAGCCTGTACTTAGACTTATCTTACTACCCATTACACCACTGGCGTTTAGGGCAACAATGAAGGTCCTCCAATTCTGCTGTCCATACATTGCACACAGATGTAGAAGGATTCCTCATTGCTGCTTCCATAACAATTTTTTGACCATTCAGGGTTGTTAGCCCTGAGTTGAACCCCAGAACCGGGAGGACCAGTGGGCTATCTTAGTCTGGCCTTTACCCTTTGACCTGTTTGGCATGAATGACCATACCAAGAGCCAAAACACCAGGCCCTGAATCTAGCCAACACAGCTCTCTGGGTCATTGAGGCACACGAGCCTCCAAACCCTACGACAAGGTTGTGGTCCTCTTGGAAGACTTAGACTCACCATCACACTTTTACTTCCATTTATGTTTGCATCCTTTTGACAATACAATCAAAGTTAAGTCATTGCTGCAGCTGGCATGCAATAAAATTTGTCTCATGAGAAGTTTTCATTGAAAATATGACATTACTTAAAGCCCTTCCATTATACTGTACATCAGCATCATAAGTCAATTAATTTGGGTGGTTCTTAATTTGAACTTGCTTCAATGTTTTCTTTTCCTTTGTGTTTGATATTAAGAAAACTTTGAAAAGAAATTACATGGAAACACCTTCTCCCTAAGTGTAATTTTGCTGATGCCTATTCTAGTGGCTAAGTGTGAGTTCTTCAGTGCCGCCGGAAGCATTAAGGACCGCATTGCATTACGGATGATCGAGGATGCTGAGAAACAGGGGATTCTGAAACCAGGTGTTGTCATCATCGAACCGACATCGGGTAACACAGGTAGAGCTTAAACTGAGATTTTGGATCACACTGGTTCTGACTCATTTCGTGGCCCTTATCTTGAACTCCAGAAGTGTGTCTAAAGACCTACAGAACATTTGGGGTATAAGCAGGTGCCGTCATGACAAGCTTTGCGCAGTCTGTTCCATCTGTTGCGGTTGTGTACCAGAGCCTAGATCACTGCAAATGTTTTCCCTGTCCATTCTTTTATGTTGTCTGTCCATCTTTTCCTCTGTCTCCCTCTCCTCCTCTTCCCCTCCACAGTTCCTTGTAGAACGGTCTTTGCAAGGCCACTGGATCTCGTTACGTGGCCGTACCATCTCAGCTTTCTTTTCTTCACCGTTGTAAGAAGGTCTTCATGGGGGCCAATGTGGTGCTGGACGGTCTTGCGGACCTGCTCGTTTGTGATGTGGTCCAAGTATGAGATGCCCAAGATGTTGCGATAGCATCTCATTTCCAATGCCTGTGTCTTCAGGCATAAGCAGATGTGAATGACCAAAAAAATTATTTGTAGAAAAAGGCCAGAAAATATAGTAATTTAACTATATACAATCTGTGCTAGCTTTATTCTGTGGAATTCTCTGCCCAATGAAGTAGTGAAGGCTATCTCAGTAAATATATTTAAGACAAGGTTGGATAGATTTCTGCGTAGTAGGGGAATTAAGGGTTATGGGGAAAATACAAGAAGGTTGAGATGAGTCCATGGCCAGATCAATCATGATCTTTTTGAATGGCAGAGCAGGGTCTGGGCCAGGTGGACTACTCCTGTTCCTATTTCTTATTCGAACTGATAAATGCATGGAGGCCTCTTTGTAGGCACCCTAGGTGCAAACTGATGGAATTACCTGTGTATTTTGGAGGCATTTTGTCAGCTGATTGGCTGTCCTGAACTATACAGCAATGTTGA
Source organism: Mobula hypostoma (assembly GCF_963921235.1). Taxonomy (NCBI): domain Eukaryota; kingdom Metazoa; phylum Chordata; class Chondrichthyes; order Myliobatiformes; family Myliobatidae; genus Mobula; species Mobula hypostoma. The sequence continues at coordinate 32,091,923 of NC_086129.1, read as the reverse complement.
TCCACAGAGAACTCACACTTCACGGTATTCATGTCTTCCAGATGAGAGTATGCCTGAGTCAACACATTGAGTGATGTAGAAATTCTGCAGAAAGTCATGTCCCTAAAGCTGTGGAGTGAAAACAGAGAACTGAAATATGCATTTGGGTTACAAATGACTCCTTTTGAGATTCTCCAGTTTTATAAATCTCTTTATAAGAAAAAGTATTGACGGAAACTCAGATGGAGGTCTTGCTTAATTTTTGATCGATGTTGCTTCACTCGGAGTTAAATACATTCTTTCCAGTGGGCGTGTTTGAGGCAGCTACAGTAATAACATTTAAAAGATATAGGTAGAAATGGTTTAGAGGGATATGGGTTAAACAGAGGCAAAAAGGACTATGTTAGCTCGGCATCTTGGTCTGCATGAATCAATGAATCTACAATTAGGTAAATGAGCCCACTTTAGGAAGCATTTACTTCCTTTCATACTCCCATTCCAGTGAACCATGACATGTTGAGAAGTCAAAAGGTAGAGTTATCTTTTAAAGTTTTTTCAGAAAAAAATGTAATTTGATTGACAGGGATCATAGCTTTGGATGGAGGGTTTAAGGTTCTGTCAAGAGAAGGTGATTTAAATATATCTTTATCTTTTCACAGGACTTGGTCTGGGATTAGTGGCTGCAGTGAAGGGCTATCACTGCATTATTGTCATGCCAGAAAAGATGAGCTCAGAAAAGGTAAGAGGTGGTATGAGCCCATACCAGGCAAAAACAGCCAATCAATTGATTTGAGGCAGCAATTCTTATAGTTGTGAATTAATCTTGCAATGTTGAAGCAAATGGCAAAATATGATCACAGTATAATGGAAAATTGTAATCCTTACTTATGGTCTTAATGACTTCCCCCTTTGTCTCTAATTTTCCAAAAAGATGAGCTAGACATGACACAAATGAGCTGTAATAGCTAAAGTGGGGCATGGTGTTGTAACATTTTCCATGAGATGACTGCTTTGCCTATCTGGTAATATGTGTGAAACTTGCGGGGCGTAGCATTGGAAAGATTTTAAATACCAAAAGAAGGCAACTAACAATGTAATTAAGAAGGTAAAGATGGAATATGAAAGTAAGGTCACCGATAATATTAAAGAGGATACCAAAAGATTCTTCAAATACATAGTGCAAAAGAGAGGCAAGAGTGGATATCAGACCGCCAGAAAATAATACTGTAGAGGTAGTAATGAGGGACAATGAAATGGCAGATGAACTGAATAAGCATCAATTTTCACTGTGGAGTGCACTAGCAGTATGGGGGAAGTTCCAGGTGTCGGAGGCATGAAGTGGGTGAAGTTACCATAACTAAAGAGAAGGTTCTTGGGAAACTGAAATGTCTGACGGTAGATAAGTCACCTGGACCAGATGGTGTACACCCAGAGTTCTGAAAGTGATTGCTAAAGAGATAGCAGAGGCATTAGTATTGATCTTTAAAGTATCACTTCGATTCTGGAATGGTTCTGGAAGACTGGAAAATTGAAAATGTCACTCCACTCTTCAAGAAGGGAGAGGCAGAAGAATGGAAACTATAAGCCAATTAGTCTGACTTCAGTGGTTGGGAAGATGTTGGAGTCGATAATTAAGGATGAGGTTTCAGGGTATTTGGAGGCACATAATAAAAAAGGTCATAGTCAGCATGGTTGTTCAAGGGAAAATCTTGCCTGACAAATCTATTGGAATTCTTTGAAGAAATAACGAGCAGGATAGACAAAGGAGAATTGGTTGATGTTGTGTACTTGGATTTTCAGAAGGCTTATGACAAGGTGCCACACATGAGGCTGCTTAACAAGCTACTAGCCCATGGTATTACAGGATGGATACTAGCATGGATAAAGCAGTGGCAGATTGGCAGGAGGGTAAGAGTGGGAATAAAAGGAACCATTTCTGGCTGGCTGCCAGTGACTAGTGGTGTTCCACAGGGGTCTGTGTTTGGAGTGATTCTTTTTACATTATATGTCAATGATTTGGATGATGGAATTGATGGCTTTGTTGCAAATTTTGCAGGTGATATGAAGATAGGCGTAGGAGCAGGTAGTTTTAGGATGTAGAGAGGCTACAGAAGGACTTAGACAGATTAGAAGAATGGGCAAAGAAATGGCAGATCAATTTAATACATTGTTGGGAAGTGTATGGTCATGTACCTTGGAAGAAGAAATGAAAGGGTTGATATTTTTAAATGGAGAGAAAATACAAAAAACTGAGATGTAAAGGGACTTGGAGTCCATGTGCAGGATTCCCGAAAGGTTAATTTGCAGGTTGAGTCTCTGGTGAGGAAGGTGAGTGCAATGTTAGTATTCATTTCAAGAGGACTAGAATATAAAAGAAAGGATGTAATGTTGAATCTTTATAAAGCACTGGTGAGACCTCACTTGGAGTATTGTGAGCAGGTTTGGGCCCCTCATCTTAGAAAGGATGTGCTGAAATGGTGAGGGTTCAAAGGAGATTTATGAAACTAATTCCAGGATTGATTTGCTTGTCATATGAAGAGTGTTTGGCGGCTTTGAGCCTGTATTCACTAGAATTCAGAAGAATGAGGAGTGGCCTCATTGAAACCTACCAAATAGTGAAATGGTGAAACCTATTGCATGGTGACAGAGTGGATGTTGAGAGGATGTTTCCTATAGTGGGGAGTGTCAGACCAGAGGACATAGCCTCAGAATACAGGGGCGTCCTTTCAGAAAGGAGATGGGGGGAATTTCTTTTACCAGAGAGTGGCGAATTTGTGGAATTCCTTGCCACAGGATGCTATGGAGGGCAAGTCTTTATGTAAGTAGAGGTTGATAGGTTCTTGATTGGTCTGGGCATGAAGGGATACGAGGAGGTGGCAGGAGATTGGGGCTGAGAGGGAAAATAGATCAGCTATGATGAAATTGCAGAAATGATGTGATGGGCCAAATGGCCTAATTCTGCAACCTATACTTATGGTCTTATAAATAGGGGTCATGTCCTGGAGACAGGAAGACTTTGGGTTCGGGTATCCTTTGAAAAGCCAGTATTGCCAGAAATCTGTAGCACCAGTGGTTCAGCAAATGACGAGGCACGGCTCTGTTATTTGACAGGAGGTTCAAGCTGACACAATCTTTTTCTGATATCTTTAAGAGGAATATAGGACCAGGGGTATATCACCTATCCTGATGGCAAACTGAATGTACCATCTAACATCAACTTGCATGGTCATCAACTTATAGTCAAAGAGAAAATATGGGTAGAATTATACAGCTGGCTCACACAGACCAGCTGGAAAAAATTTTATATGAAGATTGGTGAGACTATAGCTGGACAAATGTTATCTTGCCATACATACTTAAGGAGAGAAATACATCAGCATCGGATACAGTTCAGAGAAGATGAAATAATTTCATTTCTGGGATAAATGATTTGTCCTAAGAGGAACAACTGAGCAGTTTGGACCTCTATCCGTTCTGGTTCAGAAGAATGAGATGTGATGCTATTGTATTATAAAATTCTAAGGGGGCTTAGAAAACGTTTTGGGACGCAGTTTTAGAGTAAGAGATTGCCCATTTAAAATGGAGATGGCAAGGAAGGCTTTTTCAGAGGGCTATAGATCTTTGGAATTCTCAGCCCTAGAGTTCATGATGTGCACTGGCAATGTTGGAACCCAAGTGTGGAGGAAAGACAGACTCCCGTGACAGCGATCAGAGTTTATTCATAAGCATTCCAACAGAATTTTGGTGGCTCAGCTGAGCAACACCGCAAGTCATAACATTCTCAAAACAAGGACCCTGTGATTAGCGCTAAACAGGCACCTGCTTACCCATTTGGAGAGAAGGGATGCCAATGTGAGGTGTGGGAACGCTGTTCTTGGACTGCAGTTCACTATTCAACACCATAATTCCCTCCAGAAGCTCAGAGACCTCGGCCTTCATCTTGCCTTGTGTAGCTGGATTCTGGACTTCTTGTCAGCTCACCGGCAGGTGGTAAGAGTGGGCTCCCTCACCTCTGCCCCTCTGACCCTCAACACAGGTGCCCCTCAGGGCTGTGTGCTAAGCCCCCTCCTTTACTCTCTGTATACCCATGACTGTGTCGCCACCCACAGCTCTAATCTGCTAATTAAATTTGCTGATTACACTACACTGATTGGCCTAATCTCAAATAATAATGAAGCAGCCAACAGAGAAGTCATCACTCTGACACAGTGATGTCAAGAAAACAACCTCTCCCTCAATGTCACAAAAACAAGGGAGCTGGTTGTGGACTACAGGAGGAATGGAGACAGGCTAACCCCTATTGACATCAATGGATCTGGGGTTGAGAGGGTGAACAGATCCTTGGCATCCACATCACCAAGGATCTCAAGTGGTCTGTACATACCGGCTGTGTGGTGAAAAAAGCACAACAGCGCCTCTTTCACCTCAGACAGCTGAGAAAGTTTGGTATGGGCCCCCAAATTCTATGAACTTTCTATAGGGGCACAACTGAGAGCATCCTGACTGGCTGCATCACTGCCTTGTATGGGAACTGTATTTCCCTCAATCGCAGGACTCTGCAGAGAGTGGTGTCGTCAGTCCAGCACATCTGTAGATGTGAACTTCCCACTATTCAGGACATTTACAAAGACAGATGTGTAAAAAAAAGGCCCAAAGGATCATTGGAGACCTGAGTCACCCCAACCACAAACTGTTCGGTTGCTACCATCCGGGAAACGGTACCGCAGCATAAAAGCCAGGACCAACAGGTTCCAGGACAGCTTCTTCCACCAGGCAATCAGACTGATTAATTCATGCTGACACAACTGTATTTCTATGTTATATTGACTACCCTGTTGTACATAATATTTATTGTAAATTACTGTAATTGCACATTGCACATCTAGGAGACATAATGTAAAGATTTTTACTCCTCATGTACATGAAGGATATAAGTAATAAAGTCAATTCAATCTGCTTAAACAATACATGTATCATGGAATTCCTGATCCTATCAAAATAAACTTAAGTTTAAACAGAAAGTACCAGGAGACTGTATTATGAAGAGCGAGTACCTTGAGAAAGACAAAAGGAACTCTAAATGATTAATGACTCTCATTAATCTCCAATTAAATAATTCAGGTGCTCTTGGAACCTCAGAGCCCAATATTCTCCAGTTCCTCGCACAGGCCCAAAAACCTCATTACACTGGAGAGTTAAAGAGACTGTCATTGAACATAATGAACAGGCTGTGATAGTTGGGAGTCTGAACTACGGGGCAATCAAAGGTTGTGGGGAAGAAGCTGGAATGTAGAATTCCATCTAAGGTCTTATGACATGGTAGGCCAGGCTTGAGGGCCCACTTGATCTATCCTTGCTCTCTTAATTTTAACCTTACAGGTTGCAAGTGTGAAAGTGTGAAATTGTCCGGAAATGTTGTTATCTAGATAATGGGAGACAATGGAACTCTGCAATGCAGAGGTACCTGAGGTCTGGGTGTGTATTTCACAGATGGTTAGTACACAGGTAGATCTAGCCATTAATAAGGCTAACAGAATGGTACTGACATAGAGAAGTTAAAGAGATTTGAATATGTATACAATAGTTCAAAACTTCTTTGGCAGAATAGGTTTGTCCTGGGCAAAGATTGTCTATAATGGCATTTTGTTTGCTTTTTTTCCTATTTTTCAGTGATTGTCATGATATATATTTAGGTGAACTGCCTGAGGACACAGCACTCCAAAAACAAGTTTGGGTATTTGGCAAACACGAGGAAATCTGCAGATGCTGGAAATTCAAGCAACGCATATCAAATCAAAGTTGCTGGTGAACGCAGCAGGCCAGGCAGCATCTATAGGAAGAGGTATAGTCGATGTTTCGGGCCGCGACCCTTGGTCAGGACTAATTGAAAGAAGAGCTAGTAAGAGATTAGAAAGTGGGAGGGGGAGGGGGAGATCCAAAATGATGGGAGAAGACAGGAGGGGGAGGGGTGGGGCCAAGAGCTGGACAGGTGATAGGCAAAAGGGATATGAGAGGATCATGGGACAGGAGGCCTAGGGAGAAAGAAAAGGGGGAGGGGGGGGAAAACCCAGAGGATGGGCAAGGAGTATAGTAAGAGGGACAGAGGGAGAAAAAGGAGAGAGAGAAAAAGAATGTGTGTATATAAATAAATAATGGATGGGACACGAGGGGGACGTGGGGCAGTAGCAGAAGTTAGAGAAGTCAATGTTCATGTCATCAGGTTGGAGGCTACCCAGACAGAATATAAGGTATTGTTCCTCCAACCTGACTGTGGCTTCATCTTTACAGTAGAGGAGGCCGTGGATAGACATATCAGAATGGGAATGGGACGTGGAATTAAAATGTGTGGCCACTGGGAGATACACACCATTCGGGGACACTTCCTCCCTCACCACCATTCAGGGCCCCAGATAGTCCTTCCAGGTGAGGCGACACTTCACCTGTGAGTCGGCTGGGGTGATATACTGCGTCCGGTGCTCCCTATGTGGCCTTCTATATATTGGCGAGACCCGACGCAGACTGGGAGACCGTTTTGCTGAACACCTACACTCTATCCGCCAAAGAAAGCAGGATCTCCCAGTGGCCACACATTTTAATTCCACATCCCATTCCCATTCTGATATGTCTACCCACGGCCTCCTCTACTGTAAAGACGAAGCCACACTCAGGTTGGAGGAACAACACCTTATATTCCGTCTGGGTAGCCTCCAACCTGATGGCATGAACATTGACTTCTCAAACTTCCGCTAATTCCCCACCTCCCCCTCGTACCCCATCTGTTATTTATATACACACATTCTTTCTCTCACTCTCCTTTTTCTCCCTCTGTCCCTCTGACTATACCCCTTGCCCATCCTCTGGGTTCCCCCCTCTTTTTCTTTCTCCCTGGGCCTCCTGTCTCATGATCCTCTCGTATCCCTTTTGTCAATCAACTGTCCAGCTCTTGGCTCCACCCCTCCCCCTCCTGTCTTCTCCTATCATTTTGGATCTCCTCCTCCCCCTCCCACTTTCAAATCTCTTACTAGCTCTTCCTTCAGTTAGTCCTGACGAAGGGTCTCGGCCTGAAACGTCAACTGTACCTCTTCCTATAGATGCTGCCTGGCCTGCTGCGTTCAGCAGCAACTTTGATGTGTGTTGCTTGGGTATTTGGAAGGAGTTGATTTATTGCTCTAGATTAAGGGTTCCCAACCCTTTTTTTTGCCATTAACTGAGGGCTTGGGAACCCCTGCTCTAGATCATCATTAACTACTTCTGCTCCATTGACATCCAAGAAAAGACGTGGAATGATTATCCATTGACGTTAAAATCAAAACTGTGGAAGTTCTTGTTCATTTGTGTGTCTTGTTACATCTGTAAGTTTTTATGGTAAAAGCTGCATCTTTTTTAACTTCTGATCTTTTCTTCAAGGTTCATTGTTTTGGCTACAATTTCTCAAATGTCTTCATTTTATGTAGGCCGATGTGTTAAAATCCCTGGGGGTTGAAATAGTGAGAACACCAGATACTGCAAACTGCAATGGCCCTGACTCACATATTCAAGTGGCTTGGAGACTGAAGAAAGAAATTCCAAACTCATATGTGTTTGATCAGGTGAAAGCTCATCTTTCAGTATAACTACTGGCATCCTACACATTACACCAACACCTTATAGAAAATCTATTTTAAATGGAACCTTAATTTCCTCAGCAGGGACTAAGCTACTTTATTTCAATTGATCTACAGTGGCATGTTCAGAGAGCTTCAGTTTCTTCTTTTAGATAGATAGAAATACTTTACTGATCCCGAGAGAAATTGGGTTTCGTTACAGTCGCACCAACCAAGAATAGAGCATAAATATAGCAATACAAAAACCACAAACAATCAAACAACAAAATGCAAACTATGCCAGATGGAAAATAAGTCCAGGACCAGTCTATTGGCTCGGGGTGTCTGACCCTCCACGGGAGGAGCTGCAAGTTCGATGGCCACAGGCAGGAACGACCTCCCGTGCCGTCCGGTGATGTACCTCGGTGGAATATGGCCGAAGTCCAACAGTAAAAAGTTCAATATCTGGTCTAAAAACATGTTCCTCGATCGTAATATGACCCGGATTGCGCCATCTGTTGTAAACCAGAAGAGTAAGCACCCAACTCCTTTACGCTTACCGCTCTCAGTGCATTTCTGGTCAGCCCGAACGGTCTGGAAGCTGTCCATGGAAAAGTTTTGATCGGGTATGTCCTCGTGCAGCCCCATTCCAGTGAAATGCATAACAGTGCACTCCCGAAATGTTCTCTGACGCCTGGCTAGCGCCGTGAACTCGTCCATTTTATTACCTACCGAACTCCTCTTCTCCATAAGTCTCTGTTGTCTCGACCCGGTCCTCTTTCCTTGACTTTGTGATCCCCCTCTGCATCCTCTGTGTGCTTTCCTCCAGATTTCAGCAGGGGTGTCCGCTGCTCTGCTCGCTAAACCGGCTGACATAAGCGCAAGCAGCTGGTCCCTGGAATAAACAATGCGACCATACTGCTGCCCTGCTAATGAGGCGTGTCGGAATGTAACTATTTCCAGCACTAAAAACCCAAATAAAACTCTCTCTACCAGCATGTTAGAGAGGGTGCAGCTTTGACGTGTTACCGTGAAAAAAAATACAAAAAATAACAAGTTAAAAAGTAAGAAGAAAAAAGTAAGAATACTGATCGGAACAGCTGTAACAGGCTGCATGCACGACCGGCACATGCGCACTAAAGCACAATATTTAATTAGTTTCTTCCTCCTCGTTCAGTCACTCACCGTAGATGGTACCAATGTCATTTCAACATTCCTATCTCTTCACCCACCCACTGCTCTAACAAAAGTATCTACAATTTATAAACATGCCCCAATATTTCCCAGTTAAATTGTAAGTCTTAGCAATAAATATGTTGCTTTCAAATAAAGAGAAACATTAATGTCAACTTTTGTTTTGTCCTTAGTATCAAAATCTAGGCAACCCATTAGCACATTATGACACAACGGCAGAGGAAATTCTGGAACAATGTGATGGTATGTGAAATCAATAAAATTTTTATTTGCAGAAAATATCCTTAACCGAGCTAAGGCTGCATACAGTGTGAGAAATTTGAAAGCGAATGAAAACATACAATTAATCCTCATTAGATACATTTGGAGTTGGAGGGAGGGGTTTTCATGCAAGCACAATTCACATAAATATGTACATAATTTCCAGAGTTGAATGGAAAAATACCAACCAACTTCAACTGGAACCATTAATTCAAGTAGTCGGGCTGATTTCAGTGACCTGACAAGAGTGGCAGGAAGAACATGGAGCAGACACCTTATTTCTCAAATGGATGACTGAATATTGTAATGTTAGAGATAGACACCTGTGGAAAGTATCAGAGCTAGTACAAGAACCCATCCCACTAGCCCAGTAAGAGGAAAGATGTGTATACTCATATTATCTGGAATGCTGTAGCATCTAGTCCAGTAGTGATTTCATGCTCATATTCAGTGGCAAACCCTGAATATGATCATGACCCCAAATACCAATGTGTCTGAAAATATTTTGAAAGTTGTCTTCATAATTAACTAAATGTATGCTATATTTCAATCTGCTTACACCAGAATATGCACGTTGACACCATGATATGAATTGAATTCAAGAATCTTTAATTAGTTTCTTCCTCCTTGTTCAGTCACTCACCACAGATGGTACCAATGTCATTTCAACATTCCTATCTCTTCACCCACCCACTGCTCTAACAAAATAATCTACAAACACTGCTATCTGCTTCCATGGAAAATTGATAATCCATACAGCTCTATCTCTCCACCATTGCAATGGGGTGTTGTGTCATTTTGTCCTTTAAGTTAGGGGACCGCGTCGTCAAGCACCTCCGCTCCATTCACCAAAAGCGGAACTTCCCGCTGGCCCAACATTTGAATTCCAATTTCCACTCCTATTCCAACATATCTGTCCATGGCCTCCTCTTGAGCCACAATGAGGCCACCCTCAGGGTGTTGCACCATTTGCCAGCCTGCCTTATATTATGCTGAATGAAGCTTAACTTTGCAGTTAACAGAACGGGTCACCCTTCACATACTTCTGCTAGTCCACAGGCTGATTTTAGTCTTTATCCGGTATTGGCCCAGACCTTTGTTCCTGGACTCAGATCCTCACCTAATATATCTCTACAGTCTTGAAACATTGCTACATTACCTGGCCGTGTGACCAATATTTCAATGTTTTTTTTCCTGTGGTTCTGAATAGTGTTCCCTAATTCATCAATGGTAACTTTTCTTCCCCTACTCTCCAGCTGCTGGTACTTTTAAAAAAATTACTGCTTCTCTCTTTAGTTTCAGAGAACAACTTACAGAAGCCATGACCTTAATTCAATCTTACCCTTTGTTTCTCATTACTTTATTTCCTGTGAGGTATTTCACATAATTATTTCAATCATAGAGGCACAGGTAGATTTTATGGACTAAATTAATCAGTTTAGAGTCCCAATTTACCATAATTGTGAACATAAATCAATCAGCTCTGAAAATATCTAGAGATATAATTTTGTTATGAAATCTTGCGAATAATAAATTATGTAAGCCTGTCCTTTATTCCAAGAAATAATTATTTTCAGAGCAGTTCCAAAAATATTGCTGAATAATTTCTAATTCCATCATCTGAGATACTGCAGCACTAAGAGACTTAATTCTATCTCCTTAGGGCAAGTTGATGCTTTGGTAGCAGGTTGTGGAACTGGCGGTACCATCACTGGCATTGCATGGAAGTTCAAGGAGAAATGTCCCACCTGTCAGGTTTGTCATGTAGTGGAGAACAAAGAGCTGCTGATTGAATAATGTTTTCTCATTATAGACCATCATCCTTCAAGATGAAAGAAATGCATGAAAAATAAACATAGAGCCTATTGACTTTTTTTTTAGTACTTAGAAAGTGAGAGCACTAAATTAAAATGTAGTCTGGCCTGCCTGCCAACGACTTTAATTAATTCAATAGGAATTATAGAGGAAATTAAGTTTTCTATCTAGTCAACATTCCGAAATCTATGATATGTTCTATTACATTTTCTGGTAGGGTTTCCCCTTTTTTCCATCATAACAAGCAATAGTGCCCCAGGAAAAAGGAATAGACACATTTAATATCACTTTCATATCATCTCAGGCTATGACAGCAAAGGTAGAAACTACTCAGTCTTAATATTGCAACACTGATCCCTCTGTATCATCTTGCTTTCTCCACACTGGTGATTCCATGACTCTCCAGAGGAAGGCTCCCAATTTTATGGAGACACAAGATTCTATTTTCTGTCTTCATAGAATAGTACGGCACAGTACAAGTCCTTCTGCCATTGTGTCAACCTATATAAACTTACTCCACAATCAACCTAACCCTAGCCTTCCACATAGCCCATGACCCTCCATTTTTCTTAGATTCATGTACCTATCTAAGAATCACTTAAATGTCCCTGTTGCATCAACCTCCACCACCACTCTCAGCAGTGCCTATCAGGCACCTACCACTCTGTGCAGGAAAAAAAAACTATCTCTGACATTTCCCCTAAACTTTACTCCACTCATCTTAAAAGGATGTCTTCTAGTTTTGGCCACTGCCACCCTGGGAAAACGGTGCTGTCTGTCCACTCTATCTGTACCTCTCATAATCTTATACAGCTTTACCAAGTCACCTCTCATCCTCCTTCACCCCAAAGAGAAAAACCCTAGCTCACTCAACCTTTCTTCATGTGTTCTCTAATTCTGGCAGCATCTTGGTAAATCTCTGCACCCTCTTTGAAGCTTCTGCATTCTTCCTATAATGAGGAGACCAGAACTGAACATAGTACTCCAAATGCAGTCTGAACAGTTACATAGATCTGCATCATTACAGAACGGTTCTTGAACTCAATCCTGCCACTAACCTTGTACTCTGCTTTTTGTTCTACCATGTTTCCCCTAACCCCTTTATTCCTCAAATCTACCTACTGCCTGTTACATTAAATGTTGTCTGAAAAGTTATAGAGAAAATATCACCAATACTTTCTTCATCAACCTCCCCTGTCAGCCGAACAAAAAAAAAATCCATTTGGTTAAACCAATAAAATTATCTTAATTATTTCATTTAACCTCAATTAATAACAGACCAGGATTGGTGAAATACAAAATGAAACTGCAATTAGAGAGCTTCAGAGCTGTTGTCTATATAATCCAACATGTCTATAGAGGTCCACTTATCTATAATGATCTATGAAAAAATATAACACTGATTGAGAAATGTCCATATTATAGACAGAGAGGAAAGGTTTTATTGAAGGAGCCAGAAAGGTTTACATTACCTATTTCCATCACTAACAAAGGCTGGGCAAGTTGGTGCCATTTTCTCTTGATATGAGAACATTGAAGATGACCTAATAATGATCATTGAAATTAAAGAAAGGTTTGTGTAAAAGTAGAAATAATGTTTCTATTTGTAGGGGCACCAAAACAAAATTTATAGATGTAAGATTGTTACAGCTGAGAATCAGGAGACCATTCATTTCTACAAAATAGGGACAAAGTGGGTCTCAGTATCCAAGGAACGATTGAGGAGGCTTGATGCTGTTCAGAAGAAACTAGTGTGAAGAATGATGTATTGACTGAGCTAAATGGAGTAAGAAGGGAAGAAGCTCATGTTTGATGCCCTTAATTTTGACTTGATTGTCCTTTTGCTTTGCTAATGGGTCAGTGAAGCAAGAATGTTTCTGCATTTCACATTCACTATCAGAGCTGTGTTTTCCTGCACTATGGAAAACTTAAATAAAGCACTTCAAAACACTCCCAGCAGAACTTTGATTCAAAATATGGAGTTAAAAGTTAAAAGATAAAGCACAGTATGTCTCCAAGCTTATCTAGGAGTTCACAAATCCAATTGTGTGGTGAGAATGGGAAAAAAAAATTGTCATTTACCTTATCAGTAACCTGCTTTATCTTATCTAAGTTTTACTCACAGATTCAGAAATATGAAAGTACATTTGAAAAATGTCATAATTTTTGTTTGTCATTATTAGATCATTGCTGTTGACCCTGAAGGTTCAATTATGGCCGAACCAAAAGAACTAAACAGAACAAGTGAGGATTCGTATGAAGTGGAAGGGATTGGCCACAAATTTATACCTGCAATACTGGACAGAAAAGTATGAACTTACATTTCAGAACACTGATTATTTCAATAACCTTTTAATGGTCCCAGCACTGATTTTCTCATGAATGGGCGATGTGATGTTTGGTTGGGTCAAGCTGAACTGTGGTTTAATTTAAGCAATATTTTAAGATGAATTGATTTGAAAGTAAATTTAAAGTTGTTTTTGTTTAATATAAGTTGGGGATGCAGTATTCTACACAGCTTGAATTTTTTCATTTTGCATAGCATTACTGATTCAAGTCTCAAACAGTTGACACCATTGACAGAGACTGTCAGTACAGTGAATCTGCTTCTTCCAACAAACAATCACAGGCTCAGAAAAAATTAGCAGTCATCTAGAACTTGTTGCAAAGTATCTTCTGCTTTATAATAAATTCAGAATATGGCCGTGATACTCACTCTGAAGTGCATTCATATTTTAACAAAATAACTGTGTTTTATTGGAACATGGGGATTTGGGGAACACTATTTGTAGGAACACTATTTGGGGAACACTATGGACACTATTTGTAGCAATTAGCAGCCCAAGCAGATTATAGACTTTAAAGATAAAACCAATTATAGTTTATATTTGTTTTTAATTAAATAATCACTTTCTCGTGTAGACTGAACATTTTAAGAAATTATTAATTTGATGTTTAGCTTAAATGTTCAAAGCATAACTACACAACACAATTGTATCAACATTATTCTTTCTCAATCAGGTAATTGACAAATGGATTAAGACTAATGATAAGGAATCTTTTGCAATGGCACGGAAGTTAATCAGAATGGAAGGATTACTTTGTGGTAAATGATGTTTGAAATAATATTTAAAGCTTTTTCTTGTTTTTTTTTTCCTCTATGATACTTTCCATAAAGTGCCTCTCCAGAATAATAATGCTAAAATATAAAATGGTGGGATTTACTACTCCGTGGCCTGAACAATGGGTGTATCATTCTGAATAGGAATGTTTTTTTTGCCAGTTATAAGGAAAACTGGAAGGGTGAATGAACAATCTCTCACACCATTTTAGACCCCTACGTGGTTCTTTGACAGTTAGTGGTGATATTAATATTATTAATTGTAAAAATGGGTGCCATTGAAAATAATAATAGGAGAACTAATAGTGGGAAATAAGAAAAGTAGGTGAAGCATTAAACAAATGCAGAAGACACAATAGATGTGGATAAGGGGGAGAAAAGAAGGATTCAGAGACTGAGAGAAGATTAAAAAGAACTTGACATGTGTTGAAGAAATTAAGTGGATTAAAATTGGAAAAATTTATGGGCTATTGCTGATAGATTGTTTCTCAGCATTCGAAAAGAGAAGGCTTCAGAGGCAACAGATACTGCAACTGCGCAAAATTCTTAGGCATATATATAGGTGGGGTGACTGAGACTTTTGGCAGGAGCAAAGGAAGTTGGGAATTACGAGGGTGGAGTGTGGGACAGGTGGCAGAGAAGGAGTGCCAGGAGTGAGGGACAGGGTTGGCACGGGTGTAGACACACTTAGCCCTGAGACAGCAAGGAGCGTCATTTGATCCCAAACAATTGGTTTATTGGTTTAGACAGAATGTTTCTCTGGTGATTCCTGCTTCCTCTCCTCTCCCTTCCCCTTTTCCCAGTCATGAATTCCCTCTTCCTAACCCCTTCCCGCTTGCAGTCCACAACAGAGACCCATATCAGAATTGAGTTTATCATCACTCATGTATGTCATGAAATGTGTTTTTTTTGTGGCAGCAGTACAGTACAATACATAAAATTACCACAGTATTCTGCAAAAGTCTTAGGCACCCCAGCTATATAGATGTGCCTAAGACTTTCGCCCAGTACTGTATATTAATGAACATCTTCCAAAGTGTTGGGATCAGCATCTTGGTATTTAGCAACTGTATGCATTACTTAAGGAGGGAAGAAGTGAAAAATATGGTGTATTAGGAACAAGCTGGGCTGACATTCGTTTTGGGCAAGGTATTTAATTCATTGTTAAAATTGCTAAGATTTAGAAAGTCATAAATAAAAATTGAAAGTGTTTGAAACATGGCACAGATCAGGCTGTGATAAGAGGAACAGATAATATTTTATGTGAAAAACGCTTGGAAAGTTATACTGCAATTTGATGAATCATTTGAGAATTAGGATTTGTCTCAGTTCCCATGTATAATGAACCTGTTTTGGAGTTAGTGCAGCTGAGGTTTCCTTGATCATATCCAGGGTGGTGGGGTTGATAAATGAAGTGAGTGTATTAGTCTAATCTATTATCAATGGATTTTAGAAAAATAAAACATTATCTTTTGGAGACAAATAGGTCCTGATAGGGATTGGCAGGTAGATTCCAAAAGTCTGTTTCATCCAGTTGGGCTGTTAGAACCAGGAACTTTCAGGAGTTTGGTCTGAGATGAGGAGAAATTTCTTTGTATATGGTTATAAATCTTAAGAATTCTCTACCTCAGAGTGCTGTGAATGCTCAGTCTTGAGTATATCCAAGTCTAAACTCAAGTGAGTTTTGGATTAAGGGGACATGAGGATTGGGGAATTAATTGGGAATGTGGTGGAGTCACAGAATCCTGATGAATGGTGGAGCTGGCTTGAGACACTAGATGGGCTACTCATACTCGTGCCTTTCCCAAAGTTTGGTTACCACGACTGATTTCAGTACTCCAGTTGTCTTGTTGTGCATCTGTAAGTGAAGATCATGCCGTTTTCTTCAAACATATTTGTGTGTTTATATTATGATCCTATCAAATGTCAGAGTCATGTTGCTTGCCTGTTACTTAACAGTTCACTGACATTTCATTTACAACAATATCTCTGAGGATCCATATCAAAGTCATTAATGTGTTGTCTTGCAAATAAGCCACTGCTTTGCATGTACATTTGAGGCTAAAGGCAGTCTAATGGGATCAGGAGTCTATTGAGATATAGGATTGAGCAAAAATCTTAGGCACATATATACAGTATAGTTAGGGTACCTAAGGCCTTTGCTCAGTAATATAGTAATTTTATGTATTGCATTGTACAGCTGACACAAAAAAGCTAATGTCTTGATATATGTGAGTGATGATAAACCTGGTTCTGATATAGGTCTCTATTGTGGACTGAGAGTGGGAAGAGGGCAGGGAGAAGGAAATCATGGTTAGGAAAAAGGGAAGGGAGTGGGAAACACCAGGGAGACATTCTGATTTGATTAATAAACTAGTTGTTTGGAAACAAAAGACCTTGCCTGATGTCATCACCCACCCACCCTTGGCACTCATTTCTGCCAACTGTCCCACACCCTCACCATCTCCAACATCCTTTGCTCCCACCTGATTTACAAACTTGCTCTCCGCTCCATGTTGATAAATGCAGTACCTTGCAAAAGTCTTAGGTACCTCGCCATATGTCTGTGCCTAAGTCTTTTGCACAGCACTGCGTGTGGCACCAATCATTGTAATGCAGGATTTCTACGTATGGCTACACAAATAAAGAACAATAGCATTTTCTTATGTCCTTTTTGCGTCCAGAAATTGCCTCAAATGTTGGGCAGCCTCCTGAGTCCATCCCCAGTCTACTGTTAGACGATGGACTCTGCACTCCAACTTTTCCTTGAAAAAATGAAATGAGAATCACATAAATGCAATAAAAGTCATGATACAGCACAGCTAGGGTTGAAAATTGTCCCGTATTAGCTAGGGCATCCCATATATTGGGCTAAATTGGTTTGTCCCGTGTTTCTCCCGCTAAGGTAGGGCGTTCCTATGAAACCTTTCGTGCCGAAATGACATAAAGCGAAGAAGAAATTACCATTAATTTATATGGGAAAAATTTTTGAGCATTCCCAGACCCAAAAAATAACCTACCAAATCATACTAAATAACACATAAAACCTAAAATAACACTAACATATAGTAAAAGCAGGAATGATTTGATAAATACACAGCTTATATACAGTAGAAATAATGTGCGTAGTGTAGTTTCACTCAGACAGAATCGGGAAGATTAAGCCAAAACCAATTTGTAAAAAAAAAAGTGGTACATACGCGCATGCGCACACAGGTGCCCGCGCAAGGCTTCATGGTCATGGTAATCTCTCTTGGGGTAAATACAAGTGTTCCGTATTTGACTGCTACTTTTGTCCCTTATTTGGGAGTGAGAAAGTTGGCAACCCTAAGCACAGCGCAGTGCTGAAATGAATTGAATCGCATGTCAGTATTTTGCATTGGTGATAATTGGAGTCCATGTACGATTAACATTAGACCATGCGTAATAGTGTGGCGCGTGGCCAAGTAGTTAGAGCGTTGGGCTCATGACCTGAAGGTCGTGGATTCAAGTCTCGACCAAGGCAGCGTGTTGTGTCTTTGAGCAAGGCACTTAACCACACACTGCTCCAGTCCACCCAGCTGAAAATGGGTGCCGACAAAATGTTGGGGGTTAACCTCGCGATAGACTGGCGTCCTGTCTGGGGTGGGGGGGTGCGGAGTCTCGTACTTTCAGTCGCTTCACGCCACAGAAACTGGCATAAGCACCGGCCTGATGGGCCACAAGGCTCGGGACAGTCTTTAACTTTAAAATGTGTAACTTTAAGCTTCATCTTTCTTGCTGTGTAGGTGGGAGTTCCGGCAGTGCGATGTGTGCTGCTGTTTCAGTGGCAAAAGAACTGAATGAAGGGCAGCGCTGTGTTGTGATACTCCCAGACACCATCCGGAATTACATGCAAGTTAAAATTATTACTCATTAAAATTATTTGCTCCCCAGAACAATCTGTATGACAATTGTAATGCAAATACCCTTTGAAGGCCCTGGGTGTTTAATGATGCACCATAGAGTGCCACTAATTCCAGCCTTGTTGTGGGATTTTGGAGGTATTTAATGGGCTAAGCCTTTCTGGAAAATGTCAGCAGTTCCGGGGCATTGTATTTGAAATACTAAGAAGTTCAGAATGAAGAGGCTTTCTGCATTCTGAACTTGCATTTACACTGGGAAATCAGTTAACCAAATCTAGTGAATTATTGGCTATTCTTTGTCTGTTATATGGATCCTAATGGTGGAAAACATACATGCTTGATTCCTCGGCCAATTAGATCAGGGGTCTGTCTGCTGAACCTGGCACAAGTCTGCAAGCCCCTTCATTTGGATGGAGAGGAAATTCTTTGAAGGAAAAAAAGACAATTATAAATAACTTTTCCTAACTTGTCACAGTTATCTTTGATGATTTCAAATGGTTTCATTTCTGTTGAGAAAATGGTTAACTTTCGCTAATTCTTTTGAGTTATTATCTTTGATCTTACTTGGTGTAAGTCACAGCAGAGTTCATTTCAAGGTGAACTGCACCTACGCACAAAATTGTCCCAGGTATTTCTGGGGTCAGTTCACATTAGCACAGTCGAAGTCTCCCTGGCATCGTGCTTCTTTAATGTTTGCTTAACTCACCTGATTAGTGGCAGCCTTGCAGAACACATAAATAGTTCACTCTCAAGGATTTCATGCTGCACAACCTTGCCAATCCAAGTCAGCAGCAGATAGGCAAGGACACCCAGAAGCTGAGGGCCATGAGCAGGAGGAGCAGCAGGAGAGACACTCTTAGGGAGATAACTCTGGCAACCTGTAACTGGTGCTGTGTTTAGTTGTGGGGCTATTAATACTCTGTGTTAATGATGTGGATGAAGGGACAAGTATACTGCAGCCGCTTTTGCTGATGAGAATTAAATTGATTGTTTGAAAATTGTGCAGAAACCACAAAGAACCTGCAGAGGAATATGGCTTGGTGAAATGAGAAGAAGAAGAAAGAAGAATGCCCTTAACTCCCGGTGGAGTCATTGGGTCGCTGTCATGACAAGCTTTTTGCACCGATCTTTTTTTGGTGATTGCTCATCATGTGGCATTTCTGTAGCATTCTCCAGTTTTTTTACGAGGTCGAGTTGCTAGCTCGACTCACATACCAGCATGGAAGGAAAGCATGCAAGAGAGCCGGCTGGATTTGAACTCTGGACCATTCACTCTGGAGTCCACCGCTGCTGCCACTACGCCACCAGCCGGCCAGGTGAAATGAGAGGGCAAGTGAAATGTAGGGAAATGTGAAGCTATTCAAGCTGACAAGGCTGACTGTCCTACACAGGTCCCAATGTATGTATTCGTTGTTCAGCATCCTCCATCTTACCTCTCAGCTGAGCAAAGGAGACCGGCATTGGAATATAAGGGACTTCCAGCCAGTGTGGGGGGAAGGGGTTACAGAAGCAAATTCTCCAATGCAGAACTAGTGACCCTCTAATGCTTCCATCCTTAACACTTATGTATTATACTGGATCTGCTGCCTAATGCGGCAGAGCCGTTCCATAGCTAACCAAACAACAGCCTGACATGGCCATGTTATTATGTTGTCATTCATTACATACAATATGCTGGATTGCCCCTTCAAAATCCCTGGGTATATTTTGTTCCTCCCTGCAGAAGGGCTAACCCACTGAAGGCATAGTACCATGCAGGCAAGGTGTCTAGCCCTGGGAATCCTCAACAGTGACTTTAAAACTCTCATGGAATCAGGAGGTAGTTTTTTCCACACAGAGTGCAAAGTGTGTGAAACACATTACCAGGGGTGATGAGAAAGGCAGATACTGTACATGAGGAATATTTAAGAGACTCTAAGATAGGCGGATGGATGAAAGAAAAATGCTAGACGATGTGGGAGGGAAAGGTTAGATTGATCTTGGAGTAGGTTAAAAAGTCAACTGAAGGGCCTGTATTGTGCTGTAGTGTTCTATGTTCTACGTTAAACATAGCTGCCAGATTTGATTTGTGATGGAAGCAATGACATAGAACAACAGATAGAGCTATACAATGTCAGTACCGACAGATCCTACCACATTCAGTCATGAATCTTTGTGGACAAATACACAGGTTCCTCTAGAGCAGGGTTCCCAACCACCTTATGCCATGGACCCCTACCATTAACCAAAGGCAACTCGATTCACTGCATATGATATTAATATGTGGCAGAGAGCACTGTACACAGCAAAAGCTATGGGACCGGATAATGTCCCAGCTGTTGTACCAAAGACCTGTTCTCCAGAATGATACCTGCATCTGGCCAACCTATTCCAGTGCATTTAAAACACTTGCAACTACCAAATAACGTGAAAATTGCCCAGGTATTTCTTGTTCATAAAAAGCAGAGCAAATCCACTCTGGCTGGATATTACTACCTGCTCTTCTTTCAACCATCAGTAAAGTGATGGAAGGTATCACTAACACAGCATCTACCAATAACTTGCTCACCAATGTCCAGTTTCGATTTTGCTTGGGCCACGCTAGCTTGGGTCCTAAACATCTCTCATGCTGAAGATGCCCATTGCCAGTCACATTCTTATTGCCACTCTTCAGAGTATTTCAAATATTGATTAGTCTTGCTTCTTGCAAGTATAGACTGCCTCACTTGCTGATGAGCTGAGAATGGAACTGAAATTGTTCAAACTTGAGCAAACACCCTCACTTCTGACCTTATGATGTCATTGGCTGATGTCACTGAGATACTCCTGCAGTGAAGTCATGAATCTGTGATCTTTAATCTCCAACGACTACAACCACTTTCCTTTGTGCAAGAGACTATTGTCACCATTGGAGTATTTTCCTTTTGATGTTTCAACAACTACCCTGATGTCACATCATATCAAATGGTGCCTTGATGTCAAGTGTTGTCACTTTCATCTGACCTCTGAAAAATGTTGAAAGATCAACATTTTAATCAAATTTTGACAGTTTTGAATGCACTCAATGTTACGAACATTCAGAAACATTCAGTGTACTCACATTTGACAGTCAGCATAGTCTTGGGACAGACCTTAGCCAACTGCTTCCTTCCATCCATTTACTATATTCAAGTTCTCTCATGTGATCACATCATGCTGGTTGACACTACTTGGGCACCTAGTGCCTCGTCATTTTGGAGCAAAGCAATATTTACCAGTAAGTCAGCACTGGAAGCCACCAACTCTTGCTTCATACTTTGCTGCAGGTTAGTGGATAGAGGGGTTAGCAATCCAGTCATGCCTCCATGCCAGCCTCAAACACTGGTGCAAGTGTTGAAAGATGGAAAAGTTATAGCGAATGATTGACTAAAATATTACCATTAAATTTTAGACTAATTGAAGTTTCAGGAAGATTTTCAATAACAGTTTGTTGTGTGAACCAGTATAAACATCCAGGACTGAATACTTCTAAAATATTGAACTTCATGTTTGCTTTTGCTTCATGTTTAATCTACTGTCATATAGGTCAAAATTTCTTAGTGATGGTTGGATGGAACAGAAAGGGTTTCTGCATGTGGAGAATGACCAAAAAAGGTATGACATCAACGTTTGCTGAGATCTTAGTAATTTTGGGCTAAGAAGCAGATTACTGTGTCTTGGATGTTTCTTCTTGTACATGAAGTGCTGAACTACAGGGTATAATCTCAGAATAAGGATTTATCCCTATATAACAGAGAGGAGAAGGAGTTTATTCTATCAAATAGTTCTGCAACTTTGGAGTTATCCATCCAAGAGTGTGGAGGTGCAATCCTTGACATTCAAGGCCTAGTAAGACAGACTTTTGATCTAAAGGAGGGTTGAGGATAATAGGGAAGTCAGAGGAAAGGCCATAAGACATAGGAGTGGAATTAGGCCATTCGGCCCATCAAGTTTTCTCTGCCATTCCATTATAGAAACATAGAAACATAGAAAATAGGTGCAGGAGTAGGCCATTCGGCCCTTCGAGCCTGCACCGCCATTTATTATGATCATGGCTGATCATCCAACTCAGAACCCAGCCTTCCCTCCATACCCCCTGACCCCTGTAGCCACAAGGGCCATATCTAACTTCCTTTTAAACATAGCTAATGAACTGGCCTCAACAGTTTGCTGTGGCAGAGAATTCCACAGATTCACCACTCTCTGTGTGAAGAAGTTTTTCCTAACCTCGGTCCTAAAAGGCTTCCCCTCTATCCTCAAACTGTGACCCCTCGTTCTAGACCTCCCCAACATCGGGAACAATCTTCCTGCATCTAGCCTGTCCAATCCCTTTAGGATCTTATACGTTTCAATCAGATCCCCCCTCAATCTTCTAAATTCCAACGAGTACAAGCCCAGTTCATCCAGTCTTTCTTCATATGAAAGACCTGCCATCCCAGGAATCAATCTGGTGAACCTTCTTTGTACTCCCTCTATGGCAAAGATGTCTTTCCTCAGATTAGGGGACCAAAACTGCACACAATACTCCAGGTGTGGTCTCACCAAGGCCTTGTACAACTGCAGTAGTACCTCCCTGCTCCTGTACTCGAATCCTCTCGCTATAAATGCCAGCATACCGTTCGCCTTTTTCACCGCCTGCTGTACCTGCATGCCCACTTTCAATGACTGGTGTATAATGACACCCAGGTCTCGTTGCACCTCCCCTTTTCCTAATCGGCCACCATTCAGATAATAATCTGTTTTCCTATTTTTGCCACCAAAGTGGATAACTTCACATTTATCCACATTAAATTGCATCTGCCATGAGTTTGCCCACTCACCCAACCTATCCAAGTCACCCTGCATCCTCTTAGCATCCTCCTCACTGCTAACACTGCCACCCAGCTTCGTGTCATCCGCAAACTTGGAGATGCTGCATTTAATTCCCTCATCCAAGTCATTAATATATATTGTAAACAACTGGGGTCCTAGCACTGAGCCTTGCGGTACCCCACTAGTCACCGCCTGCCATTCTGAAAAGGTCCCGTTTATTCCCACTCTTTGCTTCCTGTCTGCTAACCAATTCTCCACCCACACCAATACCTTACCCCCAATACCGTGTGCTTTAAGTCTTTCTTATTATCCCCCTCAATCCCATTCTCCTGCCTAGTCCTTATAACCTTTGACAGCCTAACTAATCAGGATCCTACAACCTCTGTTTTAAGCATACCCAGTGACATGACCTCTACAGCCATCCGTGATAACGAATTCCACTGATTGGCTAAAGAAATTCCTCCTCATCTCTGTTCTGAAGGGATGACCTTGCATTCGGAGGCTGTGCCCTCTCGCCCTGGACTCCCCCACTATAGGAATCATCCACTCTATCTAGGGCTTCCAATATTTGATAGGTTTCATTAAAACCCCCACTTGTTCATCTACACTCATGACGAATTGGTGGAGCAGACTCGATGGGTGAAATTACCGATGCTACACCTATATTTTATGGTCTTATGGATGGTATTTGTTGTATTTACCTGGGTTTCCAAATGTATACTGCACTGGTGCGACAATCAGAATTCCACGACTAGTAGTAGAGGGTAAACAATGGAAATGGAGGGTCATTTTTTGATGATTAGAAAAGCACTGAAATTTCTTACTTATAGCCACAATGAAAATTTTTTAACAAACACCAGCAAATCATAGGAATATTGCATTTAGGGATGCATGAAGTGCTCATGTCATCTTTGAACAAATGATTTGCAGTTTCTTTCATCTTTTGTAGTTGGTGGGATACACCGATAAATCAGATGAAGCTGCCCACAGTACAGACAGTCACTTCTACCATCTCCTGTCAAGATGTCATACAGATTCTTAGAGTAAACAGCTTGGCCAATGCTGTGGTTGTTGACTTCAGTGGGTATGTATGAATTGTTTCAAATTCGTTCTCCCCGTGATTTATTTCCTTCAGATGCTCTGGTTTTCTCTCTCATCCCAAAGACGTATGGATGAGGAGGCTAATTGATCACGTGGGTGTAATTGGAATGGAAAGGCTTGTTACTGTGCTGTATCTCTAAATAAAATAAAATGTAAAATAAAAATTAATGTGATGAAAGCAGCATTAGATGTGGTCAAGTAAAGAATAATTAACTTCATCACACTCAGCACATTCAACAACACCTTAGAAGAACAAAAACATAATAAAGAACACAGAGTGAGCTTATTAGCCCGTTCCATTGGTTCTGCCATTCCATAAGATTGTTGTTCCTTTTTGTGCCCTATGGCGCACTGGGCGGCATTTTTGCCATTTCCTTAGCATTTGCTGGCTCGATGCTCAACCCAACGCAGATGGAAAGCGTGCAAGGGGCCTGCCGGATTCGAACCCAGGACCATTTGCCTTGAAGTCCGGTGCTGATGCACCACTGGCCGGCTAGTCCATAAGATGATGCTGGTTTAATTTGGGCTAGGCACTTAACTGCTCCTTTCTCATAGTCCTTGACTCCCTCGCAGCGCAATTTTCTGCCAGTCCCCACCTTGGACTGGATTAGAGATCTTCACGATTCTCTAAGAGAAAAGAATTCCTCTTCTTCTCCATCTGAAATGAGAAAACCCTTCTTCTGAAGCTGTGCCCACTAGTTCTAGATAACCCCAACCGCGGAAACTTCTTCTCGGAATGCACGTTGCCAATCCCTCTCATCCTTCTAAACATCAAAGAGCACATGACCAATCAGCTCGACCTTTCTTGATACATCAATCTCTTAACCCTAGGAGTGAGCCTGATGAATCTTCTCTGGAATCATTCCTTATAATTGGAGTTCAGTCACGTACACAATACTTTGGGTGCAGATACACTAGCTCCTACAGACTGTGTTTGAAATCAGTATCCCAAAATGAAGACAAAAGCAATGGCAAATTCTGGAATTTAGAACGAGAAACAGAACACCAGATATGGAAACAGAAGGTGCAAGTCAACCTTTGTGTCAAGACTTTGCATCAGGACTAAAAAGACAGAGGGAAGGTTGCCAGTATATTACAGTACATGGGCTGGAGTTTGGGGTGGTGGAAGAGACAGGACCATGATCAGGAGTGGATAGGTACTGGCAATCAGCAATCTTCCCTCTCAGACCTGATGCAGTCTCTCAAGCTGAAACATTGTCTTACACCTTTTGCCTCCACAGATGCAGCTTGACCTGTTTTAGCTGAATTTTAAGAGCATTCACAAGCTATTAGGTTAACCCCTACATATCCAAAGAGTCTTAAATTCTTCCACAATTCCATGAGACCTTCTTTATTGCTTTTATTCGATCCCTTCCCAAACTTTGCCAACCTTTACTGAGCTGGAATCCAAGGTACTGGACAGTCTCTTGGCAAAACTGCATTTTCTCCACAGGCACCCTGTGCCCTCTTCTCGCCAAAAGTTCAAGGAGTGTTAAAGAATCGGTCAGACATTGTGGCCCTGTAGCAGAAGCTAACAGGATGTTGTCTGCATACTGAATCAGCGTGGAATATTTGGACAGGTGGCATTCGGCCAAATCATTTTTAACTGCTGCAGCATAAACTGCGGGGCTTTTGGTATATCCCTGGGGCAGACGTGTCCACGTAGATTGCTCATTCTTAAAAGTAAAGACAAATAAATACTGGCTTCCTCATGCAAAGGTATGGAGAAAAGTGCTGATCACCGATCGATTATGGTAAAGGTACTCGCTCCCACAGGTATAGAAGTAAGCATAATGTTGGTGTCCAGCACCAGCAGAGTGATAGGGATGACTATCTTATTAATGGCTCTTAGGTCCTGCACAAAACGCCATTCATTTCTCCAGCCCATTTTTGGGATAGGTAATATAGGTAATATACACATGCTTTGAGTCTTCACCAGCACCCCTTGCTGCAATGTGTCAATTATTGGAGTGACACTTTCTTCAGCTTCAGTAGCTATACGATACAGTTTAATACGGGTCAGTGGCACATTCTTTTGAGAGTAACTTTATGCTCGGGAGCTGTTTGGGCCTTTCCCACATGATTGCTATGTTGGGCCCATAGGTTCCCTGGTACCTGCGCTATGGCTCTAGGGGGAAGTAGAGGGTCTTCTAGTGGTGGCTGTTGCTTTTCAAAGGTTGTTTCCCAGCTCTTGGACTTTAACATAATTCTCCCCTCCTTTTCGTTAAAGGATTTTATTTGGGCTTCCTGTCCCAGTACCAGCAGAGTTATAGTATAAACAGCCTTGGTTTCTTTCGCCAATCGTTTTACCATTGTCCCGATATCTTTAGGCTTCGCTGGTGGTTTTATGGCCACTGTCAAATGGCAGGTTTCGTTTCGGCCCCAGCCTTCTCTGTTTCAAGCTGCTTACTCTCCTTTTTCTTTGGAGGTTGGTGTCTTTTAGCCACCTCCTTCCATTGTTTAAAACATCTTAACATGTTATCAGCATCCCAATTTGGGTCGCCGTCCCCTTTTCAGGTGGTGTCCTCCCAGTGCTGGATTAGTCTCAAATTAAAACTTCCCCTATATGGCCAATCCCCATGTGACCACTCACTACTGTATGTTACCGTGTAAGGATTACCTCTGGTCTCTCTGATTACCATACCCGCCGGGGATCCAGGCGGGACTAAGAGGTCTCCTACTTGCTGGTGGTGCCGTCCTATCTTTTTAATCTTTTTGGCAGTCTTTTTCCTACCTGCAGTTGAGTGTTCAAAGCCTTCGTCTTACCTCCGGAACTCCTCGGTTTATTAGCAGGATCAGCACTAGCCAATCGACTGCTGGCTCTTCCCGTTTTTCCTGTTCAGGATTTTAATTTCAGTTACGACAGCACAAAGCTTCTTTATACACACTACGTACACAATGAGTGCTCACTGGTGTGTTTCCTTTGTCATTCCACAGGTCTCTGAGTTCAGTCACGGAATTGATCGGTAGCTATCTTGGTACTCCCATAAGCACCCCCAGCCGTCCCCCTTTCAGCTAGGATGCAGGGCACCAGTCTCCCCCTTTCAGCTAGGAGACCGATTCTCCTTCCCAATTTGGAAGGCACCTTTCTGTCTTGCTTCTCCTTTTCCGCCTAGGGTTCCTTTCCTAGAATCGCGTAAGAGCCGCTGTCTTGCTTCCGCTCAAGCGTACTCCCCACTATCTTGCCTTAGCTCAAGCGAAAGAGCCGCTGTCTTGCTTTTGCTCAAGCGTACCCTATAGCGATCCCATCCTCGTCGCCATTCTGTTGCTGAAAAATCTCAGGAGTAGCAGACAGAACAAATCCGGCCGACTCAGAGAATTGTTTCAGACTAAAGGACTTTATTTATACGTGATATCACGGAGAGCCTCTTTTCCTAAAAGCGGTGTTCAGAAGCTCTGGTTAGCTTTCAGACACGCTTCATTACATAGACACAGCGTATGTAACTAAAAGCACTTAACAATAACATTGCTTGACTCTGAACTTAGGCCTAGAATGTAACAAACAACATGACTTTGAACTTGGCCTAACTTTCAACAAACAACAGCATTACGTAAATGCGGCGCTATAACATTTTTTTTAGACATTATCAAGGACTTTCAGCTAAATTCTGAGAGCAAGGACTTTTGCTGAATTTTAAGAGCATTCACAAGCTATTAGGTTAAACCCTACATATCCAAAGAGTTTTAAATTCTTCCACACCTGTTGAGTTCTTCCATTGTTCTGTTCAATGTTCCATTTGTAATTTTAATTTCTGCTGTAACTGCATGCTAAGTATTTGTGTTTCATGTATCAAGATACAACCTCCATTCCTCCAGATCCTTTGAATTCCGTACTTTTGTAGTTTCACTCTATTTAGATAATAATTTGACTTCTCATTTGCCATTCCAAAATGAATAACTTTACATTTTCAAATCATTCATAATGATTACAAATTATATAGAGCCTAGCATTAACTCCTTTGATGCTGTGTTAGTCACAGACTGCCAATTAAAAATACTACCCAGTTTTCTCCAGTGTTTCTCTGAGTTGGCCACTTCTCTATTCATGCCCTGGCTATTACATCTTCAAGCAGAATGGAGAATGTGGGCTATCAATGCTATAGAATTATTTTAACAAAGTTAGTTATCCTGAGGCACTGTAAAGAGAAGTTAAGAAACAAATTTTATCAATTTACATGGGGAAGTAATGAGGCAAGTGACGAAAGCCTGGTTGAAGAGATTTAAGGAACAAACAGAGAAAAAAGATATGGGGAACTGACAGGAATCAAAAAAGGAATTCCAGAGCTAAAGACATACCAGCCAATAATGGAGTATTTAAACTAAACACAATCCCTCACACAAGCTGCATCCAAGGATACTCATATAAATGGTAACATAGTGGTAAGCGTGACACTATTACAGCTCGGAGTGTCGAAGTTCAGAGTGGAATTCTGATGTCATCTGTAAGGAGTCTGTGCGTCCTCCCCGTGGAATGCATGGGCTTCCTCCAGGTCCTCAAGTTTGCTCCCACAGTCCAAGGACGTACCAGTTAGTAGGCTAATTGGTCATTGTAAATTGTCCTGTGAGTAGGCTAGGATTAAATTGGGGTTGCTGGCGGTGTGGCTCGAAGACCCGGAAGGGCCTATTTCACGCTGTATCTCTAAATAAATGAAATAAAATTTTAAAATGTCCCCAGCCCCTTTTGCCAGGACACTCTTTCTAGTATTGTACCAATCACCTCTCCTCATTCTTTTCACCAAACTTAGCTTTTCACAATTCTCTACATTAAATTTAATCTTCCACATGGCTGCACTTTCCACTCGCCTTTCTTTCCTCTACTTTCATTCTCATTGTTTCACTGTATTTTCTAGGCTTGTGACAATAAGAGTGTTTGGAATTTTATCTTATCTTCCCATAGAACCATAGAACCATAGAAACTACAGCACAGAAACAGGCCCTTTGGCCCTTCTTGGCTGTGCCGAACCATTTTCTGCCTAGTCCCACTGACCTGCACACGGACCATATCCCTCCATACACCTCCCATCCATGTATCCGTCCAATTTATTCTTAAATGTTAAAAAAGAACCCGCATTTACCACCTCGTCTGGCAGCTCATTCCATACTCCCACCACTCTCTGTGTGAAGAAGCCTCCACTAATGTTCCCTTTAAACTTTTCCCCCCTCACCCTTAACCCATGTCCTCTGGTTTTTTTTCTCCCCTTGCCTCAGTGGAAAAAGCCTGCTTGCATTCACTCTATCTATACCCATCATAATTTTATATACCTCTATCAAATCTCCCCTCATTCATCTATGCTCCAGGGAATAAAGTCCTAACCTATTCAACCTTTCTCTGTAACTGAGTTTCTCAAGTCCCGGCAACATCCTTGTAAACCTTCTCTGCACTCTTTCAACCTTATTTATATCCTTCCTGTAATTTGGTGACCAAAACTGAACACAATACTCCAGATTCGGCCTCACCAATGCCTTATACAACCTCATCATAACATTCCAGCTCTTATACTCAATACTTCGATTAATAAAGGCCAATGTACCAAAAGCTCTCTTTACGACCCTATCTACCTGTGACGACACTTTTAGGGAATTTTGTATCTGTATTCCCAGATCCCTCTGTTCCACTGCACTCCTCAGTGCCTTACCATTAACCCTGTATGTTCTACGTTGGTTTGTCCTTCCAACGTGCAATACCTCACACTTGTCTGTATTAAACTCCATCTGCCATTTTTCAGCCCATTTTTCCAGCTGGTCCAAGTCCCTCTGCAGGCTCTGAAAACCTTCCTCACTGTCTACTACACCTCCAATCTTTGTATCATCAGCAAATTTGCTGATCCAATTTACCACATTATCATCCAGATCATTGATATAGATGACAAATAACAATGGACCCAGCACTGATCCCTGTGGCACACCACTAGTCACAGGCCTCCACTCAGAGAAGCAATTTTCTACCACCACTCTCTGGCTTCTTCCATCGAGCTAATGTCCAATCCAATTTACCACCTCTCCATGTATAGCTAGCGACTGAATTTTCCTAACTAACCTCCCATGCGGGACCTTGTCAAAGGCCTTACTGAAGTCCATGTAGACAATATCCACTGCCTTCCCTTCATCCACTTTCCTGGTAACCTCCTCGAAAAACTCCAACAGATTGGTCAAACATGACCTACCACGCACAAAGCCATGTTGACTCTCCCTAATAAGACCCTGTCTATCCAAATGCTTGTAGATTCTGTCTCTTAGTACTCCCTCCAATAACTTACCTACTACTGACGTTAAACTCACCGGCCTATAATTTTCCGGATTACTTTTCGATCCTTTTTTAAACAACGGAACAACATGAGCCACTCTCCAATCCTCCGGCACTTCACCCGTAGACAGCGACATTTTAAATATTTCTGCCAGGGCCCCCGCAATTTCAACACTAGTCTCCTTCAAGGTCCGAGGGAACACTCTGTCAGGTCCCGGGGATTTATCCACTTTAAATTTCCTCAAGACAGCAAGCACCTCCTCCTTTTCAATCTGTACAGTTACCATGGTCTCACTACTTGATTCCCTCAATTCCATAGATTTCGTGCCAGCTTCCTTAGTAAATACAGACGCAAAAAACCTGTTTAAGATCTCCCCCATTTCCTTTGGTTCCCACAAAGCCGACCACTCTGATCTTCAAGAGGACCAATTTTATCCCTTACAATCCTTTTGCTCTTAATATACTTGTAAAAGCTCTTTGGATTATCCTTCACTTTGACTGCCAAGGCAAACTCATGTCTTCTTTTTGCCCTCCTGATTTCTTTCTTAAGTATTTTCTCGCACTTCTTATACTCCTCAAGCACCTGATTTACCCCCTGTTTCCTATACATTTCATACAACTCCCTCTTCTTCTTTATCAGAGTTGCAATATCCCTCGAGAACCAAGGTTCCTTATTCCTATTCAATTTGCCTTTAATCCTGACAGGAACATACAAACTCTGCACTCTCAAAATTTCCCCTTTGAA
Source organism: Mobula hypostoma (assembly GCF_963921235.1). NCBI lineage: Eukaryota > Metazoa > Chordata > Chondrichthyes > Myliobatiformes > Myliobatidae > Mobula > Mobula hypostoma. Next base: position 32,061,187 of record NC_086129.1, on the reverse strand, counting down.
GGCTTCCCACCTACCAATCACATCTTTGCCAGAGAACAACCTGTCCCAATCCACGCTTTTTAGATCCTTTCTCATTTCTTCAAATTTGGCCTTCTTCCAGTTCAGAACCTCAACCCTAGGACCAGATCTATCCTTGTCCATGATCAAATTGAAACTAATGGCGTTATGATCACTGGAACCAAAGTGCTCCCCTACACAGACTTCCGTCACTTGCCCTAATTCGTTTCCTAACAGGAGATCCAATATTGCATCCCCTCTAGTTGGTCCCTCTATATACTGATTTAGAAAACTTTCCTGAACACATTTTACAAACTCTAAACCATCTAGACCCCTAACAGTATGGGAGTCCCAATCAATGTATGGAAAATTAAAATCCCCTACCACCACAACTTTATGTTTCCTGCAGTTGTCTGCTATCTCTCTGCAGATTTGCTCTTCCAAGTCACGTTGACTATGGGTGGTCTGTAATACAATCCCACTAATGTGGCCGTACCTTTCCTGTTTCTCAGCTCCACCCATAAGGACTCAGTAGACAAGCCCTCTAATCTGCCCTGCCTGAGCACTGCTGTAATATTTTCCCTAACAAGCAATGCTACTCCCCCACCTTTCATTCCTCTGCCTCAATCACATCTGAAACATCGGAACCCTGGAATATTAAGCTGCCAGTCCTGCCCTTCCTGTAGCCAAGTTTCACTAATTGCTACAACATCATAATTCCACGTGTCAATCCACGCCCTCAACTCATCCGCCTTCCCATGTCTAGATAACAGATATATTTTTAATGTTCCACGGTACTGACTCCTAGGGAATACCACTGACAACATCCCGTAGTCTAAAAAGCAACACTTTACCAGATCTGAATTTCAAACAAAAAACTGAAAACGCTGGAAATCTGAAATTAAAAATACAGAAAGTTCTAGAATCCCGATGAAGGGTCCCAGCCCGAAACCTCGACTCCTTATGCCTGAGCTGCCGAGTTGTCCCACCATTTTCTGTGCATTCCTCCGGATTGCCAGTATCTGCAAAATACCAATGATACTTTGACATGAAAGTAAATAATAATAATTTTTAATTTATATGCAGCACGATACAAGGCATAGTCACACTAGGGAACATTGAGTCATTGGTTAAGGATGGAAAGCTGCAGCTCTCTGACCCTGTGACTAAAGTTATTTACAAATGGTTCAACAAGGTAGGACATTTTTCTTGTATACTACATGAGCTTGACTTTAATTGTATCTAAGAAATTTCTGAAACTTTTAATGATATTTAAAAATATTGTCATGATATTTACCTATCACTGCTTAGATATAGGATAGGAAAATTTATGTGAATTCTGACATCTGAAAAGACCAGTGCATGTAAGGAATTTAAGATGGAATTAAGTTAACTCTCTCAGTGAAAATACCTTTTGATTGAAAGATTAATTTATTCAAACCTTGGCATGATATGTTCTCTTTATTCATATACATGAAGATAATTTAAGTACTTAATGAGATTACATCAATATTTGGGAAGATTTGTGCATTTTAAAGTAGTTTTACACGAAAGGATGTATTACTAACTGTAGAGGAGTAAGATATTTCTCTAACGTTGCTGCACCGGATGGGACATTGTGCCGCAGATCAAACGCTCTCATGCTTCCAGTCTTAATACACAGTCATTATTATGCTTGTGTTTTTATTAAATAATTTCAACATTATACCACCAGGTGGAGCATATAAACAGGGTTTGGGGATGGATCCATGCTTCTTAAGATACCACTGCTTTGCGGATATTTTTCAAATATTTTAGAAAGTTTATTATAATTCTTTCCATTGAGATATACAGGTTTCCCCCACCATCCGAAGGTAGAGCGTTCCAATGAAACGGTTCGTAAGCCAAAATGTCGTAAAGTGAAGAAGCAATTACCATTTACTTATACGGGAAAATTTTGTGAGCGTTAGCAGACCCAAAAATAACCTACCAAATCATGCCAAACAACACATAAAACCTAAAATAACAGTAACATATATTAAAAGTAGGAATGATATGATAAATACACAGCCTATATAAAGTAGAAATACTTTGCAGGCGTGTGACGTCGGGCAGTGCAGCGCGGCAGATTTAAAAGGAACAAAGCCTCATAGAGCGGGCAGCGTAGTTTGCGGGCGGTGGAGTGAGCCGGGAGCAGAGTGAAGACTTAAGGGCTTCGGCTCACCGGGCTTAGGCGGAAGCGGGCGAGGCGAGGAAGGTTTGACATTCATTTTCTGTTGCTATTTGAGGAGAGGGGCATTATGACTGTGAGGGCAGTTTGCTGTTCTCGGTGTCGGATGTGGGAGGCCCTGGAGTTTCCAAGCCTCCCGGACGTCTACATCTGCGCCAAGTGCATCGAGATGCAGCTCCTAAGGGACCGTGTTACGGAACTGGAGCTGCAGCTCGATGACCTTCGTCTGGTCAGGGAGAGTGAGGAGGTGATAGAGAGGAGTGGAAGGCAGGTGGTCACGCCGGGGCCACGGGAGGCAGACAAAGTGGGTCACGGTTAGGAGGGGGAAGGGGAAAAGTCAGGTGATGGGGAGTACCCCGGTGGCTGTGCCCCTTAACAACAGGTACTCCTGTTTGAGTACTGTTGGGGGGGACAGCTTACCCGGGGGAAGCGACAGTGGCCGTGCCTCCGGCACAGAGTCTGGCCCTGTAGCTCAGAAGGGTAGGGCAAGGAAGAGGAGGGCAGTTGTGATAGGGGACTCGATAGTAAGGGGGTCAGATAGGCGATTCTGTGGACGCAGTCCAGAGACCCGGATGGTAGTTTGCCTCCCTGGTGCCAGGGTCCAGGATATTTCTGATCGTGTCCAAGATATCCTGAAGTGGGAGGGTGAGGAGCCAGAGGTCGTGGTATATATAGGTACCAATGACATAGGTAGGAAAAGGGATGAGGTCCTGAAAGGAGAATATAGGGAGCTAGGAAGGGAGTTGAGAAAAAGGACCGCAAAGGTAGTAATCTCGGGATTACTGCCTGTGCCACGCGACAGTGAGAGTAGGAATGCGATGAGGTGGAGGATAAATGCGTGGCTGAGGGATTGGAGCAGGGGGCAGGGATTCAAGTTTTTGGATCATTGGGACCTCTTTTGGCGCAGGCGTGACCTGTACAAAAAGGACGGGTTACACTTCAATCCTAGGGGGACCAATATCCTGGTGGGGAGATTAGCGGGGGCTACTGAGGTGACTTTAAACTAGAATGGTTGGGGGGTGGGAATCAAATTAAAGAGGCTAGCCGTGAGGAGGTTAGTTCACAACAGAGGGATGGGAACCAGTGCAGAGAGACAGAGGGGTGTAAAGTGAGCGTAGAAGCAAAAAGTACAAAGGAGAAAAGTAAAAGTGGCAGGCCGACAAATCCAGGGCAAGCATTAAAAAGGGCCACTTTTCAACATAATTGTACAAGGGCTAAGAGAGTTATAAAAGAGCGCCTGAAGGCTTTATGTGTCAATGCAAGGAGCATTCGTAATAAGGTGGATGAATTGAAAGTGCGGATTGTTATTAATGATTATGATATAGTTGGGATCACAGAGACATGGCTCCAGGGTGACCAGGGATGGGAGCTCAACGTTCAGGGATATTCAATATTCAGGAGGGATAGACATGAAGGAATGGGAGGTGGGGTGGCGTTGCTGGTTAAAGAAGAGATTAACGCAATAGAAAGGAAGGACATAAGCCGGGAAGATGTGGAATCGATATGGGTAGAGCTGCGTAACACTAAGGGGCAGAAGACGCTGGTGGGAGTTGTGTACAGGCCACCTAACAGTAGTAGTGAGGTCGGAGATGGTATTAAACAGGAAATTAGAAATGTGTGCAATAAAGGAACAGCAGTTATAATGGGTGACTTCAATCTACATGTAGACTGGGTGAACCAAATTGGTAAAGGTGCTGAGGAAGAGGATTTCTTGGAATGTATGCGGGATGGTTTTTTGAACCAACATGTCGAGGAACCGACTAGAGAGCAGGCTATTCTGGACTGGGTTTTGAGCAATGAGGAAGGGTTAATTAGCGATCTTGTCGTGAGAGGCCCCTTGGGTAAGAGTGACCATAATATGGTGGAATTCTTCATTAATATGGAGAGTGACATAGTTAATTCAGAAACAAAGGTTCTGAATTTAAAGAAGGGGAACTTTGAAGGTATGAGACGTGAATTAGCTAAGATAGACTGGCAAATGACACTTAAAGGATTGACGGTGGATATGCAATGGCAAGCATTTATAGGTTGCATGGATGAACTACAACAATTGTTCATCCCAGTTTGGCAAAAGAATAAATCAAGGAAGGTAGTGCACCCGTGGCTGACAAGAGAAATTAGGGATAGTATCAATTCCAAAGAAGTAGCATACAAATTAGCCAGAGAAAGTGGCTCACCTGAGGACTGGGAGGAATTCAGAGTTCAGCAGAGAAGGACAAAGGGCTTAATGAGGAAGGGGAAAAAAGATTATGAGAGAAAACTGGCAGAGAACATAAAAACGGACTGTAAAAGCTTTTATAGATATGTAAAAAGGAAAAGACTGGTAAAGACAAATGTAGGTCCCCTGCAGACAGAAACAGGTGAATTGATTATGGGGAGCAAGGACATGGCAGACCAATTGAATAATTACTTTGGTTCTGTCTTCACTAAGGAGGACACAAATAATCTTCCAGAAATAGTAAGGGACAGAGGGTCCAGTGAGATGGAGGAACTGAGTGAAATACATGTTAGTAGGGAAGTGGTGTTAGGTAAATTGAAGGGATTGAAGGCAGATAAATCCCCAGGGCCAGATGGTCTGCATCCTAGAGTGCTTAAGGAAGTAGCCCAAGAAATAGTGGATGCATTAGTGATAATTTTTCAAAACTCGTTAGATTCTGGACTAGTTCCTGAGGATTGGAGGGTGGCTAATGTAACCCCAATTTTTAAAAAAGGAGGGAGAGAGAAACCGGGGAATTATAGACCGGTTAGCCTAACGTCAGTGGTGGGGAAACTGCTGGAGTCAGTTATCAAGGATGTGATAACAGCACATTTGGAAAGCGGAGAAATGATCGGACAAAGTCAGCATGGATTTGTGAAAGGAAAATCATGTCTGACGAATCTCATAGAATTTTTTGAGGATGTAACTAGTAGAGTGGATAGGGGAGAACCAGTGGATGTGGTATATTTGGATTTTCAAAAGACTTTTGACAAGGTCCCACATAGGAGATTAGTGTGCAAACTTAAAGCACACGGTATTGGGGGTAAGGTATTGGTGTGGGTGGAGAATTGGTTAGCAGACAGGAAGCAAAGAGTGGGAATAAACGGGACCTTTTCAGAATGGCAGGCGGTGACTAGTGGGGTACCGCAAGGCTCAGTGCTGGGACCCCAGTTGTTTACAATATATATTAATGACTTGGATGAGGGAATTAAATGCAGCATCTCCAAGTTTGCGGATGACACGAAGCTTGGCGGAAGTGTTAGCAGTGAGGAGGATGCTAAGCGGATGCAGGGTGACTTGGATAGGTTGGGTGAGTGGGCAAACTCATGGCAGATGCAATTTAATGTGGATAAATGTGAAGTTATCCACTTTGGTGGCAAAAATAGGAAAACAGATTATTATCTGAATGGTGGCCGATTAGGAAAAGGGGGGGTGCAACGAGACCTGGGTGTCATTATACACCAGTCATTGAAAGTGGGCATGCAGGTACAGCAGGTGGTGAAAAAGGCGAATGGTATGCTGGCATTCATAGCAAGAGGATTTGAGTACAGGAGCAGGGAGGTACTACTGCAGTTGTACAAGGCCTTGGTGAGACCACACCTGGAGTATTGTGTGCAGTTTTGGTCCCCTAATCTGAGGAAAGACATCTTTGCCATAGAGGGAGTACAAAGAAGGTTCACTGGATTGATTCCTGGGATGGCAGGACTTTCATATGAAGAAAGACTGGATGAACTGGGCTTGTACTCGTTGGAATTTAGAAGATTGAGGGGGGATCTGATTGAAATGTATAAGATCCTAAAGGGATTGGACAGGCTAGATGCAGGAAGATTGTTCCCGATGTTGGGGAAGTCCAGAACGAGGGGTCACAGTTTGAGCATAGAGGGGAAGCCTTTTAGGCCCGAGATTAGGAAAAACTTCTTCACACAGAGAGTGGTGAATCTGTGGAATTCTCTGCCACAGCAAACTGTTGAGGCAAGTTCATTGGCTATGTTTAAGAGGGAGTTAGATATGGCCCTTGTGGTTACAGGGGTCAGGGGGTATGGAGGGAAGGCTGGGGCGGGGTTCTGAGTTGGATGATCAGCCATGATCATAATAAATGGCGGTGCAGGCTCGAAGGGCCGAGTGGCCTACTCCTGCACCTATTTTCTATGTTTCTATGTTTCTATGTTTCTATGTTTTTCCACAATCATTGCCGGCACTGTTCACCGAAGCGAAAATCTAACGCAAGCGCTCTCGGCAGAAAATCTCACGCAAGCGCTCTCGGCAGAAAATCTCACGCACGCGCTCTCCACAGAAACATGGCGCAAGTACTCTCCAGTAACCTTTAAGCTATGAAGCTGCCAAATCATACCAAATAACACGTAAAAATACATAGCCGATATAAAGTAGAAATAATTTATGCACAGTGTAGTATCACTTACCGGAATCGGGAAGGCAGCTTGCTGATGGTGTGTTAGACTGAGTCGTCGCAGGTTGAGTGGTGCAGTGGCCCCCACCCTCCAGGCCGCCGACTGATACATTGCCGCGAGGCACGCAGGAGTCCAGCGGTAGCCGGGAGGCACACAGCATATATTTAAGAAAAAAGCCGAAATAAACATGCTAATTAATTAGGTGCTGCCCGACACGTAATTGTCGGCTCAGATCAGTGCCAATTGCCGATTACATCGCCTCTGATCTGGGCTGACATTTACGTGTGGGGCGGCACCTAATCAATTAGAATGTTTATTTTGGCTTTTTTCTTAAAGATGTGCTGTGTGTCTCCCGGCTACTGCTGCATTCTCCGTGAATCGGTACTGTATCTGTCCGCGGCCTGGGTGTTGGGGTGGTGGGACACTGGGGTGTCATCTCGTCGTCTGTTTCCATTAGAGCAGGCGGCTCATCTGCCCGCCGCGATGTCAGAAGGTCGAGGTTCGTCATCTGCTGTGGTTGATGTGGAAAGCTTGCTTGACTGCTGAGCCTCGTGCATTTTTCTATCATACAGTTCTTTGTAAGGACTGAAACCATCCTGCAAATATCCCCTAAACCGACGTACCCTTTCAAAATTAAAGTCATACTTTATCATTGCAGCGAAAATCTCCCGCAGTGGCTTCACATTCATTTCACTACTGCATTCGGTTTCGATTGTTATCCTTTCCTCTTCCAATTGTATCAACTCTTCATCTATCAGTTCTTGATCATGGGATGCCAAAACCTCTTCAACATCATCTTCGTCAGCTTCCACAAGTCAAACTCACTTTGTCCTTACTTCGTTCACCACGATCAAAACGCTTAATTATGTCTAGTTTTACGCTAAATGTAACACCCTTACGAGCTCTTTCAGGCTTTTCCAATACCTCAGAACTCATCTTGCAAATGGCTGCTCAATGCAACGTGTTAAAGCAATGCTGTTCCGAATCCAGGGGAGAGCGGCTGCTCAGGGCGCACGCGGCCTTTTAATCGCGCGCTGATTTTTTCGCGTGCTGATTTTTTTATCGTGCGCTGCCTTTCTTCGTAACAGTGAAAACACCTTCTGAAAGCGAAAACAGGGTACTAATGTAGGGCTTTCGTAACAGTGAGGTTTTGTAAAGCGAACGTTCAAAAAGCGGGGGACACCTGTACTCCTAATTTTTTCTTTGACTCTGTACATTAAGAGAGGACTGTCACCAATTAAGGACTGGCATGCCAAATTTATTTCAATAATATTAAATCACTCTTCATACTTAAGCTGCCGTTATTTTAAGTGTGTAACAGTAATATGACCACATAAGTTACAAAAATTGCCGACTGACTAGGAAAGTACATATTGATAGCAGAATTTATTTTTATTATGAATTTTATTTGCAGTTTGTAAATTCATTAGCAGAGATAGTTATTTACTAGTTCATTTTTGCCAAGAAAATTAGAAGTTCATCTTCCCTCTAAAACTGCCCTTTCCTTCCAATCTATGAAAATATAATTCATATCAAATCAAACATGCGTTGTGCTTTTCCCAACAGGGTAAAAATGTGATGAGTATCCTGATTCATTTCACTCTTACTCAGTGGGTCAAGATAAAGGCTCGATCTATGAAGACTTCTATTAGCATAGGCACAGCCACAATATACTGTACATTGAAATATTTTCTTTGTTTTAATTTTGATACGATGTATTTAACAATATTATTGGATTCTAACAAGATATGGTAATGCTCAATACATAGATCCTTTATCAACTAATTTTCCTCTCCAAATAGGTAAATTTAAATGACACCCTTGGAAAAATCTCTCAGGCTTTGTCACTAAATCACTTTGTGATAATCGTCGAACAAATCCAGGGTAAGTTTCATTGTCTTATTTGCAAATGTAACTACAGCAAATATTACACAACTGTCTCTTTGAAGGTCTATGTTTTATGAAATTCAGACCCATGAATAAAGTGCCATGGCCACCCGTTCTTGAAGTTTTGCAGCAAATTTAGAAGAGTATTCGGGTTTCTGCAGAACTAAAAGGATATTGACCTTCACTTATTCCAATGATCATGGACCTTTACCATGAACTTACACAAATAAAATGCAATAACCCATGATGATGCACTGGTGCTTCACTTTTATCTATGGGCATTAAAAGTTCTGCTGCACTAAAACAGAGCATGCTGGGAATACAGGGCAGCTCTGACAAGACGGGTCAAGACAGAGTTACTGATTCAGGTCAATAGCTCTTCATCAGGGCTGGAAAATACGCCTACTCTGATGAGAATGTCTTTACATTTTGCTTTTATTTTCCATTTCCAGACGTTTTTGACTTTAGAAACACAGAAACATAAAAGACCTACAGCACAATATGGGCCCTTCGACCCACAGTGCTGTGCCAAACATGTACCGTTTGTACTTACTTTAGAAATTACCTAGAGTTACCCACAGCCCTCTATTTTTCTAAGCTCCATGTACCTATCCAGGAGTTTCTTAAAAGACCCTATCGTATCCGCCTCCACCACCGTCGCCGGCAGCCCATTGCATGCACGCATCACTCTCTCTGTGAAAAAACTTACCCCTGACATCTTTTCGGTAGTGAATACTTTTGAAAGGAAATTGAAAGGAAAGATTTTGAAAGGAAAATGATTAGATTACCTAATTTGTCACATGTACATGGAAACATCGAAACATATAACGAAATATGTCACTTGTGTCAATAACAGGCATAATCTGAGGGTGTGCTGAGGGAAGCCCACAAGTATCACCTCACATTCCGGAACTTTATACCTACTTAACTGCAGGCCTACTTGTATGAGTGAATTTATCCTGCATCAAAATATGATGGACATAATTAGAAAGAAGGCTTTTAAGTGCAGTGATAAAATGAAAAGAGCATAAAAGTATTTTTAGCCTTGTAGGTAGGATTTGAATTATATCCTCAAATAATCACTACATTCAAGGCTATCCTCATAAGCTAGAATATTTTAAAAATGTAGATCCATCAATGGAACACAAGCAAATCTATTCAATCTATTAAGACTGTGTGAGGTTACCTTGGCTTGAAGTGTTTATACCCTCCTGATCAAAAGGAATAACTTCTGAGGTTTGATCTAGAAGCAGCATTGCTTTCTACATCGGATAGTTTCGTAACTACTTTATAAATAATTTAAAAGGATTTCCTCCAACTATATTTCCCCTGATTAGTTTTCTAAAGGCAATGATCTGGATCTTTTATGTTTATCCAGTTAATCTAATCATGATCCTTTGTCCTTGTCCAGCATCCTGTGCTCCTTGGTGTTTTAACTGGTGCTACATAATCTTCATTTTCATGGGACATACAAGGGGATTCCCACAGACTGACTATCAGAGGAATTTTATGAAGTGATGTTGAACAGAGAATACAGGAAATACTCAGGAGGTCTAACAGTCTCTGTGGAAAGACGGAAAGAAAAAAAATGGGAAGATGATCTTATGAACTTTCTTCAGAGCTGGGAAAAGTTAGCGAAAAAGCAGGTTTTAATTCAGAAGAATTTGGGATTGGGATGACAGTTTTGAACAAATGGAAGAGAAAGCCTTGGCTAGGTTAAAGGAATAATACATTTCAAAGATTCAAAGTACATTATCAAAGAACATATAAATTATACAACCTTGAGATCAGTTTGTTTACAGGCAGCCGCAAAGCAAGAAACTCCGAAGAACCCAATTTAAAAAAAATAAAGACTAAACCCTAACCCCCAATGCCCACAGAGAAAGAAAAATAACAAAACAAAGCATATAAACAATAGACGTGAGCAACAACAACAGCATTCCGAACCAATTTGAGTCTTTAGATCCAAATCCCCGGAGAAGCCTGGAGTAGCTCCAAAGCCTTGGTATTCAATTCATCATATTAGCAGGGCAAATCGCGGAAAGTTTACAGACACGAAGCAAAGCAGCTGGGGGCAGTCTCTCAGCCTTAGCATTGTGGAGAGAGGAGCTGTTTAAATTGTCTGAACAGCGGATCATATCTCACATTAGGACCTGGGCTCCGGACCTAGATTTTGCTAACAAAGAAGACGTTCTTGACTGTTCCAAATCAGCTTCAACGATTCAACCTCGACCTACTCTCGACACCCAGTCTTTCCAGTCTATCTGGGCCGGTGTTTAAATTGTTCAAAAATCTCCCATCATTTGCTGTCTTTCACTTACCCTCCCAATTAATCGCTTTCATTTTTTTTCCTCTCCATCCCTCCCTCTTTCACCTTTGTGTGATTGTTCTCTCTGTAATTCCTCTCCTTCTTGCTTGCTCACTTATCATCACTCTCCTCCCTCCATTTTCTTGTCCCTTGCTCTACCTCTTTCCCTTACTCTACCTCACTCTCTCTTCCTCCCCCACCCCAGTGCCGTCTCCTGCATTCTCATTTGTTCTCTGCTACTCTACTTTGCTCTTCCTTAGTCTATTTTAGTTTGTTCTGGCTCCATTTATCTTGCTGCCCCTTATTTACGCTGCCATTCTATTTCATTTTCTTCACTTTTTGCAACCATTGTTGAGAAAGGGGAAGACTACATTGTGGTTCTCGCTAATATGATGAACTGATAAGCGAGGCTTTGGGCCTACTCCGGGATGCTCTGGGGTTTGTATCTGAGGTCTCAGTTTGGTTCAGAATGTTGCTGTTTGCTTCAACTATTTGCATGATTTGTGTTTTTTTTATTCTCTCTTGCATCGGGTGTTGGTCTTTTATTTTTTTTCTTTAATTGGGTTCTTTCAGATTTGTTGCTTTGTAGCTGCCTGTAAGCAAACAAATCTCCAGGTATACATTCTTTGATAATAGATGGACTTTGAATCTTTGGTGATTGCCAGTGCCTTGTAAGATGTCCTCAAGCTTCAGAGCATCATTGCTGTACTACTTACATTACAGTCCGGATAATAGAATTTCACCATAATACTATCAATGGTTCCACAAAGCAGCTTTAACCACTCCTCTTTGTGTTTTAGATAACGACAGTGGTGAATGTGAAAAGTGTGAAGTGGTGCATAGTGTTTTCACATTTATGGATCTGATAACCCTTATCATGGCTGAAGCAACAGAAGAAAACCGAGCCACTGATGTAGAAGTTCTGACAAACCACTATGGCAATTAATTCAATGAATTGGAATTGAATGAAGCTTATATGGATTATGTTTCTTTACGATATGATTGTAACTGTTTCATCTTCGGAACTTACAATAAATCACACTTGACAATTATTACTTGTGAGCCCTCTCAGTATTTCAGCAGTTTTTGAAACCTAGGTCAGCAATAAAAAAAACAAATATACAACAACTGCAAACCATACATTAATCTATTTGAACACCTTCCAGCCCTTACCAATATTTCCGAGAGTCTTCTGCTTCATTTCCAGTGATGATGTTTTAGCTCTGATTAAATCATCGTCATTGGCTGAGATTCTGTACTTTAATGTCAAGACGTAACATTAGACATTGTCACTTCAGTGCATCGGTTTGTTATCCAACCTTAGTTCCTTCCCACCACCTCATCATCCTAGTGCATTAAATAACAGGGGGCAAGATGTCAAAGGTAGTTTAGACAGAACTGAAGCTTATGGTGTGAAATGAACTCAGTTGAGAATATGGTTAGCCAGAATACGGACCAGTAACTATTTCGATATAGTCCCTTCAGCCTCCTTACTGCATAGATTGCTGAAAGATAACATGCAGATACAGCAAAGAACTAAATAGACAGATAGTTTGCTTGCTCTAATTGCAAGATATTTGAATACAAATTTCAAAATATGTTAATTCAATAATGCAGTGACCTGATGAGACCAAATCTGAAATATTAAGCACAGGATATTCTTACCTAAGGAAAGATTACTTGTAATTAATACAATTCTGGTTAATTCATAATGTGGTGTTTGCACTTAAGGGACAGATTAAATAGACTGCATCAAGAATTTAGAAGAATGAGAAGTGACTTCAATAAAACATACTACGTTCTTACCGGGTGAGATAGAGTAGATTTGAGAATGATTTTTCCACCACTAGTATGTCAATAACCAGAAGTCACTTAGCAAAACAAAAGTGTTGGTCATTCAGGACTAATATGAAATGAAATGCATTCACATTGAGGTCAGTCAATCTTTGCATTTCTTACCAAGGGGGCAGGGAGGACTTAGTCACTAAGTATATACTGAATAGGGATAAATAGATTCTTGGACATTAAAGTGTTCAAATGATATAGAATTAGATTAAGAAAGTGATGGAAAAATAAAAATTCAGCCTTCGTCAACAGTCTACTCTCCCTTATGCAGATCACTAGATGGTTAAGTTTTTATTTCAAACTGAAAAAAAAGCAAGCATTACTGAAAGCTCATACAAATTTCCAAGAGTTAGCTGCCAGTTACCAGTGGTGTTCCACAGGGGTCCGTGTTGGGGCCGCTTCTTTTTACGTCGTACATCAACGATTTGGATTATGGAATAGATGGCTTTGTGGCTAAGTTTGCTGATGATACGAAGATAGGTGGAGGGGCCGGTAGTGCTGAGGAAACAGGGAGCCTGCAGAGAGACTTGGATAGATTGGAAGAATGGGCAAAGAAGTGGCAAATGAAATACAATGTTGGAAAGTGTATGGTTATGCACTTTGGCAGAAGAAATAAACAGGCAGACTATTATTTAAGTGGGGAGAGAATTCAAAGTTCTGAGATGTAACGGGACTTGGGAGTCCTCGTGCAGGATACCCTTAAGGTTAACCACCAGGTTGAGTCGGTGGTGAAGAAGGCGAATGCAATGTTGGCATTCATTTCTAGAGGAATAGAGTATAGGAGCAGGGATGTGATGTTGAGGCTCTATAAGGCACTGGTAAGACCTCACTTGGAGTACTGTGGGCAGTTTTGGGCTCCTTATCTAAGAAAGGATCTGCTGACATTGGAGAGGGTTCAGAGAAGATTCACTAGAATGATTCCGGGAATAAGAGGGTTAACATATGAAGGACGTTTGTCCGCTCTTGGACTGTATTCCTAAGAGTTTAGAAGAATGAGGGGGGACCTCCTAGAAACATTTCGAATGTTGAAAGGCATGGATGTGGCAAAATTGTTTCCCATGGTGGAGGAGTCTAGTACGAGAGTGCATGACTTAAGGATTGAAGGGCGTCCATTCGGAACAGAGATGCAAAGAAATTTTTTCAGCCAGAAGGTGGTGAATCTGTGGAATTTATTGCCACGGGCGGCAGTGGAGGCCAAGTCATTGGGTGTATTTAAGGCAGAGATTGATAGGTATCTGAGTAGCCAGGGCATTAAAGGTTATGGTGAGAAGGCAGGGGAGTGGGACTAAATGGGAGAATGGATCAGCTCATGATAAAATGGCGGAGCAGACTCGATGGGCCGAATGGCCGACTTCTGCTCCTTTGTCTTATGGTCTAAGTTGAGAAGTCATAATCCATACAAATATTCATGGACTATCCTTGTAAACTGCAAGTTTTCTGCCATTGTGTTTTGGCTGCTTTGTGCCTATCTTAAAAATTCAAATTGTAATCCAAAACCAGGCTCCAAATTAAAAAAAAAATAGAATGTGACTACTTGGAGACATTGTTAGTATTTCCCTGAATGTAATGTAATCCATCTTCTATAATATTGAAATACACTCTGCATTTGCTTCTATCCAGCTCTGAAAAGCAGGAGAATTATTGTCCTAGTTATTATAAGCGAAGTTGTGAAAATATTGTTCTGCCTGTCTGGGTCTTGAATTGTAGCAATCAGTCTAAAACCAGGTAAATATTATATCTTTAATTTCCAAATTAGTTTTAGATGAAGAGAGTTTCAGGCCAGGCCTTCACATCCCAGTCTCCAACCAGCTAACAGAAGTCATCCACAACTCATTTCCAATTCATCACCTGCAGCCTATTTAAACCCAGCTCTCATCCACAGTCCTTGTTCACTCGTTTGAACCAACCATCCTCAACCAGTTGCTCCTAGCCTTCAGTTACCTTGTTGCCTTGTCATGTTAAGTATCTGTGCTCTCTTGTTTTGTGGCCCCTCGTGGCTTGTTATTTTGCAGTTTATTATTAAAGTTATCACTCATCCCTAAATCATCTCTGTTGCTCTGCTTTTGGGTGAAGCCTCATCTACATTTCCTGACAGAGAGTTGTATAATGGATTGACCTGGACATTCAAACTAGTAAAGTAAGTTTGTATAGAACTATAAGACATTGGAGCAGAATTAGGCCACTCGGTCCATCGAGTCTGCTCTGAACTGTATTCTTCTGCCTTCTCCCTGAAACCTTTGACCCCCAGACTAACCAAGAACCTATCAACTGCTGCTTTAAATATACCCAATGACTTGGCCTCCACAGCCATCCATGGCAATGAATTCCATCACTCTCAGGCTACAGAAATTCCTCCTTAATTCTGTTCTAAAGGGATGTCCTTCTATGATGAAGCTGTGTACTTGTGCTAGAATCTCCCACTCTTGGAAATACCACTCCATGTCAACTCAGTCTGGGTCTTTCAATATTTGGTAGATTTCAATGAGATCCCCCTTCTGAAATCCAGTGAGACAGGTGCAGAGGTATTAAATGCTGCTCATATGTTAACCCTCTCATACCCAGAATCTCAAATGAATGTCTTCTGGACCCTCTCCAATGCCAACACATCCCTTTTGAGATACAGGGCCCAAAACTGATCACATTACTCCAAATGTGGTCTGACTAATGTCTTATAAAGCTTCAGCGTTACATTCTTGCTTTTATATTCTAGTCTTCTTGAAAAGAATGCTAACAGTACATTACATTTTTCTTTCTTATTACTGACTCAATCAACAAGTTAACCTTTATGGAATTTTGCACTCAGACTCCCAAATCCCTTTGCATTTCCAATTTCTGATTTTGATCCTGTTTAGAAAATTGTCTGTGCCTTTATTCCTTATACCAAGGTGCATGACAATACATTTCCCTACATTGTATTCCATCTGTCACTTATTTGTCCACGTCCTTCTTCAGATTCCCACTCCCTCCACCTATCTTTGTATCATCTGCAAACATAGCCACAGAGCCATCAATTCCGTCATCCAAATCATTAACATATAATGTGAAAAGTAGCGGACCCAAAACTGACACCTGCAGAACACCACTAGTCACTGGCAGCCAACCAGTAAAGGCTCCCTTTATTCCCACTCTTTGCCTTCTGCCAGTCAGCCATCCATGCTAGTATTTTTCCTGTAATACCAAAGTTCAAAGTAAGTTTAGTATCAAACTAAATATATGTCATCATATACAACCCTGAGATTCATTGTCTTGCAGGCATACTCAACAAACTCAAAATGGAATAATAACCTTAATAAAATCAATGAAAGACCGCACTGACTCAGGTGTTCAACCAGAGTGCAAAAGCCAGCAAACTGTGCAAAAACAAAAATAAATAAATAAGCAATAAATATCAAGAACATGAAATGAAAGTGAAAGGCTATGGGAACACTTCAATGACTGGACAAGTGAAGTTGAGAGAAGATATCCTCTTTGGTTCAAGAGCCTGGTGGTTGAGGGGTAATAACTGTTCGTGAAATTGGTTGTGTGAGTCCTGAGGCTCCTGTACGTTCTTCCTGACAGCAGCAGTGAGAAGAGAGCGTGTCCTGGGTGGTGGGAGTCCCAAGATTCTTAAATGGTCAGGGCATGAAGGTATATGGAGGGGGGAAGGCAGGAAATTGGGGCTGAGAGAAAAATTGGATCAGCCACAATGAAATGGCAGAGCAGACTCAATGGGCCAAACGGCCTAATTCTGTTCATATATCTTATGGTCTTGTGGCCTTATGATAAAATGCTGCTTTCCTGCAACAGAATTTCACATAGATGTGCTCATTGATGAGAAAGGCTTTACCCATGATGGACTGGGTCGCATCCATTACTTTTTACAGGATTTTCCATTCAAGGGCATTGGTATTTCCATACCAGGCTGTGATGCAGCCATTCAATATACTTTCCACTGCACATCTATAGAAGTTTGTCAAGGTTTTAGATGTCATGCTGAATCTTTGCAAACTCCTATGTAGAGGCACTGCCGCACTTTCTTCATAGCAAGTCCTGCAAAATGAAAACACCAAGGAATTTAGAGTTGCTGACTTTCTGCTGAGTACTAGCTCAGGTACCTCTGGTTTCCTTCTCCTGAAGTTAATCATCAGCTCCTTGGTCTTGCTGACATCGAGTGAGAGGTTGTTGTTATGGCACCACTCAGCCAAATTTTCAATCTCCCTCCTATTTGCTGATTCATCACCACCTTTGATACAGCCCACAACAGTGGTATCATCAGCAAACTTGAATATGGCATTATAGATGTGCTTAGCCTCACAGTCACAGGTGTGAAGTGAGTAAAGCAGGGGGTGAAGCACCTAGCCTTGTGGTACACCTGTGCTGATGGAGATCATGGAGAAGATGTTGTCAATCCAAACTGACTGGGTCTACAAGTGAGGAATTGAGGATCCAATTACGCAAGGAGGAATTGAGACCAAGTAATTGAAGATTATTGATTAGTTTTGAGGGGATGATGATATGGAATGCTGAGCTGTAGTCAAAAAAGAGCATCCTGATGTATGCATCCTTGCTATCCAGATGTTCCAGAGTTGAGTGAAGAGCCAATGAGATGACATCTGCTGTGGACTTATTGCTCTGGTGAAAACATAGGGTGACCATCATGAACTCCCACAGCCCCTCAATGATCCTGTGATTTCAGTCTCTGTGGCCGGTGTGCGAGCAGCCTTTGGGAGGGTCAACCCACAAAAAACATCCGGCCAAGATGGGGTACCTGAAGACCTAAGGTGATCAATTGGCTGCAGTGTTTACTGAGATTTTTAACCACTCACTTTGGCAGCCATTGGCCCTTGTTTAACAGCCTCATTTAGCAACCTATTACCAAGTTGCTAATAGTTAGAGCTTTATTGTCATTGCTGAGGACAATGAGATTGCAGTGCTGTTCCATTAAGTGGGAATTCAATGACTGAAAACACAATGACTAAATTTAAAATAACAGCTGAGTTATTTAGAATGACATCTAAGTTACAACCGAATTAAAAACAAATTCAAAACATATAATTACCAATTATTGTGTCCTAGATCTCAGTGAACATCAGAGAGTGTATCAGAATATTTTCCAAGTGAACGCAGAAAAGCTGCAGGGATGCATATATTTAGATAGTCATCATTTCCGCCCCTGCAGAAAATGGAAAAAAAATGTATAAACTTTCTGCTGATGACTATTCTTAGTTTGCACAATTTTTAAATGGCAGTGAAAGTGCATACAAAGTAGTTATTGGGCATGTCATTGCTTTTATACACTTAATTACTTTAAGCTATATCAAGAAGGAAATGACATACCTTAATTGAAACTGTGGCTGCTCTAATGTTGAAATGTCACCAGAAAAATAACAAAACTTGGTTTACTGATGGAATTGGAGTTTCCTTGGCAATTTCACCAGTCATGTGCATCAAGAGGGAAATCCTAAGGAAAATTCCATCTGTTATATCAGCAACATTGTTAATCAAGGGGCACCACGGCACTGTAGTGGTAAGCGTGGCGCAATTAGAGCTCGCTGCATTCCAGAGTTCAGAGTTCATTTCCAGCGTCATCTGTAAGGAGTTTGTATGTTCACCCTGCGAGTGCATGTGTTTCCTCAGGGTGATCTGGTTTCCTCCCGCAGTCCAAAGATGTACCAGTTAGGAGGTGAATTGGTCATTGTAAATTGTTCTGTAAATAGGCTAGGGTTAAATAGATGGGTTGCTGGGCAATGTGGATCATTGGGCTGGAAGGGCCATCCTATACCTCTAAATAAATAAACAGGAAATCCAAAACTGAAGCACCCTAAAATATTCTGGGAGAGGAAAATACTCTAAATAAAATCACTTCTGTAAAATTGGTAACTAATATTTCTTCTTCTGGAAAAAGTTCCTCCTTGCTTACTTATCCAGCTTGAAAGCATCAAGTTGGATTGGTCACCCAAACCGGACAAGGTGTACCCCAGGCTACTCTGGGAGGTGAGGGAGGAGATTGCTGATCCTCTGGCGATGATCTTTGCTTTACCAATGGGGACGGGAGCGGTTCTGGAGGATTGGTAGGTTGCAAATATTGTTCCCTTATTCAAGAAAGGGAGTAGAGATAGCCCAGGAAATTATAGACCAGGGACTCTTACATCAGTGGTCAGTAAGTTGATGGAAAAGATCCTGAGAGGCAGGATTTATGAACATTTGGAGAGGCATAATATGATTAGAAATAGTCAGCATGGCTTTGTCAAAGGCTGGTCATGCCTTACGAGCCTGATTAAATTTTTTGAGGATGTGACTAAACACACTGAAGAAGGTAGAGCAGTAGATGTAGTGTATATGGATTTCAGCAAGGCATTTGATAACGTACCCCATGCAAGGCTGATTGAGAAAGTAAGGAGGCATGGGATCCAAGGCGACCTTGCTTTGTGGATCCAGAACTGGCTTTCCCACAGAAGGCAAAGAGTGGCTGTAGATGGGTCATATTCTGCACGGAGGTCACTGACCAGTGGAGTGCCTCAGGGATCTGTTCTGGGACTCCTTCTCTTCATGATTATTACAAATGACCTGGATGAGGAAGTGAAGGGATGGGTTAGTAAATTTGCTGATGACACAAAACTTGGGTGTATTGTGGATAGTATGCAGGGCTGTCAGATGTTACAGTGGGAGATTGATAGGATGCAAAACTGGGCTGAGAAGTGGCAGATGGAGTTCAACCCAGATAAATGTGAGGTGGTTCATTTCGGTAGGTCAAATATGATGGCAGAATATAGTATTAATGGTAAGACTCTTGGCAGTTTGGCGGATCAGAGGGATCTTGGGGTTTGAGTCCATAGGACACTCAAAGCTGCTGCGCAGGTTGACTCTGTGTTTAAGAAGGCATATGGTGCATTGGCCTTCATCAACCATAGGAGTGAGTTTAAGAGCCGAGAGGTAATGTTACAGCTATATATGATCCTGGTCAGACCCCATGTGGAGTACTGTGTTCAGTTCTGGTCACCTCACTACAGGAAGGATGTGGAAACTATAGAAGGGGAGCAGAGGAGATTTACAAGGATGTTGCCTGGATTGGAGAGCATGCCTTATGAGAATAGGTTGAATGAACTTGGTCTTTTCTCCTTGGAGTGACGGAAGATGAGAGATGACCTGATAGAGGTGTATAAGATGATGAGAGGCATTGATTGTGTGGATAGTCAGAGGCTTTTTCCCAGGGCTGAAATGGCTGGCACGAGAGGGCACAATTTTAAGGTGTTTGGAAGTAGGTACAGAGGAGATATCAGGGGGTACGTTTTTTTATGCAGAGAGTGGAGTGTGCATGGAATGGGCTGTCAGCGACGGTGGTGGAGGTGGATACAATAGAGTCTTTTAAGAGACTCCTGGATAGGTACATGGAGCTTAGAAAAATAGAGGGCTATGGGTAACCCTAGGCAATTTCTAAAGTAAGCGCATGTTTGGCACAGCATTGTGGGCTGAAAGGCCTGTATTGTGCTGGAGGTTTTCTTTGTTTCTATGTTCTACTCCATTCTTGAGTTTGAACACAATGAAATTTCCTCTTAATTCCTAGGAAGAATTAACCCAGCTTTTACAACTTCTTGAATTAAGTGCATTCCCCGTAATTTGGTACAATCTAAATAAGACTTCTGTGCTTATTTCTAAGCTTTGTCATTCTTTTTTTAAGTATTAGTTACAAGATTCAATGTAAGCCCCAAACTGTGCTCTTCTAGCAGGTTAGAATGTTTTCTTTTCTGCTGGTAACCTACTCTTCCAAGAAAAAACAATGTGAAGAAGAAAATAATCACAGTTTTCAAATTGTCCTGTAAAATTTAGAGTTTGTGGAGATATATTCAAGTCACTCTTTTCATTTTCCCCTTCAGAATTCCATCATTTATTCATGAAAATTCTCCCTTTTAAAATGCATTACGTTTCACCTTCCTACGTTAAATGCTCTGCGCCTCATGTCAGGTTCACTGCAGCCTTGACATCTTGCTCTTTACCTATGTGTCTAGGACCACATATATGGACAAGTCCACCATATTTCAGGTGAATAATCATAATTTGCTAGCACTCGACACTTCATCTTAATATTGTGATCCTTGCTCTGTCTCTTGGTGTCAGGATCTAGTACTCCCAGAGTTTGGAGAATATAAACTGTAAATGAAAAGTTCAAAAAGAAGTTAGTACAATAGAAGAAATAGTTCTTCATATTTGTGTGCCCATTATATTACACAAGTGTACTAACACGGAAAGATGAATTTTGTGTTTTAATGGGAATTAATACCATTTGTGTATTGTTATTTGTTTTTGATGTGGGAGATTTGTGTAACCTAATGCTTTTTCTCTGCCTTCTGGGGAACATAATTAATGTCAATAGAAGTATAGCACTCAAATTCTATACTCGACAAAACTTTCTACCTTAATGCTTTCAAACTTAAACAACCTGGAATAATGCAGATGCCTCCCAAACTGCACTTTTGCAAACTTCAGGTTTGGACACATCTGTCCCGCAATCATTGATAAGTGCAGTATGACTCTCCGCAAAAACAATCATGTAAACTAATCTAGGCAGGAGTCCCAGTCATCTACAAATACCAGAAGAAATCCTGTAAAAGACAGATTGGTTAGATCAAAAATGAGTCATTGGGGGAAATGGATCAAGAGAAAGACATCTGAATAAGTGATAACAGCATAAACCTCATCTATTTTTCTTTGCAGTTCTTATTTCAGCTACAATACTTTAACTTTCTCATCACCCTATAAAAAGTATATTACAGCCAAAGGAGAGAGTTAACAAGGACTGGGTACATACTATAGTGAATGAAAGCGGAAAACAGAATCCTGTCAGGGAGCATAGTTTCTGGTGAACAGTACGAAGGAACATCTGATCATTATTTATATGTTTGATTAGAAAATGAACTGATTCCAACATGCCCCCCACCCTACAGCTCCTTCTTGAAGAAATATCTAAATATTATTGGTTAAATTAAGATACCAAATAGAGCAATAACAATTGTCACTGGCTAATGACCCTAACAGTTGCATGTCAATACAATTGCAAGTTAATAACAACCACAGGTCGTACAAGTTCACAACACAATTACGCTAGAGTAACCAGGTGATTAGTGTTGGAATCATCTCTTGTCAGCACTTTGAAATAGGGCACCCTTGTGGGATGATGGCTGGGATATCAAGGGTGGGGTAATTGGTACCTCGTACCAAGATACAGTAAAAGAGTTTTTTTGCATGTCACCACAACAGATAATTCTGAAACATAAGTACAAAGCAAAAAGCAATACAGATGCAAGGTATAGTGTTCCATTTATAGAGAAAGTGTAGTGCAGGCAGACAAGTAAGGTGCAAGGCAAATTGAGAAATCAAAAGTTCATCTTTATTATTCAAGAGGTCCTTTCAAAAGTGTTGATGCTGTCATTGAGTCTGGTAGTGCATGTTTTTAAGCTTTTCTATCTTGTGCCTGATGGACCGGGGTGGGAAGGGTCTTTATGTTGGCTACTTTCCCGACGCAGCGGTTAGTGCGGACAGAGTCAATGGATGGAAGGCTGGTTTTTGTGATAGACTTCGCTGTGTTCCCAACTCTCTGTGATTTCTTGTGTTTTGCGCAGAGCAGTTGCAATGCAAAGCAGTGATGCACCCGGACATGGCGCACCTATAGAAATGCAGGGCAGGGCAGGGCAGGGAGGTAGGTGAATGAGGTAAAACACGTGTAATTTCATGAACACATTTTAATTGCGGTATACAGTAATTTTATATCCTTTGGAAAATGAAGCTTCCAAGATGAAAATCATAGTAACTCACAATTCCTTCCCGCACAATAACTTTAAGATATCCATCCGGCTCCATAATCATTTGCAACCTAAAAGTCTCAGTGAGCCAATGAGAAGGTCGATGTGTGGGTTAGTGTTTGCAAAGCTACACTGCTTCTGCATCCGTCCTTATCTCATTCACATTTAACCTTTGTTGACTGTGAAACTGAATGCAAGTATGACATTTATACCTTATCTGATCATGTTACTGTTGATTTACTCTGTGCACACGTTGCAATTAACCAAAGCATAATCTGGCACAAAACACAAATATTCACACAACTGAGACTTCATCAGATCTTAGTACTTGTCCCTTAATTGTCCTTATCAATAGCTTAGAAGTTTACAGATGAAACAAAAATTAGATGCAAGTTTGACAGCGTGGAAGATGTATATGGACAATTGAACAAAGAAATGTGGCCAATAGAATTTAGTTCAGATTATTGTATTTGAATTTCTTGTATTTGAAATGATTGTATTTGTGTTTCTATCATTGTTTTGTGAATGTCTGTGACAATGTTCCCTTCTTTTATGTCTTTTACATTTGTTTCTCATCTTGGATGTGATTCCAGAATGGTTGGAGACTGTGTTTTGCTGTTTGGAGATTGTTTGTGTGCTTCAGCACTCTGCAGTCTCTGAGATTCTGGGAGGCAGAAGCAGCATGAGCGAACTTCATGCTGAGATGTCCGCAGAACGGTGTGCAAGCCAGAGTTTGACCCCACATCGCCGATTACAGCTTCCATTGTTTGCTGATTAAAGCGACGAGGGCTATTGAAACATCAAGGTGAATGCGGAAGTTTGGAGAACATTTGGATGTTCAAGTGCTCCGCAGTCTCCGAGAGGATTCCAAGAGGCAGAGGCAGCGTGTGCAAACCTCGTAGCGGGCAAGCTGCAGGACTTAAATATTGCAAGCCAATATTTAGCTCCTTTTCAATGGTTAAAACTCCCATAAACTAAACGTCAACTAAAGCAACAAGAGAGATTAGAAGCATTGAAGCAAGTGTGGAGGGTGAGCACTGGCTGCCTGTCTTTTGATCACACTGCTACGATACCAGAGAGGGGAGAGCCTGTCGCTGCAGAAAGCGGTGCCCAGGTCGATGTGGACTTGGACTATAAAATCTTGTTTTCAATTGTATCATTTCTATATTCTGTGGTTTTTGGCCCAATCTTCTCATTTTTTTTGTGCACGGAGGGAGATTTGGGGGGAGCCGATGTGCCTGATCCGTTTTGTTTGTTTTTTTTTGGGGACAGGTGGGATCTGGGGGTTGGTGATTGTGCTGCCTTTCTTTTCATTCTTGGTTTCGTGGCTACCTGGAGAACTGAAGAATTTCAGAGTTGCATACTTTGGTAATAAAATTAACCTTTGAATCTTTTTTTTCCCCTACTAGTACACAAAAGAATGTCGTCTTCTACCTCATTGGCATGTTAAGTTTATTTCACAATTGTACACAATCACATTTCCTTTTCCAGTTTCTGATGTGGACGGTGTTGACAACATGGAGCTGGCAATGAGTTGTCTGCAGATTTTAGAACTGGCTTATTTATACTGTTTTTATTGAAGAAATTGTTGACTCAGTATGTCGAGTTCCAAACAAGCAAAGGGTGTGAAGTGCAGAAGAACTGCTAGCTCATTTAAAGCAGAATGGCTAAATGAAACAGTAGAAACTGTCACACCGAAAGCTCATGAAATCAGAAATGTGCAGCTACAAGAAATAGTTATGTACAATACAGAAACTGGTGTTACCGGCGCGTATTGTCACGATGCAAAAGTTGCTGGAGAATTTGCAAGTAGGAAGAAGTGGAGTGATATTTGGAAACTTAACTTTTTAAAGCATCATTTAGCAAGCAAACTGTATATGGTTTACTTCCACTTAAAAAATCAGTGCGCACATGTTGTCATTGGGCAAAAACTTGCACAGCACAAGATTTTTGGGCACACTGGTCATTACAAATTAGAGGGAGCATTGGTCTGTGAAGAGTACAAATTTCAGGTTGTATACTGTATACATTCTCTGATATTAATTGAACCTTTGAACTTTTAAAATGAACCTTTGAGGAGGTGCAAACAGACGTGAACAATAAATGGGAGGATACTAACTGGTGGAAAGAACATGTATGCATAGTGTATGTAGCAGATCAATACTCTGGTTAAAAAGATACCTTATGTGATGCGTGGATCAAAATGGCTATGCTAGAAATGCATACAAAACTCCCATTTGCTTTCTCAGGTTTTCTATGTTGTTATTTGTACCTACACATCACAAATCTCATGGTTGCAAACTACGTTTCTGACTTTTTGATTGTACCAACCACATCAGTATCAAGGTACAGAAACAGAACCACATTACAAGAAAAATGGGATTGTAGTGGAGAGACAACACAGAGCAAATTTACAAATATGTTGGAAATTTGATCCGTGAATTCTTCAATTATTTAATTGTGATATTTTCCGAGCAATCATTAAACTTGTGACCCCAGAGTGATATTTCAAATCTCTGCCTGCACATCCATAGATTCAGGCATGGTCTTCACTAAGAATGGTGAACCAAATGCTGACAAAAACAAAAATGACTGATTGTGGAGAATTCAAAGTCAGTGCTACACTTTCAAAAGTGCTATACACTGGGATAGTTATTCAGAATTATTTGTTTAGGCAAACACAAGTTTTTTTTTTCTGCATTCTGTTTCTGTGACAACATAACCAACGTAACAAGAAATTGTATGAATAACAACATGACTCAAGTGTGTCTGGCCTTGTCCTCAACAAGCATCTACAGGTATGGTATTCAGGAAAATATGTGCTTACAAATTTTAGCCTGTTAATTATCTCAAACTTATTCCAAGTGGCCAAGTGGTTAAGGTGTCGGTCTAGTGATCTGAAGGTTGCTAGTTCGAGCCTCAGCTGAGGCAGCGTGTTGTGTCCTCAAGCAAGGCACTTAACCACACGTTGCTCTGCGGCGACACCAGTGCCAAGCTGTATCAGCCCTAGTGCCCTTCCCTTGGACAACATCGGTGGCATGGAGAGGGGAGACTTGCAGCATGGGCAACTGCCGATCTTCCATACAACCTTGCCCAGGCCTGCTCCCTGAAAACCGTCCAAGGCGCAAATCCATGGTCTCACGAGACTAATGGATACCTATATTCCATTAAAACATCTTAATGTACTACTGATTGGCCAGCAAGCATTTCTTTATCAGTCAAACATAAAGGTGCAGTCAGAAGGCGAGGTTGTGTCAATTAATTTGTCAAGATTATGATTTTTGAATGATAAGAGAGCTCAAGGAGACATGAGGAGCAAAGAGTCATAGAACATCTTGAATGGTTGCCATGGTGCATTCAGTCTCTAGTTAAAGGAAAAGTAGAATTTAGAGTTAAAGGTTAAATAGCGAGAGAAGTGTTAAGAGGAATAAAGAGAGAGAGAGAGAGAGACCAGGAATTACAGTGAAGGGTTAAAGTGATGTAAGGTACAGAATGCAGGTATCATATTCACACATGACAGTTTATAATTTTTATATCAACACACACAAAATTCCGGAGGAACTCAGCAGGTCAGGCAGCATCTATAGAAATGAATGGTCTCAACCTGTAATGTCGACTGTTTATTCATTTTCATAGGTGCTGCCTGACCTACTGAGTTCCTCCAGCTTTATGTGTGTATTGCTTTGGATTTCCAACATCCGCATAATTTCTCATGTTTATAATATTTATATAATACTTCAGGTAATTTCATAGTCATAGTAAAGTTCAGCACATAAACAGGTCCTTTGGCCCATCTAGTCCATGATGAACTATTTAAACTGCCAATTCCCATCAAACCTGCACTGGGACCATAGCCCTTATGTTATTTAATGTGTTAGTATCCGTATTATTTCATAGATTGTGTTTGGTTATGCTTTCATAAACTTTTTAAAAGGCTTCTCAGTTGTGCCTTAACTGAGTTTTCCCTACCTAGAGAGGTTTGGTCAAACTCAGAGAATAACTCAGGAGATGCTACCTCCATATTTGATGTATAGCAGAAATGATTGAACTAGAAGGTAAAGCAATAGGTGTGAAAATCTGAAGGAATGGATATGTGTTACTATGCCTGCCACTTACCCTTTAAAAATATCAGACAGCTGGAGAGAGACTTCTGTGGCTAAGAAAGATCAAAAATGGAGAAAGTGTATGTGGCTGATAGCATATAAACAGAAATCCGTTATTGTGGGAACATATGGATGAAGATATAAAATTGTTGTCATTAGCTGGAAAAGACAAAATATCTTCAAGAACAGAATGAAAGGTTGCAGGAGAAGGATATAGTAATAGCAAGAAAATGGAAGGGAATACTGGAGAAATGAGAGAAGTAGAAAAGAAAATGGAGTTAAGGTATAGTTATCGAGAAAGGCAAGTTGATTGATTGTAATACAGGGTTTGAGTATTGAGGAAGTTGGTTATGCTCTGGGGGAAGAAGCAAGGTAACACCCCCACCCACCCACCAAGATGCTTTGAATTCAAATGTTCAAATGATCATCAGGAAGGTCAACACACAAATCCTGGACAGAAGAGGAAGCAAAGTCTGAAATAAAGAACGTCCTGGAAAAGGGTTTTATAATTGTTACAAAGAGTGTCAGTTGTCTCAAGAATTACAAGCTATCATACTCAAGAATGCTAGAATATGATAGTTTGGAATATTTTATATAAATTAATTTCATCTAACACCATATGTCATGTTATCAATGGTGTTTGTATTTATATTATTTTATTCATGACATTTAATTGGATTTTAATAACTTTGGGAGATTAAGAGTCATGCTGCTCTGTGAGCTGTAACTGCAGCTAGTTGGCAATGAATTAGTATGTCCCACTTGGACGGTTGTCTCTTACACACAGTCTTTGCCAAACACATTTTTTATCTGCTTTTGGCCACCACAGCTTCAGTGGCGATAATTATAACATTAGGCCCAGTGCCACATGTTGTGATCAGTCACTCCTTGATGATTGGATTCAACTTTATTGTCATTGTGCTGAGTACAGTTACAAAGCCAATGAAATGCAGTTAGCATCTAACCAGAAATGCAAAGAATAGTGTTATTTACAAAATAAGTGTGAATAAGAAGTGCTACAGTACACAAATATAAAAGTACTGAGACAGTACAATATGGGCATGCTTAGCGCTGTGATGTGAGGTTCAGCAGGGTCACAGCCTCAGGGAAGAAGCTTTTCCTGTGCCTGCTGGTGCGGGAGCGGAGTCTCCTGTAGCGCCTACTGGATGGGAGGAGAGTAAAAAGTCCATGGTTAAGGTGAGTTGCATCCTTGATAACGCTTGTTGATGATCTAGTACTTTACGGCAGCTCGGGGGTCACTCCCAATATGGGTCCCATTGAGCCAAAGCAATAAAATAGTCAGAAGACAATCATGTTCTTGCCACCCTCTTCTGCATCCCTGCCAAATGTCCTGACAGTCCGTACCTCTGTAGCTTATGACATTCTCCAACAGTTCTACATGAATTCTGCCGGAGAGAGTTTTGTCCTGGAGCTGGCACACTTTCCAACAGTTGGGGTGGAAGTGACAGAGTAGCTATAAGCTGAGATTGGAAGGTGCACAAGTACAAACTTTGCACATGATTTGGTGATAAGCATCCTCATAAGGGTTTTTTAAACAAAATTTTTTTGGATTCCTGATTGGGCACTAATGCTACTTGCAGTGCCAAATTAACACACTGAAACTGGGTGAATTCCAATTTCCAGAAGCTTGCTTTTCACATACACCTCACTTTTCACTATCAGTGGGAATCTGGATATGTCACTCACTTCCTCTTAGTCTGTCACAAATGTAAGTAACAAACAGTAGGAGGGCCCAGTACTGTCTCTGTGGCACCTCATTGACTGTCAATTTAAAAGTGACCCTGGCTTATTCTAACCGAGCAGCTGGTCACGTGGATGAAATGTATCAGGCAGGGTCAGAAGGGAAAGACAGCCAGAGAGCTAATTGAAGTTTTATGTGTGCCTGGTGGAAAGCTGCAAGGAACTTTATCCCAGCTCATCTGTCTTCCTGTTCAAAGGCACGGTAGTGCTGCTGACATGTTTCACATTTATCTTGGCTTTGTCCCAGGAAGGACTTGTGCACAAGTAGGGATCCAATAACTTGAAGATGATTATCAATCCTCATCAAAAGAAGGTTTTGTAAATGCTGAAGTTGTTTTACTATTTATTTCATGATACTATTTAGTAACATTTTACATATTTAATTTTTCCACATTTTTATTTTCATTATTTCAGTCCCTTTGAATAGTTGTTAAGTATCTAATTTTATCAGAAACATTTAATAATATAGTTCAAAAATTTTTAATTCAGAGCATCCTGACTGGCTGCATCACTGCCTGGTATGGGAACTGTACTTCCTTCAATCGCAGGACTCTACAGAGAGTGATGCGGACAGCCCAGCGCATCTGTAGATGTGAATCTCCCACTATTCAGGACATTTACAAAGACAGGTGTGTAAAAAGGGCCCAAAGGATCATTGGGGACCCGAGACACCCCAACCATAATGTGGTAAACCATATATATATGTTGTGACTGGGTTAACTGTCTGGACACGCCCCTCTGCTGACTACTGTGGCTCCTCCCACAGAGTCCTGTATAAAGGTGTTTCGCCTTGCCCCTCCCCCTCAGTCCAGGGGCAGACACTCACCGTGGAGGTCGTGGAGGTCGTATTGTACAGCGAATAAAAGCCTTTCAGTATTTTACCAAACCTCAGTCTTTTGGAGTTATTGAAGGTGCTTCAATTTTATTCGCTGTACATTTTAAAGCTTGGAACACGCACTGACACCAGACAAATTAGACCTCGATCCGCAAAAAACGCCAGAAGCTGGGAACGCTTTCGAACTCTGGCTGGCCTGCTTCGAAGCGTACCTAGAGGAGATTAAAGCGACCGACCCCGTAGCGAAGTGCAGAGTTATACTCTCCAGGGTCAGTCCACTGGTCTATTCACTGATCAGAGACCAGCAGAGCTACGACGGCGTGATGAGCGCACTCAAAGGCCAATACCTGCGGCTGATAAACAGCGTCTATGTTCGGCACCGCTTAGCGACACGGCAACAGCGGCCCGGGGAATCAAGTGCTGAGTTTGTCCGGGCACTACAGACGCTTGTGTGGGCCTGCAATTGCCAGGAGCTGATGACGGCGCAGCATGCAGAGCTCCTAGTGAGAGACGCCTTCGTCACGGGGACCAGGTCAGTGTACGTGCGCCAGCGGCTGCTGGAAAAAGCCGATCTTACCCTAAGTTCGGCGATCGAGCTGGCTGATACGTTGGAGGCTGCTCTGCATAACTCCGAGGGTCTCCAGGCACGCGATCCCCCAATGGCCTCGTGGGCGCCGCAGACCCCGCAACCCGCCGGCGAATCGTCCTCGGCTGCCGCCAGTCGCAAGTCCCCACAACCCGCTGGTGAATCGACCTCGGCTGCCGCCAGTCGCAAGACCCCGCAACCCGCCGGCGAATCGACCTCGGCTGCCACCAGTCGTGAGTCCGCGAAGTGCTACTTCTGCGGACTGGAGAAGCACCCCTGGAAATGCTGCCTGGCCCGACAAGCTACCTGCTCCAGCTGCGGAAAGAAGGGCCAGTTTGCTAAGGTCTGTAAGTCAAAACCCCGAGTGGGATCGAGCAGCGCTGCGTGCGAGACGTGGGGGTCGCCATCTTGCTTGCCGCCATCTTCCCTGCATGCCACCACCACGTGTGAGACATGGGGGTGGCCATCTTGGTCGGCGCCACCTCCCACCGCCTACGACCAACGGGTGCTCACGGGCCACCCCACCGCGCCGGACCAAGACAGCGACTCAACCCTGGCCTCCGTGACCCTCGACCAAAGTGCTCCCACCAGCTCACAAGGTCAGTGATGGACATCCTGGTGGAGGGGCGCAGGACAAGCTGCCTGTTTGACACAGGCAGCACGGAGAGTTTTATCCACCCGGCCACGGTGCAGCATTGTGGACTCATGATACGGCCGGTAAGTCAGAGGGTCACCATGGCCTCCAGGTCGCATACAACAGACATCCGGGGGGGTTGTGTAGCGACACTAGTGGTGCAGGGCACAGAACATCGAGACTTTACGTTACTGTCTTGCGTCAACTGTGTGTCCCTGTGCTATTGGGGCTCAACTTCCAGAGCCACCTGAAGAGCGTGACAATGAAGTATGATGGGCCCCTCCCGCCAATTACTGTCATAAATCCCCTGTTTTGTAGGGATACTTCACGTACCCCACTACTGACCACACACACACACCGACCCACACATCCCACCCAACACCATGCCAACTGCCACGCTACCGACACCACTTGCCGCCTCTCCACCCTCAGGATCCCTCCCCCACCGCTGTTCGCCAACCTGACCCCCGACTGTAACCCTGTGGCAACTAAAAGCAGGAGGTACAGCGCGAAGGACAGAGCTTTCATTAAGTCGGAGGTGCAGCGGCTGCTCAGGGAGGGGGTCATTGAGGCAAGCACAAGTCCTTGGAGGGCGCAGGTGGTGGTTGTTCGGAACAGGGAGAAGAATAGGATGGTCGTGGACGATAGCCAGACCATCAATAGGTTCACGCAGCTCGACGTGTACCCTCTACCCCGCATCGCGGATATGGTCAATCAGATAGCACAGTACAAGGTGTACTCGACCATAGACCTAAAATCCGCTTACCATCAGCTCCCCATCCGCCGGGAGGACCGCCCTTACACTGCCTTCGAGGCGGACAGCAGGCTTTATCAATTCCTGCGCGTCCCCTTTGGTGTCACGAATGGTGTATCTGTCTTCCAGAGGGCAATGGACCGGATAGTGGACCAGTGCCAACTGAAGGCCACGTTCCCATATCTGGATAACATCACCACCTGCGGTCACAACCGGCAGGATCACTACAACAACCTCTAACAATTTCTCCAAGCGGCCAAAGCTTTCAATCTCACCTATAACAAGGACAAGTGTGTGTTCGGGACCACCCGACTTGCTATCCTTGGGTGTGTCGTGGAGAATGGAGTCATTGGCCCTGACCCCGATCGTATGTGCCCCCTGTTGGAACTCCCTCTTCCCAACACCCTCAGAGCCCTCAAAAGGTGCCTGGGCTTCTTTTCATATTACGCCCAGTGGGTCTCTAACTACGCAGACAAGGCCCGACCTCTGGTCAAGTCCACCACATTCCCCCTCTCTGCCGAGGCCCACGCGGCCTTCAGCCGCATAAAAGGTGACATTGCCAAAGCAGCAATGCATGTGGTGGATGAGGCCATTCCCTTCCAAGTAGAGAGTGACGTCTCCGACTTTGCACTGGCTGCTACCCTCAACCAGGCGGGAAGACCAGTGGCGTTCTTCTCCCGTACCCTTCAAGGCCCTGAAATTCAGCACTCCATGGTGGAGAAAGAGGCCCAGGCCATAGTGGAAGCTATTAGGCACTGGAGGCACTATCTTGCCGGCAAAAGGTTCACCCTGCTAACTGACCAGCGCTCAGTCGCGTTCATGTTTAATAACCAACAGCGGGGCAAAATCAGAAATGATAAAATTCTGAGGTGGAGAATCGAACTATCCACCTTCAACTATGATGTCATGTACAGGCCTGGGAAGCTCAACGAGCCCTCCGAAGTCCTATCCCGGGGAACATGCGCCAGCGCGCAGATCAACCGGCTATACGCCCTACATGTAGACCTTTGCCACCCGGGAGTCACCCGGTTTTTCCACTTCGTGAAAGCCCGGAACCTGCCTTACTCCCTTGAGGAGATCAGGATGATGACCAGGGACTGCCAAGTCTGCGCAGAGTGCAAACCGCACTTCTACCGACCCGAAAAGGCACAACTCATCAAGGCCACCCGCCCTTTTGAGCGACTGAGTGTTGACTTTAAGGGCCCCCTTCCCTCCACCGACCGCAATGTGTACTTTCTTAATGTTATCGACAAGTACTCGCGGTTCCCCTTCGCCATCCCCTGCCCTGACACCACTACCACGTCAGTTATAAAAGCCCTGCGCAAGCTCTTCACTCTGTTCGGATACGCATGCTATATC
The DNA here is from genome assembly GCF_963921235.1 of Mobula hypostoma. NCBI lineage: Eukaryota > Metazoa > Chordata > Chondrichthyes > Myliobatiformes > Myliobatidae > Mobula > Mobula hypostoma. The sequence continues at coordinate 32,028,747 of NC_086129.1, read as the reverse complement.
CACAGTGACAGACGGTCCTCGTTTATGAGTGACGAGCTGTGCCAATATCTACTGGCTAGGGGAATTGCAACCAGCAGGACCACGAGCTATAATCCCCGGGGGAATGGACAGGTAGAGAAGGAGAATGGCACAGTGTGGAAAGCCACACTCTTAGCCCTCAGGTCAAAGGGACTGCCGGTCTCCCGTTGGCAGGAGGTCCTTCCCGAGGTACTCCACTCCATCTGCTCCCTGTTATGCACGGCCACCAATGCTACCCCTCATGAGCGGCTCTTTTCTTTTCCCAGAAAATCGACCACTGGGACCACCCTACCAACTTGGCTGACGTCCCCGGGGCCAGTGCTGCTCCGGAAACAGGCGAGGAGCAATAAATACTCCCCGATGGTTGAGAGGACTCACTTACTTCATGCGAACCCTCAGTATGCCTACGTGGTTTTACCCGATGGGCGGGAGGACACGGTCTCCATCCGCGACTTGGCGCCCACAGGAGCACCGGGCTCCTACCCTGAACACTCCGTGGTGACTATTGACCCCGTACCCACCGATATACGTACCCACGAGACACCGCGCACTCCAAACCCTACACAGACACCACACGACACTCCCATACCGGGCACGACGCACACGCACGAGGGATTACCGATGCCTAACGTGCTGGCACCTGAAGTCAGGCCGGAGCCAGCACAACCGCCATCGCCGCTGCTACTTAGATCACAGCGATGGACTCAACCGCCTGATAGACTTAACCTGTAAATATACTTCTTGTAAATATTGTCAGTCACTTCACCCCGCGGGACTCTTTTTAAAAAAGGAGGGGTGAATGTGGTAGACCATATATATATATGTTGTGACTGGGTTAACTGTCTGGACACGCCCCTCTGCTGACTGCTCCTGTGGCTCCTCCCACAGAGTCCTGTATAAAGGTGTTTTGCCTTGCCCCTCCTCCTCAGTCCGGGGGCAGACACTCACTGTGGAGGTCGTGGAGGTCGTATTGTACAGCGAATAAAAGCCTTTCAGTATTTTACCAAACCTCAGTCTTTTGGAGTTATTGAAGGTGCTTCACACAAACTGTTCCAGCTGCTACCATCTGAAAAATGGTACCACAGCATAAAAGCCAGGACCAACAGGCTCCGGGACAGCTTCTTTCACCAGGCTATTAGACTGATTAATTCACACTGAGACAATTGTATTTCTATGTTTTGTTGTCTGTTCTGTTGTAGATACCATTTATTACAAATGACTATAAATTGCACATTGCACATTTAGACGGAGAAGAAGCATAAAGATTTTTACTCCTTATGTATGTGAAGGGTGTAAGTAATAAAGTCAATTCAAGTCAATTCGATAGCAATGTGCTACCAGAAGGCCATCAAGGCCTTTCAGAATACAGCAGGTGAAGTTTACACAATTATCACTTGCTGACTCTATCTGTCAGGCATTTCCTGACTGCAAAGGGAAGTTTATGCAGCCTTCTGCATCTGAGGAAGTTGAGTATGGAACATGGTGAGTCCAGGCAATCTAGATAAACTCAGCCAAACCAGCTCAGTATGTTGCTCCCAACAATTTGAACTTTTATCTGGTGTAAGAACCTTTTTGAGCTACACACATAAAATGCTAGAGAGACTCAGCAAATCAGGCACCATCAGTCAACACTTTAGGCCAAGAGCCTTCATCAGGACTGGGAAGAAAATGGGCAGAAGCCAGAAAAGTATGGGGGGCGGGGAAGGAAGAAGTACAAGCTAGCAGATGATCGGTGAAACCAGGTGAGGGGGAAGGTAAGTGAGTGGGGGAGTGAGGATGAAGTAAGAATTTGGTGAAAGGTGAAAGGTGGAAGAGGTGGATAGGTGAAACATCAATTACTCTAACTTCCAGTAATTACTTCACCTCCCCTTTCTCTCTTTGCCCATTTCCCATTCTGGTTATCCTCCTATCTCTTTTCATCTTGTCACCTACCCATCACTTTCCTCTGGTTCCCCTCCTTCACTTTCATCCATGGTTTACTATCCTCTCCTATTAGGTTCCTCACACTTTCCCACATTAAGTTCTGTAGAACCATATTTCACTTACTCAGTCACCTCATCTACATTCTATTGAAAAATCCAAATATCCTCAATCTAACATAATTGGCCCTCCCACCTATTATCAGTAAATTTAGGTATCTTGCACTCTTGCCCCTCCTCTTGGTTACTAATATAAATTGTAAATAATTGAGGACTAGGAACTGATTCTTGGGGTACTTTAGCAGATACTTCCTTCCAGTCTGAAAAAGTCTCATTTTTACCAACTCTCTCTTCTATCTGATAACCATTCTTCTATGTCCCCTGATATAATGATTAATTGTCCTGGGTACCAATCTTTTATGTGGCACATTGTGAACTTCTTTCTAGAATTATTGCTGAAGGAAAAGCAGTTTGGTTTTCATATGTTAGAGTCCCTATGATATTAAGTGTTTTTGAATTAAGAGCTATTAAAAAGAATAGATTGTTAACATTAACACAATCTGTTTTTTCAAGATATTTACCTTGATAACTACATAGACATTTACCCTATTTTCCATCAAGGTCAGCTTTTTCACTTGAGTTAAACAGATGGAGACAAGGGACATTTTTCTTATCTTTGGAAATCTACATTCTCATATTATTGTCGAAGGGCAGCACCTACATTATAATCACCTTTAAAATCGGAGAAAACATCTCTGAGTCAGAGAAATCAGTTCTCAGAATTGCATTTTTCAATTTCTCTCACTTCTATAAACTGGGGTCATTTGCATAGGTCAAAGGCAAAATTGAACTAACAAGTCATTAGGTTATTTAAGGCGGAGGCTGATAGGTTCTTGATTAATCAGGGCATCAAAGGTTACGGGGAGAAAGCAGGAGAATGGGGTTGAGAGGGAGAATAAATCAGCCATGACAGAATAGCGAAGACGACTTGATGGGCTGAATGGCCTAATTCTGCTCCTACTATATGTTTTATGATCGTATGCCTAACTGTAACACACACTTTGTTGCATCTCTTCATGCTCACCAATTCTTCTCTACTGCTGGAGATGGTTGTGCTGTTTTGCAAATTTCTATGTGAGGAGCTTCAAAGCAAGTATAAAATGGTAATTGGCACTCACGAGAGGACTCTTGCAGAAACTCTGCAGAAACATAAACCGCCAAAGATTTGAAACCATAAAACGCCTTTTACATGAAAGTATTAGAGCTTGGTATGGAAACTGCTCTGCCCAAGACCAGAAGATACTGCAGAGAGTTGTCAACACAGCCCATCATGAAAACCGGCTTCCCCTCCATTGAAACAACACACATAAAAGTTGCTGGTGAACGCAGCTGGCCAGGCAGCATCTCTAGGAAGAGGTACAGTCGACGTTTTGGATACCAATCATCAGGGCTAACCTTCATCAGTGCTAACTGAAAGAAGAGCTAGTAAGTGACTTGAAAGTGGGAGGGGGAGGGGGAGGGGGAGATCCGAAATGATAGGAGAAGACAGGAGGGGGAGGGATGGAGCCAAGAGCTGAACAGTTGATTGGCAAAAGGGATATGAGAGGATCATGGGACAGGAGGCCCAGGGAGAAAGAAAAGGGGGAGGGGGGAAAGCCCAGAGGATGGGCAAAGGGTATAGAGAGGGGGACAGAGGGAGAAAAAGGAGAGAGAGAGAGAAAGAAAGTGTGCATATAAATAAATAAATAACAGATGAGGTACGAAGGGGAGGTGAGGCATTAATGGAAGTTTGAGTTGTCAATGTTCATTCCATCAGGTTGGAGGCTACCCAGACGGAATATAAGGTGTTGTTCCTCCAACCTGAGTGTGGCTTCATCTTTACAGAAGAGGAGGCCGTTGATAGACATATCAGAATGGGAATGGGACGTGGAATTAAAATGTGTGGCCACCGGGAGATCCTGCTTTCTCTGGCGGACAGAGTGTAGGTGCTCAGTGAAATGATCTCCCAGTCTGCGTCAGGTCTCGCCAATATATAGAGGGCCACATCGGGAGCACCGGACGCAGTATATCACCCCAGCTGACTCACAGGTGAAGTATCGCTTCACCTGGAAGGACTGTCTGGGGCCCTGAATGGTGGTGAGGGAGGAAGTGTAAGGGCGTGTGTAGCACTTGTTCCGCTTACAAGGATAAGTGCCAGGAGGGAGATCGGTGGGGAGGGATGGGGGGGAACGAATGGACAAGGAAGATGCGTAGGGAGCGATCCCTGCAGAAAGTAGAGAGGCGGGGGGGAGGGAAAGATGTGCTGAATGGTGGGATCCCATTGGAGGTGGCAGAAGTTACGGAGAATTATGTGTTGGACCCGGAGGCTGGTGGGGTGGAAGGTGAGGACAAGGAGAACCCTATTCCTAGTGGGGTGGCGGAAGGATGCAGATGTGCGTGAAATGGGGGAGATGCATTTGAGAGCAGAGTTTATGGTGGAGGAAGGGAAGCCCCTTTCTGTAAAAAAGGACACCTCCTTTGTCCTGGAGTGAAAAGCCTCATCCTGAGAGCAGATGTGGCGGAGACGGAGGAATTGTGAGAATGGGATGGCATTTTTGCAATGGACAGGGTGAGAAGAGGAATAGTCCAGATAGCTGTGAGAGTCAGTAGGCTTATAGTAGTGTTTGCGTTCCCCTCCATTGACTCTGATCTACACTTCCCATTTATTTGTGCTATGTTGTTCAGGAGTTAAGTCTGAAGTGATGTTTATGGATGGTTTTTCCTAAAGTGCCTCAGAAACCACTGTCCTCCATTATTAAATACTGTAGATCAAAGGCAATTGGCACATACAGGAGCACCACCATTTCTAAGTTCCTCTCCATCGATATAACATTCTGCCTTAGATATAAAGCACTGTTTTGGGTAATAATTATGGCACTGTCAGCATTACACACGTACCTTCACCACACCAGCTGTTCCAACTGCTAGGCACTCATACAGTAGACACCTTGTCAATAGCAGCTATAGGGGTGGGTAATTTCCATGACTGAATTAGGAAAAATCATTTGTGGAAATGAAGTTATTATGTCTTCACTGAGGAATTCTGTGATAGTTCATCTATAAGCTGATAAATTGTACTTTAGTTTACCTCAACTATGGATCAACATATCATGTGTATGGCTCTGGTTCCACTCCGTGAAGTGACATAATGGGGGCAGTGAGCATCAGCAAAGCCATGGAAACATTGGTGAAGGCAGTTTACAATCACATTCATTTACTTCCAACCTAATTTTCACTTCTTTTGTTTTTATGTTGGAAATGTCTTTCTTGCAAAATAATGAAATTAAAAGGTGAACATGTTTTTTACCAATTACTAATTGTGGTTTTAAGTGAGAACGGTATTTTGCAACCCAACTGCCACACTGCATTCACAGGCCTATTTACAATAAATGTGCCTTTCTTTTATGCCTTCAATAAGCAATATCTCAACAGTACATATTTGGTTGTTGGCTGTCTTCTGTGCATAAGATCAAGGCTGAACTTATAATGTATATTTAACACATATTGCATTCAACAACACTTTAAGCATTTGCACGGTGAGTATTGCGTGCTCTACAAGTAAATTAGTCCACAAGTTGTGAACATACAGTAATTATTGCTTTCTTTATTATCCAAAAAGATAGCTTTAGTATAGTTAAAAGCAGTTAAAATGTGACTAGACTAGATGAATGCTCCGTGACCCTGTGACTATGCCATAGAGTCGTACTGCACAGAAACAGACACTTTAGCCCATTGAGTTTATGCTGACTTTGAGCACTCAATTAAATTCATGTGCTCATATTCAATGCTGAACACCCAGTGACACTGGGCTGCAGGCAAAAGAGTTGCCGAACACCATGGAAATATAGATGAGGCAATATTAATGTCTGTTAAAAATAAGTATAATGTTCCCTCAACAAGGTACAGTTCCTCTACATGTTCCAACACTCTCCTTAAGAAAAGGGCCCAATGTTCTGAATATACCATTCTGCTGAAAGGCAGCATACACTCCTGTGAGTAGCTGCAAAAGATGGTGGAAGTCCTTTATGAGCTGAATCTCACAGTCAAGCATTTTTTGATGAATCATTGATGGAAATGCCAGAGGAGGTAGAACTGAGGGAGACCTACCAGATGTATGCTCAGCTGCAAGTAAAAGGAACAGTGGCACCCATTAATGCTTGGAGTGATGCTCATTAAACATGCTGCACACAATTCACAAAGCATAATGAATTCACATGAACGATTAAGGAGAGTGAGCTCATTTTGCAATGACATTCCTTACCAATGCTGCCAACATCCTCATACGCTATACAGTTCCCTACAGTCTTATCACTCTTCTACTAGCAAATCTCTCAGTCAAATATCCTAATATTGGATGGGATTGTTCCAAAAAGGAAGAAACTTGTAACAATCCCAATTATAAGGAACAAAATATTAAAATAAAACTAATGGGAGTAAGGGCCTTAGTGAGTTTGAAGGGAGCGCAGAAACTGTGACAATGGTGAGTTGCAAAGGAGTGTGGGAATGAACCTTTGAACTTTTGGAATGACAGCTCTGCTGTCTTCAACGAAGCAGGTGAACCCCTACTTCATGAATCAAGTGATAGGCCGTTGGGATTTCTGAATACTGGATTGTCAGAATTCTATTTGAGTAGGCAGTCCAGAATAGATTCACTAATCCCAGGAATGAGAGAATTCTTCTATTGCAAATAGCAAATATTTGTATACTTTAAGGGAGGATAGGGTAGATGTTGTGATGTTTCCACTAATAGGAAAGTCTCAAATGAGAGGTTTTAGTTATGTGATGATAGGTAGGTCATTTTAAAATGAAGTGTGCTGGAATTTCTTCTTGAAGAAAGAGTCTAGTCTCTGAAATTCTACACCCTGAGGTATTGTGGAAGATAAGGCATTGAAGACATTTAAAAAGGAGCTACACAAGTTTATGAAGTATCAGAAAACTGAGGGAAATTTAGTGCCATAGGAAGGTAGGAAACTTAAAGGAATGAAAAAAAGGTACTTTGCTCAATGTGCTTTTGCCTTCATGGTTAACCCATGTTGCTTGGATTTCCAGCATCTGCAGATTTTCTTTTGTTTGTAAATCATGCTAAGTTAACCTTGGGTGAAAACATAACCTTCAAAATGTTAAGCTTGACTCAATGTTTACAAACTACTGTTTCCGAAGGATCTAAACTTACTTCATAGATCTGAACATGAAATCCAGGCTGAGAATTTAATGCAGCATTTTCTCAATATGGAGATGCTTTTTTTTTTCAGATGAGATAGTCAGGAATAACTTTGTAGCAGATTAATTACTTCATTCGCTACAGGAGTTCCAAGGGCCAATGTCATAGCTCTAGAAATCTTTGACGACAATCTTCTCTCCATCCAAATGGTCAGAAACAGGGCTTCTGACTGATGGTCACCCAGCATTCATTAATGAAGCAGTTGATACACCCAGACTTAAGTTGAACATAGCAAGTAAAACATCTGCCAGGCAATGACTCTCCCAACAACCGGAGTCTAGATATCTCCCCTTGACAATTCATTAGCATCAGTGTATCCCGACCTTTAACATCCTGAATGGCTGCCTGACAAATACTAGCAAAGACACAGCTGTATAAATGCAATGAATAGGTGTCAGATCTTGATAGTTTGCACTGAGGATAATTTTTTGGCTTCCAACCTACAAGATACATCAGGAAGGGAAAAGATATTTTCCACCTGACTGGGTCGTATCCATCTTCAACAACATTCAAAGAATGTGGCAGCATTCATAACAAAGCAATCTGCTTGATTGGCAGCTTATCCATCCCTTTAAGCAGCACAATCTATCTTATTCAACATATATGAGTGTAATGTACACAGTCAACATGGTGTATTGCAGCAGTAGCTACCACCAGGGACAGGGAAACACTGTCACCTCCATGTTTCTGTACAAATCTCACATTATCCAAATGGGAACATAGTCACATTATTCAATGCACAATCATTCAAAATTCTGGAACTCAGTAACCATCAGTTTAAAAAGAACATTCGTTAGGACATTCCATAACCAGACAATGACCACAGCTCCCTGACCTTTACTATAGATTTTGGAGAGGGATAGGAGCAGACCATATGTGAAAGTATTTAATTGAGAGAGGGGGAATTATCATGTTATTAGGCAGGAAATAGGGGGCAGAAATTGGGAACAGATGTACTCAGGGAACTATATAACAGCAAGTGTGTGGATGTTGTTTAAGGAGCACTTGCTGGGGAGTTCTGGATAGGTTTGTCCCATTGAGGTAGCGAAAGGATGATAGGGTGAAAGGACCATGGTTGACGAGATGTGGAGTGAAGAGGAAGAAAGAAGCTCACATTAGGGTTGGGGAGCAAGAATCAGACAGTTAGTTACCAGGTATCCATGAAAGAGTCAAAGAATGGATTTAGGAGAGCTGGAAGGGGGCATGAGAAAGCCTTGACAAATAGGATTAAGAACAGGACAATAGCCAGAGTGAGTGGAGGACTGATCAGGAAGAGTGAAAAAAAAAACATATGCTTGGGGTCATAGGAGGTGGGGGAGGTCGCTAATGAATATGGCTTCAATATTTACCAGTGAGCGGGACTTTGAAGTTTGTGAGGACAGTGTAAAACAAGGTGATATGCCAGAACATGCAAGAGGATGTGCTGGAACTTTTGAAAAACATTCCGATAGATAAGTCCCCAAGGTCAGATGGGATATACCCAAGGTTACAACAGGAAGTGAGGGAAGAAATTGTTGTGCCATTGGCAATGATCTTTGTGACCTCACTGGCCACAGGAGTAGATTGGAGGGTTGCAAATGTTATTGCTATTTCAAGAATAATAGGAATAATCTTGGGAATTATAGACCAGTGAGTCTTCTGTCAGTGCTAGATAAATTATTGGAGAAGATTCTTAGAGACAGGATTTACGAGTATTTGGAGAAGCTTCATCTGATTAGGGATCAGAAGTGGAAAGAGTGAGCAATTTTAAGTTCCTGGGTGTCAAGATCTTTGAGGATCTAACCTGGTCCCAACATATCAATACAGCTATAAAGAAGGCAAGACAGCGAATATATTTCATTAGGAGATTCAGTTGTCCCATAAAACACTCAAAAGATTTCTACAGGTGTACAGTGGAGAGCATTCTGACAGACTGCGTCACTGTCTGGTATGGGCGAGGGGGGGCTACTGCACAGGACCGAAAGAAGCTACAGAAAGTTGTAATATTCGTCAGTTCCATCGTGGGTACTACCCTTTGCACATCTTCAAGGAGCGGTGCTTCAGAAAGGCAGCATCCATTATTAAGGACATGTCCTCTTCTCAATGTTACCATCAGGAAGGAGGTACAGAAGCTTGAATGCACATACTCAACCATTCAGGAACAACTACTTCCACTCTGCCAACCAATTTCTAAATGTCCAGAATCTAAATGGACGTTGAATCCATAAACACTACATCACTACTTTTTTATTTCTGTTTTTGCACTATTTTTAATTTAACTATTTGATATACATACGTATACTTAATTCGTCTTTTCCCCTCCCCTTTCCACACCTTTAAACTCCGACTCAGCACCTTTCCGTCTTCAGTCCTGCTAAAGGGCCTCGGCCCAAAACATCGACGGCACTCTCTTCTGTAGATGTTGCCTGGCCTTCTGAGTTCTAACAGCATTTTGTGTGTGTTGCTTGAGTTTTTAGAGATGTTTCTTGTAATCCCCGCCAGTAACAATGATGTCATCCAGGTAACACCGAGTGCCTGGGTGGCCTTGCATCACCTGGTCCAAAGCTTTCTGTCAGAGTGCAGGTGCAGATGCTGCTCGAGAAATAAGCCTGTTATAGCGATAAAGCCCTTGTGAGTGTTTATGGTGAGAAACACTTTGGATGTTTCTTCCATCTCCATCTATAGGTAGGCATCAGCTAAGTCCACTTTGCTGAAGTGTTTTCCTCCAGAAAGGTTTGCAAAGATATTCTCTATCCTGGGAAGAGGGTATTGATCTACTTTCAGTACTAGGTTGATGGTAACCTTAAAATCACCACAGATCCTGACAGACCCATCCTTCATGGCTAATGGGACCACTGGCATTGTACATGGACTCTATTCAACCTTGGAGAGAATTCTTTTAGCCTCCATGCAATCTAGCTCACTGGCTACTTTATCATAGATCATACAAGGAACCAGTCAGGCTTTGTAAAACTTGAGCGTGGCATTTTCATTTAACACTATTTTACTTTTGATATGATTGAGTTTTCCAATTTCATCCTTGAACACTGCTGTGGCATCATCCAGGACATTTCTTAATTCACTTTCAGTTGACTCTATTGTAGTGGATGTGGCATACAAATTGTGAATGGATCTCCAATCAAGTTGTAGCTGTCTCAGCCAATCATGGCCCCACAATGCTGGCCTTGCTGTTTTTACCACATGCAAGCCCAATTTGGCTTGTTGGTTCTTGTACTTCACTGTTACAAATGTCATTCCCACAGGAGTTATCTTTTCCCGGTACAAGTTAATAGTTGGATTTCTTCAGGCTTCAGTTCAGTATCTTTAAGAAGCTGGTTAAACTCATTTTGTGGAATGATTGAAATAGCTGAGCTAGTGTCCAATTCCATTTTAATTAATTTGCCATTCACTTCTGATGTAAGCCGTATTGCTTGTCTCTTGTTAGTTTTCACATTGTAAATTGCAAGGCTACTCAGTCCCATGTGATTCTCATCATTACCAGATTTTTCACCAACAGCATACGGATTAGTGCTATTTTTGAAACTGCAACTTGGCTTTTTATCTTATTCTCTTCCCTGTGCAATCGATTTAGTCTTGTCTGCCCAGCACGCTCTTTGTATATTGCATTTCCTGCAAGTTTCTCCTTTACACCTGCATTGGTCTGGTGAGACCTTGCTACATGACAACAGAATTTGTTCAGCCAGGCAAGTTCTTTCAGACGTTGCAATTTTCTTCATGCTCACTTTCCCTCCAGAGTTGCATCTATGGCTGCTGTTTCTGTTGGCACAGTGATTTCAACTGCTCCTTTAAATGTCACTGATTCTTTAGAATTTGGATAAAACAGGTTTTAATTTTGAAAAGAAAAAACTTTAAATGTTAAGAAATCTAAACTTATATGTATATAGAACAAGGCCTCAGCAATCAAGCAATATTTTGGTGCAACCTCCTGATTTTTGTAATTTTTTCACAAAATATGTATTTTTCCTGTCATTACTTAGCTTTTGTCAACACAGTCAGACACGATAAAAAGCTAATTATTCCTATTTATTTAGTCTTATATATATACTTAGAGCTTTTAAATCATTGTGTCTACACCATAGGTACACGCATGTAAGGGGTTTCTTTTATGTTACTGTGAAGGCTAACAAAATGGCTTCTTTGTTATGTTATAATTAAAATGGCTTTTCTGTAATGATAATTGCGATGTAAGGAGTTCTCTCTCTCTCTCTGCTTGTTTGGGTTATATTATTGATAAGAGGAAGAATGAACCAATTGGGATAGATGTTATTCTTTCTTGTGTGTCTGTAAGCTATTGTGTTTCGCAGGCATTGGGGGAGAAGGCGCGATGGGGACAGAGAGAGGAGATGTGATGCTGTGACCCTGAGCGGGAGTCCGAGGCCCAGGGTCTTCAGCGAGGAGAGGAGATGAAGACAGACTCGTGTGGAGCGTCTGGTCGACCACCGTGGTTGGTCTCAGGTGGTGGGTCGAGGGGGTCGGAGGGGATCGAATGGTGGAAAGAAGACTCCATTACTTTAGCTCCAACTGTTGTGCATGAAGTGGTTGAACTTTGATAAGTTTGGCGCCTTTAATTTTCCTTTTATATTTTATCTCTATTAATTACATAGTTCCAGCAAGATCAATAAAGTGTAATCATTTAATTGCATATGGTGTACTGTCTGTTATTTGGCGGGGTGGGGTACATCACACAGCATCCACACAAACTTGATTACTCAGTTTGGCGGGGCCAAAGGCTGCTCCCCCAGACGAAAGGGAGTTGAGGCTTACCAGGGGGCTACATTTGGGGGTTTCGTCTGAGATTGGATTCAGTGGGGTGCTGTGTGATTGCCCTGTTTAAATCGGTGCTGCTGTGTCTCTGTGGGACTGTGGTTAGTAATGTGTGTCTCTGTGGGATTGCTGGTTATTACTGCAGGCGTGTTGGGTGGGGTGGCTGTTGGTACCCCAGAGGTCTTTGTTCGAGTTCAGACTGGCGCTGACGAGTTGGTGGTGGGACTGCCAGTGTCTATTGGTGCCCCAGGTGAGGCGGGACCATGGGCTGTCCATACTGTTAGGAGAGAGAGGAAAGAGTGGTCTGATTCGGAGGTAGTGTCTGCGAATAAATGTTTCGAATAAATGGGATAAGGGGCGGAGGCGTACGAGACGTGGGCAGAGTGAATCTCTCTGTTGTTAGATGAATGGCAGTGCTCGGTTGAGGGAGAGCGACAAGGATTGGTTGAAAGTTTGACTCGGCGGGCTGTTGATGGTGTTAGAACTGTCAGGGTCAATTACCCCATAGTGACAGCAGACAGCTATCTGAAAGCAGGGGGAAATGCGTCTGGTTCGAATGGAAGCGAAATGTAGCGCCTGGGGGGGCTTTCCATACCTGTGTCAGGAGATTGAGGAAAAGCTTTCTGTGTATCTTCTCTGGCTAGAAGGGCAGCTAAATTGCTTGCAGTGCCAGGGGGATCAGCCCCTCCTTCAGTTGTTCAGCTGATCAGAGAGGTGTCGGGAAAATTAGTGGAGGCCCAGTGGGGGAACGGCTTGGGGTCTCTGGGGGAGCACGCTCCCAGCAATGTACCAAGGAACTTCCGAAAGGAAAATACCCTATTCCTGAAGTCTTAGAGGGACCACGCCCCCATGTGTCGTTACAGATAGATGGAAGCGATGCTAAAGCCATCCTCGACCCCGGGGTGCAGGTCAAGTTGTTGTACAGTTCGTTTTACAACCGGTTTCTGAAGCATTTACCCTTGACGACATTAAAGGCACTGGAGATTTGGGGTACTAGTGCCAATGATTATCCAGAAGACGATTATTGGTCAGTGAAACTGGAGTTCATGGGGGCATTGTCTGTGCACCCAGTGTTTCGAGCTGCTTGTGAGGACATGTCTAGCAGTCTTGGGCCGGTACTGAATTTAAATGAGAGCCGATAGTGGTACGGCCTGGGGGAAGTATCTGAGGGTGAGACCCTCTTAGTAGATGCTCTGAAATACCACGAGGGAAGGGAGTTGCCCGCTGAAGACACCTCGGTGAGAGAGAGGTCGCGGCGACCGGACCCCGTTGCCGTGGAAGACGTAGGCAGCGTGTGTGTGGATTATAGGACTCTGAGCAGGCGCACTGTCATTGACCAGAATACGGTCCTGAGGGCCAAAGACGCTATGGTCTGTTTGTGTGGTGCGACGTGGTTTAATGTGCTGGATCTGAGGAGTGGATGTTGCCAGATCCCGATGAGTGAGGCCAACAAGGAGAAGACAGCCATTACAGGTCTCCTAGGATTCCTCCGGTCCGAAATGATGCCACAGGCTTGATTGCCCAGTTTGGCGGGGCCGAAGACTGCTCCCCCTAGACGAAAGTAAGTTGAGCGAGCCTGAGGCTTACCAGGGGGCTACACATATATGCTGTTAAATGTTGAATATTCACTTTTGTTCATTTTTTATACTATTTCACGTGTACTCCTTTAAAAACTCTTACATCATGCAACTTTTATCATAAGCATTAAATATACAAAATAACAATTTTGGAAATAAAAACATATTTTTAACTTTAAAGAGACAATTACTTTAGTAAATCAACCGTTTTGGAGGAACAGATTGTAAGCATATTAATTTAAAACAAAGAAAGTTCCATCTGACGGTGGTGGCAGTGACCTAATTACAACAAACAATGGACTGGTTCTGAACCAAGCATACATGTGTTGTTTTTTTCACTCTTTAGTTTGTCTTCATACAGTTTGATGAGCTCTGTCAACCTTTTCACCACTCAAGTCAATGCTTCCTTGCTTAACAACTTTATTTAACAATTTGGTACAACAAGTAACAATTTGTCATGTACATTTTATCCTTCTGTAAATATTAGCAACAATGGTAAACAGCAAAATAAAAATTACAGTACAACTGCAACATTTAAGCATAAACATCAGAAAACACACCAGGAACTAAAAAAAAAATTCTTCCATTTCTGGGCCTGAAAATCTTCAAAAACGTTCAGTCAGCTTTATCAGGAAGTAGACGATTAATATGCTCCTCCTCTATGAAGTCCATAACTTCAGCAGACAGGTGGCAGATCTCCCTCGTCCTGCTTGCATGACCCAGTGATGATGGCTCCATCAGTTTGACCAGAATATCTTCAACTGGTATGAAGCACATAGCCTTTCCATCTGGTTTTGGATGGAAGCGCGTGTTGGGCCCATGAGGGTGGAAAAACTCCACTTGAACATCTTGATGATGAGCATCCACAGTGACAGCCTCTGCTAACCACCAATTTTGGTCATAAATGACTGCAAGCCAATCTCCACAATTAATGACACCAGCAGATATATCTGTCGTAGTGTCATCAGGACCACTCTGGGGTTCCTGCTCCATTTCTTCCATCAGCATTGCCAAAGGCCCTCTGTTCTTTCCCATTGTGGTAGGGCCATCATTCTACTCAGCCTGTACCCTGGCATGTGTATTTTCAGTCAACTGAAATGTTGTTGGACTGAAACACTGACACATCTGTGGCTCACTGCAGAAACATGACAATAATCTGCAATGGAAACACGAGGAATCTGCAGATGCTGGAAATCCAAGCAATGCACACAAAATGCTGGTGGAATGCAGCAGGCCAGGCAGCATCTGAAAGAAGAGTTAGTTCTGACGAAAGGTCTCGGCCTGAAACATTGACTGTTCTTCTTCCTATAGTTGATGTTTCCGTAAGGTGTGACCTGCTGGATTTTCCTCGTTGCTGGTACAGGTTTTAGTGGTTGAGAAAGGAGTGCATCATATGTCTGCATTTCACCTTCAGCAATATGACAGAGCTGAGTACTGCAAAGTCTTCTCCCAAACATCTCATGGAAGATCTTGCCATCCACAATGTCATTCCTCCATTGTACAAGGCTGTCTGCAGTTCTTTTCACAGTTCCCCCAATGCCATCTAGACCTCCCTTCCCATGTGAAATGGTGAAGAAGTTCCAGGTTGTTCCCTGGAAACCCAGTGTTGGAGGGACATTGCGAAGTGAGAGTTCTTTTTGTTGTTGTACTGCTTGGTGGGGGCATCTGACCAAAACTGAATGGTATCAACTTTTGGAAATTTTAAACGAATATCACTGAGGGCTGGTTCCATGTGAGTCCAAATGGCAGAAGCATCCTGTCGCTTGGATTCTGATATTGTACAAAATCCTGCTTTCTCTTCTTTTGTGTAGTGCATGCCAGTGTGCAGATTAAGCTGTGGGAGGTTCTGACCAAAATGACATGACTGTACCTCAGAACTATATTTGCATTTTCATACCTCAGAAAAGTCCACATGCACAATTACAGTGTTTTCATTGCAGTTCTGTATCATGCTCCTGTATTCCCTGGACTGGTTCTGAACGAAGCACACGTGTTGTTTCACTCTTTAGTTGGTCTTCATACAGTTTGATGAGCTCTGCCAGTGTGCCATTGTGCTTCACAAGTCTTGTGTTGTAGTGAATTCCAGCTGCTGTTTGGTCCTGAACTCGTTCCTATTGCTGCCACTCAACATCGGACAACTCTTGCTGTGGGGTGGGGAGTGTGTGTTTGTGGAGACACTGGGTGCCTCGCTTGTCTGAGAACAACACGCAAGTTCAAAACTATCCTCCAATTTGCTGGACTTGACAATACCATACGCTCTTAGGACCTCAAATATCAGCTTTGCATTTTCATGGTATTGGCGTTGGCATGTCTTTCGATCTGATGGTTTTGGTGCTGTGACATAGAATGGACGTAAAACACAGAAGGATGAATAACTGAGTTTTACAGTTGGTTCCTTTTTGATGAACTCCCTGTGGAGGCTGAATATTGTGTCAGTCAGAGTCATTCTCTGATGCTTTATTTTCTTCCGTGTTATCGTGTCCTGTTTGTCAGTCGTCATTCGTGCAGCATTATGGTAGAAATCCTGAACCATCTGGATTATTGTTTGAATGTAAGTGGGTTTTTTTGTCAGTAGTCCTGCTCTTTTGCAGTGTGTTGTACATCAGCCCGAACTGGTGTATCAGGCGATATTTCTTTAGAACCCTGCCTGACAGAGTCATGTTCTTTGATTTTTGAGCAGACTTGTGGGGCAACTGTAAATTATTTTTGTTTTGATTAAATTCTTGAATGAGACAGTTGTGGAAAAGCAGGGTTTTCTTGATGGAAGGGTTTTTGAGTTTGCTTCCCTGTAGCATCTGCTCTGGTTTTTTTCTTGGTGATACTTGTGTTTTTTTTTAATTTCTAGCTTGCTCTTGTTGCTAACGCTTTCTCAGTTTGTTCCTATCTTTTATTATCTCTTGAAGTTTATTTTTCAAAACTTCCATCTCTCTCAAGTATCTTGCTCTTGTTTTCTTTCTTTCCCTTTCCCCTGCTATAGACTGCCCACTGCGAGCTGGCTCCTGTATAGTCTGATCCAATGGACTATCTGGGGGAGTTTCTGGGTGTTCTGGGCCACTTCTCTTACGCTCTGACTCTTGCTGTCTATGTTTCCACACCTTTCTCTTACTCCTCTTTTCCCTTTCATTCAAATCACTGATAGTTTTTATCTTCCCATCCTCTACTCTCTTCTTCCATCTTTGCTTTTCCATTCTCAGGTATTCCTCCTTTAACTCTGGCTCACTATATATTTTCTCTCTCTGCTTTTTTTGGTATTCCCTGTTTCTTCTCCTTCACTCCTCCACTGATAGCTGCTGCCTAGCCATAACTTCCTACGATACATAAAAGGAAGGTCAGAATTTAATGGAATTACTATGAAATTGTGCAAAATTACTATGAATTTAATTATGTTTAATTTGGTGAAATGTTATAAAAATGATTCTGAAATGGTGCAACTAAATTCATTTATGGTTTTAGTCATTGGGGATACATATAGTAAGGAAATATTGTAGACCTGTGTGTGGAAGAAATAAAGGGGAAATTATGTATACCATCAATAAAGAGGTTAATGAAACATTACAAGCCATATTACTATTTATTGTGATCATAAGTTATATTCAAGCCTCCATTCAGGATGATTTGGATGTTTTTGTCACCACCGCCAAACTACGTGTCACCACCGTCAGACAGAACACCTGACGGTGGTGACAAAACACACTTTTTTACATGACATGCATGAGTTGTATACAGGAGCCATCTTGTTTTCCCTCGGGTTGCTAGCTGCCTCTGGCCTCTACTTCAAATGCATAAATTTATGTCATAATTTAAAATCATTCTTTCAATACAAAAGAGACAGTGTTGACACATCATGGTTGTGACAGTAGCAACATCAATAAATAGGTAGAAGTTATTGAAAAAATAGCAAACTTACAGGAGCTTGTTTAACCCTGTTGCCTTTAGCAGATGTAGAGGGTGGAAAGGGGGTCCTCAGGAATATAGTTGACCATGTGGTTGCCTGATTTTATTGTTTTTTTGTAACTATCTGATGGTGTTGACAAGAACTTGGGACAGATTTTGAGCAACCACAAAATAAGAGTAAATATTGTTGAAAATTCACTGTTTTTAGTTTTAAAGAGGTTTTTCACTCTACTCTTTCACCTGGAATATATATTATATATTTTAAATGATTTTTTCCCACACTTTTTTTTATCAAATTGAAATGATAATCTCTTGTCTGAGGACAAATGATTTTGTGGGTACTGGGCTATCATATAATCATATAATTTATAAAATTAAAAACAAATATTTGAAAAAATGTTGCATTTGTGCAAAAGACCCTCAGATGATCAACCCTGATTATTTTAAATAAGAAAATGTTATTCATTTTCAACAGAATTAGCACTTTTCTTAGTGGGACATGTTTTCGCCAAAGTCTCAAGAATCAGTGATATGATTTCAAATGCTTCAGTTAGGAACTATTTTTGAATGCTCCCTGTAAGATTTACACAAACTAAGGAATCTCTCGGTGCATCATTAAGCCCATTACTGAATTGACAATGCTCCGATAATTTCTTCAGTTCAGCCACATAAGCTGAAATGGACCTATTCTTTTGATTCCACTTATGTGACTTAAATCATTCTGTATTCATCAATGGTTTTGGTTCTAAATGTTCTTACATTACATTCACAATATCGGTAAAGCTCATTTTAGCTGGTTTGGTTGTAGCAGTTAAACTTCTAACCAAACTGTATGTTTTTCCACCCAATATACCCAGCATCACTGGCACCCATTTTTCATCAGCTAATTTATTTCCTTCAAAATACTGCTCAATTCATTCAGCGTACATCATCCAGTTTTCTGTTGTGCATTCGAACACGTCTATCTTTTTGATGTAGCTAGCCATTTCTAATTTTTTAATTTTATTATTCTTATCACCTAGTACTCACTGTTTATAAACCTGTAGCGGTACTCGCTGCTTGTTAATTTTGTCCATTTTCTGCCTTTTTATTAACTCAAACATCTCTCCTCTTCCGAAGATAAACATGCTGCACTTGTAAGTGGTAACAGGTAAGTGGTCATCTCAAGTTCATTTTAAAACTTTCTTGTCACCACTGTTATGTTCTATAACTCAAGAAACTATTCAAAAGAAAAAGGCCAGGAGCTGGAATAATTGTCTACTTAGTTTTTTCTACATTTCCCTTTTTTTAGTGAGGTGCTGACATACAATGTTGTGGTATAATTAATTAATTATTTAATTGAACAATATATTTACAATATTACTCAAATATTACTGAAATATTGAATATATTACAGTACTTAAGGATTTTAGTAATGCCTTTGATAAAGTTCCCATGGTAGACACATTCAGAACATCATGAGGCATGGGATCTAGTGAAACTTGGCTGCATGGATACAGAAGGCAGAGGGTGGTAGTAGATGAAGTGCATTCTGCCTGGAGGTTGTTAACCAATTATGTTCCACAGGGATCTATTCTTAGACCACTGCTCTTCGTGATTCTTATTAATGACTTGTATGAGGAAGTGGAGGGGTGTGTTAGAAAGTTTGAAGATGACAAAATGTTGGTAGAGTTGTGTATAGTACAGAGAGTTGTTGTAGATTACATCGGGACATTGATAGGATGCAGAGCTGGGCTGAGAAGTGGCAGATGGAGCTCTACCTGGAAAAGTCTGAAGTGATTCACTTTGGAACGTCAAGTTTGAAGGCAGAATACGGAGTTAATGGCAGGATTCTTGGCTATGTAGATAGGCAGATGGATGATAGCAAAGTGGAGGGCTATGTAGGAGGGAATGGTTAGAATGATAGGGCTAAGTGTTTGGTGTAACATTGAGGGCCAAAGGGCCTGTACTGTGCTGTGATGTTCTATGTTCTTACTTAAAAACAACTAGTGCTGGCCTCTTGATCTAAGCTTAAACCCTCAGAATGAACATTTACATGATAGATCAGCACTATGGACTAGGTCTGCAGTGGATGCAATCTCACTGGCTCTCAACTTGGCTTTGGAGCACCTAGACAAGAGCAAAACATGCTTCAGGCTGCTGTTTATCAATTACAGCTTAGCATTTAACACCATCCTCCCCTTAGTACTAATTCACAAGCTTCAAAACCTGGGCCTCTGTAACTCCCTCCTCAATTGATCCACAGTCAGTTTGAATTGGTAATAATATCTCCTCCTCACAGAAATCAAGGATCTATGCTTAGCCCATGCTCTACACTCTCTACACTCATGACTGTGTGGCTGGGCACAGCTCAAACACCATTTATAAATTTACTGATGACACCACTGGCATTGATGGAATCGCAGATGACAATAAGGAGATTTACTGGAGTGAGATAGATTAGCTGGTTGAGTGGCTTTGCAATAACAACCTTGCACTCAATATGAGCAAAACCAAGGAACTGATAAGTCTTCAGGAAAGGGAAATCAGGAGAACACATACTAGGCCTTATTGAGGGGTCAACAATGGAAAGGGTGAGCAGCTTCATTTTCCTGGGTGTCAGCACCTCAGAGGATCTATCCTGGGCCCGACACATTGATGCGATAAAAAAGAAGGCACACCACCAGCTCTACTTCATTAGGAGTTTGTGGAGATTTGGTATGTCAGCAAAGGCTCTTGCAAAATGTCAACAAGTGTACAGTGGAGAGTATTCTGACAGGTTTCAATCACAGCCTGGCATGGAACCTTCAATACATAGGATTGCAAGAGGCTTTGGAGGCTTGCAGACTCTGCCAGTTCTATCACGGGCACAACTTCCCCCACTATCAAGGGATGATGCCTCAAGAAAGCGGCATCCATCATTAAAGGCCCTCCCCATCTGAAACATGCCCTTTTTGCAAGACTATCATTGGGGTAGATTATTAAGATTATTAAGGGATTGGACAGGCTAGAGGCAGAAAACATGCTACCGATGTTGGGGGAGTCCAGAACAATAGGCCAGTTTAAGAATAAAGGGTAGACAATTTAGAACGGAGTTGAGGAAAAACTTTTTCACACAGAGGGTTGTGGTTCTGTCGAATGCTCTGCCTCAGAAGGCAGTGGAGGCCAACTCTCTGGATTCTTTCAAGAAAGAGTTAGATAGAGCTCTTAAAGATAGCGGAGTGAAGCGATATGGGGAGAAGGTAGGAAAAGGGTACTGATTGTGGATGATCAGCCATGATCACAGTGAATGGTGGTGCTGGCTCGAAGGGCTGAATGGCCTACTCCTGCACCTATTGTCTATTGTCTATTGTCTAGAGGTACAGGAGCTTGAAGACCCACACTCAGTGTTTTAAGAACAACTTTCTCCCCTCTGCCGTCAGTCTTCTGAACAGCCCGTGAATGCATGAACACGACCTCATTATCCATCTTGTACAGTGTTTACTTTTGTATTAACTTATGTCTTGCATTGTACTACTGCTGTAAAACAATAAATTTTACAATGTGCATCATGGTAATAAATCTGATTTGGATTCTGATTTATTGATAAGGAAATTAGGGAGATTATTTGAGAGCACTGGCTCATCATTTTGGTTCTGAGATGCTCTTCCATGTTATTGACATTCCATGATCTATCTTATCCCAAACGTACTCAGGTGTTCAGGTACAAGTTGGTCACGTACGTTCTTAAATTATACACACCCAAAAAATGCAGCACTTTGCTAAACACTGATTGATCAATGAAGGGTCAGTTGGAATCCAACTCAATAGTAGAAAGTGAACACTCCAACTTATGACAGAAATTTCATTGATGGGGGAAAGAATGACAAGCAAGTAAATGTTAAGTGTCTGGACACAGAGGAGAACATACTCAGCTGTGCGATATGCAGAGCACGGGGTGCACAATGAAAGTATCACAGTGAGCAATGCAGATTAAGAATCAATGGGACGAACAGTCAAAACATGGAGGAACCATCACGAACTCCCATAGTCCCCGATGATCCTGTGATTTCAGTCTCTGACTCCGACGTGCAAGTAGCCCAGAGTGTTCACTGAGATCACTTCAGCAGTCTGAGGTACCCACCTGCTTCAAGCAGAATTCACTTATACTTGTGCCCAAGAGGAACATGGTGACCTGCCTCAATGATTATCGTCCAGTAGCGCTTACATCCACTGTGATGAAGTGTTTTCAGAGATCGATGTTGAAACATATCAACTCCTGCCTGACAAACGACTTGGAACCGCTCCAATTTTCCTACCAGAGCGACAAGCCCACAGCAGATGCCATCTCAATGCCTCTTCACTCAACCCTGGAACACCTGGACAGCAAAGATGCATACATCAGGAGGCTCTTTATTGACTATACCTTGGCACTCAATACCATCATCTAATCAATAAGCTTCAAATCCTTGAGCTCAATACCTCCCTGTGCAATTAGATCCTCGAATTCTTCACTTTGAGACCTCAGTCAGCTCTGACTGGTAACATCTCCAAAATCTCCATCACACAGCTGCACCACAAGGCTGTGGGCTTAGTCCCCTGTACTACTTGTTTTACACATGACCGTTTGGCTAAGCACAGCTCCAAATGCCATATTCAAGTTTGCTGACGACACTACTATTGTTGGCCAAATCAATGGTGGTGACAAATCAGCACATAGGAGGGAGATTGAAAATCTGGTTGACTGATACCACAACACCAACTTTTCACTCAATCATAAACAAGAGAAAATCTGCAGATGCTGGAAATCCAAGCAACACACACAAAATGCTGAAGGAACTCAGCAGGCCAGGCAGCATCTAGGAAAAGAGTATTGTCGATATTTCAGACCGAAATCCTTCAGCAGGACTGGAAGATTTATACTTCTTCAGGGTAGGCATCCCTGGAAGAGACTTAGCAGTGTTGTATACAATCACAAACAGGAGAAAATCTGCAGATGCTGGAAATCCAAGCAACACCCAGTAAATGCCAGAGGAACTCAGCAGGCCAGGCAGCATTGATGGAAAAGAGTACAGTCGATGTTTCAGGCCAAAACCCTTCAGCAGGACTGAAACGTCAACTGTGCTCTTTTCCGTAGGTGCTGCCTGGTCTGCTGAGTTCCTCCAGTATTTTGTGTGTGTTACCTTTTACTCAATGACTGCAAGACCAAGGAGCTGATTATTGAGTTCGGGAGGAGGAAACCAGAGGTCCATGAGTCAGTCCTCATCGGAGGATCAGAGGTGGAGTGGGTCAGCAAGTTTACATTTCTCAACATTATCATATTGGAGGACTTGTTCTGGGCCCAACATGTGCTGGCAATTACAAAGAAAGCAAAATCCTTGAACGTAAGATCCTACAAATAGTAGTGGAAATAGCCCAGTCCATCATGGGTAAAGCCCTCCCCACCATTGGAGCTCATCTGCATGGAGACAGGAAGACAGCATCCATCATCAGGGTCCCCCACCACCCAGGCCATGCTCTGTTCTTGCTGCTGCCATCTGGAAAAAGGTACAGAAACCTCTGGACTCCTAGTACCTGTTTCAGGAACAGTTACTACTCCTCAACCATCAGGCTCTTGAAACCAAAGTGGATAACTTCACTCAAGTTCACCTGCCCCTTCATTGAAATTTTCCCACAAACAATGGACTCACTTTCAAAGACTCCTCATCTTATGTTCTCGATAATCATTGCTTATTTATTTATTGTTATTATTATTATTTCTTTCTTTTTGTACTTGCACAGTTTGTTGTTGTTTGCACATTGGTTGTCTACCCTGTTGGTGCAGTCTTTCATTGATTCTGTTATGGTTATTATTCTATTATGGATTTACTGAATATGCCTTCAAAGATGAATCTTGGGGTTGTATATGGTGGCATATATACTTTAATGATAAGTTTGCTTTGAACTTTGAAGAGAATGGGGTAAGGTATGGCTATAGTAGTGGCAAAGAAAGGGGAAGCAGAGAAAAAGGTGAGGGAATAGGCTGGAAAGGTGATCATGACGCAAGATCAAATTCCACCACCACACGTGAGAAACTTAAATACATTTAATTCATCAAATCTGGAATGAAATGCTAATATCAGTAACGATTACCGTAATTTCCATATCATTTATTTCTGTCAACCTCGCTGGCCTATTATCCCTCCTGATCTACAGCAGTGCAATTCACTCTTAAGTGCCATTTTGTTCAACAAATGAACTGAATGGCTTGTTAGGTAACTCAGATGGATTAACAACAAACGCTTCCCATGGGCATCACACTCTGCCAATGAAACACAGCTTCCTATCTATTATATAGTTGTAAATCAAATGAGGTTAACAAGTTATTGATCTTGGTTGACCGTAACCTGCACAGACATTATTGAGGTTAACAAGGTGGCCACCTTTACTAACCAAAACATTTAATGTTACACATCTGTCTGCTTTTGTGATAAGCATCAATTTCCAACTTACTTATTAAAATAGTTCTTTTTCAGTTTCACAAATCGTAAATTTGTTAAAAGTCCCATGAGTTAAATGCTCACACATAGATTCACAGAGTCATACAGCATGGAAAAAAACCTTTCAGCTCAACTCACCCATGCTATTCAAGATGCTTGGCTATGCAAATCGCAGTTACCTGCATTTGGCTAGTATTTATTTATTTATTGAGATACAGCGCGGATGAGGCCCCTCTGGCCCTTCGACCTGTGCTGCCTAGAACCCCACCCCACCAATTTAACCCTTGCCTAATCATGGGACTAAGTTGTAATGACCAGTTAACCTACTAACTGGTATGCCTTTGGACTGTGCGAGCGATCCAGAGCACTCAGCAGAAGCCCACACATTCCACAGTGAGGATATACAGGCTCCTTACAGGTGACATTGGAATTGAACTCCAAACTCAGACACCTCAAGCTGGAATGGTGCCAGACTAACCGTTACACTACAGTGGCACTGTCCCTCTCTTTCCTATCCCATATCTGTCCAAATGTCTTTAAGCCTACTCTGCCACTTCCACTGGTGGTGCGTTCTTTAGGAACATGTTCCTCAGATCCCTTTTAAATCTTTCAATATTCAAGATTCAAAAGATTCAAAAACCTTTATTGTCATTCTAACCATACATCAGCTCTGCAGGGCAGAATGAGACAGCGTTTCTCAGGGGCAGTGCAATCATAACATAACAAATGCAACACTAAATAATAAACATAACAATAAACAGTAAAACACAACAGCCACATGTCAGTTAAAATCAGTTATAATTGTCCAGTGCAAGTTAAAAGTGTCCAAAGCAGAGTCAGGTGGAGCAGCTATTTAGCAGTCTGACTGCCTGTGGGAAGAAGCTGTTTAGTAGCCTTGTGGTTCTAGTTTTGATGCTCCTGTAACGTTTACCTGATGGCAGAAGAACAAACAGTTCATGCAGAGGGTGTGAGGGGTCTTTAATGATGTACCGTGTCTTCTGGAGGCATCGACTCTGGAAGAGGTCTTGGACAGAAGGTAGGGAGACCCCAATAACCTTCTCTGCTCCCCTAACCACCCTCTGCAAGGCTTTTTTGTCGACAGCACTGCAGCTGGAGTACCAGGTTGTGATGCAAAAGCTCAGCTTCACCTCTCACCTTAAACCAATGCCCTCTATTATAGTTTCACCCACCCTGGAAAAAAAAAACGTGTCAATATATAAGTTACATCATACCAATTATGATAATTTCCTTGTACTCACTGAAGTAGTATACATTAACCAATAGCATCCTGGCAAATGCTTCAGTTGGTGTTAAGGTAGGCATAACACCAATAAGGTAGACATAGACAAAATATCCAGAAAGTACAGTCAGAAGATGTATGCCCAGAATTGATTCACAAAGCTCAGATAGTCAACGTAAGGGGATTAAAAACAATCTCTGGATGTTGTGATCAAAATCAGCTTTCTAAAACTTTCCAATATAGGCTTTGAAATTACAAAGGCTCCACAACAATCCAGAGCAGCACACCCAGGAGTGTCCACATAAACTTGATCCTCATATCGACTGACTAAGACATGAACTCAAGAGTAACACACACAAAATGCTGGAGGAACTCAGCAGGTCAGGCAGCATCTATGGAGATGAATAAACAGTTGACATTATGTGCTAAAATCCTTCATCAGGACAGGAAAGGAAGGAGAAAGGTGCCAGAAAAAGACAGTTGGCGGGAGGGGAGGGGAATGAGGACGAGCTAGAAGCCACGTGGGTGGGGGAGGCGGGGATGAAGTAAGAAGCTGAGAAACGATAAATGGAAAAGACAACAGGTTCGAGAAGAAGGAATCTGATAGGAGAGGAGCCTGGATCATGGGAGAAAGAGAAGAAGGAGGGGTACCTGGGGAAGGTGAGGAGAAGAGGTAAGAGGCAAGAGTGGGGAAATGAAGAAGAGGGAAGGGGTAGTGGGAAAAATTACCAGAAGTTGGAGAAATCAATGTTCACGCCATCAGGTTAGAGGCTACCTAAATGGAATATGAGCTGTTGCTCCTCCAAGCTAACAGTGGCCTCATCATGGCAGAAGAGGAGGTCATGGACTGACATGTTAGAACGAGATTAGGGATAGGAAATGAAATAGTTGGCCACCAGGAAATTCCGCTTTTTGCAGATGGAGCTGAGGTGCTCGACAAAGCATGAACTCAGATACAAGAATGCAACAACTGGATTGAAGATTATACATGATAAATTATTGCAAAGATCAATTGCTTAATTGTTGCAGGTTTATAACAAAAGTGTAATTAAGTACTATACATAATTTACAAATGCCATTTCCTTTGAGGGCTAAACCACAATCTGATAAGGATCACTGTTTACTTGCCCCTATGAAAATGCTGTAAACATTGCAAACACAAAAGGTTCTGCAGTTACTGGAAATCCAGAGCAACACACAAGACGTTGGAGGAAGTCAGCAGGTCATGCAGAGTGTATGGAGAAGAATAAACAGTCAACATTTTGGGCCAAGACATTTCATTGGGACTGGAAAGAAAGGGCAAGGGGGAAGCCAAAGTAAGAAGCTGACAGAAGGGAAAGGAGTAGAAACTGGCAAGTGACAGATGAAATCAGGTGAGGTGGAAGATGTGTGGGGTGACAGTATAGGGATAAAGTTAGAAGCTGAGTGGGGATAGGTGGGAGAGAGAAAGGGCTGAAGAAGAAGGAGGGTGAACCATGGAAGAAAGGGAAAGAGGGGCACAGAGGAAGGTGATGGGCGGGTGAGGAGAAGAGAAGGGGTAAGAGCGGAGACAGAAGGAGGAATGGAAAAAGAGAATAAAGAATGGGAAAATGGAAAAGCACCATTACTCCTCACCTGACTGAACTGGATCTTCCATTTGCTTCCTAATCAGCTGGACACTCTGCTTTCTTCTCTTGGAATAATATCGATAACTTCAGCACAAATAAAATTATAGAACACCCTCCCCTCCCCCACCCATCGATACCAATATAATTTTGAAAGAAGGAACTTAGTAGCTTTCATGATTTGAGAATTTCGCAAAGAGTTTTAAATAGAGGAAATTGGCAGTGCTGTAAAATAACAACCATTATATTACTGAATAATTGAATAGTCACAAAGGGTCAAATGTTTTACAGCTGATTTATTTCTAATGTGCCTATAAAACAGCCAATATGACATCAATGCAGTCCTAAAAATTGATCATGAGGCAGTTTTGTCCAAAATGCCTAGTTTTTGCATTGTTAATAGAGGGTTGGGTACTGGTCAGAACATGAATTTCAATCTCTTTAGAACCTTGGGATCTCAACATGGTTGGTGCAATACTGATTTTCTACCCTTATGTCTTCCATCTCTTTTCATGCCAGTGAGAATATAATTGTAAAAGTATGAAAATCATTTATATACATGATTCCATGGGTTTCCTTTTGAAGGGTTATGTTAATATGAACCTTACCGAGTGTTAAGGATTTTCTAGGTAAATTATGTAAAGTAATATCCACATAAAATGAGAAATGTACAGACCTGTTGCAACCTCAAATCTTCATCGGTTTCTGGCTTCACATTTCCAAAGTAATCAGAATTTCTGGTGTTGACTTATTAGAAACAAGGTTCCCGCCACGTGTGAAAAATCACAGACGAGCCATGGTGAGAGTTTTTACTGGGTGTCAGATTTCTCTTCCTTTCTTGACAGTGCCAGCCAAGGTGATGAAGATTTTCTGCCTGTTTCTCAATAATTCAACCTACCTTCGCTCTTCAGATATCGGACAACACTGGAACTCAATTTACAGAGGCTTAATTCCTTATGGAATTAAGTGGTGCTGCAGTGAGTGCAGTGGATTCACAACTCTAGTCAACTTGAGGAAGGGTGGAGGTAGATACAATTACAGCTTTTGGACAGCTACAGGTGAGAGGGGAAAGATTTCAAAAGGATTCAAAGGACAACTTCTTCATGCAGAGGCCAGTATGTGTATGGAATGAGCTCCCAGAGGAAGTGGTTGAGGCAGGTACAATAACAATATTTTAAAGGCACTTAGACAGGTGCATGGATAGACAAGGTTCAGAGGAATATGGTCCAAACACAGGCAAATAAAATTAGCATTAATAGGCCCTTGATTAGAGTTGTGAAGAAGAACTGTTTCCATTCTTGTATTATCATCATCAGGTGCTGTGCCCAGTTTGAGCTTTGACTGCCATGGCCCACACACTCCCGTTTCGGGTCAAGTGGATCAATTCATTGGTATTCATTTCCAGTTCTCTGGCTGCTGTCTCCATCATCATTTGACTTTGCCTTCCTCTTGCTTTCTTCCCTTCAATCTTTCCCATATTTACCATGCATTCTAACTCCTCTTTTCTAATCACATGTCCAATGAAGTTACATTGCCTTTTCATGATCTGATACATTATTTCGCTTTTTGTGTTTGCTCTGTTCATGACATCCTCGTTTAATATTCGCTTTGTCCATGATATTCTTAGCATTCTCCTCAAAAACCACATCTCTGCTGCTTCAATTCATTTCCTCATGTTACTAGATATTGTCCAACGTTCTGAACCATATAACATAACTGGATAAATGTAACATCTCAGTACTCTGAGGTGGGTTGTCATGCCTAGTTTAGTATTGGTCAGTATACTCTTCATTCTTGTAAAGGTGTCTTTTGCCATCCCTATTCTTCTTTTAATATCCAAGTCGCACCTGCCATCTGATGTCACCCAGCTTCCTAAGTAGCAAAAGTTCTGTACTTGTTTTATGTCTTCCCTGTTTATTCTCAGCCTGCAGATAGGATTCTCCTTCTTTTTGGATATCACCATACATTCTGTCTTTTTGCAATTGATAGATAGACCTATTTTTGCACTTTCTTCAACAACTATGTCAATTAAGTTTTGTAGTTACTGAACCTGCTGGATCTGCCATTGGCCTTCGCTCGTATCCTGAGCAGGAACCCTTGCAGGTGCTACCGTTCCAGGTCAGAGCGGCCCTGGGAGCAATGAATGACTAAGGGGTAACTCCACTTTCCCCAAAGCTCTGAAAGTCCCCAGTCAGAGCCTCATCACTGGTTGCAGTTTAGAGTCAAACCCAGGACTATCATTCTTGTATAACTGCATGAAATGATCAATCCAATGTATGTTCTCCTGGTGTAGGTTTCCTCCCATGTTCCAAAGTAGTACATGTTGGTAGATTAATTGGTATCTGTAAATTACCCACAGTGCAGGAGGTTGTAGGAAAATCAGGGGATGTTAATGGTTAATGTGAGAGAACAGATTGTAAGGAAAGCAAGTGAGGTGTCAGAATGATAGGATTACTCTGAAAGCCCACATAGAGTCAATGGGCCACATGGCCTCTTCTATGCCATATAAAAATGTGAGTATAAGATATACGGTATATACTGCACTCTCACAAGGAATAGAATCAAGAAACGTAGCAGAATCTGGGAAACAGACCTGTTGTATACAAAGTGGAGTATCCAATTCAGCAACTGGACTATCAGGCAGTTCTGCAGAGCACACCGCAGGCTGGAAAAGGCCTGAGTTACCTGATACACTAACTACAGATTTATAATTCAGTGCAATCATTTCAGCAGAAAAAGTTGAAGACTTTTAATTCTAGGCATTGTTATCCGGTCAAGGTACAATTCATAATGCCGTTACATGTGCTTCGAATTTACCACCATTTCCTGCTGTGCGCCATCATACCACATCCTGTGTTCCGGTTTACACAGTGCTTATCTGCTTCACCACAGTATGCTCATTTACAGCTGCTGCAGAAAAATGAGGGGATTAGAGTTTCATCGAGCTGATTTCATATTTTACACTAAAAAGCGGTTCTGCATTACGTGGGCAAGCTGAATTTCAAACCTACTAAATTGTAAATGACTTATTTCTGATGGATAGTGTCCAGTCTATACTGACACTCAGGCAGATCATAATCGATCTACTCCTTAGTAACATTCACCACCTTTGTTCCATACTTATTGATCCCTCACCGATCAATTTTCAGTCCATGCCAATTCAAATGGTTCACTGTGAGATTTTCAGATTTTCCTTACTCTCTGTAAACAAAATGTTATTGCTTTTTCTCTATCAATCCCTAATCTGAGTTGAGATCATTCACTTTAATGAAATCAATCTTCTGCAGCTTCATTTATGGTGATAAAAATGTGTGCCAGTAATAAAGAAAAGATAATATTGAATATAAACTTCTTCCTTGATGAGAGAACTTTTAAAGAACATGCTCAGGGGCATTAATCAGACTAGTTTCCAAAATATTCTCTGAAAGGTCAGAAAATCTGACGAGAATTTGATGCCTGACATTTGAATGCTCACTGGAAGAAAAATGAATCATAAAAAAATGATTAAATGTTGTTTCAGTAAAGATACTGATCTAGCCATCAGGCTGAAAATGATCTGCATCAAAGTATCAAGTAGGGCAGAAAGAGAATAGATGATGGACACATTTATGCCAATGTTAAACTGGCTCTGTCAGCAACAAAGATCAAAAGCAAGTAGAGTGCAAATGGAGCTTATTTTGCAAAGTAAGGTTCTCTTCGTTTCATGTAAAACAATAAGTTTTCCAGCCACTAGAAAAGAACTTTAAAGTAAAGAGCAACCCTCACAAAATGTTGGAGGAACTCAGCAGGTTGGGCAGCATCTATGAAGAGAAATAAGCAGTAAACATTTCTGTTACTTATAGTGTAAAGTTGTTTTTAAGTAATAGTTGTTTGTGACTCTTGCAAATTCTTTTGACATTCTCTACTAAAAATGTCATTATATTAATAAACAATAAAAAGGCATGTGTTAAGAAGCGAAATTTGAGCTCTGACAATTTACACACACAAAATGCTGGAGGTACTCAGCATGTCAGGCAGTATCTTTAGAGAGAATAAAGAGCCGATGTCTCAGGCCTTCATTCAGACTGGGAAGAAAGGGGGTAAGAAGCCAGAATAAGAAGGTGGGGAGGTTGGGAAGGGAAGGTGTGAAGCTAGGATGTGATAGGTGACATGTCAGAATGGGAGTGGGGATTGGAATTAAAATGGTTGGCCACAGGGAAATCCTGCTTGTGATGGATGGAGTTAAGGTGCCAACCTTCCCTGTTACCTTTCAGCTTCCCTTCCGCCTACCTCCTTATGCTGGCTTCTTACCCCTTCCTTTTCAGTCCTGATGAAGGGTCTTGGCCTGAAACATCAGCTCTTTATTGCTCTTTATGCATGCATGCATGTTCCTCCAGCATTTTGTATGTGTTACTCTGGATTTCTAGCATCTGAAAAATATCTTACGTTTCTGACTATTTACTGCTGTCATTTTATTAATTTATATGCTATTACTTAGCAGCAGCATCTGAGCACAAATAGTCCGTTTCAGGCCTATCATTATGCTGTGAAGCTCCTATTCACCACCATCTCTTCTCACCTTGCTACTAAATATTTACACTGTTTTCTTGGCCTCCAGTACTGAATAAGCAGAAATTTCTTCTAACAAAATATTGGGAAAACAGTTCCCATTGTCGTTGGTCCTTACCATAAACAATGTTTCATAGGCATTCCACCTGAACCGTGGACCTAAACTGAACTAGATCATTTTTAACTTTGCAGTTATATGTGCAGCATTACAGAAATCAATTATTTCCACCTCAATATGACGCCAAGGAAATTGAGAGGTGACATGATAGAGGAATACAAAGTTATAACAGGCATTGCTAGAGTAGATACCCCCACCTCCCAACTCTTTCCTTCACCATTCCCCCATTTCTGTTTCCCTCTCTCACCTTATCTCCTTATCTGCTCATCATCTTCCTCTGGTGCAGCTCCCCCTTCCCTTTCTTCCATGGTCTTCTACCCTGAAAAACCAGATTCCCCCTTCTCACGCCCTATATCTCTTTCACCAATCTACTTCCCAGCTCTTTACTTCACCAGTCTCCTCTCCCAGTTTTACCTATCACCTACCACCTTGTACTTCTTCCTCCCCTCCCACCACCTTCTTGCTTGACTTCTCATCTTTTTTCTCCAGTCCCGATGTAGGGTCTCGGCCCAAAACGTCAACTGTTTACTCTTTTCCATAGATGCCACCTGGCCTGCTGAGTCCCTCCAGCACTTTGTGCGTGTTGCTTTGGATTTCCAGCATCTGTAGATTTTCTTGTATGGATAGTCAATGTCTGTTTCTCATGCTGGAGGTGTCTCACCTGGGTTTAATGTGAGCCGGAGAAGCTTTAAGGAGGATCTAAGGATTACATTTTTCACACGAAGAGTATTTGGAATGAGCTGCCAGAGTGGGTGGAAAAAGGAAAAGTAACAACATTTAAGAGGCATCTAGAAAGGTACTTGAATGAGTAAGCTATAGATGAATAAAGAATTTGTACAGGTAAGTGGGATATCTGTAGATAGCCACGACACTTAGCATAGACAGGGTTGGTCAAAGGGCCTGTTTCTATGTTGTATATGACTCGAATATTGCTTATTCTGTTTGATACAGATTAAATGACCTTAAACACTGATCTGATCATTAAAGAGGTGGCATGCTAACAGCAATTAGCGTAATGCTTTACAGCACCAGCTGTAAGATTGTGGTTTCAATTTCTGCCTCAAAGGAGTTTGTACGTTCTCCCCATGACTATGTGGGTTTCCTCCAAGTGCTCTGTTACCTCCCACATTCCAAAGATGTATGGGTTAGGGTTAGTAACTTCTGGGCATGCTATGTTGACAACACTTGCGGGCTGCCTCCAGCACAGCTCAGACTGTGTTGGCCGTTGACACAAAAGACGTATTTCACTGTATGTTTTGATGTTGGATGTACACGTGACAAATTAAGCTAATTTCTTTAATCTTTGAACTACACTTCTGTCATCTTCACATTTGACCAACACATTCCTGATTGGCCTCCCTTATTTAAATGTCCACATTGTTGTCTGAGATTTTACTCACTAAGTCTTAAGCTGCAGCAAGAACCATTCTCCTATGACCTTTGTGGACACTGATTTAGTTATACTCCTGGTTTGGCTCCTTAATTTCAACATTTTCATTCTACTTTCCAATTTTGTCTACAGCTTGGCTTTAAAATCAATCCCTAAACTCTAAACCCCTACAATATATCTGCAGTAATCCAGGAACTGTGGTGAAGCACCTTTGTGGTAGCAATCAAAGTTTTGTCATCGTTATGGAAAAGTTTAAAAATGAAATAGGAGTTAAGGTTACAAATTGGGTAATAGCACTTAGTTGTGACATAAACTAACAGAGAAGTGGGACTCATTCCTGAAAGTGGTGCAAAGAATTCAGGGCAAATATGTTCCCAAGAGATACTGTGTAATCTGGTCAGTAAGATGGCCAAAAAAGGTGAAGTTAAAATACAAAGAATTCAAAATTTAAGACTTACAAAAATCACAGAGAGTACAAAAAAAAATGTAGGGGTGAAGCTAAAAGGGAATTCATGAAAGCAGAAAAACAGACAAGTAAGAAAATGCTGTTAAATAAAGTAAAAACATCCAGAAGTGTTTTATTATTATAAAATTTTAGTAAAAAATTATAAAAGTGTGTTCTAATGCGTGACAGGTGTGAGGTAGTTAAGGAAAGAGTAGGGGCCTTTTGGCGAAGGCAAACATTAATCTTTGTGAGGTTGCTGGGTGAAATTGTTAATTAATACTTTGTGGTTAGGGAATATTGTGGAGTTAAAATTTTGAATGGAATAGATCAATAAGAGAGGAAGTGTTCAGAGGTATTTTTGATTAGCAGATAAATTTCCATAAGATCATAAGACATCAGAACATAATTAAGCCAAGCAGACCATCGAGTTTTCTCTGGCATTCCATCATGGCTGATTTCAAAGTTCAAAGTATATTTATTATCACATCAAAGTACATATATGTCACCATATACAATCCTGAGATTCACTTTCTTGCGGGCAATCACAGTAAATACAATAACCATAATAAAATCAATGTAAGACCACACCCAACAAGGCAGACAACAAAAGACAACGAACTGTGCAAATACAGAAGAAACAAAATTAATAATAATAATAAATAAATGGGAAATAAATATCAAGAACCTGTGATAAAGAGTTCATAAAAGTGAGTTTATACGTTGCAGGAACAGGTCAGTGATGAGGCAAGTGAAGCTGAGTGAAGTTACACCCACTGGTTCAAGAGCCTGATGGTTGAGCGGTAATAACTGTTGCTGAACCTGGTGGTGTGTTTATTATCCTTCTCAATCCCATTCCCCTGCCTGCTCTCCATAATCTTTCACACTCTGGTTAATCAAGAAGCTATCAACCTCTGCATTAAAGAAACCCAATGACTTGGCCTGCACAGCTGTCTGTGGCAACGAGTTCCACAGGTTCACCCGCCTCTGGCTAAAGAAATTTTTCATCATCTCTATTCTAAATTGATGTCCCTCTATTCTGAGGCTGTGCCCTCTGGTCCTAGACTCCCCCACTACAGGAAACATTTTCTCCAAATCCACTCTATCTAGGTCTTTCAATATTCCACAGTTTTCAATTAGATCCGCCCCCCCACCAATTCTAAACTCCAGCGAGTTCAGGCCCAGAGACATACAATGCTCCTCTTATATTAACCCTTTCATTCCCAGAATAATTCTTGTGACCCTCCTCTGGATCCTCTCCAATGCCAGCACACCTTTTCTTAAATAAGGGGTCAAAAACTGCTCGCAATACTCCAAATGTGGTCTGATAAATGCCTTACAAAGCCTTAGCATTATATCCTTGCTTTTGTATTCTAGTCCTCTCAAAATGAGTGCTAGCATTGCGTTTGCCTTCCTTAACACCAACTCAACCTGCAAGTTAATCTTTAAGGAATCTGGCACAAGGATTCCCAAGTCCCTTTGTACAACTGACTTTTGACTTTTCTCCCCATTTAGAAGAGAGTCTATGCCTTTATTCTTCTACGAAAGTGCATGGCCATGCACTTCTCTACATTATATTCTCTCGGCCACTTCTTCGCCCATTCTTCCAATCTGTCTAAGTCCTTCTACAGACACAGTGCTTCCTCAACACTAACTGTGCCTCCATCTATTTTTGTATCATCTGCAAACTTGGCCACAAAGTCGTCAATTCCATCCTCCAAATCATTGACATATAATGAGTAAAGGAGAGGTTCCAACACCAAACCCTGCATAACACCACTAGCCTCTGGCCAACCAAAAAAAAGGCCCCCTTATTGCCAATCTTTGCCTCCTGTCAGTCAACCAATCTTCTATCCATGCCAGTCCCTTTCCTGTAACACCATGGGCTTCTTTCTTTTTAAGCAGCCTCATAGTGCGGCACCTTGACAAAGACCTTCTGAAATCCAAATAAACAACATCCACTGTCTCTCGTTTGTCTATCCTGCTTGTTATTTCCTCAAAGAATTCTAATAGATTTGTCAGGAAAGATTTCCCCATAAGGAAACCTTGCTGACTTAGCATATTTTGTCACGTCCCTCCAAGTGCCCAAAACATTATCCTTAATAATGGACGCCAACATCTTTCCAACCATTGAAGTCAGGCTATCTGGTCTATAATTTCCTTCCTTCTGCCTCCCTCCCTTCTTAAAGAATGGAATGTCATTTGCAATTTTCCAGCCCTCCAGAACCATTCCAGAATCTAGGGAATTTTGAAAGACCATTACTAATGCCTCCACAATCTCTTCAGCGACCTCTTTTAGAACCCTGAGGTGTAGTCCATCTCGTCTAGGCGACTTATCTACATTTGTACCTTCAGACTTTTCAGCTTCTCAAGCAAATTCTCCTTAGTAATAGCAATGATACTTACTTCTGCTCCCTGACACTCTCGCATTTCTGGCATTCTGCCAATGTCTTCCACAGTGAAGACTATGATGCAAACTAAGTTCGTCTGCCATTTCTTTGTCCCCCATTACTACCTCTCTAGCATCATTTTCCAGCGGTCTGATATCCACTCTCACATCACCTTTACTCATTATATGTCTGAAAAAATTTTTCTACCTTCTTTTATATTATTAGTTAGCTTAACTTCATAATTCATCCTTCCTTACTTTATGGATTTTTCATTTGCCTCTGTTGGTTTTTGGAAGTTATCCTCTACCTTCCCACTAATTTTTGCTGTATTATATGCCCTTGTTATGTTTTGTAATTCCACAACATAAAACAAGTCAAAAGAAAAACACAGAGCCGGGGATAACATGATTCTCCTTCAGTTTACTTTAAGTGAGGTGTGCACATATGACGTGGTCATGTTATGATGTATGTCATTTACTTATTTCTTATAGATACCCCATAATGAATTATGTAATGAACAGAAATGCTTAATTAAACAATATATTTACAACATTACTCAAATATTACTGAAATATTAAATACACAATACTCCTCCTTCCTATAAACTCCAACTCAATGTAGAATGCATCTCAGCTATATACACAGTATACTACATAATACAATTACTATATAGAAATATCCACAGCATAGTAAATTTTAAATTGTTCCATTCTGGCTTAGAGATATAATTGCTGCAGAGCAATTTCTTATTCTAGTGGGGTAATGTATTTCCTGACAAGGGGGATCACTCTGCTGGGCAGGTGAGACTTGTGGTGAGGAAACAATCTCAAGTTCTTGGGCCTCCTCTGTGGTGGTTATGGGAGTTGACTCTGGGACTGTAGGAAGTGATTCTGACTGCTCTGGTCTCTTTTATTTAATAATTGGCATTACTCTCCTCAAATGTTGGACGTGGCATGCCCAAATGACATCAGACACAATCTCCACTGTGTAGGAGAGTGGTCCAGTTCTGTCCTTAATCTTTCCAAGTAACCACTTTTGACCACCTCTGTAGTCCCTCACCAGGACTGCTTATCCAGGAATGAAGCATTGAGCCTCCTTGCTGGAGGAGCCCTCAATTTATCTCAGCTGTTTGTCCTGCATACTCATTCTGAGATTGAATTTGAGGAGATCCAAGCGTGAGGACAAGGACGGCCTAGGAACAGCATAGCTGGTGAGTTGTTGGTCGTGGAGTGTGCAGCATGGGATATGCAAGGAGGAAATTGACGAGCTCCTGATTCAGTGTCCATGTAGTGTGTTCTGCTGACTTTGCTCACAGTACATTCTTTAGACTCTGGACAAATCTTTCTGCCATTTGTAGCTGGGTGATACGGTGCAGATGTAATAGTTTTATTCCATTCATTTTCAGGAATGACTGAAAATGTTCAGCAACAAACTGTGGTCCATTCTCACTGACTAAGAGTCCTGGAACACCAGTCCTTGAGTAGTGGCTTTTCAACATATCAACAGTGTGTGAGTCTGTAGTGGAGGCTATTGGGAACACTTCTGGCCACTTTGTAACTGCATCCACTACTTTTACCAAGAAATGTGTGCCCATGAATGGTTTGGCAAAATCCACATGAATCGTCTGCCAGGACAATACAGGCCATTCCCAGGGATGGAGAGGTGCTGTTCTTGGCATCTCCTATATGTATGGGTGTCCCGAACAGCACACAGCAAGTGGTGCGATCTGCTGATATATCCCAGGCCACCAGACAAAGCTTGAGCCAACACTTTCATTTTGACCATGCCTAGGTGACTAGGTGACCATGCCAAGTCTTTCGCTTGTGTGTTGGAGGTAGGTACTAGTTTCAGGAAATTTACTTCAGTGTTTGCTATCAGTACTGTATCATCCGCATAGTGGAGGTTGTTGATATTGTATCCTCCTATACTTATTCCAGGTAGGTCTTGTATGGTTCTCATGATGTTTTCACTGTACAGGGAGAACAGGTCTGGTGATAGAACACAACCCTATCTGACTCCTCGCTTTATTCACAAATCTCGTTGTCTATCCATATGGCTGCACTTTGTTGCCAGTAGAGATTCCTGATTATTCTTAGATCTTTTCTGTCGATATTAATACAGGTTTTCGCCACTATCGGAAGGTAGAGCGTCCCTATGAAAAGGTTCGCAAGCCAGAACATTGTAAAGTGAATAAGCAACTACCATTATTAATATGGTAAAAATTTTGAGCGTTCCCAGACCCAAAAAATATCCTACAAAATCATGTCAAATAACACACTAAACCTAAAATAACAGTAACATAAAGCAGGAATGATATAATAAGTACACAGCCTATATAAAGTAGAAATACTTTTCTGCAGCACTGTCTAGCGCAGCGAAAATCTCACAACAGCTCTCGCAGTGGAAGCGCTCTCGACAGAAACACGGCACAAGTGCTCTCGACAGAAACACTCCCTCCAGTAACCTTTAAGCTATGAAGCTGCCAAATCATACCAAATAACACATAAAAATACACAGCCTATATAAAGTAGAAATAATGTATGTACAGTGTAGTTTCACTTACCGAAATCGGGAAGGCTCCAATAAATTGCAGTTTCGTCACAGTTAAACACTTGCTTATAGGAATAACTTGTAATCTGTAACTATTTTCTTCAGTTCTACTGGGAACTTTTTGGCAGATTCAGTATCAGCCGAAGCACTCTCTCCGGTAAATGTTAAACTATGAAGCTGCCCTCGCCTCAGAAACCGATCAAACCACCCATGACTACCTTTAAATTCCACTTTCGCAACACTTTCATCACTATCGTCCAGTGCTTTCTGTTTCAGCTTATTAAAAAGACTGACTGATTTCTCCTTAAGTATAAGAAAACTTAACGGAACACCATGATTTGTACACCCATCAATCCACTCAAGCAATAGACTTTCCATTTTATCTATTATTGGATGCCGACTAAGAGAGACCATGTTGCTACGAGCAGAACCAACAGTAACATCGACAGCTTTCAAAATTCTTTCTCTGCGTATAAATAGTGCGAATGGTGGACGCAGGTAAGTTCGACGCGCGGACAATGTCCTTACTTTGTTCACCATGATTGAAAAGCTTAATTATGTCTAGTTTTACGCTAAGTGTAACACCCTTACAAGCTCTTTTAGGCTTTTCCGATACCTTAGAACTCATCTTGCTCACGGATGCACAAAATAAATTGAGATAAAGCACGTGTTTAAGCAATGGTGGCTAGAATGCAGTTCCGGGGGAGGAGCTTGCGCTGTTCGGGCGCGTGCTGCTTTTTTTCATAAAAGTGAAAATACCTTCTGTTAGTGAAAACAGGTAAATAATGTAGGTCTTTCATAACAGTGAGGTGTTGTAAACCAAACGTTCGGAAAACGGGGGCCACCTGTATCTTTAAGCATTTTCATGATGACTTGGTGTTTCACTGTGTCAAAGGCTTTTGTGTAGTCAATGAAACAGAAGTATACGTCTTGTTGTACTTCTATTGACCTTTCGATAATATCCCTGAGAATATAAGTGGCGTTTGATGTTCCCTTGCCTTCGACAAACCCGCACTGCTCTTCACTAATCTCTGGTTTAATTTTGTTTCTTATTCTGAGCATGATGATTCTAAGTAGAATTTTTGTGAGATGGCTCATTAAACTAATTGTTCTGTGTTGTCCACACTCCGTTGCATCTCGTTTCTTTGGCAGTGCAATGAATACTCTCTTTAAAAGATCTTCTGGTACTTTGCCACTGTTGTATATTCTATTCAATAAAATTGTTAATTTCTCTACACCAAAATCTTCTATATAGTTCAACCGGAATGTTATCAATTCTGATGATTTCCCCTTTCGCATTTTCTTCATAGCATGTTCCACTTCTTCTTTCAGTATTGCTGGGCCCTCGTTGTTTTTGCCAGTATCAAAGTTGTCCTCTCGGTCTTTGTCTTTGATGTATTCTGACCATCTTTGCATTATTTTTCCTCTTCCATAATTGTAGAGCCGTCTTTTGCTTTTATACATCCTGTTGTTGCCCCACTTTTCTTCCGATTTGTGACCCCTTTGATCTCAACATGCATACGTTTGCTGTTGTTGGTCTTTTGCAATTGTTCTATTAACTCACATTTGTCCTTAAGCCACTTTTCTTTTGCTTCCTTGCACTTGGTTGTTAGCTGTGCATGCAAGGCTGCATAGGCTTTTTCATTTTCCTTACATTTTCTTCTTTGTTCCATAAGATTCAGAATTTCTTCTGTCATCCATTTCTTTTCAGCCTTTTTCTGTTGTTTGGGAATCACCTCTTGTGCTGCTTGTGTTATGCTCTCTCTGAGGTTTTCTCATTGCTGTTCTATAATAGTGATGCTTCGTAGAGCCTCAAATTTGTTCTTTACTGTTATTTAGAATTCATTTTTGATGTCACTGTTTTTTCTCAAAAGTCCCAAATTCAGCTTTGGCTCTACTCTTGGTCTTTTAAGCCTTCTGAGTCTCAGGTACATCACGCTGATTATTGGTTCATGATCACTGTAGCAGTCTGCACCCGGATATGTTTTGCATGATTTCAGAGCATTTCTATACCTTCTCCTTATAAGCATGTAATCAATCTGGTTTCTGCTGTTATCCCCTGGGCTCTTCCTTGTCCATAGCTTTCTCAGGTGTTGCTTAAAGATGGTATTACCAATTATATAATCTTTTTCTGTGACTCATGTAGCTAGTCGTTCACCTCTCTCATTTCTCTCACCTATGCCGTAATGCCAAATATTGTCCTCTTCCCTGGTCTTGCCTACTTTTGCGTTGAAGTCACCTTGAATAATGGTATTTTCCGAGCTGTAGGATCGTATTGGGAAATGAAATCCTAAAACAAGTTCACAACTTCAATTACCTTGGATCATGGGTAACATCTGATGGCAAATGCGAAACAGACATAAAAGCAAGAATAGCAATGGCAAGAACAGCATTTACAGAAATGAGAAACATCTTAACGAACAAGAAAATAGCAATTGACATCTGCCTTAGAACTCTCAGCTGCTATATTCTTCCTATATTGATGTATGGTTGCGAGTCATGGACCATCACAAATGCAATCGAAGAAAGAATCAATGCGGTAGAGATGTGGTTCCTCAGAAGAATGCGATGCATATCATATACGGACAGGATAACCATCGAAGAAGCTCTACAGAGAACGAAAACAAAACGTACGTTACTTGAAAAAATCGGAAAACAGCAATCAAAATTCTTTGGACACATCATGCGAAGAGAGACATTAGAACTGTCATAGTGGGGTCAGCACTGGGAGCAGTCCCAAAATGCAAGACACAGACACTGAAGTACTAGGAACAGGACTAGGTGAGTCAAGACAGCAAGGGAAGAAACGACGCTGGACAAGACACAGGCCCTGGATGAGGCTAGGATACAGGACCTGGGCTCGGACTAGATTAGGGAAGCGAGACCTGGAGGAGGAACTAGGAACTTGGTACCTGGACAAGGACTCTGAGCCAGAGACTGGACAGGGGCCCAGAACCTGGGTCTTGACTCGGGCTCAGACCCCAGATCTAGGCAAGGACAAGACGTGGCTACAGGATGAGGAGTGGTAACAGGACCAGATGTGACACTCCTGGACAGGACGAGGGAACCCCAGCACCGGGCTGGATGAGGTACAAGGACAGGACGAGAACACAAAGCCTTGACTTGGTCGAAGGAGAACAGGAACGCAGAGCCTTGGTCAAGGGAGAACAGGAACATGGAACACAGAGCTGGGACCCCTCCTTGG
Organism: Mobula hypostoma; assembly: GCF_963921235.1. NCBI lineage: Eukaryota > Metazoa > Chordata > Chondrichthyes > Myliobatiformes > Myliobatidae > Mobula > Mobula hypostoma. The sequence continues at coordinate 31,987,391 of NC_086129.1, read as the reverse complement.
GAACAGGACTTGGGGCCAGGGCTCTATACAGAGTCAGGACCCCTCCTAGGGAGCAGGACGTAGGGCCAGGACTCATACACAGAACACTGAGAGACAGATCTCCACTCAAGGTAGTGGCAAATGGCTAGACCTACCTAGTGAAGGCGTGGACATCAAAACAGTTCCAAACTCAAGGTAGCGGCAAACGGCCAGACCTACCTAGCGAAGGCGTGGACACAGAGACAGTTCCCAACTCAAGGTAGCGGCAAACGGCCAGACCTACCTAGCGAAGGCGTGGACACAGAGGCAGTTCCCAACTCAAGGTAGTAGCAAACAGCCGGACCTACCAAGCAGAGGCGTGGACACAGAGACAGTTCCCAACTCAAGGTAGCGGCAAATGGCTGGACCTACCTAGCAGAGGCGTGGACACAAGCAAGGTAGCAGGCAAGGCTTCAGACGAGGCTTCAGGCAAAGGTAGCAGGCGAGGGCTACAAAAGGAAGGGGAAGGGAAGAGAACAGTCCAGCAACTGAAGCTGAACCCAGGAGCTGTTTATATAGCCAGCCCAAAATGGGAAACATGTGCCTCAATTAAGGCACACAACAGGACAAGCAAATACTGGAAAACCTGGAGTAAGGAATAATGGACCAGACCGTGAACCGGAATGCGGACCTCATGGACTGGACCATGACAAGGACATTTAGTTACAACTGGAAAGTTGGAAGGAAAAAGAAGCAGAGGCAGACAGAGAATGAAAATGATAGATGGAATAACATCATGGTTAGAAACAGGGGAGGCAACAACTACAATTCGGAGGGTCAGGGACCGTGATGGACGGAGAGACATGATCGCCCACGCCGAACAGCAAGGCACATGAAGAAGGTGACTGGCATGTAGCTCCTCCAACACATTAGCTCTCAGCTTGGATGGTACAACAACCTCAATCCCCACATGAGGCAACCCCTATCCAGGGCAAGTTTATCCTAGCGTTGGTAAAAATGGGGGGGAATGGATTTTCTGCTGCACATTCCAGGCATTCTGGGTTGCCATGCAGGCCTGAGACAGTGTGGAGTCTTTTCTGATTTCCATTTGGATCATCTCTGCCATAATGGAGAGATTTTGATTTGCATAATGGATAATAAATCAAGAGGAGTGTCCTCTTTTGTAACTTCTTCCCTTATTTCCATTTCCAAGGGTAAACAGGACAATCCACTGCATTTCCATGATTAGTTGTCCTCCTGAATTTGATCTTGTAATTGAGTCCTCGAAGAAACAGAGCCCACCTCTGCATTCATGCTGCTGCTGTTAGTGGAGCACCCTTCTGTGGATTGAAAATGGACACGAGTGATTGATGACCAGTAACAAGGGTAAACTCTCTCCCGCGTGAGTACTGGTTGAAACGTTTTACACCCCAAACCAGACACAAGGCCTCTTTGTCAATCTGTGCGTAAGTTTTCTCTGCAGTGGGAAGGGAATGTGATGAAAAGACTGTGGGGTATTCACTTCCATCAATCATAACTCGTGACATGACTGCACCTAGGCCATAAGGTGAGGCATCACATGGACGCTTGACTGGATGATGTGGATCATAATGTGTGAGTACAGTGTCTGACATCACCATTTCCTTTACCTTTTTGCAAGGCACCCCACTCTGCTTTATCCATTGCCATTTCTCCTAGTAATTTACAGTAATGAGTTAAAGGGGTGGAGCACAGTTGTCAGGTTACCTGATATAGTAATTGACAAATCCTAAAAGGACCACAACTGCGACATATCGTTTGGCCTTGGGATATCCACCACTGCTTGAATTTTCTCAGCACACCTGCGTAAACCTTGCTGAATTACACAAGGTCTACTTTGCTGAAGTGTTTTCTTTCAGAAAGGTTTGCAAAGATATCCTCTATCCTAGGCAGAGAGTATTGATCTACTTTTAGTATTGTATTGGTGGTAACCTTAAAATCACCACAGATCCTGACAGACCCATTCCTCTTGGCCACTGGGAACACTGGCATTACACATGGGCTCCACACAACCTTGGAAAAAATCCTTCAGCCTCCATGTGATCTAGATGATATAACGAACTGGACAGGCATTATAAAGCTTGGGCTTGGCATTTTCATTTAAAACTATTTTACTCTTTTACTCTGGATATGTTTGAATTTTCCAATTCCATCCTTGAACACTGCTATGGCATCATCCAGTACCTTTCTTAATTCGCTTTCAGTTGACTCTATTGCAGGGGATGTGGGATGCAAATGGTGGATGGGTCTCCAATCAAGTTGTATTGTCTCAGCCAATCACACCTTCACGATGCTGGCGCTCCATTTTTTTACCACATACAAGCCTAATATGGCTTGTTGGTTGTTGTACTTCACTGTTACAAATGTCATTCCCACAAGAGTTATCTTTTCTCCGGTATAAGTTCTTATTTGGATATCAGCAGGCATCATAGAAACAGAGAAAACCTAATGCAATATAGGCCCTTCAGCCCACAATGCTGTGCCAAACATGTACTTACTTAGAAATTACCTAAGGTTACCCAAAGCCCTCTATGTTTCTGAGCTCATGTACCTATCCAGGAGTCTCTTAAAAGAACCCATTGTATCTGCCTCCACTACCATTGCCAGCAGCCCGTTCCACGCACTCACCACTCTCTGCATAAAAAACTTAACCCTGACATCTCCTCTGTACCTACTTCCAAACACCTTAAAACTGTGCTCTCTCATGTTAGCTATTTCATCCCTGGGAAAAAGCCTCTGACTATCCACACAATCAATGCCTCTCATCATCTTATACACCTCTATCAGGTCACCTCTCATCCTCTGTCGCTCCAAGGAGAAAAGGCCAATTTCACTCAACCTATTCTCATTAGGCATGCTCCCTAATCCAGGCAACATCCTTGTAAATCTCCTCTGCACCCTTTCTATAGTTTCCACATCCTTCCTATAGTGAGGTGACCAGAACTGAGCACAGTACTCCAAGTGGGGTCTGACCAGGGTCCTATATAGCTGTAATATTAATTCCTGGCTCTTAAACTGAATCCCACGATTGATGAAGGCCAATGCACTGTATGCCTTTTTAACCACAGAGTCAACCTGCACAGCAGCTTTGAGTGTCCTATGGACCCCAAGATCCCTCTGATCCTCCACACTGCCAAGAGTCTTACCATTAATACTATATTCAGCCATCATATTTGACCTACCAAAATGAACCACCTCACACTTATCTGGGTTGAACTCCATCTGTCACTTCTCAGCCCAGTTTTGCATCCTATCAATGTCCCGCTGTAACCTCTGACAGCCCTTCACACTATCCACAACACCCGCAACCTTTGTGTCATCAGCAAATTTACTAACCCATCTCTCCACTTCCTCATCCAGGTCATTTATGAAAATCACGAACAGAAGGGGTCCCAGAACAGATCCCTGAGACACACCACTGATCATCGACCTCCATGCAGAATATGACCCGTCTACAGCCACTCTTTGCCTTCTGGGCAAGCCAGTTCTGGGTCCGCAAAGCAATGTCCCCTTGGATCTCATGCCTCCTTACTTTCTCAATAAGCCTTGCATGTGGTACCTTATCAAATGCCTTGCTGAAATCCATACATACTACATCTACTGCTCTACCTTCATCAATGTGTTTAGTCACATCCTCAAAAAATTCAGTCTGGCTCATAAGGCACGACCTGCCTTTGACAAAGCCATGCTGACTATTCCTAATCATATTATACCTCTCCAAATGTTCATAAATCTTGCCTCTCAGGATCTTCTTCATCAACTTACCAACCACTGAAGTAAGACTCACTGGTCTATAATTTCTTGGTCTATCTCTACTCCCTTTCTTGAATAATAGAACAACATCTGTAACCCTCCAATCCTCCGGAACCTCTCCCGTCCCCATTGATAATGCAAAGGTCATCACCAGTGGATCAGCAATCTCCTCCCTCACCTCTCACAGTAGCCTGGGGTATATCTCGTCCGGTCCGGGTGACCAATCCAACTTGATGCTTTCCAAAAGCTCCAGCACATCCTCTTTTTTAATGTCTATATGCTCAAGCGTTTCAGTCTGCAGTAAGTCATCCCTACAATCGCCAAGGTCCTTTTCCGTAGTGAATACTGAAGCAAAGTATTCATTTAGTACTGCCGCTATCTCATCTGGTTCCATACAGACTTTCCCATTGTCACACTTGATTGGTCCTATTCTCTAACACCTTATCCTCTTGCTCTTCACATACTTGACGAATGCCTTGGGGTTTTCCTTAATCCTGCTCGCCAAGGACTTCTCATGGTCCCTTCTGGCTCTCCTAATTTCATTCTTAAACTCCTTCCTGCTAGCCTTATAATCTTCTTCTAGATCTCCATCATTACCTGGTTTTCAGAGCCTTTCGTAAGCTTTTCATTTCTTCTTGACTAGATTTTCAACAGCCTTTGTACATCATGGTTCCTGTACCCTACCATCCTTTCCCTGTCTCATTGGAACGTAGCTATGCAGAACGCCACGCAAATATCTCCTGAACATTTGCCATATTTCTTCTGTACATTTCTTCTTTCCCTGAAAACATTTGTTCCTAATTTATGCTTCCAAGTTCCCGCCTGATAGCTTCATATTTCCCCTTATTCAAATTAAACGCTTTCCTAACTTGTCAGTTCCTATCCCCCTCCAATGTTATGGTAAGGGAGATAGAATTGTGATCACCATCTCCAAAATGCTCTCCCACTGAGAGACCTGACACCTGACCAGGTTAATTTCCCAATACCACATCAAGTACAGCCTCTCCTCTTGTAGGCTTATCTACATATTGTGTCAAGGAGCCTTCCTGAATACACCTAACAAACTCCACCCCATCTAAACCGCTTGCACTAGGGAGATGCCAATTGATATTTGGGAAATTAAAATCTCCCACCACAACAACCCTGTAATTATTACACCTTTTCAGAATCTGTCTCCCTATCTGCTCTTCTATGTCCCTGTTATTATTTGGTGGTCTATAAAAAACACCCAGTAGAGTTATTGACCCCTTCCTGTTCCTAACTTCCACCCACAGAGACTCAGTAGACAATGCCTCCATGACTTTCTCCTGTTCTGCAGCCGTGACACTATCTCTGATCAGCAGTGCCATGCCCCCACCTCTTTTGCCTCCCTCCCTGTCCTTTCTGAGACATCTAAAACCTGGCACTCTATGTAGCCATTCCTGCCCCTGAACCATCCAAGTCTCTGTAATGGTGACAACATCATAGCTGCAAGTACTGCTCCACGCTCTGAGCTAATCTGCTTTGTTCATGATGCTTCTTGCATTAAAATAGGCACATCTCAAACTGTCGGTTTGAGCACATCCCTTCTCTATCATTTGCTTATTCTCCCTCTCGCACTGTCTCCAAGTTTTCTCTATTTGTGAACCATCCTCCCTTTTCCTCTGTCTCTTCAGTTCGGTTCCACCCCCCAGTAATTCTAGTTTAAGCTCTCCCCAATAGCCTTAGCAAACCTCCCTGCCAGGATATTGGTCCCCCTGGGTTCAGGTGCAACCCTTCCTTTTTGTACAGGTCACTCCTGCCCCAAAAGAGGTCCCAGTGATCCAGAAATCTGAATCCCTGCCCCTGCTCCAGTCCCTCAGCCACGTATTTATCCTCCACCCCATTCTATTCCTATACTCACTGTCACATGGCACAGGTAGTAATCCCCAGATTACTACCTTTGAGATCCTGCTCTCAACTTCCTTCCTAACTCCCTGTAGTCTGTTTTCAGGACCTCCTCCCTTGTCCTACCTCTGTCGTTGGTACCAATATGTACCACGACCTTTGGCTGTTCACCTTCCCACTTCAGGATAGAGTGGACGTGACCAGAAACATCCCAGACCCTAGCACCTGGGAGGCAAACAACCATCTGTGTTTCTTTCCTGCATCTATAGAATCGCCTATCTGACCACCTAACTATAGAGTCCCCTATTACTGCTGCCTTCTTCCTTTCTCTACCCTTCTGAGCCACAGGGCCAGACTCTGTGCTAGAGGCACTGCCACTGTTGCTTCCCCCAGGTACATCCCCCCCACCAATGGTACTCAAAAAGGAATACTTATTGTTATGGGGGACAGCCATTGGAGTACTCCCCAGTATCTGACTCTTGTCCTTCCCTCTCCTGACTGTTACCCACTTATCTGTCTCCTGAGGCCCCGGTGTGACTACTTGCCTATAGCTCCTCTCTATCACCTCCTCACTTTCCCTGACCAGACGAAGGTCATCGAGCTGCATCTCCAGTTCCGTAACCCGGTCCCTAAGGATCTGCAACTCGAAGCACCTGGTGCAGATGTGGCCTTCCGGGAGTCTGGGAGTCTCTCGAACTTTCCACATCTGACACCCAGTACAGAACACCAGCCTCACAGACATACTTCCTGTTTCTATTCTTCACAGATAACCTACCTGGCCTCGACCCTTTATCACCAAGACCCCGTTGAACCAAAGCCCTCCTACTGTGTCTCTCCCTACTCCAGCGCCCGCTCTGTTAAGCTGTCTCTTTTTAAACTTCACGCCAGTCTAACTCGCTGATGTCCACGCGTTTCCGCAGTCATTCTTCGAGCAAATTGCTGAAGAAAAATCTGTCTTCTTTTAAACTCTTCATGTCAGTCTAACTTGCTGATGTCCACGCACTTGTACAGTTGTCCCTTAATCAGTTCAGTATCTTTAAGTGCCATTGAAGCTCATTTTGTGGAACGACTGAAACAGCTGAGCCAGCATACGATTCCACTTTAATTAATTTGCCATTCACTTCTGATGTAAGCCATATTGCTATCAGATTTATCATCAATGGCATGCAGACTAGTGCTCTTTGAAACTGCAACTTGACTTTTTATCTTTACCTCTTCCCTGTGCTGTCCATTTATTTTTTCTGCCCAACATGCTCTTTGTAGTGTCCTACTTTGTTGCATTTTCTGCAAGTTTCACCTTTAAACCTGCATTGGTCCGGTGTATGAGTGCCCTGTCACAACTGTAACATAATTTATTCAGCCAGGCAGGTTTCTGTTTAAACATTGTAATTTTGTTCACACTAACTTTCATTCCTGACAGCAACTCAACTGCATCTTCTGCCGTTGTTTCCATTGATACAGTGATTTAAATTGCTCTCTTAAATGTGAGTTGTGCTTCAGTTCAGAGTTGTTTTTGAATGCTTTCTTGAAATACCCCTCAAACTAAACAAACTTTCAATGCATTATCAAGCCCATCACTGAACTCACAATTCTCAGACAATTTCTTCAATTCTGCCACGTATGCTGAAACGGACTTCCTTTCCTTTTGATTCCATTTACGAAATCTAAAGCGTGAGATGTGGGACCTTCGAGAGACTTTGAACTTTTTCACCGTGCTCACGGCCTGTTCTTCATCAAGTTATGGTATCATTTGCACTGTTGTAATTATATGTTATAATTATGTGGTTTTTGTCAGTTTTTCAGTCTTGGTCTGTCCTGTGTTTCTGTGATATCACACCGAAGGAACATTGTATCATTTCTTAATGCATGCATTACTAAATGACAATAAAAGAGGACTGCGTGTCCTCATAATCTAATCTAATCTAATCTAAAGTGTTGTGCAACCTACAATGGCTTTGGTTCTAAATGTTCCTGAATTTCTTTCACATTGGCAACAAATCTCATTTCTGCTGGTTTGATTGCAACAGTCAAACTCCTAAGCTAACTGTATGCTCTTTCACCAACTAGCATTCACTTCTCATTGACTATTCCATTTGCTTTAATATATTGCTCAATTCATTCAGTATATATCACCCAAATAAGTGTTGTGCAGTAGAACATGCCTATTTTTCTAATATCACCAGCCATTTTCCCTATTTGTTTATTTATTATTGTTATCAACCAGCACTCACTGTTTATAAACCCGTGAATTTTGTCTGTTTCTGCCTTATTTTTAACTTGAACATCTCACTGCAATTCCAAAGAGCAAACAGTTGTGCTGCACTTTATTTTTAACTTGATAGTCTCTCTCTTCCCCATTGCGTAAGGAAATGTGTTGCACTTCAAAAGGCAGGTTCATTTTAAAACTGATATATTTTTTAACTCCAAAACTTAAAATTAATTGAAAGAAAAACACGGAGTCCAGGATAATATGTCTCTAAAACTTCATTTTACTTTAGTAAGGTGCACATGTATGACATGGTGGTATAATGACATATGCCATTCATGTACTTTTTACAGATAACCCATAGTGAGTTATGAAAACAACAAAGAATACTTAATCAAACAATATATTTACAATATTACTTAAATATTACTGATATATTAAATACACAGACATCCATTTTTTTACTTTTATGTTCTCTTTGACTTCCCTTGTCAGCCATGTTTGCCCCATCCTCCCTTTAGAATACTTCATATTTGGGATATATCTTTCTTGCGCCTTCCAGATTGCTCCCAGAAATTCCAGCCATTGCTGCTCTGTCATCATAGCTGCTAGTGTCCCCTTCCAATCAGTTTTGACCAGCTCCTCTCTCATGCCTCTCTAATTTTCTTTACTCCACAGTAATACAGATCCATCTGACTTTAGCTTCTCCTACTCAAACTCAGCGTGAATTCCACAATATTATGATCACTGCCTCCTAAATTTACCTTAAACTCCCTAATCCCAATCAGGGTCACTACATTACACCCAATCCAGAATTTCCAATCCCCTCGTGGGCCCAACCACAAGCTGCTCTAAAAAGCCATCTCATAGACATTCTACAGATTCCCACTCTTAGGATCCAGCACCAACCTGATTTTCCCAATCTACTTGGATATTGAAATTCCCTATGATTAATTGCAATATTGCTCTTTTGACATTGGTTTTCTATCTCCCATTGTAATCTGTGGCTCACATCCTGGTTACTGTTTGGAGGCCTGTATATACTCCCATCAAGGTCTTTTTACCCTTGCAGTTTTTTAACTCTACCCACAAAGATCCTGCATCTTCTGATCCTATGTCACTTCCTTCTTAGGATTTGATTTCATTTTTTACCAACAGAGCCACTCCACCCCTCTGCCTCCCTGCCTGTTCTTTCAATACAATGTGTATCCTTGGATGTTAAGCTCCCAACTATGATCTTCGTTCAACCACGACTCAGTGATACCTGTAATCATACCTGTCAATCTCTAACTGTGCTACAAGATTATCTACCTTATTTCGTATACTACAGTATGTGCATTCAAGTATAATACTTTCAGTCCTGTATTCATTACCCTTTTCAATTTTGTCCTCCTGTTCCACTTTAATTCTACTCATCCCACTGACTGCAATTTTGCCCTAACATCTGCTTATTGTTCCTCGCAGTCTCACTGCACACTGCATCTACTTGTATACCAACTGCCCCATCCTCAGCCCTATCACTCTGGGACCCATCCCCCTGCCAATCTAGATTAAGCCCCCCCCCAACAGCTCTAGCAAACCTGCTCACAAAGATATTGGTGCCACTCGGGTTCAGGTGTAACCCTCCTTTTTGTACAGGTCATACCTTCCCCAGAAAAGATCCCAATGATCCAGTAATCTGAAACCTGACCCCCTACACCAATCCTCAGCTATGCATTCATCTGCCAAATCATGCTATTCTTACCCTCACTGGCACGTGGCACAGGCAGCAGTCCTGAGATTACTACCCTGGAGGTCCTGCTTTTCAGTTTTCTACCTAGCTCTCTGAATTCTCTCTTCCGGACTTCCTCGCTTTTCCTACCTATGTCATTGGTGTCACTATGTATTAAGACTCCTGCCTGCTCACCACCCCCCAACCTCTAGAATGCTGCGGACCCGATCTGAGATATTCCTGACCTTGACACCTGGGAGACAACATACCATCTGGGTGTCTTTTTCATGTCCATAGAATTTGCTGTCTGCTCTTCTAATTATGGAATCCCCTAACGCTACACCGCTCCTCTACTCCCTTCTTCCCTTCTGAACCTCGGAGACAGACTTAGTGCCAGAGATCAGGTCGCTGTGGCTTCCGCCTTGCAGGTTGTCCCTCCCACCAGTTTCGAAAGTGGTATATTGATTATTGAGGGGAATGAGCGGTCACAGGGGTACTCTGCACTGGCTGCCTGCTTCCTTTCTCTCTCCTGACAGTCAACCAAGTACTTGTCTCCTGCAAATTAAGGGTGACTATCCCCCTGTAGCTGCTATCTATCAGCTCCTCATCTTCCCGTATGAGCTGAGAGTCATCTAGTCGCAGCTCCAGTTCCTTAACTTGGTCTCTAAGGAGCTGCAGCTTAGTGAACTTTGTGCAGATGTAGTTATCAGGGAGACTGTAGCTCCCAATATTCCCACATCTCATACAAGGAACATACCACCAGCTCTGGACCCATTCTCAGCCCACTAGCTATGTCCTAACAAGAAAAAAATACTTACTAGAAACTTACTTAGAACCTCTGCCTGTGCTTGCCCAAGCCGATTCTCGCCTAAATCCGTTGAGCTAAAGCCTGACTACTTGAACACTGTCCACTCCCACAATGACCGCTCCTCTTACACCTTGCTTCTTTTTGTTGTTCCCTGCCAAATGCCTAATAGATTGTTATGATTGCAGTCCGCTGAAAAGTCCCGAAAGCACCTGAACTCTTTTTAAACCTTGCACTGCCTCACCAACGAACAACCTCTCGCAGTGATTGCAGCCTTCCAAAACCCCGGATGACGATTTTTCCAGGCTGATAAAGAAAAGATCAAGAGAGCCTTTGACCATAATTTTCCAAATTTTCCTTGCTACAAGAAAGCAGGCAGAGGATTGGAACAATACTAATATTATGCCACTGCTTAAAAAGGTGAGGAAACAATTTTAGTTATTTATTTTGAGATACAGCACTGAACAGGTTATTCCAACCTAAATAGCTGTGCCACATAGCAACCCATCTATTTAACCCTAGTTTAACCACAGGACAAGGTAATGACCAGGTACTGTACAAACTGGTGCAATCTGTGAGAGCAATCCGGAGCACCCAGAGGAAACCCACATAGTCATGGGGAGAACGTACAAACCCCTTACAGATGGTGCCGGAATTGAACTCCACACTCCAATGCCCCGAGCTGCAATAGCGTTGTGCTAACTGCTATGCTACCACGGCACCCCAATGACCTGAGCAGTTATAGATTAACTTCAGTGTGTCATGTGTCCAGCAACAATGGATATTAAATTGAGTCAGGTTATACAAACAAACAACGATATTTATTAACCTCTACTCAAAACATAGGAAAGTAAACAAACTAGCTTAACCGGAAGTTAACCATTATGCGGCTATCTCGAACAAACAGTCAAACTTAGAAATAGTTCTTAACAAGTTCTCATTCACGCACAGTCTTAAAGTAGTAAGTTGAAAAGTCCAAGAGATTTCGTTACAGTCTTTACGGAGAGACTTTACTACAGCTACAATTCCTCCGAAATAAACGACGAATCTGCCAATCACATTCGAGCGATGCCTTGTTGAGCAGTCACGAAGAAATAAAGGAACTGACCTATCGGCTGGAGGGTGGACACTGCACAAAACCGTCCTGACCTTGCAGGGGTTTTAACTCAAACGTGCCTGCCACAATTTCCCGAACAAAGATTAATAAGGTTGTCACGCTTTGACGGCTTCCTTAAATACCGTAGGGAACATGCCCTCACGAGATGTAACATCACCCCACGGTCATGAGACAGTTACATCATCCCACTCACAAGACCACTCACTTGTTACGTGTCCACTGTCCCATGATCAAACTGTGGGCATGTAACAAGTGGCAAATTACTGGAATAAATTCTGAGAGGCAATGTAATCTTCATTTAGACAGGCAAAAATTAATCATGAAATGTCCTCATCTATTTGTTAAAAGAAGATCGTGTCTGAATGTACGTTTTGAGGAAGCAGATGAGAAGGTCAATGAGGACAATATATTTTATATATGCAAAGTGGATTTGAGCAGGGCCATTGACAAAGTCACACTTGGCAAGTTAGTCACAATACTAAGAACACATGGAATCTAAAAGATAATTGGATCCAGAACAGAAACAGGAAGATAGGGCAGCTTTAGCAGTTTTTTTTTAAAAACACGAAGTGGGGTCCTAGGTCTTGTTACTTTCTTTTTGTCATAAATATAGATTAGTGAATATGAAACTATGACAGAGCTTTTGTCCAGAATCCAGCAGATGTTGGCCTGGAAGTCCATGATTCCCAAAGCTGGTGTTGGCCTAGACTGGTGGTAACATCTTCTGGCCTACCACTACTGATTGTGCCTTCCTCAGCAGGAAGTAGATTAAACCAGGTTAAAGCTGGCACAATCACCGCTGTCTCCATTCAAAGAAGGGGTGAGGAGGCAGAGAGGAAATTAGCTATTGGGAGAAAGGAAGTAAATTTTCTTTTTAAGTTCATTTGTTCATTATCTTCAATAATTTTAGTGCTTATAGTATATTAAATGCTATTAATCAGTACTCTATTTTGCATACTCTTTTGTCTTCTGTTTCTGGATGTTTGTGACTATAAAGCAGGGGTTCTCAACCTCTTTATATGTCGTGGAGCCTTACCATTAACCGAGGGGTCCATGGACCCCAGGTTGGGCGCTCCTGATTTAAAAACATTCAGAGAATCAGTAAATTTGACTGCTCATTTTATGGTTGTTGGTTCAGGCTACAAGATAGATATGTGTCAAATACAAAGTCAAGTTTATTGTCATACGTACACATATGCACAGGTGCAATGAAAAACTTACTTGTGGCAGTATCAGTGGCACATAGTATCAGATAAGCATCATTCACAAGAAAAACATCAATTAAACAGCAGTTATAAATAACTTTTATAAGACAGATCACAGTTAGAAGCAAAAAGTAGTCCACTGCAGTGCAAAGTGTTGCTACACTGAAGTAGTGATTGGGATTGTGCAAGTTGTTCCAAAAACCAATTGGCTGAAGAGAAGTAGTTGTTCAAGGACCTGGTGAGTGTTGGACTTCAGACTTCTCTTCTTCCTACTAGATGTTAGCTGGGCGAAGATGACAATGCCTGGATGGGGAGTAGATGTACTGGAATGAGTACACTACTCTCTACAGGTTCTTATGTTCATGTACATTTGAATTGCTCTACCAATGATCCAGCCTCTCAGGACACTTTCAAAACTACATTTGTAGAGGTTTGTTAGAGTGCTTGGTGACAACCTGATCTTCCTTAACATTCTAAGGAAGTAAAGAGGCTGGCATACATTCCTTATGATTGCATTTACGTCATGTTTGCCCTCCTTCATAGAAACATAGAAAATAGGTGCAGGAGTAGGCCATTCAGCCCTTTGAGCCTGCACCGCCATTTATTATGATCATAGCTGATCATCCAACTCAGAACCCAGCCTTCCCTCCATACCCCCTGATCCCTGTAGCCACAAGGGCCATATCTAACTCCCTCTTAAATATAGCCAATGAACTGGCCTCAACTGTTTCCTGTGGCAGAGAATTCCACAGATTCACCACTCTCTGTGTGAAGAAGTTTTTCCTAATCTCGGTCCTAAAAGGCTTCCCCTTTATCCTCAAACTATGACCCCTCGTTCTGGACTTCCCCAACATCGGGAACAATCTTCCTGCATCTAGCCTGTCCAATCCCTTTAGAATTTTATACGTTTCAATCAGATCCCCCCTCAATCTTCTAAATTCCAACGAGTACAAGCCCAGTTCATCCAGTCTTTCTTCATATGAAAGTCCTGCCATCCCAGGAATCATGAAAAGAAAAATTGGCTCTTAAGTTTCGCTGACACTGAGCAAGAAGTGTTTGAAGTATCAGCGTTCAACCAGATGCCCTTTCTCGCTCCTGAACTTTGACCCGTCACTGTGATTCTGTGATTTGTCCAACAACTGTGGTGTCATTGGCAAATTTATATATTTCATTGGAGTTGTGCTTAACTACACAATCATGTATGTATGGGGAGTAGAGCAGGGGGCTAACCATGCAGCCTTCAGGAGCACCTGCGTTGATGGTCAGCGAGGGGGAGATGTTACCAGCTATTACTGTTACATACCCCGTGGGTATCTTGTGAATGTCTTATGAGCATGATGTAATGGTCTTGTGGAGGTCACATGATGTAATTTTCCCGCCAGTGTGAGGTCACATGATGACCTATTTTCAACAGGTATATAAAGGGAAACCCTGTTGTGACACAGTTGGTTTCAGTTTAGTTTGTGTTAGTTTGTCAGTTACTCCATTATGCTGCGTAATTGTCTCATGACACAGTTTCACTTTAAAACGGATTTTTCATTTCTATTTTAAGGTGCAAAGATTGGTGCTGGCAGTTTCGCCAATTGTGGCCAGGATTGTGTTTTGTATCTATAATTTTTCCTTTACAGTAGTATTGGAGAGTGAAGACCTTACTAAAGGACGGGAACCTGAAGGATCGGAATAAAGTTGGAGTCGTTCGGCGGTTTAATGAAGGATCGACCTTATTGAAGATTCATTCAGAATATAGTGGCCTGTATCTGAGATAACTCCTGCAAGAGCAGGGAAGTTTGTGCAGTGTTCACTCACCAGGAAAAGGTCAGTTGCTTTAAGCCGTTTTATTTCCTTCATCGTGAATCCTTTGGAGAATCAGCAGTAATGTCATATCTTCGAAGAAATCTGTTTCCAGAGAAGTCTCTCCTTATTCACTGTGTAAATCACTTGGACTTTCGAATTTACCACTTTAAGAACTGCTCCAGAGTTGGCGTATAGCGGTTAACTTCCGGTTAAGTTAGTCATTGGAATACTTTTTTCTATTGTTGAGCAGAGTTTAATAAATATTTGTTTTTTATAAAACCTGCCTCAATTGATAATTCATTGCTGCCGGTCACGTGACATCACTAACTGGGGTCTGCCAATGAGGGGGTCGAGGATCCAGTGGCAGAGGGAGGTACAGAGGCCCAGGTCTTGAACCTTGATGATGAATTTGGATGGACTGATTGTGTTGAATGCTGAGATGTATCCAACAAACAGTCAAATGGGAAAGGAAGAGTGGAGATGGCAACAGAGGGGAGCAGCAGAGACAAATAACTGCAGATTGCAGAATCTGATAAGAAAGGAATGTGAAAAAGAACTAAGTAAGTGTTCTTTAAGTGACTTACCACAAGTACAATGTATCAAGTGGCTTCCTTCTGCTCTGTACTTTCAGAGAGTTATAAGATATGGGACCTCTTTTAGGGATTACAAAAAAAAGGCGGATTAGGCATTAACAAGTCTTCAAAAAAAACAGTTCAAGTTCTAAGTTTAAAGCACATTTATTATTAAAGTACATATATGTCATCATATTCAAACTTGAGATTCATTTTCTTGCGGGCATACTCAATAAATCCAATAACCATAGTAGAAACCATAATGAAAGGCCGTACCAACAGAGCAGACAACCAATGTGCAAAAGTCAACAAACCGTGCAAATACAAGAAGAAAGAAAAAATGGAAGTAATAAGTAAAGAACTAGATAGATAGATAGATAAATAAATAAATAAATGAGCAATAAATATCGAGAACATGAGATGAAGAGTCCTAAAAAGTGAGTCCATAGGTTGTGGGAACAGTTCAGTGAGAGGGAAGTGAAGTTATCCCCTTTGGTTCAAGAGCCTGATGGTTGAGGGATAGTAACTGTTATCGAACTTGGTGGAGTAAGTCCTGAGTTTCCTGTCCATTCAAATCAGTTTGAAATTGAAACAACAGTTATATAAGCAAACTATTCTGTGTACAGAGCACAGGCTACCAACCCACAGGAGAAGGCAAGTTTCTCAAGAGCTGTGGCTTGTAAAGTGGCATGATCATGTATCAGGCACTGGGCCTATTGTTAATTGCACTACCTCAAAACAAACACCAGCTGAGTTACTTTGTCACTTATTTTGCTGGCTTCTCTTATTGCTGGTTGGGTTAAGACCTGCCCATACAAACACTAGCAATGGTGTAAAAGGGAATCAAAGAGGAAGGGAGATGACGTGGCAGTCATTTTGCGTCAAGTGTACTTGCAGGAGAAAACGAAGGATCAGGAGTCACATGGTGTATAAATCGTAGAGCTAGAGAAAGAAAGACATGAAGAGCAAGAGTGGAACAGTGCGCAAGTAGAGCTAGACAGACTGGAGGATCAGCTGGAAGAGAGAAAGAAAGAGAGAGAGAGAAACGCAGAATAATTAGAACAACTCAGACCCGGGCAGACCAAGAGGTAAATGAGACAAGGACCTGTGGTTAGGTCGATAGCAGCCATCCATGGGAATGGCTGAAGAGGAGGTTGGTGGGGAAAGCGCTGGACTGCAAAGCTGGCATGTGGGTAAATGCCGACAAAGAGGAGAGGTTGTATTCAGCACTGCCTGTCAGAATGGCACACATAGAGACCAAGCAAGGCAGGCTCAGAACCCTAACAACACCAGCCAACCGCTCACACTCATCACCACCATTCACAACACCATCACCCCGGGGGAGAAGCAGAGCACTCTATCCAAGCCGCCCTCACTTTGTGGCATTGCAGAATTCTGATGTATCTTGGAAGAAGTGATTAAAATCCACCAGATGCACCCTAAAGACATGCACAATTTCTCTAAAGCTAAGTGAAATATGTGAGACAGTATGACCCCAGTAGTGCAGGATGGCAAATGAGCAACCAATGGGAATGCCAGTAATGAGGAGAGTATAGCCACTTTAAGGGGGAAGTGTGGAGAGGTGTTAATCACGCCATGGAGCGGAGGTGTCAGGACCGTGAAGAATACTTGGAGGGCAGGCAGTCTAGAGTGGGATATCCTGTGTTCATGAAAATGTTTAAGGAGGGTCTGAGTTCAACCCATCAGGAGGTGTTAGACTTTGGTATAGGTGTATGGGGTGTCAAGGGAGGGGTAGCACCTCTGGTGGGGGGCCTTCCGTGCCCTTTTTCAGGGCAGCTCGTCCACCTTTGGTCCTCAACTGGCGCTCAGCTCTCACCTGTGGCTCCAAGTAGTTGTAGCATGCGCAGCGGCCACACCCCGGTAAACCGCCTCGGCAGACGGGCCAGAACAGGTGAAGGTAGCGTTCTTTTACTTTAAATTCTCTAATCAACTCTGGTTCATTGCACAACACCCAATCCAGAATAGCTTATCCCCTAGTGGGCTCAACTACGAGCTGCTCTAAAAAGACATCTCGTAGGCAATCAAGAAATCCCCCCTCTTGGAACCCAGCACCAACCCGATTTTCCCAATCTACCTGCATATTGAAATTCCCAATGACTATTGTAATATTGCCTGTTTGGCATGCATTTTCTATCTCCCATTGTAATTTGTAGGCCACATTCTTGCTACTGTTTGGGGGTCTGTATATAACTCCTATCAGGGATCTTTCACCCTTGCAGTTCCTTAGCTCTATCAACAATGATTCATTACTTCCCGACCCTATGTCACCTCCTTCTAAAGGTTTGATTTAATTTCTTACCAACAGAGCAACGCCACCCTCTCTGCCTTCCTGCCTGTCCTTTCAATACAAAGTGTATACTTGGACATAAAGCTCCCAGCTATAATCCTCTTTCAGGCCATGATTCAGTGATGCCTACAACATCATACATGCCAATCTGTAACTGTACTACAAGTTCATCTACCTAATTCTGTATACTGTACGTATTCAAATATAACACCTTCAATCCTGTATTCACCCTTTTCGATTTTGTCTACCTTTTATGATCCTGTTAACTGCAATTTTGCCCTATCAACAGCCTCTCCTCACTACACATTGCCTTTGTTTGTAAACCAGCTACCTCACCTTCAGCACTATCATCCGCCTTTCCTACGATACTTCTTGCATTGAAATATATGCAGCTCAGGACACTAGTCACACCGTGCTCAACCTTTTGATTCCTGACCTTGGCTGAGGGCTTATCAACATCTGCCTCCACAACCTCTCCACTAAGTGTTCTGGCATTCTGGTTCCCATCGCCCTGCAACTCTAGTTTAAATCCCACTGTGCAGCATTAACAAACCTTCCTGCCAGGATATTAGTCCCCCTCCAGTTCAGGTGCAAACCACCCCTTCTGTATAGCCCAATGATTGTAAAATCTTATGCCCTTTCTCCTACGCCAACTCCTTAGCCACGTATTAAACTGTATAATCTTCCTAGTTCTGGACTCACTAGCACGTGACACGTGTAGCAATCCTGAGATCACAACCTGGGATGTCCTGCCCTTTAACTTAGCACCTAACTCCCTGAACTCCCTTTGCAGAACTTCATCACTCGTTCTACCCATGTCATTGATACCTGCGTGGACCATAACCTCTGGTATTCACCCTTGCACTTAAGAATGCCGCGGACTCGATCTGAGATATCCTGAGCCCTGGTACCCAGGACGCGACATACCATCTGGGAATCTAGTTCTCGCCCTCAGAACCTGCTGTCCGTTCCCCTAACCAATGAATCCCCTATCACCGCAATGTGCCTCTTCGGCCACCCCCCCCCCCCACTCCCCGACTTCCCCTCTGAGTCAGTGCCAGAGACGTGACCACTGTGACTTTCCTCTGTTAGGTTAACCATCTCTCCACAAACAATACCCAAAGTGATATGCCTGTTGTTGAGGGGGATGGCCACAGGGGTAGGTGCACTGCACTGGCTCCTTCACCCTTTCCCCTTCCTGACTGTCACCCGGTGTCCTGTGTCCTGCACCTTGGGTATAACTACCTCTCTATATGTCCTATCTATCACCCCCCTCAGCCTCCCGAATGATCCAGAGTTCATCCAGTTCCAGCTACAATTCCTTAATGTGGACCGTTAGACACTGCAGCTGGATGCACTTCTCACAGTTGTAGTCACCAGAGAGACTGGACATCTCCCTGCCTTCCCACATTCCACAAGAGGAGCTTTCCACTATCATGCCTGGACTCTACTGTCCAGGCTGAGCAGATATGAAGAAGGGAAGGGAAAAAAAACCTAGAGCGTTTCTTTTCTTTTGATATCTCTGATAGAAGCCTCTCGTTGCTGAAACCTTGAAGAACTAAAGCCTCAAGAGCACCACTCAGACAACGCTCGCTGCTGCGAGGACGGCAGCTTATATTCTGTCTGGGTAGCCTCCAACCTGATGGCATCAATTGTTCCTTCTGGTAGACAAATTGACCCCCCCCACTTCTCTATTCCCCACCCTGACCTTTTATCTTTTCTCACTTCCCTATTACTTCCCCCTGGATCCCCTCCTCCTTCCTGCTCTCCTATGATCCACTCTCCTCTCCTATCAGATTCCTTCCTCTCCAGCCCTTGCCCTTTCCCACACACCTGGCTTCACCGATCACCTTCCAGCTAGTCTCTTTTCCCTCCCCCACCTTTTTATTTTGGCATCTCCCCCCCGCCCCCCACTTCCTTCTCAGTCCTGAAGAAGGGTCTCAACCCGGAACATTGACGATCTATTCATCTCCATAGATGCTGCCTGACCTGCTGGGTTCCTTCAGCTTTTTGCGTGTGTCGCTCTGTGTCTGCAGAACACAGGCTATTGATCCGCAGCAGGAGTCGGTCTGCTCAAGAGGTGTGGTTTGTAAACTGACATGATCATGTGGTGCTCTTGTATGTACAGTATCAGCTAAACTGGGGTTATACTAATTGCCCTACATCAGACCAGACATCAGCTAACTTACTTTGCAGCTTAGCACATCAACAAAGTCACAGGCAAACAGTACTGTGCAAAAGTCTTAGGCACATTTATATATATATATATATACAGCTAGGGTGCCTAAGACTTTTGCACAGTACTGTAGTATTTTTATGTATTGCATTGTACTGCTGTGACAAAAAAAACAACAAAATTAGTAACATATGTGAGTGAAGATAAACCTTATTCTATTGTGGACTGAGAGTGGGAAGGGGGTAGGGAGAGGGGAATCATGGTTGGGAAAAGGGGAAAGGGGGATGGGGAGAGAATGGGACGCACCAGACAGACATTCTGTAACCATCAATAAGGCAATTGTTTGGAGTCAAGTGACCTTGCCTGGTGTCTCAGGGCTGGGTGTGTCTGCACCCGCCACACTCCCCACCCCTGGCACACCTGTCCAACACTCCTCCCATGGCGCTCTACCCTCGCCATTCCTAACATCCTTTTTTTCCCACCAGAGTTACAAAATTGCTCTCCATCCAACGTTGAGAAATTCCGTACTGTGGAGACGTCTTCGGCACCCTAGTTTGAGTTTGGAGAGATTCCACTGAGAGTGTGTAAGAGAATGTCTGCTTGTCATGATGAATAAAGACCTTCTACTACTACCACTTTCTTCAGCGTCTCCAGTGACTTAGCCATAGTCACAACATGCACTATGATTCTATTGGATTAGTCAACAATGTTTAATTACCTGGATCTTTATTTATTTATTCCACATATCGTTGGCAGAATTTCAGTTGGTGACAAGAGGGCGCACAGGAGCAAGATATATCAGCTAGTTGAGTGATGTCACAGCAACAACCTTTCACTCAATGTCAGTAAGACCAAAGAACTGACTGTGGACTTCAGAAGTGTCTCTCTCCATTCTGTCAATAGTGATTGGTTCTGCATTGATACAGTCATTAAAAACTACAGCATAGAAACAGACCCTTCAGCCCATCTAGTCCATGCCAAACCATTTAAACTTCCTAGTCCCATCAACCAGGACCCAGACCATAGCCATTCATAGCCCTGCCATCCACATACCTATCCAAACTTCTCTTAAACATTGAACAAGCTCACATCCACCACTTGCACTGGCAGCTCATTCCACACTCTCACCACTCTCAGAGCAAAGTAGTTCCCCTCATATTCCCCTTAAACATTTCATCTTTCACCCTTATCCCATGACTTCTAGTTGTAATCTCACCCAACCTCAGTGGAAAAAGCCTGCTTGCATTTACCCTATCTCTACCCATAATAATTCTGTATACATCTATCAAATCTCCTCTCAATTTTCTAGCTTCTGAGGAATAAAGTCCTGAAGTTTAGGACCTAACCTATTCAATTTTTCCTTATAACTCAGGTCCTCCAGTCCCAGCAACATCTTTGTAAATTTTCTCTGTACTCTTTCAACCTTACTTATATTTTTCCTCTAGGTAGGTGGTCAAAACTGAAGGCAATACTCCAAATTAGGCTTCACCAACCCCTTATATAACTTCAACATAACATCCCATCTCCTCCACTCAATACTATGATTTATGAAGGCCAATATGCCCTTGGGATTCTCCTTCATCTTGTCTGCTAGAGCAACCTCTTGCCTTCTTTTAACCCTCCTGATTTCTTTCTTAAGTGTTCTCTTGTATTTCTTGTACCCCTCAAGTACCTCATTTACTCCTATAATTGGTATGCATCTCCTTTTTCCTTAACTAGGGCCTCAATATCTCTTGAAAACCAAGTTTTCTTAAAACTGGTATCCTTGTATTTTATTCATACTCTCAAAATTGCATTTCTGAAGGCTTTCCACTTATGAAGCACACCTTTGTCAAAAAACAGCCTGTTCCAATTTAGTTCCCAGATCCTTTATGATGCCATCAGTATTGGCTTTTCTCCAATTTAGAATCTCAACCTGCAGACCAGATCTTTATTTTCCATGCAACACACATAAAAGTTGCTGGTGAACGCAGCAGGCCAGGCAGCATCTCTAGGAAGAGGTGCAGTCGACGTTTCAGGCCGAGACCCTTCGTCAGGACTAACTGAAGGAAGAGTGAGTAAGGGATTTGAAAGTTGGAGGGGGAGGGGGAGATGCAAAATGATAGGAGAAGACAGGAGGGGGAGGGATGGAGCCAAAAGCTGGACAGGTGATAGGCAAAAGGGGATACGAGAGGATCATGGGACAGGAGGTCCAGGAAGAAAGACAAGGGCAGGGGGGTGGGGGAGAACCCAGAGGATGGGCAAGGGGTATATTCAGAGGGACAGAGGGAGAAAAAGCAGAGTGAGGGAAAGAATGTGTGTATAAAAATAAGTAGCAGATGGGGTACGAGGGGGAGGTGGGGCATTAGCGGAAGTTAGAGAAGTCGATGTTCATGCCATCAGGTTGGAGGCTATCCAGACGGAATATAAGGTGTTGTTCCTCCAACCTGAGTGTGGCTTCATCTTTACAGTAGAGGAGGTCGTGGATAGACATGTCAGAATGGGAATGGGATGAGGAATTAAAATGTGTGGCCACTGGGAGATCCTGCTTTCTCTGGCGGACAGAGCGTAGGTGTTCAGCGAAGCGGTCTCCCAGTCTGCGTCGGGTCTCGCCAATATATAAAAGGCCACATCGGGAGCACCGGACGCAGTATATCACCCCAGCCGACTCACAGGTGAAGTGTTGCCTTTATTTTCCATATCTCCTTTGAAACTAATGGCATTATGATCACTTGATTAAAATGTTTCCCTTCAGAAATTTCTGTCACCTGTCCTGTCTCATCCCCTCACAGGAGATCAATTATTGCACACTCTCTTGGGACTTCTATGTACTGATTAAGGAAACTTTCTTGAATACATTTGACAAACTCTATCCCATCTAGTTCTTTTACAGTATGGGGTGAATATGTGGAAAGTTAAAAACACTTACTATCACACCTTATGTTTCTTGGAACAGTCTGTGATCTCTCTACAAATTTGATCCTCTAAATCCCACTGACTGTTGGGAGGTCTGTCATATAGCTCCATTAACATGGCTATACCTTTCTTATTCCTCAGCTCCATCCAGACTGGACAAGTTCTCCGGTCTGTCCTAACTGAGCACTGCCGTGACACTTTCACTGACTAGAAACGCCACCTCTCCCCCTTTAATCCCCTCCTCTCTATCACATCTAAGACTTTTACAAAAGACTTCCAGATAAATCTGTAACTGTAATGTGCTGCTCAATATTTATATTAACTGATGATGGCTGATTCTTCACTTGCGAAGATCAGGAGGGAAGAAGAGTCCTCAAGAGCAACAGCACGATTGTTAGCGACTGTAGCGGGCAATTCTGGATCTGCAGACTCTGGAGCAGTAGGGAGACTGCGACTTCCAGTGCTATCTAACACGTGTTGTTTCGCCCCCTTCTCCATCACTGTAGGACTTTGCTTTCCAGCTGTGCTGCGCCGGTTTATAGCGAGGTTCGGTGCACGCAGACCGATTCCACTCTTGAGGCTGGGGGGACGTTCCAGAATGGCACAGCAAGCTGTGGCAACCACAAGGCTGTGGGTTGAGTATCGGGGTTTTTCTTCTTCTAGACAGACTGCCTGGCGAGGCTAACGAGTCCCATCTACCCGGGTTTGGAATCGGAGTTGTCCTCCTAGGCAGGCTACCAACCAAGGCTGATGAGCCCAGCCTGCCCGCCCAGTTATACTGCTGGATGCTCGGTCGTGCCTTGACATAGAAAACACGGTAAGAACAGGGATGCCTGTAAAGGCGTTACCATGGGCACAGCAGTGTAGAAGAAGTCATATTCAAGTGACCTCCTGCATGGCAAGCCAAACAGAGGTTCTGCAGCGATCACTATACCTGGAAAGGAGAGGCTATGTGAGACGCTTCACCTTCCTTAGGTGAGCAAGACTCACCCGTCTACAGTTACGTTAATCACAGGTTTAATTTGTTGATACCCTGTCATCTATTCTTGTTCTCCAGGCGAAAATAGAACATAGAATAGTACAGCACAGAAGCAGACGTTGTTGTGCCGAACCAATTAAATTATTAGTCGATGCTGGAAAGATTTCAGCTTGTTTCAATGTTGAGTTGGGTACACCTTCAGTAGCAGCTGAATTAAGCTTACACATCTTCAGTTTAATTTTAAAATTCCTCCCTTTTAAGAAAGATGTTGTTCACTTTCAGTATTTTTACTTGTACATTGAAAGGCAGGTCGTGAGTATATAAAGTTCAATTAAATGGTATGCGTAGAGACAGGTCTGCCTACAGCCCAAAACTCAACGTATTGATGCAATCACAAAGAAGGAACATCAGTGGCTATACTTTATTTGGAGATTGAGATTTATTATGTTACCAAAGACTAGCAAATTTCTGCAAATGTATGGCAGCGAATATGCTGGCTGGCCGCATCATTGCCTGGTATGCAGGCTCCAATGCACAGGATCAAAAGAGGCTGCAGAAGGTTGTTGACACAGCCAGCTCCATCATGGGCAAAAGCCTCCCCAGCATTGAGGACATCTTTAAAGGCAGTGCCTCATGAAGAACCTCCACTATCCAGGACATGCGCTCTTGTTATTACTACCATCAAGGAGGAGGTACAGGAGCATGAAGACTCACACTCAAAGTTTTAGGAACAGCTTCTTCCCCTTCGCCATCAGATTTCTGAATGGTCCATGAACTCATGAACACTACCTCACTAAGCCTCTTTTGCGCTGTTCATTTATTTTACGCTTGTAACTTACGGCAATTTTTATGTCTTGCCCTGTACTGTTGTACAAAACAACAAATTTCACAACATATGTCACTGATAATGAACCTGATTTGATGATAGATGGAATAGAAAAGCATCAAGCAACAAAAACAAAAGGATGCTAGTTGAAATAGTCCGAAATAAAAGCTCAAAGACAGCTGATTGTCAATCTCCCATTACTGCTGGACTCTAGCCTCACAGCTTTTCCTAGAGTTCCCTTTAACTCCAAGTTTTTTCCTTCTGATGTATCCTTTACTGGATTTTACAGCTTATCATTATTCCCTGAAAGCCCCTGCCTCTCTGTGATCATGGGCCATCACCACCTTTCTAGATCTCGGGATCTCACAAGTGCACTTTGGGAGCCGAACTGCCACTTCCACACCTTACGTCTTCCACTCCAATTGATCACAGCATGTGAATGGCTGTGGCAGAAACTGAGGGTTGGATTTATAGGTGGTTCTATAAGGGAGAACACAAACTTTCAAAAAGATGAACTTTTACAAGTTGCATCAAATAGTAATTATCCATTGTGAAATACCAGCTAAAATGGTGTTAATTCTTTCCCCATTCCTCTTTTTGGCTCTCCTCTTACCCCTTCTCTTCGCCTCCCCTCTGGTGGCCCTCCTCCTTCCCTTTCTTCTATGGTCCGCTCTCATCTCCTGTCAGATTCCTTCTTCTTCAGTCCCTTACCTTTTCCACCTATCACCTCTCAGCTTCTCACTTTATCCCCCATCCAACACCTTCCCCCCTTATCTGGTCTCACCTATCACCTGCCAGATGTACTCCTTCCCCTCCCCCCACCTTCTCATTCAAGTTGCTTCTCCATTCCTTTCCAGTCCTGATGAAGGGTCCTGGCCCAAAATGTCAACTGTTTATTCCTCTCCACAGATATTGCTGACCTGTTGTGTTTATGCAGCATTTTGTGTGTATTAATTCTTTTTACTGTATTTCTGACTTTATACAGCATTTTCAGTCTAATGTTTGTCTACTTATAATGTGAGAGTATTGGAAAAGGAATGGCTAATTTACCCATTCAGCCGTTTTTGCCATTCCATGGCTAATCTAAAATACTCTTCAATATATTTTTCCATACATCCTTATTGGGAAGGGTTTTCTGTTCTTATTTACCAAATGTTAATCATGGACTCAAATGACTTGATAACAAATTATTTATTTATCGAGGTGCAGCGCGGAATAGGCCCTTGGAGCCACCCCAATTTAACTCTAGCATAATCACGGGACAATTTACAATGACTAATTAACCTACCAACTGGCATGTCTTTAGACTGTGGGAGGAAACCCACACAGTCACAGGGAGAACACACAAACTCCTAACAGGCAGTGGCGGGAATCGAACACAGGTCATCTGTATTGTAAAGCATTTTGCTAACCAATATGCTACCGTGCCATCCTAATTAGGCCCTCCTTACTTCCAGCTTTCTGACATTTATAAAAGACTATCTTTTCAAGCATATTTTCTTACACTGAAATCCATTCATCACTGTTTTGACCATACTTAATCTATTAATATTGTTTAGCAGATTACTTTTCCTTCCAGAAAATAAGATGGGTGCATATAAATTTTCTAAGTTTCTGCGTCTTGCAAATTGGTAGAAGAATAATTTTAACACAGAAAGTATTTTCACACAAGGAACTTTAATTGCAACAGCATTAGAGAATCCAGTCTGATTTGGGCTAAGCATTGGAGCAAAATATAAATTTTCACAATGTACACTCCTCAGAGCTAAAGTTCCTCTTCACAATATTTATATACAGATAATCTGGCTGTAGTTTTATGCTTTATTTGTGAATCTCATTCACGTTCACATATTTTCACAAATGTTTAAGTTCTATACTTCCTAACAGTACACTCCATGCAAATAATTTTGCCACTGAATCAGCTGCTTGGCTGTGTTCAAGTCTCTCATTGGCCCGCTGCTGTTACACAGTCCAGCACGGTGCTGAACCGCATGGGTCAAAGTGTTCCGGTACTGACCCTCAATGGGAGGTCATTGACCACTCTTTTTGGATCCGGGACTGGATAGAGTGGAAAAGTCAGATGAGCACCAGATGCCTCATCACATAAACTCCATGGACAATGGGTAAGAACAGTTTGCTGTTGTCTTGCAGTTAATGGAAGATCTGAATTTAGGCTTCTGAGAGGCTGCATTTTAAGATTCTTGCAGAAAATAGTCAATTTGTTGAGTTACTCATGGAGTTGCCAGCACCGAAGGAAGTTCAGCCTGGAAATGATTTCGCCTTTTGCAAGAGAAAAACTGGGGCTAAAAACCACCTTATGAAATTTTTGACTCTTAACAGACTTCCAAGACCTGAAAAAAATGAACAATGGATGCTTAACGTAACACCAGTAACAACTATAAAGTGATCCAGTCTTTTGTTGAATCCTTTCCATCTGGTGTTTGCATTGATCGTAGTTTCTTGCTCCATTAATAAACCATTCTGCCTGTTGCTCTGTGTAACCGCTGGTGGTCACTTTATTCAAGATACTGCAAAATGGCTGAAAGATAATCTCAGGGTTCTGCGGTCATGCAGTTATCAGATCCTGGTGCGGAATTCGTACTGCTGAATATTCAGAGGTATGATCAACTTGATGGTGAGGAGATGAACCATAAAAATATTGGAGCTCCTGTTTGGTATTTTTCTCTGTTACATCAGCAGCTTGCTGGAATTAGCATAAAATTATAAATAATCAGTATCATATCCTTAGGACAAGTACTTTTTTTTTAAGTGGAATAACACTAAAATCACTGATTTTTTTTTTAGGCCAGGCAATAACCGTGAAAAGAGGGAGCTAAAAGAATAAAATATCTGAAAAGGATCATTTTTACTACAGCTTACCAATATGAAACACACAGTGTGGTTGGCACATTGGTGCAGAAATTTCCATTTTATCTGAGACTTTTCTAATGATTCACACTCTGGTGAATCATGCCTGTCTAGATTTTAGTAACGGCTACTGCACTAATGTTATAACATTATGTAGTATGTAATGTTATATAGTATAGTAATATTATAATCTGTAAATTTACTATCTTTCCTAGATTGAAAGAGGATAATAGTTGAGGAGTATATTGCTGACTGGAAGGGAATCGTGCTGGGACCATTGTCGCTTGCTATACATATAAATGAATAGACTGCAGATGCTGGAAACTGGAGGGAAAAATAAAATGCTCGAGGAACTCAGCAGGTTAGGCAGCATCAAGGTGGTGCCAGCGATCGACACAACTAATGGCGATGTCCTGCAGACAGTTCACAAAATTACTTCTTCTTCTCTTTCCTTTTTAAAAATATACTTCTCCTACTAATCTGTGTGCAATTGCAGCCTGTATTTTACATTTTGGTAATGTGTTTTTGGGCCGACTGAGTGACCTGGCGCTTTTGCTGTCTCCAAGGGAATTTGGCATGGTTGCGCGCGAGGTTGACAATGGAGTGTGCAGCCTAATGGCAGAGCATATACCCATGATTGCCTCCATTACTCGCCGATTAAAGGGCCAAGCAAGACTGAAATCAAAGAAGACAAGAGCAGAAGGCGAGCGGGTGTTCAGCGCAGTCTGCCCGCGTTTCACTGGTCTCCCTCTCACTCACTGCTGCCAGAGGGAGGTGCAGGAGACTTGAGTCTTGGGCAAGGATTGATTAGCTAAGTTTGTGGATTGGACTCATTTTTAAGAGGACTCTGCAGCTCATGCTTTATTTCTTTCTGGTTTCTGGTTACTCCCTTTTTTATTGATATTTTGCGCGATTTTGATCGGAGCACTTTTTTTGCCTTTGGCATGATTTGTTTTTTTTTTGCGCGTGGTGTTCTTTTTCATGGTGTTTCCTTAGTTTGTGGCTGCCTGTGGGAAGATTAATCTCATGATGGTATACAAGAACCACACTTGACAAAAAATGTACTTTGAATCTGTGGTAGGAAATAGACAACCAACATTTCAGGTCAAGAACTTTCATCTGCATGAAGGTTCTCAAACCAAAATGTCTACTGTCTAACTCTCTTTCTGCTTGACCTGCTAAGTTCCTCCAGCGTGTTATATCTAAATGACTTTGAAAAGGCATTTGGATAGGTGCTTAAAGGAGAAAGCTTTCCTCCTACATTCCAAACACATATGGATTAATAGACTAAAAGATAAAAATCTTTAAAGATTAGCTCTATTTCTCACATGTACATCAAAACATCGAAACATACAGTGAAATGCATCATTTGCGTCAAATAAAGTCAGTGCGGATTGTGCTGGAGGCAGCCTGCAACTGTTGCCACACTTCTGGTGCCAATGTAACATGCGCACAACTTATTATCCCTAACTGTATGCCTTTGGAACGTGCACCTGGAGGAAACCCATGTGGTCACGGGGAGAACATATAACACCTTACAGCAGTGGTGGGAATCAAATCCCAATCGGTGATCACTGGCGCTGTAAAGTGTTGGCGCTATCCACTACGCTACATTGGTCACATCAAGTAAATAGGCGGCGCAGACTTGTTGAGCTGGAAAGGCTTGTTACTGCCCTCTATCGTACTGCTAAGTAAATAAATAATAAAATGGGATTCATGTTGCCAGGTTTCTATGAAAGTGACTTTTACCTCTAAAGGTTAAGTAAGTCTAAAAACAGCCATTCTAGATAATAGAAATAGGTAATAAGTTGATTTCTAAATTTCAAATGTTAGGAATGTTATGATTATTTTGAGATCATTACACAAAAATCTATATACATCAGGGAAAATGTTATTGAAATATTGATACCAGATTCTGTAGGGAGTGACATCTGTTTCCAATGCTCAAAGCTAAATTTGGAGTAGCAAAGACAAAGTACTGATCAATTAAGAGGGCACAGTGCCACTGTAGTTAGTGCAGTGGTCTCACAGGCCCAGTGACCAGGCTCAATCTGACCTCTGATGCCTGACTGTGTGGAAGCTGCACACACTACCTGTGACCACATGGGCTCCCATGTATGCGCTGGCTTCCTCCTACACTACCAATACTGCTGGTTTTCAGATAAGTTGGCTCCTAAATGCTGCTTCTGGCATGGCTGGGTTGTCAAAGAATTGGGGCTTGGGAGTAGTGTTAGATGTTTATTTATTGGAGAATAGTTAATACATTCTCTATTATTTCTGTTCTTGGATCCTCACTTCCTTTGTCTTTGAGTAAGTTAACTGATAATCTGGTAGTTAAACACACTATGAGGATTTGGATACAAATCTGAAAATATTTTGGCTTATTGAAATTTTCTCTTTCGAGTCCCATTTTATCTAATTATTTTTTAAACCCTCTATGATTGATGTGGTTTTTAAAGACTGGGATAGATTAGGTATAAAATGCTTTCAGGACTTGTTTGTAGAGGGAAGTCTTTTTTCGTTTGAACAATTGTCAACTAAATATAGTTTACCCAAAACTTATTTTTTTCGATATCTACAAATAAGAGTTTTTTTTACGGTCTCAAATAAGTACATTTCCTAAAAGTTCTGATAAGAATCTACTAGATGTAATCTTTAATCTGAAACCATTTTATAATGGATCTATATCTAATATTTATAATATGCTGTTGGGAGTGAGAAGTGTTCCTTTAGATAAAATTAAAAATCTTTGGGAACAAGATCTACAGACTTCAATTTCTGAGGAAACTTGGAATCAAATTTTTTAATTGGTCAACACTTCATCGTTATGTGCCCGTCACTCTCTCCTTCAATTTAAAGTGGTCCATAGGGCCCATATGACTAAGAATAAGTTGTCTCATTTTTACTTAGATATATCTCCGTATTGTGATAAATGTAATAATGGAGAAGCCTCACTCATTCATATGTTTTGGACATGTCCGAGTCTTGGAAAATATTGGAAAGAAGTATTTCAAACCTTTTCGATACTTTTCAAAGTAAATTTCAAGCCTAATCCTTTGACTGCTTTATTTGGTATTGTTGGAGGAAAGGATATTATTTTGGAGCCATCTAATTTGCACATTTTGGCTTTTATGTCTCTTATGGCCAGAAGGATGCTTTTGCTTAAATGGAAAGATGTGGCCCCTCCTATTCATGCCCAATGGTTACGTGATGTGATATCGTGTTTAAATTTAGAGAAGATTCGATGTTCAATCTTTGAATCTAATCAAAACTTTCAAACATTGTGGGGACCCTTTCTGAATTATTTTCAAAACCTTTGACTTGCTGTTAAAGCACAGATGACGACTAACAATCTTTTATCTTTTTTTTCTATTAATCAGCTTCGGTCTTGGTAGTGGGTTAGATTTTTTTTTATATAAAAAAATTATTATTTTTCAATGTTATGAACTAATTGATTTGTACGAATATAGGGTACAGAGTCTTTATATGTGATTTAGTTTAATGTATTGACATATCTATTTTTTCCTGTACTCTGCATTCTTATATATAAATTAATAATAATATTGGAAAGAAATTTATTGGCGAATAGGTTACCGAGTGGGGGAATGGGAATAATGGGAGTGGTCTGACAGCTGGCGCAGACTTGATGGGCTGAGTGGTCCTAAGAAAATGAAAATAATTTTAAAACTTTAAAGGTTCAGCTCCTTTATGCCAAAGAATATGGCTAACGTATGTTAGTACAAACGCAACAGGGCCACATAGCAATCATTCTGGCTGTCTACTTCCACATCTGTTACTTAGAAACACAGGCACTGGAGCAGAGTTAGGCCAATTGGTCCATTGCCTGTCCTGAGACTCACCCACACCTTCACCACCTCTTGTTATAAGTAATTATGCACTCCTGTCTGTTTCCCATATTCTAATCACCATAAACCTGAGGTAACTCAAAACTGCTGTTCATATTTTAACTCACCCCAATTCTTGTTTAACGATCAAACCCATGCCCATGCTTGCAGAATACCAATAATTCTTGGTTATACAACAGCTAAATTTTAAAATCCTCATCTTCATTTTCAAACTATCCAATCACCTCAAGGCCTCTGCTTTTCCTATTGGTTCAAATCTCTGCCAGCCCTACAGCCCACAAAAATCAACAAAAAACCGCAGATGCTGAAAACCTGAAATGAAAACAGGAAACACTGGAAACCCTTAGGAGCAAAAATGTTCTACTTGATAACATTCTTAGGAGCTATCTTAGGACATTTTGCTACATTAAAGGAATTTATAGAAGTGTTATGTGGATTATAAGATAGGATAATGGTGTCTTTAAAACAATGCAATGTGATTCATGCAAGAGGTCTCAGAACTGAAACATTAACTGTTTTTCTTTCTTTGGATGCTGCCTGACCTGTTTGAACCTACAAAGGCTCAGCTCCAATATTAGCCTTGATTTTTTTAAATTATTCCAGCTGTGCTTTCAACTGGTAATGGCCTAAAATCAAACATCTATACTTCCTTATTTCTCTTCCTTCCTTAAAACCTACCACTTTGGGCAAGCTTGGTCATCTGCCCAAGATCTCTCTGATTTTTGGTGCAAGATTCTATTTACTAATATTCCTGTAAACAAACATAGATGTGAATAATACAACAATATCTACATCTACAATAAGAAGCAAAAGGATTATCTCTTTAATTATACCTGACTCACTTTAAGTATGCTAATCATTACACCCAATCAAGAGACACCCCACCCAAATCACAAAACTGGTGAAATTTACTTTAAAGGATACTTATTAGCTTGCTCCTAGTTCATTTTAAGAATTTACAGTCTGTCTGTTTCCTGATGCCAGTGATATGCAGAGCTTGCAGCTACTATGTCTTTCCCATATGGTCTTCGGAGTTATGCATCTGACCTTAAAGTACACACTCCATAGTAGTCCTGGTACAGCAGCATAAAAGCTGCCATTAAGATAAAGGAAAAGAGGCACGGGGGTGGAAAGAGGTGAACACATACACTCAGTGGCCACTTTGTTAGGCGCAGCAGTGGAACTCAGTGTGGTGAGAAAGTTCAAAGAGAGATGGAGTTCAAGGAAAACTTCAGTAACCAAATATAGATTTTTTTTTCTTTTCAAAGTTGTAGAAGTTTTTTTTGCGCATTTATTACTTATCAAAATGGTTGAAAATTTATGAATGCATTAGCCCTAATTTCCTCTAGCATGGTTTGTTACTAGTGGGAGAGCTGTTCCTTCAACCTGCTGTTATTTCTTTCAGAGGAAAGTGTATTTTTAAGTTCTTGTTGTAGCACAGCCTCTTTTGGTGGGGAGTAAATCAGACCACAAGTTCTGTACTTTCATGCTCAATTAGAAGATACTATGTTCCCTTCTCTATGAAGCCTGTCTAGCAACCGTACCCTTTTATTATATCAATATTTTCAAGGCATAACTGTACAAGTATGGAATACGCCACATGGCTTCTGTATGCGCTTCAAATCAAAGCAGCACAGCAAGTTAAAACTGATCAGCCTAGTGAAGGTACCAACATTACTATAATAATTTACACTCAACGGCTTCCTGTACCTAGTAAAGTGGTCACTGAGTGCATTTCATAGCCCATAGTCCATCCACTTCAAGGTTCAACATGTTGTACATTCAGAGATGCTCTCCTGCACACCACTATTGTAATGCATGGTTATTTGAGTTACTGTCACCTTCTAGTCAGCTTGAACCATTGTCCACTCTCCTCTGACCCCTCTCATTTTCACCCACAGAACTGCCGCTCACTAGATATTCCTTTTTGTTTCTCGCACCATTCTATGTAAATTCCAGAGACTGTTGTGTGTGAAAATCCCAAAAGATCAGCAGTTTCTGAGATACTCAGGCCACCCTGTCTGGCAACCGCAACTATGCCATGGTCAAAGTCATTTAGATCACATTTCTTCCCCATTCTGATGTTTGGTGTGAACAACAACTGAACCTCTAGACCATGCCTGCATACTTTATGTACTAAGTTGCTGCCACATGATTGGCTGATTAGGTATTTGCATTAGTGAGCAGGTGTACAGGTGTAACTAATAAAGGGGCCACCAAGTGTATTTCCAGCGTCTGTGGCCACATTTGATCCCAATGGTTTGATTCCCTTACTGTGAGTGGCCTGAGAAATACAGCATTGAACTTTGCAGCAGGAAGCTCCTACATGCTTTCTGTCAATCAGAAATGATCTCCAGAACATCTAATGCAGAGATCAGGCAGTAAGGTATATCAACAAATCAAACCATTGCTGCCTCATTGGGAATATTTAAATTCATGTCTAGTTGGTGACTTGTTGGAGGATTTGCTCTTTGTTGTATTGTGACTGGGAAATGAAGAACATAGGTTGCAATATATTGGCTCGTTGCACCAGTAAACGTGAAATGAGCACTATGCAAATTCATAAATGTCACGAGAAATGACCGGTCTAATTTCTCAGACATTGAGATTTCACTGATGTTAAAACGTTACCAAAACTACTTCATATGAATTTAAATATAAAGACAGTCTCAATTAGGTGAGCTCCCTTTCTATGTGATTGCACTATGACAGAATGTCATACTACAGGCTTTCTGCCTTTGCCTCTCCACCCACTATGAGCCCAAAATTTACAAACGTTTGCAAATGTCACATTTTCAATCTGAAGTCTCAGAGGATGACAAAGAGGCAGCAAATGGAAATGTGTCTGGAACATGTATCATCCACAGAATGAATTCTACCAACACACCTAGTCTCCTTTACCCAACATTGGAGAATAACCATCCTCTTTCAGGTCAGGGGCAGGAGATCGGTCCTCCCTCCCTGTCTCTCTGTGTTTCTATCTCTCTGTTTTGCCACCTTTCCCTCTCTGTAAGCCCAGTTGCATTCAGAGCTTTCCTGTCAAAGAAGCTGTATTCAAAAAATCAAGGGCAGAGTACTTCATTAGACACAATTGTTCAAACAAGAAATTGGCATGACTTATCTGATATATACAGATGCATTTAAGATGCACAAGGGATAGATAAACAGTTGTGTAATATTAGTACCTTGAGCTTTTGGTTATAGACACGTTTTGGACTATGAATAACAATGTCTGCATAGGAGACTTCTTCTTCACTATTACCTTCATCAACAAAGGTAGCTTCTGTAGAGGGAAAATGAAAATGTAAAACATTTATTGGAATATGTGGAAGAAGTTTAAGTCCTTGAACTTTATTTTACCTGTTGGATGCTGTCTGTTGGTTGGCTGGCTCTTCTTCCTGACTACTGCATATACTGTATCTGCCAAATGAATCAGAATGTACGGATATCAGAGATAATAATAAACTCATTTAACATTCTAACACATTGGATTGGAGAGGCCTTGTGTGGAGAATAAATTACACCAAAGATCAAAGACGCTCTGTCCGCCAGAGAAAGCAGGATCTCCCAGTGGCCACACATTTTAATTCCACATCCCATTCCCATTCTGACATGTCTATCCACGGCCTCCTCTACTGTAAAGATGAAGCCACACTCAGGTTGGAGAAACAATACCTTATATTCCATCTGGGTAGCCTCCAACCTGATGGCATGAACATTGACTTCTCTAACTTCCGCTAATGCCCCACCTCCCCCTCGTACCCCATCTGTTATTTATTTATATACACACATTCTTTCTCTCACTCTCCTTTTTCTCCCTCTGTCCCTCTGACTATACCCCTTGCCCATCCTCTGGTTCACACCCCCCCCCGGCTTGTCTTTCTCCCCGGATCTCCTGTCCCATGATCCTCTCATATCCCTTTTGCCAATCACCTGTCCAGCTCTTGGCTCCATCCCTCCCCCTCCTGTCTTCTCCTATCATTTTGGATCTCCCCCTCCCCCTCCCACTTTCAAATCTCTTACTAGCTTTTCTTTCAGTTAGTCCTGACGAAGGGTCTCGGCCTGAAACGTCAACTGTACCTCTTCCTAGAGATGCTACCTGGCCTGCTGCGTTCACCAGCAACTTTGATGCGTGTTGCTCAAAGACCAGTTGGGCTGTTTTAGTTCTGTAAACTCCACGCAATCCTTTGCATGACTTATGGGCTGTCTAGAAATTCATCTTTAGTCAGAAGCATGATTTGGCCCAGTTTTGTAGGAGTAACACTGTCAAATGTGCAATTGTTTCCATGTGCTATGTGTCATTGTATCTGATTTTCCCAAACTTATGTTAATTTTTGATCTTACTGCCAAAAATAACTGAGCAAATACTAGTACATGGGGACGAGTATAAATATATAAGTGGTAAGAACAGATATTGTAGGACGAAGAGACTGTTTCTGTGTGGTACGACTAAGTTAGGAGCAAAATCTCTGCGTATTAAACTTTGTCTGTCCTAGATCAACACTGTTATGAGCTGATCTGCACTTTGCCTCGCTCAGCTGTGAAAAGTCAGCATCAACCACGAAGCTTTCCTGTCATACCCCTCTTGCTCCTAAAGCTGCATGATTTAGTATGATTTCTTAGCAGGCGGTGGCATACGTTTTGTTAACAGCAAATGATATTGAAAATTGATTGTAGCTCCAGCGTAACTTATTTATAACCATCGTGCCTTAATCTTGCTTGTTATCGTGCCTGAGAGCTTAACTTCCTGATTTTCTGACTGAAGTCTCACCTGCCCTGTTTACATTACTTTAGGGCTGATATTTGAAAAAAACAGGTGGTTGCAAGTTTGGTGCCTTGTAAAGAAAGTATTTTTAGAAATGAAGGTAATTTATTTCATTATAAAGCACTCTAGTTTTCTTAGCAAAGAGACCCTGGCATTTACATGAATAAATTTTAATTACTTGTTCTAAGGGAGCTGTAAAAAATACAAGGGCTAGTAACTGCTCTGGGCATCAAAACAAACACATGTTTTGTGGATGTAAATATTCCATTGCTGATGAGACAATGTACAATCAGAATTTGTCTGAAAACATTTTGTTCACAAAAGCTTAACTCTGGAATTTCATGGTTAATTGAGAAAATTGGGTCAATTTGTATTGCAGGTCAGAGAGGTAAGTTGAGAAAGAGACACACCAAAGGTTGCTGGGGTTGTGAGGGAAGATGAGGGACAGAAGTGTGCCCATTAGCTTTTAAGTTTCAAGGATCTTCCCAAGCTGGAGTAGGAACAAACATTACTTTCTTGAATTATATTTGTTTAAGCTGGCCATAGACTGCGTAATTTGTCTCATTCTACCTAGGCAGAAAGTACTGGCCAGCAGGAGTTTTCATCCTTATAATGATTTGAGCTTCATATATAGTTGCCTTTGACTGCACTCAATGTGAATTCGAGGCAAGTTCATAATATAATGAATATTTCAGACCACATGACACATTGAACTGTTGCAAAATAAAAACAAGTATCCATTGACTATTCTTGTGCTTTAACTATTTTCGCTTTGACTGTCAGAACATGAAGAAAAATTTACAAACTCCCACAGCCCCTGACAGCCCTGTGATTTCAGCTTCTGAAGCCGACCTGACAGCATCCTTCAGAACTTGCTGGGCAAGTTAAGCATCTGGCCCAGACAGTGTACCTGGCTGAGAACTGAAGACCTGTGCTAATTAACTGGCTGGACTGTTCTCTGACATCTTTATCCTCTCTCTTCAGCAGTATGAAGTACCCACCTGCTTCAAGGAGGCTTTAATCATACTGTTGCCCAAGAAGAATGTAGTAACCTGCCTCAGTGATTATTCTCCAGTAGCACTTACATACATTGTGATGAAGTGCTTTGAGAGTTTGGTCATGAAACATATCAACTCCTGCCTGAGGAGTCACTTGGATCTGCTCCAATTTGCTTACCGTCACAACAGGTCACCAGCAGATGCCATTTCACTCAGCCCTGGAACATCAGGACAGTGAAGCTGCATACATCAGGATGCTCTTCATTGATATTCATACCTTTTACAAAACTACCTTTTACAGCGATCTTGACTATACTTCTTCCCACCCTGTCTCCTGTAAAAATCCCATTCCCTTTTCTCAGTTCCATCATCTCTGCCACATCTGTTCCTGGGATGAGGCTTTCCTTTCTAGAAGATCAGAGACGTCTTCTTTTTTCAAAAAAAAAACAGGGTTTCCCTTCCTCCACCATTGACGCTGCCCTCACCCCATCTTCCTTCCACCTGAACAGAGATAGAGTTGCTTTTGTCCTCACCTACCATCCCATGAGCCTCCCCATCTAACACATCATGCTCCACAATTTCTGCGATCTTCAACATGATCCTCCTACCAAATACATCTTTACTCCCCACCTCCCGCCACCACCACTCCACCCACCACCGCACTATCCAATTTCCGCAGAGATCACTCCCTCCAAGATCCTATTGTCTGTTCATCCCTCCCCACTTATCCACTAATCTCCCTCTTGGCACTTACCCCTGCAAGCAAGAAGAAGTGGCCATTCAACTCCTTCCTTACCGCCATGCAGGGCCTCAAACAGTCCTTCCAGCTGATGCAACACTTCACCTTTGAATCTGTTGGGGTCTTCTACTGTACCTGGTGCTCCTGATTTGGCCTCCTCTACGTTGGTGAGACCCAACATAGATTGGGGAACCGCTTTGTCAAGCGCCTCACTCCATCCACAAGAAGCAAGATTTCCTGGTGGCTAACCATTTAAAATCCAGTCCCATTCCCATTCTAACATGTCCGTCTATTGCATCCTCTACTGCCACAATGAGGCCACACTCAGATTGGAGGAGCATCACCTCATATTCCATCTGTGTAGCCTCCAACTTGATGTCATGAACATCAACTACTTTAGCTTCAGGTAATTTTCCCTTCCCCTTCCCTCTTCTTCAATTCCCCACTCTGGCTCCCCTCTTACCTCTTCTCTTTTTCTCACCGGCCCATCACCTCCCTGATGCCCCTCCTCCTTTCCTATAGCCTATGCTCCATTCTCCTCTCTTATCAGATTCCTTCATCTCCAGCTATTCACCTTTTCCACCGATCACCTCCCAGCTTCTTACTTCATCGCCCCTCCCCCATCCACCTGGCTTCACCTGTCACCTTCTTGTCTGTACTCTTTCCCCTCCCCACCTTCTTATTTTGGCTCCTTTCTCCTTCCTTTTAAGTCCTTATGAAGTGTTTTGGCCCAAAATATCGACTGTTTATTCATTTACATAGATGCTGCCTGACCTGCTGATATTCTCCAGCATTTTGTATGTGTTGCTCTTCATTGACTACAGTCCTGCATTCAACACTATCATTCCGTCAAAACTATTCAATACGCTCCAAGACCTAGGCCTCGATATCTCCTTGTGCAACTGGATCCTCGATTTCCTCACTTGTAGACCCCAGTCCATTCGGATTTGCAACAACATCTACTCCACGATCTCCATCAGCACAGGGGCACCACAAGGCTGTGTGCTTAGCCCCCCTGCTCTACTCATTTTATACTTCTGACTGTGAGGCTAAGTACGGCTGAGAACACCACTGACGTTGCCTGGATAAAAAGTGGTGATGGATCAGCATAAAGGAAGGAGATTGAATGATGCCACAACAACAACCTCTCTCTCAATGTCAACAAAATCAAAGAGCTAATTATTGACTACAGGATGAGGAAACTGGATATCCATGAGCCAGTCTTCATCAGGGAATTAGAGGGAGATAGAGAGGGTCAGCAACTTTAAATTCTTTGGTGTCCTGGACTAGCATACAGGTGCCATTACAAAGAAGGCATGGCAGAGCCTCTGTTTCCTTAGAAGTTTGAAAAGTCGGCATGCCATCAACAACTTGGAGAAACTCCTATAGATGCATAGTGCAGAGTATCATGACTGGTTGCATAAGGCCTGATATGGAAAAACCAATGCCCAAGAACAGAACAGCCTGCAAAAAGTGGAGGATACATCCCAGTTCATCACAGTAGAGGGGAGGAACCAATGCCCAGTTCTACTGAGCCCCAAGGAGCTCTGCCACAAGAAAGCAACATCCATCATCAAAGAACATCCATTATCCAGGCCATGCTCTCTTCTCACTGCTGCCATAGGGAAGGAGGTGCAGGAGCCTCAGGACCTGGTGACATATATATACTTGGATAATAAATTCACTTTAAATTTTGAACTTCGTGCATCCCCTATATGTCTATTTTCCTCTTGCCTTTGCTTGTCTAAATACTCCAGCATGTCCTCCCCTGAGTCTGTAGCATGAGTAGCGAAAGGCTGCTGACCCAACAATGAATGTTGCAGATAGCCTTGCAGAGTAACCTCAAGCAGCTCTGTGGCTTTAAGGTGTTGCTTCAAAATTCAGTGACTCGATAAGCAGTAACCGGGAAGCAAGCTAGGTGTTGGTGCTGGTTTCACAGCTCTTCAGACAAGGGTGGGAGATACGTCAGTGAATATTGCTCAATGTCAATACCTACCGTGACTGACATACTAGCAATGTGTGCAAGCCGTGATCTTTGCATTCAAGAACTGGCATAATGGTAACGTGTGTGGTCTATATGAAGATTACACTTGAGAGCTGATAATTGAAGCTGATGGTGCATGCAGCTGTGTTAAAACCCAGCCATGCAACTGGTTAGTTAGTGAGCTCTTGATTTAACGATGATTTCAACTGACCTTGGTCGAACATATGAGTTCAAAGAATTTTCTACAATGTACTGCATTCAGGCCCTTGGAGCCTAACTCCTTCCAATCACATCCATATTGCTTCCCTCCAAGATTACTGCCACATTACTGTGTGATTGGAAGATCCCCTCACCTCCAAATGACAGAGGTCCCAATATGTTTTCATCACTTTGTCAACCAAGGCATTCAGTATTGTCCTGATCAATCTGTTCTTTGCCTTCATCCTTTTCCTGCAATTTCTTTCAATAAACTGCAGTGGCCATCAGAATAATTTCCATCACTGGCTCCACTTACA
This sequence comes from Mobula hypostoma, assembly GCF_963921235.1. Lineage (NCBI taxonomy): Eukaryota > Metazoa > Chordata > Chondrichthyes > Myliobatiformes > Myliobatidae > Mobula > Mobula hypostoma. The sequence continues at coordinate 31,947,446 of NC_086129.1, read as the reverse complement.
GCACATCTTCCCTTTAAGGGATGTAGGCTGATTTTAATCACTGAGGTAATGGTATAAAACAGAAAAAGGTGTAAACAGTCAGTGAGCCAGGTGGCATCTATGGGGAGGGAAAGTTAATGTGTCAGGGCAAACACCCACCTGAAGCATTCCACTCTGCAAAAACACAGATGCTCTGGACATGTAATCTTTGAAGTGATACACAGCATTCCGGACTGAAGTTTCAACATGATGAACTGTGGAGAGTCCAATTTTCCTGAAGAACATTCAGCACCCCTTTAGCCATGACTAGCTGTTACACTGCACCAGTGGTTCTCAAACTTTCTCTGCTCATGGTCCACTTGTGTCTTTCATTTACCTCTGTGGACTTTGACCCCCATTGTCTCCATTAGTTGCTCAAGTTATTTTTTTGCTCAACTGTACTAATTATTCTAATATATAGTCAATATTTGTTTTAACAGGTTATATGCATTATATGTTAAATATACAGTAATGTTACAGATGTATATGAAATATAAAACTGTTCCAAAGCACTCTATTTATTATATAATATTCTTCCAATCAGCAACGAAAAAGCAGTTAATTTTGTTACTTTGGGTACTTAGTGAGATCTTTGGAATTGATCCTTACCATAATAGGTCTACAGTGGATATGTTCTCGTTGGCTCTCCACACGGCCTTGAATCACCTGGACAATACTTATACTCATGTCAGGCTGCTGTTCATTGCCTACAACTCAGTGTTTAACACAATTATTTCTGTAGTCCTGATCAAAAAGCTCCAAAACCTGGGTCTCTGTACCTCCCTCTGCAACTGGAACTTTGACTTCCTCACCGGGAGACCACAGTCTGTGCAGAACATAAATAACATCTCCATCTTCCTGATAACCAACACTGGTGCACCTCAGGGATGCATGCTTAGCCCACTGCCCTATCCTTTCTACACCCGTGACTGTGTGACTAGGCACAGCTCAGATGCCACCTACAAATTTGCTGATATAACAACTATTGTTGACAGAGTTTCAGATGGTGACAATAAGGCAAGATAGATCAGCCGGTTGAGTGGTGTCACAGCAACAACCTTGCACGTAACATCAGTAAGACAACTGAATTATTATAGACTTCAGAAAGGTAAGACAAGGGAAGACATACCAGTCCTAATACAGGGATCAGAAGTGGAAAGAGGGAGCAATTTCAAGTTTCTGGGTGTCAACATCATTGAGGATCTACCCTGGACCCAGCACATCGATGCAGGTACAAAAGTGGCTATATTTCATTAGGACTTTGAGGAGGTTTGGTATGTCACAAAAGAAACTGGCAAATTTCACCAAATATACCACGGAGAACATTCTGACTGTCTTCATCACTGTCTGGTATAGCATGGCCACTGCACAGGATCAGAATAAGCTGCAGAACGCTATGAACTCAGTCAGCTCCATCATGGGCACCAGCCTCCCCAGCATCCAGGACATCTTCAAGGAATGATGCCTCAAAAAAGGCGAACCCCCATCACCTAGGATGTACATCCTCTCATTGCTACTAATAGGGAGGAGGTACAGGAGCCTGAAGGCACATACTCAACAATTCAGGAATAACTTCTGCCCCCCTGCCATCGATTTCTGAATGGACACTGAGCCCATGTACACTACCTCACTACTATTTTTTCTCTCTTTTTGCACTATTTATTTAATTTAACATTTTTAAAGAAATATATGTAGATATATATACATACACACACACTGTATATATACTTAGTATAATTTACAGTTCTTTTATTTTTATGTATTGTACTGCCACCACACAACAACCAATTTCATGACATATGCCGGTGATATTAATTCTGTCTGATTCTGATGCAAATTAGCGAGTTTTTGAATATCTAGTTGCAACTTGGTTGAAGATAATCAAAGACCACCTCTTTTCACAACATCAAGACGGTTGCAAGCTTTTGATAGCAGGTGAAGAGCATGACAAAAATCACATTCAACTGGACTCAGATCGCCGGCAGGTGGTAAGAATGGGCTCCCTCACCTCTGTCCCTCAGACTCTCAACACAGGTGCCCCTCAGGGCTGTGTCCTAAGCCCCCTCCTTTACTCTCTGTATACCCATGACTATGTCACCACCCACAGCTCCAATCTGCTAATTAAATTTGCTGATGATACTACAGTGATTGGCCTTATCTCAAATAATAACAAGGCAGCCTAGAGAGAAGTCATCACCCTGACACAGTGGTGTCAAGAAAACAACCTTTCCCTCAATGTCGCAAAAACAAAGTAGCTGGTTGTGGACTACAGGAGGAATGGAGACAGGCCAACCCCTATTGACATCAATGGATCTGGGGTTGAGAGGGTGAACAGATCCTTGGCATCCACATCACCAAGGATCTCACGTGGTTTGTACATACCAGCTGTGTGGTGAAAAAAGCACAACAGCGCCTCTTTCACCTCAGACGGTTGAAGAAGTTTGGTATGGGCCCCTAAATCCTAAGAACTTTCTACAGGGGCACAATTGAGAGCATCCTGACTGGCTGCGTCACTGCCTGGAATGGGTACTGTACTTCCCTCAATTGCAGGACGCCGCAGAGAGTGGTGCGGACAGCCCAGTGCATCTGTAGTTGTGAACTTCCCACTATTCAGGACATTTACATAGACAAGTGTGTAAAAAGGGCCCAAGGGATCATTGGGGACCCGAGTCACCCCAACCACAAACTGCTCCAGCTGCTACTATCCGGGAAACGGTACCGCAGCATAAAAGCCAGGACCAACAGGCTTGGGGACAGCTTCTTCCACAGGCCATCAGACTGATGAACTCACACTGATTTGAGTGTACTCTATATTACATTGACTGTTCTATTTATTATAAATTACAATGATTGTACATTGCACATTTAGACAAAAACATAACGTAAAGATTTTTACTCATGTTTGTGAAGGATGTAAGAAATAAAGGCAATTCAATTCACATGATTTCCCTTTTAACAACTGCACTTGCCTGATACAATGTTATTGATCAATCAGAGAAATAAATCCTGTCACAAGTACAGAAAAGTCTGTGGAAAGCCACTATACTGGAATGCAAGACTGACTATATGTCCACAGTCACCCACTCTCTCTCAATAATTCTGCACCTACCATGAGTATCTTTTAAACTTATTCTTGTATTGTACAGATTATATGCCAATATATCATGCTGTTGATTTAGTTGGATAGTGCAGGGGTGGCACTGGGATGTGGCGGGGGAAAAGTTTCTGGGCTAATGATTAGGATGCGATGGTTTTTGAAGACATTGGCAGAAGAGGTGGGCACAGAGGTCAGGAGAAATTGGTATGATGGAAAATTAAAAAAGGCATCTACCTGGGGGATATTGGATGCCTTAGACTTTTGGATAACGATTCATATACAGTTAAATCCTTTGGTAGTGCCAATAAACTGATTCATTAATATCTAATTCAGTGCTCTTATGGATCTCATAGGTAAAGTCGAACTTTGCACAAATAGGTGGTGCACTCTATCTGATACCACTGCGTGCCTAACATGTGCCAGCACTTTCTGGTCATGACATGCCAGCAGCAGTTTCCCATGACAATCTTCAGCTTGGAATTAAAACTGGTCCACCAAGCACAAACATCTGGCCGTAGCTAGAGTACATGAATGTTAATGTCCTACAACGTGGCATTTTCAAAGTTCTACAGAAACACCTAAATAGTGGTAGCATACGATTGACTTACCTATCTCATGGCTGCAACTTGCACTCCAGTCCATGGTTCTTGAACTTTGAGCCGATAGAAATAAAACAAAATCAATACAAAGTACAAAGTATTTCAGAAGAAAACATTATCAGCCTCACTTCATTCTTCATTCATGATAATGGACGGAAACAGTCACTATCTTAAGTACTATTTAATGACTTACATAATAGTACACTAAAACTCTGTATGCTTTATGCCTTGTATTAACTTATCTCCCAATATTACGATGTGTAGAACAATTATCTATCCAAATTTCCATTCCACACAGAGCCATTCAAACAATCCTTTGAAATAAGTATTCAATTAAATTGATAGTGCTTGTTATGATTATATCATTCACCTTCTGAACTTGTAAATGCTGTAAAACCAACAGCTATTGAAGAATAATATTGTGGCACTCCGGGTGGGGGCGCGGGGGGCAAGGTCGACAGCCCGCCCCAGCATTCCCAGTTGCCAGTGATATTTATTGATTTTGTTTTACAATGCTTTCGTGGGATGTTCAGGTTCATTTATTATTACATTTTAGCTTGGGTTATACAGTTATTCACTTGCGTGTTTGTGGGTCACCCATCCAGGGTGTGTAACAAAGGCGGGAGGAGAAGATGGCCGCACGACGCAGCTCACAGCGACCACTCCGGTGGTGATGTCTGTTATCTGTCAAGTAGGGTGCCGTGCACAATCCTGATTTGATGGAGACAGACGTGAGAGCACGGAGGAACATCTGCTGAAACTTCTGAAATGCCTGCTTCGCTGCTGCTGCTACTGTGTGATCCAGAATCTCCGGAGGGGAAGGCCCCGAGTCCTCGGCTTTGCTTGTTGCTCGGCGGCCGGGGTGGGGTCGAAGCGCTCGGCAGAAGATGGTGCTCAGTGCTCGGTGTCGGAGGGCTGGTCGGAGGCTCGAAGTTTTCGGATGGACTCAGAGTCCGCTGTGGTTGGGTGCTTCCAGGGTGCTGCATCGGCAAGTTTGCAGCGCTTGGAGGTTCATGGCAGGGAGAGTTTCTCCCTTCTACCGTCTGCGTGAGATGATGGGGCTATCGGGATTTTGAGACTTTTTTACTGTGCCCATGGTCTGTTCTTTATCAAATTATGGTATTGCTTTGCACTGTTGTAACTATATGTTATAATTATGGGGTTTTGTCAGTTTTAGTCTTGGTTTGTCCTGTGTTTCTGTGATATCATTCTGGAGGAACATTGTATCATCTTTTAATGCATACATTTCAGTAAATGAGGACTGAGTGTACTCATAATCTAATCTAATCTAATAGTCCTCTCCCCCGTCTGTATGTGACTGAATGGGTTCTCTCCCTGGGTCACAGCACCTGGTCTGTATTTGTGCTTATCACAATAAAAAAGTCTGTTGAGTTAAACGAGCTTTTCTCGTCTGTCATCATGGACCGAATGCTTGCCACAATATTTTATCCTATGCGAATTGAACATAAATATTTTCCTTTAACAAAGGAGTTGCATTCCATAATTTTAGCAAATCAGCACTCTTAAAATCAGTAATGAAAAAGATACAAATAGCTGGTGAGCTGACTGGATGTTAATGTTACTGTTAGTTCAACAGAAATTTCACAAGGCACAATTTATTGCCATCATTAATTAATGCAATCAAAAGTACTGGTGGTGATCTGGAATTCCACATCAAGGTGCATCCTAATTTTTTTGTGCTCTGGTGCAAAAGAACTATATGCCCAGGGATTAAAGTTTATAAAGATGCAAGAAAGCTGCTGATCACTTAAGGGAAATTATGCAGTGCTGCATATGGAAAATAGTGAAGGTACAGCAAACGTTCTGGGATACTGTGCACACGAAGCTGGTGATGGTAATGGCTTCATGGTGTTCTGTTACAGGAGGCTTGGTGGAGTAAGATGCATTGATGTTGCCGAGTTTGGAGTTAGAACACAAACACAGAACATAGAACAGTACAGTATGGGAACAGACCCTTCGGCACTCAATGTTTTGCCAGACTAATTAAATTAGTAATGAAATGTCCATCTCTGCTAATCTCTTCTGCCTGCACAATGTCCATATCCTTCCATAGAGAGAAATAAAGAGTCAACATTTCAGGCTGAGATCCTTATCGGAAGAAGCCTTTCCAGTCCTGATGAAGGGTTTCACCCCAAAACATAGAAACATAGAAATATAGAAACCCTACAGCACAACACAGGCCCTTTGGCCCACGGTGCTGTGCCGAACATGTACTTACTTTAGAAATTACCTAGGGTTACCCATAGTCCTCTATTTTTCTAAGCTCCAGGAGTCTCTTAAAAGAACTTATCGTATCTGCCTCCACCACTGTCGCCGGCAGCCCATTCCATGCACTCACCACTCTCTGCGTAAAAAAAACTTACCCCTGACATTCCCTCTGTACCTACTTCCAAGCACCTTAAAACTGTGCCCTCTCGTGTTAGCCATTTCAGCCCTGGAGCAAAAGCCTCTGACTATACACACATTGACTTTTTATTCCTCTCCATCGTTCCTCTGGCATTTCCTGTGTGTTACTCTAGATTTTCAGCACCTACAGAATCTCTTGTGCTCATATCCTTCCATATTCTGCACAATCACATGCCTATCCAAGAGCTTCTTTAATGCCTCTATCATATTTACCTTCACCAGTATGCTAGGCAGCAGATTCCAGGCACTTACATAGTCATAGTCATAGTCATACTTTACTGATCCCGGGGGAAATTGGTTTTCGTTACAGTTGCCCCATAAATAATAAATAGTAATAGAACTATAAATAGTTAAATAGTAATATGTAAATTATGCCAGTAAATTATGAAATAAGTCCAGGACCAGCCTATCGGCTCAGGGTGTCTGACCCTCCAAGGGAGGAGTTGTAAAGTTTGATGGCCACAGGCAGGAATGACTTCCTATGATGCTCTGTGCTGCATCTCGGTGGAATGAGTCTCTGGCTGAATGTACTCCTGTGCCCACCCAGTACATTATGTAGTGGATGGGAGACATTGACCAAGATGGCATGCAACTTAGACAGCATCCTCTTTTCAGACACCACCGTGAGAGAGTCCAGTTCCATCCCTACAACATCACTGGCCTTACGAATGAGTTTGTTGATTCTGTTGGTGTCTGCTACCCTCAGCCTGCTGCCCCAGCACACAACAGCAAGCATGATAGCACTGGCCACCACAGACTCGTAGAACATCCTCAGCATTGTCCGACAGATGTTAAAGGACCTCAGTCTCCTCAGGAAATAGAGACGGCTCTGACCCTTCTTGTAGACAGCCTCAGTGTTCTTAGACCAGTCCGGTTTATTGTCAATTCGTATCCCCAGATATTTGTAATCCTCCACCATGTCCACACTGACCCCCTGCATGGAAACAGGGGTCACCGGTACCTTAGCTCTCCTCAGGTCTACCACCAGCTCCTTAGTCTTTTTCACATTAAGCTGCAGATAATTCTGCTCACACCATGTGACAAAGTTTCCTACCGTAGCCCTGTACTCAACCTCATCTCCCTTGCTGATGCCTCCAACTATGGCAGAGTCATCCGAAAACTTCTGAAGATGACAAGACTCTGTGCAGTAGTTGAAGTCCGAGGTGTAAATGGTGAAGAGAAAGGGAGACAAGACAGTCCCCTGTGGAGCCCCAGTGCTGCTGATCACTCTGTCGGACACACAGTGTTGCAAGCACACGTACTGTGGTCTGCCAGTCAGGTAATCGAGAATTCATGATACCAGGGAAGCATCCACCTGCATCGCTGTCAGCTTCTCCCCCAGCAGAGCAGGGCGGATGGTGTTGAACGCACTGGAGAAGTCAAAAAACATGACCCTCACAGTGCTCACTGGCTTGTCCAGGTGGGCGTAGACACGGTTCAGCAGGTAGACGATGGCATCCTCAACTCCTAGTCGAGGCTGGTAGGCGAACTGGAGGGGATCTAAGTGTGGCCTGACTATAGGCCGGAGCAGCTCCAAAACAAGTCTCTCCAGGGTCTTCATGATGTGGGAGGTCAATGCCATCAGTCTGTAGTCATTGAGGCCGCTGGGGCGTGGCGTCTTCGGCACAGGGATGAGGCAGGACGTCCTCCATAGCATAGGAACCCTCTGGAGCCTCAGGCTCATGTTGAATGCATGGCGAAGTACTCCATATAGCTGAGGGGCACAGGCTTTGAGCACCCTGGTACTGACACCATCCGGTCCTGCAGCCTTGCTTGGGTTGAGACATTTCAGCTGTCTTCTCACCTGTTCTCACCCTTACCACTCTGTATCAAAACTTGCCCCGCACATCTCCTCTGATCGGACTTCCTCTCACCTTAAATGCATGTCATCTGGCTAACGTTACTGATTCCTATAATGCTTCTCTTGCAATGATCAGATAGTGACACCATTTCAAGACTCTTGTTAGTCAAATGACGCACTGAAGTTCTATGATCTACTGCAAAAAACAATCTGCTGGAAGAAATGATCAGGTCCTGATGTCGGATCTTGATCCGAAATGTCAACAATTTCTTCCCCTCCACCCTCCCTCCCAGATTCTGCTCAATCTGCTGAGATCCTCCAGCAGATTGTTTGTTGCTCCAGATTCTAGCATCTGCCATTTCTTGTGGCTCTACGATCTAGTTCTATGTTCTGCTTGTGTAGTTTACAATCTACGGCACGAATAATGCATTTTCCAGTCTCAGGTAACTTACACCCCTGATATGCTCTTCCCACACACAGCGCTCCACCTCTCCACCTAGTTTTCTTCTCCATTTGTTCATCCCTCCCCACCTGGTTCCATCTACCCAACATTCTCTCCCCATCTGGCTTAATGTATCATCAAAGAGCTTCAACCTCCACACTGGCAATTCTTCGGTTCCCTTTCAGTCCCAATGCAGCATTTCGACAGTCCAGGGGTTGCAATTTCCAAGGAAACCTTTTTATAAATCCTCTATGAAGATTAGCTTTATGTACATGTACATCAAACACATCAAAACATACAGTGAAATACGTTTTTTCGCATCAGCAACCAAGACAGTTCAAGGATGTGCTGGGAGCAGCCCGCAAATGACACTGTGCTTCCAGTACCAACATAGCATGCCTACAACTCACTAACCCCATAAGTCTTTGGACTGTGGGAGAAAACTGAAGCACCCGGAGGAAACCCACACAGTCACGGGGAGAACGTGCAAACTCCTTACAGACAGTGGTGGAATTGAACACTGATTGCTGGTGCTGTAAGGTATTCCACTAACTGCTACACAAATGTGCCGCCACTTTCTCCTCCTTGAGCTTCTTTTCCTCATCCTTTTTCATCTTCTGAAGGTCCATTCATGTTAAAGTGTTAAAATATGAAGCAAACATGTTGATGTTCTTTTTCCCCTTCCAGGAATGCACAGCAGCAACCCTCCCTCTGGTCCAAACAACAATTCTTAAATTGGTAACCATGGAGATGGCATAAAGCTCACTAAAGGAAAGCTTTGTTACTTTGTTGGAGTTTTCTTGCTGGACAACACACTTACCATTGGACAACTGCAGCCTTGTCAGCATCTTTCTGTTCTCAAACATGCTGGGGTTATTTCTGGAGCCCACAAGACTATCTGACTGTCATTTACATTTCTCAGCACTGCTGGGAATTTTGCCAGTTGGAATAATGTGCCCATCTGATCACTGAACGTATTGTAATGAGAAGTCATGAAGATTATCCCTGCTGAATGGCAAGTTTCCCCAGCCAAACTTTTTGTGTGTCAATTTGGAAGGAATCCTCTCCCAAATATCTCAAATCCTATCTTAAGCCTAAAAGATATATTTTAAAAAATCTGTAGGTTGTGGAAATCTGAAATAAAACCAAAAGTGCTGGAAAAACTCAGGGAAACTAGTAAAAGAATATCAATCTGGAAAATTGACTCCACAGATGCCGCCTGACCAGCTGAATATTTTCAGTATCTATTAATTTGCCTGCAATTACACTTACTAAGCTGATACTCTAGGTAATCTGCAAACATTATTTTTGTTATTGTTGTAGAATATAAGTTTAAAAGTTAGATAAACTGAGATTAACAAAACAAGGGTTCCTCTCCTAATTCAGGCAATGCAACAAACTGGAAGAAAGTTACTAACATAAAGCAAATTTATGAACATGAAGCTGTGAGATGTATAAATCCATTCTCAATGGTTAGCTGTTGAACTCTCTACAGACAGGAACATGCTGTAACTTTTGTCAGGGTTGGTAAAGAAAGAGAGCATGATAACTTAGATCAAGGCCAAGATGATTTGCCCCTTGACTTTTCCCCACCCACAGGGTTTCACTTATCACCTTCTAGCTTGTCCACCTTCCCCTCCCCCCACTTTTTTATTTGGGTGTCTTTTCCCCTTCCTTTCCAGTCCTGAAGGAGGATCCCGGCCCAAAGTGTTGACTGTTTATTCATTATCATAGATGCTGCCTGGCGTGCTGAGTTCCTCCAACATTGTGTGTGTGTTGCTCAAGATGAAAGAAGATTGGTTAAACAACGGTGGTAATAACCACATTGTTAACACTATGCCAAGTTATATATATTTATGCAATCCAATTGTGTTTGTTGGTACACTTGAAAATGTCATTAATTATATCAGCTATTCTGAAAGTGTGATTTGAATGAAAAATGATCTGCTAGTAATTATGTGACTTTGTTACTGGATTTTTATTGAACGAGGCTACAAAATATCAAAGGATTAACGCAGCAGGACCTTCTATTCTGCTTATATGCCCTTTGCAATTTGTCAGTACATGTTAATAACATGATGATATTTCAATTCAAGAATCCATATAATTCTCTAGCTCTTCTGTTTAATTTTTACAATAAGAAATGAAGATAGCAGCTCTGAAGTTATAGAATCACCCAAAGCTTTTAACTACAGTATTTTTTTCATCAATAATTTTAATTGGCTGAAAATAAGCTTAGTTTTAGAAACTAAATCTCACTGACTACTACACTCCAACTCTATCTTCTTTTAGAAATTGTTCTTTCTTTGTCAGTGTTACATGACTTTATGCAATACGTTACAATACTGCGGAGGTAGTTACCATATCAAGTGATTTTTGTATATTTTCTGACTAATGGACAAATCGACTTAAGGACTTCTATAGAAACGGACCACGTTCATTACCCAGGGATGGCGTGTATTCATACTTTTTCTCAATAATGTGCATACATATTTGACGTCTCTTTTGTGCATCCTACTTGGAGAATGTATGTGGTTCAAGTTTGAGGTTTTTTTTTCTCAGAGCTCAATTTGTTATAAATGAGCTTTTATTTACCTCAGAAATACGCTGACACCAGTTTCAGGAAGTTTTGCAGTAATTCTCAGACACAATGATTAGGATCAACTCCTCAGTTACAATTAGAATTTTAGATCTCGGAAAAGACATAAATTAGCATTTGAGAGATTTGGTGGATGTGAAATGCATTAATCAAATTGGATACACATTACAAATATATTAGTCAAAATGTACTTTTCTAATATATTTTCATCTCATGTTAAAATTTCAGTCAGCATGAAATATGTTGTGTAAAAATACAATGACCACATTAAATAATAATTCATACCTCAGCTCAGCCGATACATTTACTGGATCTGGAGAAAGAAACATACATATAATTTAGAATCTCTTAATTTCCAGCAAACTCAGATTTCGATACATATCTTAACAGTTATAACTATTAGACCATTCATTCCTGACATACCATCAATAGACATTGTTTGCTCCCTCAGCAGAGAGCATCAGCATGGCATGGTTTGTAATACTCTGAATCAGAAGATTGTGGGTTTGCAGCACTTTCCAGAAACCTTTGCACAGAAGGGTAGGCAGACATTTTAGTGCAATGCTAAAACCGTGCACAACTCTATGAGGTGCCTTCTTTCAGATGAGGCATTACATTAGGCCCTTGTTTTTATTGACTTATATGGACTTACCATTCTTTTATGTAGAAGGAAAGGTATCCTTGGTCTCTTGACCGTGTTTATTCTTCATTCAGCATATTCAAATATAAACTAACTGGCCATTATCACTTTGCTGCTTTTTGGTGAAAAATCACTTATCTCTGTTTCCCTCCTCACAGACGCAGCCTGCCATGTTGAGTATCCTCTGCATTTTATGTCCTTATATCACTTTGCTGTTTGGGCGATCCTGTAGTGAATAAGTTAGCCGCCACGTCCTGTGACTACATTTCTCAAGTACCCCACTGGTTCTAAAGCAGTTCGAGATTTTGTTAGGCAACACTTCCTATACTTCTATATAATTAAACAATATCACTTGGTTTCCCTTACAGCACCCAGCGGAAAAATTCCACTTTCTGCTAAAGTCAAAGCACTTCAAATTCTGTTCTGGATCAGTATTCCAAAAGAGAATGCAATCATCAAATCCTTCAGATTTAGGAGTTGCGAGTACCTTGAATGAAGCCAGCATAACTGTTCTGAAAATATTGTTCCTCCCTATAATAAGCAATGCTAAAATTAAGTTCTCTTTTAACACTTCTTCCATTCCGACCTCTTGAACAGGACAGAATAGTTTAATTATCTCATCAATGACAGGCATGCCTTTAGGTCACCCTAAGTCCCTCAATTCTGAATGTCCCGTCCTAAATCTCTCTACGTGGTTGTGTCTCTCTCTTAAGCCATTTAATAACAACTACCTCTTTGCCATTGATTTTATGTGTCTGTCCAAATGTACCTTCGTGCCAAATTTTATTTTATGCATATTTTATGCATTTAGCGATACAGCGTGGTGTAGGCCTACCGGGCCATCATGTCGTGCTATTCCAGCAACCCCAATTAATCCTAACCTAATCACAGGACAATGTACAATGACCAATTAACTTACTCGAGCTGACCGGTGGTATAGTGGCATCAGCGCCAGACTTGGAGGCGAGTGGTCGCGGGTTCGAATCTGCTGCTGGCTCGAGCCAGCAACTCAGCCTCATAAAAAACAGACAAAATGATAAAGAAATGGCGAGATTGCCACCTGATGCGCCACAAGGCATGGAGAGGAATAACATAACAATTAACCTACTCAGTATATCTTGGAATGTGAGAGGAAACTGGAGCATCTGGGAAAACCCATGCATTCCACGGGGAGGACGTACAGAGACTCCTTACAAAACGGCGCCGGAATTGAACTCCAAACTCCGGAATGCCCCGAGCTGTAATAGCATCGTTTGATAACATCCCTGAGAAGTGGTTTGGAATATTTTCTGGATATTAAGTTTGTGAATAAAATATAGATAATGTGTACTATTTTAGAAGCTTAGCCCTACATAAAGCACGCCTGAAGGCAATTCCATCATAATGACAGATTCAAAGTATTATGGAGATAATCAAAATTTTTGTTGAAACATCTTTTATAAATAAGCA